>NC_089647.1:8932500-9557500 GCF_037042795.1 Molothrus aeneus
TGTGGATTTATTTAATAGTCACGTTTGGAAGGATTTTACTTAGCGTAGTATTTTTTGCATTCAAGTAGTAGATTAACTGGAAAATGAGTCATTAAACATTATTAGCATTTAATTTCTGCTAGGTAGAGACAAGCTTGAAATAACATGGTAGTTCCCATGACAGTAAAAGTGAACCTAAGGAAGGATGATCTGCTGGGTTGTGTTTAGCATGGTGAATGGCAATCTTACTCTTCAGTACACATTTAAGTCACTGTCCAATGAACTTTTGTCCTGATCTTTTCTGTATTCTTCCTTATGAAGCCCTTTTTATACCATGAGTCATAGGACAAAGGAAAACAGCAGAACCGAATAAGTATTAACAAAACTTGTCATGATTAAGACCTGTTAAATTGATTACTTCAGCTTTGGCAATTGAGGACAACAACTGAAGAAAATAATCTCATTTACAGTCATTAGTTTTTTGTGCTGGATAATCTTTTATCATTAATTTCCACTCCACTTTTTTTTTATTGTACTTCTATATTGTTTTTTTACATTTTGATAAAGTAGAGTTGGTAAATTTATAATCAGATGTCTTCAATTTTGAAAAATGATATCACATTTGGAGCTATCTTAAGAATAGCGCATTTTCTTGCTTATATGATAAATCCACAGATGCAGAATTTCAGTGGAAAAAAGTTTAGTGTTTTCACTTCATACTTCCCATCAGTATAAACTTCTGAATGTAATATATCAAAAGTACCTTTCAGGTATAAAGAAAAACTGCTTATGAAATAACTATGTAATTCTGCAGACCAAAAATTTCCATATGTTTTTCATAGTGATTTATTATTTAAGTATTATTGCCATGTCTGGTCTCATTCCTTCCATTCACTTGATATTGCTGAATGATAAGAACTTAGGAAACAAAATTATTATAATTGTGTGCAGAGAATAGATTGCATATAATCCACAGGAGCTGATACTTTCTGACTCTAACACTATTTGGCTGAATATTATGAAATATTCATTGCTGGAGAATTCAAGAGTCAGCATCTGATTAGGAGGACTCCAGCCTGAAAATATATTAAAAGCCGTTGAGTGTTTGATTTGTTAGCACTTAACAGGTCAAAGACATTCAGGGGTCACTGCACTTCCACAGATAAAGACATCAGAGTAACCAGGGGGCTTGCATAAATTATTATTTCTACAGTAGCCCTGCTGGAGGATTAATAGGTTGGCTTTATGGGGTTTGTTTAACAGCTTTTAGGGCAGTCAGATGACTGAACTTCTTCCACTGATCATTTAGGGGGTTGTTTGGTGGTGGGTTTGTTTCTTTTTTTGGTACAAGTGTCCTCCCAAGTTACAGGGAATGAAAGGGATGTTTTGTTCTGTAAATCCTATTATGAACCTTGCCCTTTCTGCTTTCTCCATTTGGAAACATTTTATGACGTTTAATGAGCTTCAGCACTGGATGGAAGGAGATTTAGACTTCTCATAGACTTGCTACTGGGTTTGCAACAGCAATGCACACAAAAATGAATGTGATAAAGAAGTAGAGACTTAGCCACACATCTTGACCAGATTTCCTCACAGCCTGTGGAGTTCATATGGCTTTAGTGTTTCCTGTCTGGAAGTAGTGGCAAAAATTTAAGTGTTTGTTTTATCCTAGTTGCACTCAATCACTCAGTTACATATGCAAAGCTGTGACCCAGGAGTTAAACCCTGCATATATTCAGTATTAGAAAAAGCAAGATGTGCATGTTTCTTTCTTTTATTTGTGGACTTTTTTCTTTTATGTCTTTCTGTCTGTCTTTCCCAAAAGCAAATACCCTCTAATCAGAACAGCAGAAATGGCCTGATGTTATTTGTATGAAATGCCAAATTTAAGAGGGAGACAAGCTATTAATAGGCTGGAACTGTTTACTGATATTTATGGGCTCTCAGATGCCATTTGTTACAGCAGAGCAATCACAGCTGAAAGATACGTGCAGGATGTACAGGGTGTAGCATGATGTTATGCCAGTTCAGCTTCTGCACGTCTGGCAGAAAAAGTGCAGTGGTCTGTTGCCAAAATGTTAACAAGGGCCTATGTGTGTACCATTTCCACCGAAATATTTTCTGAATCATCAGTGATCCATGTGGCAGGCGCTGATTTCAGAATGCTTTGTTCATGCAAAATCCACTAAATCACAGTCTGAATTCCAAAGTCATACACTCCATCATGCCTCACTGCTCTTTCATCATCTCAGCAGATGTAAATATTGCAGCAATTCTTTTTAACCAGTTCCTGGATGAAGGAGGAGTCCTCCAGGTAGTCATGGAGTAAGTCTTCAAATATCTGTGCACATCTGTGATGGTGTGTGATTTGACTTCTGATATTTTGTGTGAAATTGCTGATCTGTAAATTAATTGAACTTTTCTGTGGTGGAACAAGTGGTGTTTACACACTTTGAACCTTAGAGCTTCTTAGGTCTTGCCTGGAGAGAGAGTCCCACTTGCTTGCTGGTGGACCAGGGTGCTTTTTTAGCAATTCCATTCTACTTTTGTGCAATATAAAGGCACCTTCAGGTTCAGATATTTTCGTCATTATAAAATATTCTTGTGCAACATTATGATATTAAGAAATATGTTTTTGCAGAAAGTAATTACCAGTAATTAAGGACACAGCCTAATACTCTGTAGGCATGTAGTGCTTTGCACACACAATTATTACATATTATGGCAAAGTCCACCCTGATGTGTCCTGCAGTGGAGTTGTTGCAGAAGACTGGCTGGAGGATCAGAGGGTTTTGACCACTTTTTCATTGTTTTATTTCTTTTCAACCCCAAAAGAATGGTATCCCAGTGGGTGAAAGTTTTGCCTCATTAGTCCTTGGTGAAATTCCACAAATGAGTTGTAGGACTGAGGCAGCCTTCTAGGAAACATTATCAGAGTGTTAAGCAAAATATTCACACTCCCATTCCTCTTGGGATGTTGTGTCTCCCATCTCTCCTGCTCTTCCTCTTATATGAAGAAAAGTATGTTGTCAACTGTCACTTGTTTCCTGGAGTATTTTTTGCCCAGTTAATTTTTGCAAGTGTGCTCCCCATACTCTGCTGCTGTGCAGTGACAGCGTTATTAACTCAGAGATGATGAACTGCAGGGCGGCTCTTTGGCACTTGTTGCTTGTTCTGAGCTCTAATGCATTTTCTAGTTGTCTCCTTTGATGCTTCACGAGTCCTATCCTTTCTGAACTGACAGATACGGCGAATAAATTGTTACATTTTAATTAGAGATAAGAGCAGTGCTCAAGTCCTTTTGGACAATAGCCATGACACACTTTAATGAAAGTGCTACAACTTTCACCACTTAGCTGTCTCCTCAAATCAGTACAAGCACTAGCTCTTCTACACATGAAAAATGTAAGCCTTACAGCTCAATTGCTATTACTCCAAGCTACAAAGTCTAAAAAATGAAAATTTATTACTCTCATGTAAGAGAGTGCTCAAATGTCTGAGTTATTTTCGACTATTTTGGTTTGATTTGGATTGGTTTTGAAATTTTGCAGATTAATCACGAGTGTGCTTTTTAGGAGGGAAGAGACATTACTTTTAATTCATCCGTGATTGTCTCACAGCCAAAGAAATAATTAGTATGCAGTCTTTTATCAAGAGCAGATAGCACTTCTGCACTCCTCTGCTCTTGTTCTGTCCCCTGTCTCCTGGGAGGATACAGGTGATGTTGTGGTCTCATGGTATCTTTCCAAGTCTGTTACCTCATCTCTAAATAGATGTACTGCCATTTCCTCTGCCTCTTGTTAGTGGCCATCCCATTTCCATGGTAAGGTTAACTTTCCCTCTTAGCTCCTTTTGTTCCAATGAACTCCTCTCCATTTTGCCAAGTCTTCCTCTCCATTTTTGCCCTTTAAATCTTTGCCCCACAGTCTACAAGTACTTTATTTAAAAAAAAAAAAAAAAAAAACCAATAAAAACACCGCTCATGATGTGTTCACCGTTAAGGACTTGGATTGCTCCTTGTTTTGAATATAATTTTTAAATTAAATATAATTTGAATTATGTGGGTTTTTTTGTTTTAATGCTTTACAAAGTCATCTTAAATATATAAAAGCCCTTAAGTATTGTAGGCTAATGCTACACATAGCTTTTAATGAAATTAAAATTTCTGTGTTGGTTTATTTCAGAAATATGAAGCAAAGAGTATAATAGCTTTGCTAAACAATGCAGTTTCTATCTTCATATCTTGTTGAGTTGTACAGGTAATTATGAGAGATGGTCAGACTTGTTTTATGAGTCATGCAATGTTTTCTTTCAGTGTTTGTTTTAAGTGGTTATTCCAGTATGGTTGTGTTCACCTGTCTGCACCACAGTGCTTCTTCACAGGGCTGAATTTCAGCTGAGGTATAAAATAGTTCAGAAGAAACAGCATGTTCAAATTCCCTCTTGTTTCTGCTTTTTCTTTTTTTTTACTAGCAAAACAGTGCTGAAAACTTCAAAGGAGTTTGGTTGCATTTTAACTATTATATTTGTAAATACCTATGATGGTTCTACATTAATGCTGATCTTTTGTTAATTTAAAAAAAATGTTCATTTTGATAACATGATATCACTGATGTCTTATGAATGTTGTAATAGACTGTACATAAATCCTAATTTAAATTAGTTTATAGTATATAAAAGACATGATCTATATAACTTTATATCAGTTGGTGCACAATGAATTACTGTGTTTGCCTTGATAAGGGCATGCTGTCACTTAACAGGTGGCACCATGAGATCAGGAGTCCTTGGCTATCACTAGAGAGTACCTGAATGGAAAAATCCTGCCTTTAAATAACAAATGAACTTTGTTTCTCAGGAGCTGGCTGTGCAATGATTTCTTCCCAGGAAGGAAGAGATGGCTGCCGTAGCCCTCTGGGCCAGTTGCTGCAGGCACTGCTCTGTCCTCTGACCAGCAACTCACCTTTTCAGGCTGAGAAATGGCAACACATATCTGATTCTTTAATTGGTTTTCTTTTTTATACTTACAAGATGTTTTCCATCCTTTGAATTTTAGAGCCAGCATTCAGCCACTGGTCATCACTCCTGTACCTAGCCAAAAGCTGACATGGTCTCTGTATCGTATGAAACCATATTTTTGCCATATGAAACCACAAAGAGGGGTAATAGACCTCTTAGATGTTGTAAACCAAGAAAAGACTAGAAATATTTCACTAATTTTACTTCAGTTTTCTTTAAAAATGGATACAACTCCCTTATAATTTAATTATATTTTTAAATGCATGCTACAGACTTTAAGTACAGATTATGACTTTTTTCTAAGGGAATTAAAAAGCAGCAGTGGAACAAGTTTCTCATGCATAAATCTTTACAGGACTGAAGCCTAAAAATATATACAAATGATGGCAGTGATAAATGCTTTTGAAATTGCAGACAGGTTATGAAACAACTGCAGGTCTGCATGATTAAAATTCATTGCTGATTGAAATTAATGATAGTTTTTTTATCTCTAGTGAAAGCATGTGGTTTATTTATTTAGACGATGATAAACTTTTGGATGTAAATGAGTAAATAGAAAATTCCATTTCCAGACATTCATTGAATAGCTGCAGTCATTGTCAGAGAATTGTTGAAAGGAGGTCAAATAAAATTATTTGTAACACTTTAAATATTTGTATTTTGCAGGGCTGAAGTCAGGGCCCTGAGCCATAGTGTTGCTATTCATTTGGTGACTTTTGGATCACTTGTAGATTATTCTTCTCTCAGAATTTATTTCCCTTGAAAACATAGATAGGTTGTTCTGTTGTTAGTGTGCTAAAAATATTTACTGTATCATTCACAGTCTTAATGATATTTTAAAATAATCTTCACACAATAAAAACAAATGTGACAGTTTAAAAAAAAGGGGGACATTCAGGGTGGTTATCAGTGTGATTTAATTGGAAATGACTGAATCACACAAATATATTTTGAGAGAAAAAGAGCATTTTGATAAATGATATTTTCAACCTTCCATAAAACATACTAAACCGCTTACCTTAAATATAAATGTGGCATAGTTCTAAATAAGAACCTTGAAATGACTTCAAGGGTGGCTGCAAATTGGTAGAAAGCATTAAAAGGTTGGACTGCCTACCAGAAGTGTCTTCTTTGCCAGCTTCTTGCACCAGATTAAAATCCATTACTGATTTGCAGAAAGGTCATTTGAACCATAGCAATAGGTATGGATCGTGTTTTATATAATGCAGAACATTTGTGAGTTAGTTGTAATATTTATAAGAAATTCTTAGTTGTGAAAGAAATAGATCTGTTTAATATTATAGGTTTTTGGGAAGAACTAACTTGGGGAAAAAGATTAGTTACAGATGTTAACCAACAAGGTTCTCATGCATTTAGGTCCTAATATGGCTTTCATTTACAGATGACTTTTTAAAATGTGTGGTATTTTAGATGGGTTCTATGCTGCCTGGAAGTGAGGCTGGGGCACTTGAAATATCTCAGTATTTTAGACTTTTCAGAGAAGGGAAAGCGTAAATTAAGATTACTTAATGAGGAAGTTGTTCTGACTATAATTCTACCTTTCTCCTACCATTTGATTGACACTTTTTATTCTTCTGTCTTTCATGCACATTTTTGGAGTGTGGTTGTAAGGTTTGTGACAGATTGGCTTATTCCATTCACTTGCTTTTGGAACCTGTTTGGAGTTAGCAGATTTTGTATGAACACAAGCAAAAATCTGATAAAGTCGGTACATTTGCACCTTTGGCATTGGCTTTAATTTTTAATTAGTTTGTTAAACTTCACTCCATATCACTTCATTGCAGAGACTGTTGTTTTAATGAGTTATCCTAGAAAAGAAACCCTGGGATCATCCACTTGGAGAACTGTCTGCTTGGTCTGACTAAAAAGTGTCATTTAATGGGAAGAGCTTCAAAACGTGGGAGACAGAAGTCTGGAGGCCGTAACCTCATGCAGAGCCCAGTGTCCTTGCGATACCAATTATTAGGTTTGGCACTTGGCATTGATCAGATCCTTCTTCACTCCATCACGGGTTTGGGTTTAGCCAGTATTTCTCTTTTGACACTGAGGATGAGATGAGAAGGAGATTTCAAATTCTTTCCCATGGCAAAGCCTCCTGAGAACAGAGGAAGGAAGACAAAGTTCTGTCTCTGCTATTCATCTCCATCTCCCAGTGCATGACTTCTTCCCCCCAGTTTCAAGTTCTTGGTCTTGGTTGCCCAGAATAACACCAGATTTGAGGTCATATTTCTCCACAAATAATGGGATTTCCTGACTTTCTTCATGTTTGGATTTATTTTCAGGCATTTGACTCAGCAGTGGTGTGGCATTGGTTTAATTAGGGACAGTTTTGCTGCTGCCCACAAGATGCTGTAAAAGCAATAACAAAGCTTGAAGATGTGCTTTAACTTCATAGAAAAAATTCTGGCAAACTATGTGCTGGTGGTAATGCACAGCTTTAATTATTATCATGCTTCTATTTATCAAAAAGGAAAGTAATACAAATATTTTTAAACAATTACATAAATTGTACTGATGATATCTGAGAGCTGAATCAAAATTTCACCAGAGGTTTTTTTTCTTAACTCGTATAAATATTTCTGAAAAAGCTCTGTCAAGTTGCCCATGGTTTTATCAGCTGTCTACTTTTTTATTATTGTGGGGACTCATAATTGCTGAGCATCAAATTTTGAGTTCATGTCTCCAATTGCTTGGGAAAAGCAAGGTAAATGCTGCTGTGCTGTCTGAAAAGTTTGGTGCTAAGTATTATCTCTTTTATGTGGGCTGGGTCCAAAAGCATGGGATTTTTTTCAATAATGACCCTTATTTTAGAATTGTAATGGCTTTAAAAGCCAATTTTCATTTTGGTATACTAGAATGCCTGCTCAGTAAGACTATAAGATGTAGGAGAGATGAATTTAAGTCTCCTACGAATCTCAAAGGTTTATTGAAAGTAAGTCTAACAGAGTTGAGCAAGTGCTCCAACTGCAAAGGCCTTATTTAAGGGGACTAGCTGTATATTTTCATTAGGAAAATCTAAAACCATTTAAAAAAAGCTCTGTGTTCTAGGTTACAAACTCTAAAGTACATCTGTGTTTTTGTCCTTAGCATAAATGGTATGGGCTCAGTCTTTTTGCTAGTAGTGCCTCATGTAATATGTAATTCTGACCTAAATTCCAGTAACTGTCTAATTAATAGGATCATTTTCCTAAAATTACCTGATACTAATTGCTGAATTCTGTCTGATAATTGAGTAAATTAGGTGGCATAATTTTATACTAGTTCTTTCCATTATTTCATCCAAGTTTCACAGCAGTTTTACCAAATTTTCTGAATTAGCGATTTTTTTTCTAGCATGTTTGACACTTCAGCAAATCAATTTCACTGTCATATACAATAACCTTATTGTTCTCAGATATTTTAAGACTAGGAAAAAAAAACTTCTCTATTTTGGAAAATTAAAACTGTTTTTAAAAATGAGTGATCTCATAATAATATATTGCATTAATATAAGTAGATCTAAGTAAGGATTGAGAAAATAAAAGAGTATTTCTTACTATCTTATTTTATTTACCAATTCTTACATTGAAGTTGTGGGGATTTGCTTTTGGTTCTAAATTCTAAGTTCCCTTGCTGTAGTTGAGGTAGTGAACTGTTGGATGTATCCCAAATGTGAGTTCTGAAGGAGGCAATGTAATTGTCTTGAAGCATTCCTTACTGAAAATATCACATTTATCATTCAGTAGCCAAATGGAATTACCTGCTGCTGCCACCCTTGATTTACAAGGAATATAAAACCCATGTAGCAGTTATTTTTGGTAAGGCAGAATGGTAATTTTTTCAAACCTGTTCAGCTGCTGTACATTTAATGAATAGTATTTTAATATCAGATATTCAAATGAATTACTAAGGTTATGACATGTTAATATTCTGGCCCTCTGAATTCAAATACTTTTTTCTGATATTTATTCCTCAGGTGAGAGTTGAAGCTGTGCATGGATGTACAGCACAATGTATGAGAGAAAAATGGTTTGGGTTTTTGGGGTTTTTTTTTTTTTTTTATTTTCATGGATATCTGTCACCATAATATTGTTCTGTGATGAGATCACTGGCAGGCCAGGAGTGCAAGTGATGAGAAACTGATTGTGGCCCTGAAAAATTCAGGTAGGGCAGCAGTCTTAGGGAGACTTAAGAGCTGTTGGGTGTGACCTGCACTTTGCATGATGGTCATTTGCCAGGTTTTGATTTCTGAAGTCCAGTCTGACCCCAGGGGATTTATGACATTCAGCACATGGATCCTACGGGAAATCAAAATTCCTCATCCTTCCCCAGGCTTTTCCCTGCTGGAGACAGATACTCTCTGCTCTGTGGAACCTGCCCAGCTCTTCTGTGACACTTTCTTGTTTCTGGTGCTCCACGACCTCTGCTTAGTTATTGACATGGTTTGTTAGAGATAACTTAAATAAACAATATTTTACTTCTCTACAGAGTGCTGGATGGGATCAATCCCCTTCTGTGGGTGCTTTGCCTTTTGCAATAAAATACCAGCAGTGTTGCCATATTGATACAGGAAGATTCTGAAGTAAGAGAGTCCAAAATGTGGGGGTCCAGTGGTGAGCTTAGAAAGAAATATACTTTTGAAGGTTAGAAAGAAATTCTAGGCCCACAATAGCCAATTGTTGACTTAATTACATCCAGAATACTACTTTAAACAAATTAATACTTACTTCCTACGTTCACTTTACTCAGGAAGGTTGTGGATTTTTTTTCCTGACTAACTCTTAAAATTGGAGGTTGTGTATGAAAGGTCTGAAATCCATTTTCCAAATATAGGCTGATTAAAACCAGCAGTACAAAAATGAATCACTTCCCACAATGCTGAAACAAAAGCTTCAAGAATTTGCACCTGCATTTGAAAGCATATAATAATTATCACTAACTTCTTTGTAAACTTAATTTCTTGAGCATCTGCAATAAAATGTACAAAATCATTTTGTAGACACAAAGATTCTGCTTAAAAAAAAAAAGAGTATGTGATTTAGTAACAGAAAAAGGGGAAAAAAGGCTAATTTCTGTTTATTTTAAAGCTTGCTTTATTGAGGGGAAAAAAGCATGATCAGATTCATTTCAGACAAGACAGATTACAGGATATCCAAACAAAACAGCTTAAGATTTATGTGTATGGTACATAATTAAACATATCAGGTTTGTTTGTGTTAGAGCAGTACTTTATGCCATACCTGTTGCTTGGTGGTTCTGAAATGAGGTTTACTGTGCAGAGGGACTTTTCATTTGTTTACTGTGTTAATTAATCATCGTGAAGAAAGAGTGATGGTTTTGTACAATTCCATTATCCATACTGTGACGTGAAGCAACACTGATCACATTGCAGTTAACAAGCAAACTGTCAGTAAATAGTTTTGGAGTCTTGGCTGGCTAAATGTGTGCTTTGCTGCATACTGACTTGCAGCTCTTAGTTCCTATTGATTTCCAGCTGCCTGTGTGGTTTCGCCAACTCAATAGAACCATGACTGCTTTGATACAAATGGTCATTGGCTTTCAGCTTTTTCGCTGTTGGGAAAGCAAATTTCTGAATAAAGTCTTGAAGGATACCTGTTCTTGTAGCCACTGAGTAGTTTATGAAAAAAGAAAAGAAAAAAAAAAGCTTAAAATTAAAGAAGGGTAATTTAAGATACAATAAAATGTTAATTTGGCCAATGGCAGATGAATCTTCAGCTTCCTAACTACTGTATGATATATGAGATGACTGAAGAAAGAAAATACAGTTTGATCTGATGCAATGTCATCACATCATCCTGAATTTCAGGACTGAATTTCAGTCCTCAAGATGTTCTAGAATTTGGCTAGATAATATTCTTCCAGAATATCTTCCATATGAAAATAATTTTTAATCTCCTTTAAAAGAATATTTTTTGTTTAAAAAATGATGCCTCATTTGAAATACATTCTCCTTCATAAAGTTGTCTGCAATACAGTGTGAAATAATTCTAGCAGTATTATGTTTTTGAAGACAGTGTTTGTTTCATTAAAGGTGCTTTGTTCCAGACTGTTGTGGCTTAAGCCAGCAGGCACCCAGCCACTTGTTCATTCCCCTCAGAGGGATGGGGGAGAGATTTGGAAGGGTAAAAGTAAGAAAACTTATGGGTTGAGATAAAGGAGCTCAATAAGTAAAGCAGAAAGCGCGTGGGCAAGTGAAGCAAAACAGGGAATTGATTCTCCACTTCCCGTGGTTGGGCAGGTGTTCAGCCATCCCCAGGAGAGCAGGGCTCCATCACACATCACAAGGGCTTGGGAAGACAAACAGCATCGCCCCCAATGTCCCTGTGTTCCTCTTTTCCCTGGTTTCTGTGTTGAGCACGATGCCATATGGTCTGGGATATCCCTGGGGTCAGGTGGGGTCTCCTGTCCCCTCCCAGGACCTTGTGCACCGCCAGCCCACTCAGGGGTGGGGCAGAGGAGGAGCAGAAAGTGCCTTGGCGCTGTGTAAATACAGCTCGGCTGGAATGTCCCTGTGTTATCAGCTCTCTTTTGGTCACAAATCCAAAGCACAGCCCTGAACTGGCTGCAGTGAGGAAAATGAACTCTGTCCCAACCAAAACCACAGCACTACAGAAAGTGAATTCCCAAAGGTGTTCTGTTCCTATTTGAACTCCTAAATTGAATTAGTATCATCATCATTATCATTATTACTTTAAGTTCAGTGGTTTGCATTGCCCTCAGTTGGGAACTGTAACCTTTTTGTAAACCAAGAAACCTGAAAATTTGAATTTGAGTTTCTGGCTTCCTACTTTCCTCTGTGCTTTAACAAAGTTGTTTTCTGTTCCAGAATCTGGGTAAATTGAATTGAAATAGACCTGGATACTTTAACAACAACCATAACCACAATGCCCTTTTGTTTTAAAACAGGCGGTTGTTTGTAGGTAAATTCTGAAATTGGCAGTGTATTTGAAATTATACATAGGAAATAGGATGCTTCTTTTTTCCAAAATTTGTGTATTTTCTGTATTTCCTCTCCCTCATCTTCCAGCTTTCTCATGAAGTTCTCAGAGGGGATTGTGCAAATATCACAGAATCACTGTTGATCTTTAAAATGCCTGTCCTTTCCATTTAGGTTATTGCTGCTGGTTTTCTTTGAAAATGTACTTCATACCACATATTCCTATTGTATTTGTCTTGGTCCACATCTAATGGCATCAATTCCCCCACCCCCACCAGTATTCTATAAAAAACTTGTATTATTATTTCACGTATACATGCTGGTGCTCTATTTCAAATAATCAAATAATTCATTTGTGGGGTTAACATAAACAGATGACTGTCATTAAAAAAAATAAATTAGTGCTGACTCACACTAATTGGAGTTTCCTGCAGAGGTGGTAATTCTGTATGTAGAAGAACCTAGCTTCCCTAAAATCAGCCCACTTCAATTTCCAGAGCTGAAAGCTTAGGGTTTGATTAATTTTTTTGGCCTTTTTTTTCATTCTCTTTCAGGACTGGTTTTATTAATGCATTCCTCAAACCGAGACATAAAACTTTATCGCTTTCTCGATCGCTCTAATAAGTGTTGAGATCTGAGGGGACCAGCTGGAGCAGCTGTGTTCCCCCTTGGATCTGGAAGCTAAAAAACTTTCATCTCTGTTGCTGTCTCAGCTGCTGGTCTCGGGCTGTGGCCTTCCCATAACTCAAAGCAATTTCAAAGCAGTGTAAGTAACCTCATTGGAATGCTTTTGGAAAACCGCAGGAAGATTGGTTTTGTGGGGGTTTTTTTCATATTATTATTTTTTCAGTAGTGTTGTCCATTTGAAACAAACGCTGCCATTTTAAGGTAATCTGTGTACAATAGCTGTTGTGAACTGGTAGACTCATCCTACAGCCAGGTTAGGAATTTTTGTGCTCTTATTGAAATGAGGAAGAAAGGGCAGTGATTCCAGCAGGGAAGATGGCATGTAAAGACTGAGCTTAAGAGGTTTGTTTAAATCTTTTTGATAGTTGCATATAAGGGTATGACCTTTGAGTCAGGTTGCCTGCAGAATTGTATTTCAGACACAGTTTTGCTATAAAGAGAAGAAAAAACCTTCCTTAAAGACATACAAACATTTTGAAGTTGCATTGACAGGATGGGCAGAAAAGCTTTAAACAAAAGTAAAGCAGTGGGAGGAGAACTTTTGAGACCTCATGGTAAGACCATGTGCTTTACTGACTTCTTCATTTTTCTGACCTCAGAGGGAACCTCAGACTTTTTAACCTTTTTTGGCTGACTCCAGTGAAGTGTAAAATAGTAGAAGTACCAGACTTTCCAGGAAGGGACAAATTCCTGCTGCTGACCTTTATCAAAGCAGAGAGAAGCATCTGTCTTTTCTTCTGAATCCTAAATCTGTGATTGCCAAGCTGATGAAATACCGGAGAAAGCCTCTCCCTCCCCTGCAGTGTAGTGACAAAGTGGCTTAAACTCTTGCTAATAGGAATCTGTCAATGGGATAGTAGCTGAGTGGTTCCTAATCAGGATGCTGCAACAGTAGCAAAAAATTGTTGAAACTTACTAAACTTTAGAGATCAAAAGAAATGATCAGACAAGGTGCTGCCTTTCTGAATACATTTGCGAAGTAAACACTGGAAAGCCCAGAAACAGCATTTGTACTGATAGAGGAACCAGTGATGACTTCCCTAAAGGTTAAATAATTAAATGTTTTAGGATTATTTTTATCTAATTATTTGCAGCATTTTATCTCAAGATAAGACATGTCTGTTTGAAAAGATCTGTGTGAACTAGCTCAGTCTTTTCAGTGTAGACAACGAGCATGTTTCTGTCTCACAAAGGACAGTTAGAGCCACTCTAGATTCACTGAGCCCTTCTATTTTCAAAATAAATTGTCTTCTAGCCTAGCCCTGAACTTTTCCCCTGCTTGGCTCAGAGCACTGCTTTGTGCTGGGATGATCAGGGAGTCAGAAAACATTAGCTGGGCACCAGGAGGTTTGTGGGGTACGGACCCCACATCCTCCATGCAGGTTCAGCCAGGATTGCTCCAGTCACTGCTTCTCCTCCTCCTGTCATTGCAGCTGCATCCCGCTGCTGGTGGCTTGTTTCAGATGCATAAAATGTCTCTGAGCACACAGCAAAAGCATGCTTGAGTGACAGACTGTCACTGCCGACTTTCACTTTCTGGCTATTGACCCAATTAGTAGTCTCATGGTGAATTTCAAATTAAGTGGTATTTTACAGCACCAGCACCGCGCCAGTAATCTCTCTCTTAGGCCAGCAGGGAAAGGCATCATGCTCTTAATTTCTGGTGTCAGGGGAACTTTTGGAGTTTATGGATGATGATTTCTGTCTCTCTCCCATTTATGACTGGTAACAGAATGATTTATCACTGATCATATCATATTTCCATTCAGCAAAGGACCAATAAAAGAAAAGTATATTTTGGGAACGTAGAAAAATGTATGGGTTGAAGCACAGGGTTTCATTACTATTCTTTGAACCTTCTAAATGATTTGACCTTTATCCATAAAGCGATCGCTGTGGTCAACAAAGGCTAGTATTGATTTACAGCACAGCTAACCTGTCAATTCTAAGCTCAGCCTTTGACCTTTTGTTTCGTTGCTGGAAAAATTATGGCACATGCTTCAGTCCTACTATTTAATACTTTTTTTTCGATATGCAAAAGGCCAAAACACTCATTCTGAATAAATCAGCTGCTTTAATAATCGAAGTGTCAGGAGAAAGCAAATTGTCCATAATTAAGTTCAGAAAACCTGACTTCCAGAAGTGTTTCTCAGAACTGAACAATGAGTTTTTTCAGGAGACAGTAAATGTGCATGTTTCACAATGGGTATCTGCCTTCTGTTACCACGTGCATTTTTCTTTCTTCTTACTTGTCTTTCATCTCACATCTGTACCAAGTGAGGGAAAAAAATAAAAGGTAGAAAAGATTCTGATTGTTGCATTTTTTTGTGTTTTAAGCTTCCCCCTTTTTAATCTTGCTCACAAACAGAACACCACTGAGAGGATCTCTTTCCTTCCCATTTCTTCTTCACAGATAAAGTAATGTTTGCCCTCTTCTCTAGAGCAAGGTAGACCACTTCACAGCAGCTTTAACATCCAGCACATGAAAGATGCTATTTTTTTTTTTGCCAGGATGTCAGCCCAGGGAGATAGTGTTTACATTGTGCAGTAATATGGCTTATATAAGTTAAATATGCTGACTGACCATTTAATTGTGCAGGTGGCTTGCTTTGCTTTGTCTCTATTTGGTTTGTTTAAAATTGTTTGTAAAAGGCTGTTAATGGAACTAATGGGAATGAATTATAATCCTTGCCCTGCTCTCTCCCCTCTCCTCCCCTTGACGAAAGAAAAAAAGAAGGAGCAGTTTTGTACATTGAATACCAGTTGATTATTTCTAGAAAGTAGGTTACAGCATTATAATTGGGGTTGTATGGAAGTGTAGCATTATGCACACAATAATCATCAGCATCTCAAAGCTTAATATCTTTTAGTTTATGATTTCATTCTAACATTCCACATTTAGGAGTGAAAAATACTTTCATTATAATGTGGACAAAATTTGCATCATTGCTGTACATCATGTAGAGCAAAAATTTAACTTTCATGTTTTAAAGGGAAGAATGTAATTGGATTTTAGAGAAGACAAAAACTTTAACTGGCAGAGTTCTGACCTAGATCGTAGTTTCTCCTTCTGAAACAATGGATAACAGAACTATATTCCTGCCAGACACTACCCAGAGTGTGCAACTGAAGTAAAATGATTGACTGTGAGGAAAAACTAACCAAGTTTGTTTTGTTCCACTGTTTTTTTACATAGCTTACATGAGGAAACCAGTGTTCTCTTGTTTCCTTTGAGCGATATAGTAAATCTTGTTATAAAGAGCAGGTGACTCTCCTACTACATTCAGGAATACTCTCTTTATTGCAAATGACTCTGTTATTAATTCAGTGTTCTGAAACCTGGGCACCTCTTTACCCCCACTCCAGATTGCCCATGCATAGATGGATAAATGGATGAATCCTTGCAGCTTCATTTTTACCTAGGACTCGGTCTAGGTCTGTAAGATAGGGGATTAGATATGCTTGCAGGAACACACAGATATATCAAAGAGTTTGTCAATACCAACCTTCTTTTAATGATCATTCATTTTGAATTCCAAATTCAAATTGATGCTTGGATCTTGTTTCCATGACTACAATTGCAGGTCTCTGAGATTGGTAAATTTGATGCCTACTTGTGACAGCAATTCATGTACTGGAAATATGTAGATAGGTGTAAATTAATATCAGTTTGGAGCCTCCTTTATGCAAAGACTGGAACAGACTATCATGACAACCCAGTGTGTAAGTAGCAGGCACAGTGCTAGAGGACAGTGTGAGGCTATGTAGCTCTGTGCTGTATTAATATACTGAAGGAGTCTTATCTAGCTTGGCTGATTTGGTTAGGCAGGCAAACTCCCTCATCCCGCTCACCCCAGGGAAAACAGATGCCAATGCAGAGGAAGAGCTTTAATAATAGCAGTAGATTTGCCATCTGTCACCTTGCTGGACAAATAATCAAGGATTAAAGATTTAACGCCTGAGAGGGATTTTTTTTTTTTTTTAAATTTCTGTTCTGGATTTTGTACGTAAATCCCTATGAACACTATAGTGGAGTTTATTGTACTTACATTTTCCTATGGACATCAACATTCAACAGTGTTCTGAAATCTCACCTTTAGTAAGCAGGTTTGGAACACGTGTGGTTAACAAGGAGTGCATCATGGTAGAGATCTTGTTTGATTCTTTTGCACTAGATTTGGCCCCTTTTCATTATTTCCCTGGAAGGCAACGAAGAAGGAAATTGAGTGCTCATTATTTTGGGTTGCTGCAGACCACGAGATCTGAAAGTGCTGAAATCAAGGAGTGTGTTACTCATAGGAGTTAAGTGCAAAGGTACACCTACAAATAAAAACCAAACACCTCTTCCTGCTCTAGTGTTGTATGACCTCCTTGATAAATTTTAGAAGTTTCAACTTGCTGGAAGGTTAGACAATAAAATTTGAATGTGGGTATAAAAGATAGTTCTTGATTTTGGGAGGGGCACTTGCTGTGCTATCATTTATTAGTACTGAAAGGATCAGCTGCTGTAGTTTAGTCATTTTAATTGCTAAACAGAGAAGGAAAATGGGATTAAACTACACACAGTGTGTGCTGCACATGAGACCATGCAGAGTACAGGTAATGTCAGAGAGTAGTAGATGGGTAAAGAGAAAACAGCCAGGGAGAATACAAGCTAATCATGAAAGAAGTAAATGGTATGTGACGGTGTCAGCCCATCAGCAGCCCAGCCCAGCAATTTTTGAGTTCTGTGTAATAAAGCACTTTGTGACTTTGAGCATATTGTGGAAAGCATTACTTTTACAGGGGTGCTATTTAGAAATCACAGAGTTAAGTTGTCTGTGGGGAAAAATAGAGTAGAGGAACTGTTGATTAAGCAGAGGACAGATGGAGGAGTAAGATGTTAAGGGGCCTCAAAAGCTATCATAGAGAATAACACTTGAGCTGTTGTCATAATAAAACTGCAAAACTGACACAGGCACCCTTCAATTTGGGTGACTAAATTCAAGAGGGGATAAAGAGGTCTAGATTCTCTGACTCCAATTGTGAAACAGGTTGTAAGACTGGTTTCAGTCTCAAAGACTGATGAGGTTGAAATTGTCATTTTTTATCTTCAATCTCAGCTAAGGAGTACATTGTATTTCTGTGCCAGAGCCCTGATGATATCCCACTGACATATGATGATGATGATATGCCATCTGACAACGTTTAACTAAATTAGTGTGAAAACCTCAGGATCAATTTTCCTATCATCTTCCATGTCTTTATAACATGAAAATCTCCAAGTCATCTCTATGACTCGCTCACTTATTTTGGAGACATTGAGCATGGAGAAAATGTCACAGAAGTGTAAGGAAGTTGTATGTGTATAGAGCAGGAATGGTGCCCTTCTAACTGCAAGAAAACACACTGGTTAGCAATTATTACGGTTTTGACATCATGCTTTTCCTGAGAGAGACAGGCCTAGGAAATCCTTGCATTTGCCTCAGGGGCCCTGGGGAGAGCAGAGTTTCTTGTGTAGCCTCCAGCCTTCTCATAAGCCTGACCCTTCAGTCAATGACTGTTCTCACCCAGCCAGGAGCTTAGACTGTTCCCTGATACACACATGATAGAATGCATCTTATTTTCTTTGTTTATTCATTTTCCACTTTGGCTCTGGAATATCAAAATATCTTCAGAGACAGGTATTGAGTGCTAGATGTGATGGGACCAAACCCACACTTTCTTCAAATCTAGATGATACCCTGTAGTCTAATACGTGAGCTGAAAATGATTATCAGTAAAGGTTTGTACAGTAAGGGTTTGCAAATAAGGTGGGAAGGAACTGCAGAAAGGGTTTTGCTTTTCCAAACAGTGTGAAGTACAAACTATGCCCAATAGAGTCCTGATCATGTTACCTAATCAGTTCTTTGACATTTCAGTTCTTCAGCAGCTCAGTCGCTCCCATTCTTTGTTCGTGCAACAAAACTTTCTGATAAAGGAAAGTGTTTTGGCGTAGTTGAAGCTGTTGGATTTGCTATTATGCTATTGAAGTGAAAATTAACAGCACACATGCCATGTTCACTTCTCCTTCTCTACTGTGAAATTTATTCCCCCAGAAGTTGATACCCTCTTGCTCTTATGGCAAACAGACCCTCCCTTTGCTTTCTCTTTATTATTTGCTAATAGATTTACATCTTCTTAAAACTGATGGTAGATGAAATGGACCAATATTTTCAGTTGTGCAGTTTCATCATGAGATGAATATATTATAATTACAGTCTGAATTTGACTTTGATAAAGAGAGTACAAAAACTAGAGATTGTACCTGTTGTTGCCCTCTCTTTATTTCATCAAATAGCTTTGAGAATATTTAGTTCACAGGTGTGTAGCTGATTGTAAATTTGTCAGTATATTTCAATTTCCATTAGAAAAAGCCAGGATTCTATTTGTTAATGGTATATATATAGGTGTATGTCTTTAAAAGCTGGGATTACAGGCCTCAGCTGAGATGTTTGTTGAGAGGACAAGGGGAGTCCTCTAGAGCTAGTAGCCTCATTTTG
This sequence comes from Molothrus aeneus, assembly GCF_037042795.1. Taxonomy (NCBI): domain Eukaryota; kingdom Metazoa; phylum Chordata; class Aves; order Passeriformes; family Icteridae; genus Molothrus; species Molothrus aeneus. Next base: position 8,951,665 of record NC_089647.1, read on the forward strand.
CCTAGATTTTTCTTTTTAATTTTTTTTTTTTTTAATTACTGGGCTTTAAATTTACTGTGTGCAGAAGAATTAAGGAGTGGGATTTTCAAAAGACTCAGCAGTGGCCTCATCTGTACTCAGTGAAGTTAGTGATAAAATACTCAAAGCTGGATTTTATAGGATTAAGCCGATTTACACCATCTGTGAATCTGGCCCCCATTAACTTCAGTGGTAGCAGGTTTAACCAACATTGAGAGCTTTTGAAAACCCTGTCCTAATTTGGTGGTAAATACTCTGACTGTATAAACAGTAGATGTCAAAGAGGAGTTAAAAACAAGGCATCAATCTAGGTTCCCCCTGTCCTTTGTAGTTATACCTTCTTTTCTATCTGAGTTCTTAGAGATCATGTACCTGATGATGTGTAGATTTTTTAAAATTGTCTTGATATTCTTTAATATTCCTAAATAATGTGGTCTTACCATATCCAGTCACTAACATTCTCAAATCAAGCAGGTTTAGAAGCAGGTTTTGTGTGTGTAGTCAAGTACATAAAGGATAGATATTTGGGGGTTGTGGTGTATGTTGGTACAGCAAAATTTCTTTCTGACAAAACAAGTCTAATGTTTGGATGTTTTATTTTTATTACAGCAGTAATAGGTAGGATCACTGAACCACATAAAGCAATCTTGCTGTCTTTGTCTATACATATATTTTTATGTATCTGTTAGACATAGCTCAGGTATTTTTAGCTATTGCCTGTGTCTATTTGTCTCTATCGCTCTACTTCAGCTGAATAAGAGAATATATGTTACAGTAGGACTGAAATGAAAAAAAAATTGTGTGAAAGCAATTTTGCCTTTTGGAGTAATCCTAATTGGTTTATCTGAGAACTAGGATAAAAAAGCTAAATGTTTAATTTCATTGTACTGCTGTAGAAACATTTGCTAAATTGATAAATAGTAAAGTACTGTAGTTGCTGCCTAGTTCAGCCTTTGTACTCAAATCAAATCTTTTGGGTTTGGGGTGGTGAAAAGTACATTTTTTTGGGTCACTTCTTATTTTTGTTTATTCTCTATTATAGCAGAGAAGGGTTTCCCACATGTTTAGACCTCTGTCACTACTAAATCTTTCTATTTGAGACAGACCAGAAGCAAAAAGGGCTTTTCAGTTTGATAATGCCATTTCATAATGTCATATTCCCATACCCAGGTTTAGAATTTATCTTGAGATATTTAGCATTGAGCAGTTAAAGGTGTTGCCAGCAGGATCATGAAAAGTGCCATGGTCACTGTCCTGCTCTTTGGATCCAGGTTGTTTGCTCCATAAAAAAGAAAGTGTCTTGCTACACACAGCCTTCAGAAGGCACACGGCATAAACAAAGCCTCCATCAACACTTCAATTCTCAAAGTGGCAATTGAGGTTTTAGCAACAAGACTCTGCTTGAATGTAACCAGAGTCAAATAACTAAAACTGGTTTCAGCTCTTTGAACACTTGCTCATTAAGGGACTTGCTAAATGAGCCCTGTGTTTGCTCAAATGAGTAGCATAGATCTTTTTGCACCTTGAGCAAATTCACTTCTTTTGGCTACTTACTGTAGCTCTGCACTAATCCTGATTTTTTTTTTCTGCAAAGGCTTATCAGGCATGGTAAAATTGAAAGTTCTTGAAACAGGCTTTTTTTGGATGCTATATCACTAAGTCATTTTACTGCTTTAATCTAACTTCTTTGTATTTTTTCATAATAGAAATTTCCAAGTCATGACTGTGGTGGAGATAGTGCATGTTTAAAAGTAATTTAAAAGTTAACTAAAATGTAGCACAAGATCCTGATACGATTTTTACCGTGCAGATAGAAAAGAGAAAAAGGCAATCACTGATACTCCAGACATATTTTTAAACTGATAGTCTTTCATGGGCTGTAAAACAGTGGTTTAGTTCAACAATTGAATGAAACAGTATCTGTGATCTTAAGAGGATATTAGTATTACAAGTATTGAACTTGACTGAATTAGTTTTTTCCTATTCTTATTTTCTACTATTAATATAAATTGCTTAATTATGGTTGAAATCTAGGTTAAGAAAAAAGAAACCCTTGAATAGCATCTGGATTATGGGACACAGTACAGCAATGGCTGTATTGAATGGCCTTAGAATAATCTGTGTTCTCATGGAGAGGATAGAATTATCCTTGTAGGCACAGTGCTGCAGCTTGCTTTCAAGACTTGCTTTCAAGACATAAAGTGGGATCTCTCATGTTTTATGCTGTGAATTTGACAGGCTCATTTGAGTCAGGGATAGTTTATGGTATCTCCTCCGTAGTCTTTTGGAAGGACAGAGCCTGACATGCTAAAAAACCAAGGAATACTTCTACTCAAATCTTTTGTTTAATTATTTCTTAATTCTTTTCTGAAAAAATGTAGCCATATCTCTGAGTCTTGTTGCTTTACATTTTGAATATTAGCAAGAGTTTAGTCCACAGGCTTTTGTTATTAGGCTTTGGAAGGGATCTGAAATTGAACTTCATAGCAGAAAATGCCCTTTTGAGGTCCAGTAACTGATGCTGAGCGTGTCAAACTAGTAAGACAGAACATTCTTCTTTGGAAAACAACCCCAACAAGCATGGCAATTGGCAATCCTAATTTATTGCTTTTAATTAAGAGAAAGGAAAACTAGGCTAGGTAGATGTGAACTGTTTTTATGTATAATTGCATTGAAAGGGACTCGTGGCTTCCTTGTTGTCCAATCCTTTGCTCATTTCATGTGCTCACTGAAACTCAGTACAGCACAATAACATAAAGTAATTATTCCATTTAACCCAAAACATTCTTGCTATTCTGCTGGCTTGTTTTTTTGAAATGTCCATGATAACTTATGTTTATTTAATTTTGCCTTGTATTTGCTGCAGACTTTTTTACTCTGAATGGAGCTGTGCTTCTTACAGCAACCGAGAAAGGGGTTGGGAAGAGGTGTTCTGTGCCTCTCATGGTTGCTGTAGGGAAGCATCATGGAAAACTTTCCAATATTAGAGTTGCACACTAGAGTGCTCTGTCCTGGTATCCAGAGTTCTGCTGTTCAGACCTCAAATCTACAGCCAGTCACAGGCAAAAATACTGTTTAAAGAGGAAAAAACAAATTCTGATGCTTGTTTACTGATTCTTTCCCCCCGTGTGGATAGGTGGCCCTGTGACCCCACTTAAATACTGTGTGGTGTGATGCTCAGGTGAGCCATGGGCTGTTGTGATGGATGTATGCATATGCTGATTTCTGAGCCAACCACTGCCTGAAAGCTCTAATTGCTCTCTTCTCACTGGAAACACTGATGTAGAATTTTCTGGCTCTCGCTGCTCATTTTCACAGAACTTGTAGGAGCATAATTGTCTTGGATACCATGACTTGATGTTAAATTTGGTTTGAAAATGACTGTATTCCACAAAGTTATTAGGAGGAGACAGGTAAGCAGACAGATAGGCAATCTATCCATATAAACCTTGCTGCTTTAGGAACGCTGCTTCTGTTGGAAAGCATCGCTCACACAACACCAAGTCTTTGAAATCTCATTATGTCCTGCAGCTATAATAGGTAGGAACTGTGTAGGAACTTGTTCTTACAGACAGCATCGTGTAGGGTGGGAATATCCCCTGCAGCAATGGCAATATTTTAAGTCTTCATTATGGAAAGTTCTCCCTTGTATATGTTTTTGGAGTGCCTTTACCATTTAAGTGTTTTGGAGTTTTGCATTAAGCAAAATCCCAGAGTGTGTTTCTCATAGCCCCATTCTGAAAGGATGATGTAGCAATATCATACTTGACTTAGTTATTCTTATTAATTCCTTTTTATCATATATTAGAAATAAATAGGAAAATGCCCAGTGAAAACACGGTTGGATGCAAAGGGGCCTCATAGGAACAGTCCTATACTTGGAAAAAATTCCCTCCTTCAGGTAACTTTGACTCTAACCATTGACATCATATTGTTCATTTGGGCATGTTTGTCTAGACCTGTGTTTTTCCATCATCGTATTACTGATATTTTAGGACTTTTTATTCACTCTCACACCCATACCTGCGCATGCAAATCTGAAATGGAAAGATTTATTATCAGCCATAATGACTTCTAATATGAAGAAAGTCTTTGGAATTCTCATCCCTGTCAGGTCTGCTGCATTACGTGTCTCACTGCACAAAACTTGTTAAACCTTTCAATATAGTGATTTTTCAAACTGTTGTGAAACATCTGAAATTAGCATTTAACATCTGTTAACTTGCTGATGTATCTTCAGGTTCATCCAGAATAAATTAAAAAATGAGTAAAAATAAAAAAGAAATCAGTCTTCTGTCTCCAGATACTGTCATGACAGACAAAACTGAGTTTACTTGGAGTCATTGCAAAGCATTATGGGATGCAGTTCATGGAAGTTGAGACTGACTCTATCAGTGACTTGTTTGTGAAAAATATATGGCTATAGATATTTTTTTTTTTGGTTTGTGATTCAAAGTAAATATGAAAACCACTTAAATAAAATATCACAGAAGCCACATTTTCTGCATTGCACAATTCCAAGGTTTAATTCATTCTATGACAGCATTTTTGGATCATTCTTCTAATCCATATCTCCAAAAATACTTAGCCTCAAGGGGTCATTCTGACAGAAAGTTTAAACTTGAAAAATCAAAATTAAGCAAATCAAAAGCAGAGGTTTTGACACCTGAGGATGTCATCCAAAATAAGTCTGGCTGTACAATAATTTTGGTCTTCACATTTAGCAGGCTAGTTGGATGAGGCATGCTTTGTAATAAGATGCAGGAGGTGTAAGATAACTTGTCTCCTACCCTTCCCATCAGGTCTGCTCCCAAATCCCACAACAGATAACTCTGTCCAAGTAAAACTTGCCAGCAGTGTTTAACAAACTGAAATGTCCCTGATATATTACCAAGTTGCAGGAATGGAATTTTTGCATAAACAAGGGCTTATCATGGCTCCCTTTCAGTCTTACCCATTCTTTAGAACACCCTTAGTTCTTGTCCTCTAAAGACACGTCTCGACTGTTAAGTTATCCTTTTCCACTCTCTTTTTAACTCTGTATTAAACTGAAATATTTTCTGGAGTATGTTGCCAAAGCTCAATTTCCAGCTAGAACCCTGCCAGACTAATTGACTGAAGTGTTTAAGGTGTTTCAGGAGACAGAGTTTTTGAAATCGTGAGAAAGTTGGATGAAACATGAATATATTTACTAAATTCTTAAGTTGTGAGAACAGCATTGAGGTGAGAGATGAAAAGGACTATTGCTTTTACAAAGCTGATGGCATTTTCCTGGTTTTGTTGATTTACTTTCTGCTGTTCTTTTATGAAATATTACTCTTCAAATGTGTTTTTTTGGTTAGTAGGTTCCTAAATACATAGGAGTATATCTAAATAATAATATCATAACTAGTAAACATTGCCATCTGCTCAAGTGAGAATTTGGGGAGAATTTGTGATTAGTGGGCCATTTACACCTGGGTTCATGAACATCTATGTAGGAAAATATCTCCAAAACCAGAGATTGGTAAACTTCTCCCATTTTCTTCTTCACTTCCTCCATTGTCTACTTCTGTGATTGTTCTGTCTGTGATTTGAGTTCTGCCGGGCTGTCCCACAGCTCTTCTGCTTGTCAGGCTCTCTGAAAAGGACACCTGCTGGTGTCCAAGCCCATTTGAGGCAGCGGGGCAGGAAAGAGAAGTTTTGTTCCTAAATCTCCCAAAACACAAAATAACTTCTTGTTATGCTCAGAGAGATTCAGGTTTTAAGACCAGAAAAGTTGTGGGAGTGAGATGGAATTTTCAGGGAGTGGGGTTTGCTCAGCAGAACTTGACATATAAGTAACTTGTCATATGAGTGGAAACTAGCTAAGCACATCTCATTGTCTCCTGTTGTTTTCTTTTCTTTCTTTCCAAAAAGTAGTCAAACCAAATACCTTTTTCATTTTAATTAATTGGTTATTTCTATTGCACCTGAATTCCTGATAAATACTTAAGCTTTCACAGCAGGGAATATCCTTAATGCAATTTTAAGATATATCTATCACTGCACTGTTCCAAAATGTTTAATTTGATTGCCTGGGTAAATGGAAATACTGGAGATTAATACAGCATTAAAAATACAGTGAAATATGCATTTCTCAGTCGGTTAAATACAGGCAACTTGGAATTCTTAAGTTGGTACAATTAATCAGTTAGACATACTGCCTCTGTAATACTCAGCTCGTGAAATTTCCCAGTAGGATTTTTATGTAAAAAAATTATTGCTTTATAATTTAACACTAAGTGCTCCCTGTAGAAAAATTAGAGTGCTGTCTTGTAATGTAAACAATATAGATTACTGCTGTATAGGGTTGGTTCAGTCTTCTTTGTTTTTCTGCCATATTCATAAAACTGATTGTGAAGTACGGGACACTGAATCACTTCTTTTTAAGTTAATGGGCACAATTTTCCAAAGAGGAATAATATTTTATCAGGGAACTTTTACTTCTGTTTACTAGAACCTGTCCACACAAAGTCATTGCTGAATATCTAATGAAATGCTTCTCTTGGAGTTCTTCAGAAAGGGAAAATCCTAGAAATGCTTTCCAAACTACCAAATTAAAGAATGTAGATTTTAGTGAGATGTAGTTCCATTACCCAATTGTAGATAAAAAGAAGGGTAAAGTAGCCTTTCATAAAGAAATAAAACATCATACAACCTGCTTAACTGTTTTGTATTTAGCTACAGCAACAAAAACCATAACCCAAACTTTTGACATTCTCCTTATTACTGATTTTATTGTATTCTTTTCCATTTCCATTAATCTGTTTCTATGCCCACTCTAGTAAATAGTCTACCTAGACACACTGTAAATAGAATTGCAAAGCAGATGAATGACCTCATTTTTAATCCTCATTACAGTATAATTTCTTTTATTGGAGATGATTTTTGACCTTGATTTTTTATTTTGTAACCACATATTTAAAACCTTCTGGCCTGGGAAATATTTAAAGTACACTTTGCTTTATTAATTTATCATAGTGACAAGAAAAAAGATGTGTGTACCTTGAACTGTTTGGGTCAGTATAGAACTATGTTCCTGGAAATGAAATACTGTAATTAGAATTCCTTGGAGGCAATGTTTTCTTTTTAACTTGATGTTACAAGAGAAGGACTTCAAAGACTTTGTGACTTCAGCTGATAGTGGAGCAACTCCCTAAGGCAATCTCAGTTAGACAGCTCAGGGATGGCCATTCAGTAGTAGATAAGGGAGTCTGTGAAGTTAATGAGTAATTCTGCCATTTTAAAATGCATTGCATTTTTATTTATTGGTGAAAATTACAGTTTTGACATCTTATTTAAAAGTTGAGTAGGAATAGGGAAATGGTTCTGGTAACATAAGAATGATCACAGGTGATAATATCATAGCACTGGCAAGTAAGCATTTTAAAATGAAATGCTTTTCCTTCCAAAGCCTCACAGAGGAGAGAGAAACTTGTAAGATCATCCCATCACCAGTGCAGTTACGCCCCAAAGGAGAGTAATTAAATTGATGTTTAAATTACTTAAACATCAGCGCATCTTTCACATCAGTGGAGCAGAGCTCCTCTGCCCTGCCCTCAGGAGTGAGATGCTGTGCACAGCCCACGGCTCCTCCTTGGTCCCGTGGGTCTGTGTGCTTGCAAGGGGCTGCTGGGGACAGTTTGGCAGGGCCAGCCCGGGCTGGGGACAGGGTTGGCACAGGAGTTGCTGATAAGGTGGTGACTGCAGCCAGGATTTCACTGCTGGCATGTCCACACAGCCTGGGCCAGGGCTGAGGACTTGCACACATGGTCAGCCCTAAACCTTCTTCATTCTCTTCATGATCCTTGTGTCTGGACACCAGATGCCCTTTCTCTGTTCCCCACCAGTGGATATTTCAGAGATTGATAAAGTAATAATCAGAGGCCAGAGATGGAAAGCAGCAGGGAAAAATAAACAAACAAATGCTGGATGGATAGGATGAGAAGGAGGGCTCAGACAGAGATGAGCTTCAGGGGCTGGTGAGCAGCATGGGAAGTTACCCTGGGAGAGCAGGTTATCCTGAGCAGTTTGTTTCTGAGTGCTGCTGATGACATGGGCATGAGATTGGCATTGCTTACACTGACTGCACATCCTTCTGACAGCTGAATAGGGATGAGCTGCCTGCAGCTGCCAGCCTGGTGCCAGCCCAGTCAGGGGACAGGAGGGGAGGGGAGGGCAGGGTGCGGTAACCTGTGGGCAGAGCTGAGTCAGCCCAGCCAGGATCCCCTCCAGCCCTGTGGCCTCTGGGGGCTCCCTGAGCCACAGTCAGCCTTTAATAATGGATGGGAGTTCTGAGCTTCAGCCTGAAGTTCAAAGCTCAGCATGTCTATGGATGTAAACAAGGCTACAGGACTTGTGCAGGCCCAGCAAACCCTCTCCTTTCTGCCCTTGGCACCCAGAGAGTTTTCATGGTAGTTCCAGCTCTTGTTGTCTTAGTGAAGGAAAAGGCTGGGGGTGTGTGTGTCTTTCTGCATAATGGTTCCTCTTAAGTCTTAGAATACCTTTTTATTTTTGCCTTCCAATTCTCATCAGTTTGTTGAGATGTTTTTGAGCTATTTTGTGGAATGTTCTCTCCATAACACACTGAGCACTCTATAGAAAGAGATTATAATCTTGGTATCTTGCATGCATTTATTAGAAATCCAGTTTAATTCTGTTTTCTATTAATGGAAAAGAAAATGCATACCTACCAAATAAGTCTTGAAGGTAATCCCATGGTCTTTAAATTAGCAATATTGCTCTAGGTTGTTCCACAGGATGATAAAATAGTTAGCTGAGATGATGTCTGAATGACACAATCACAAATCAGATAAGTTACATATATTCCTATTTTTAAAATGCTGTAAATTAGTTTTTCTTGTGAACTGACATGTTTCCTAAAGCATAGATAGTACTACTACTGCTACTACAGCCAGAATAGTGTTGTCATTAAAGAAAGGTAAAATGCCCTGTTCATTTAGGAGAGACTGCAGTTTGTGTGCCTGTTTCCTTTCTCTCCTTCTGACCCCTGAGAAGATGCATTGACTCCAAAATTCACAGAAATCAAATTAAGTGCTACTTAGAGTGCCTTTCATCTCAGTGGAAATGTAGACCAGAAATGGACCTCCTGAATAACACAGGCTTTAGAATGTCACTCAGTAATTTCAACATCCAACCTGCAATTTGTGGTTGAACTAGGGCATATCTTAACGACAGACATCCAGTCTTAATTAAAAGATTTAAAATGAGGGAGAATCTACTACATTCCTTGGCTGTGGAGTGTTCTCTATATTCTGGACTGAAATGTCCAACTACAACTTTCAGCAATTGGACTTCATCTTTCTGTTCACCAGGCTGTACTTTTTTTTCTAACTAGAAATATTCCTATTTTCTGGTTCTGAACTAGGAAATAGTGGTTTAGGTTTGACATCTTGCAAACATAATGATGATGATATTGAAAAAATTCAGTAAGTGCAGTATTTAACTGCATCACTGTATTTCTTTAAATTGTTAATATCTTGTGGTGCTAATTCAGTGTGTTTGCTGCCATTTTCCATACATCATAAATATATGAAAAAAAATTCAAATAGATATATTCACAAGAAAACAATAAATATAAACATACAGATTAAGATTGATTTCAGAGTTTTAAATGTAAAGGTTCATCTAAGAACAAAAAATATTTCATTTTACAGGCTTTGTTGTGTGCTATTTCTTAATCTTATTTCTCCCTGAACTTTCATATTGTTTTACAAATCTGTTGTGACAATATTTCCTACTTAGTTTCAGGTAAAGGGCAGGTGATAAAAATGTAGGAAATGCAGCTTAGTTCAATAGAAGGAATTAGATTTAATACATAAAACCTTTGACATATAGCATGACAGGAATCCTCCAAGATACAGTCCCCATGCAAAATTCCGTTAGCCAATCACTTCAGTACCTGAAAATTATAGTTTATCAAATATTATGTTCCTTCCATCTGTCTTAGAAGTCATGATCAGATTTTTAAACTAGTCTGCCTTTTATTTTAACATCTGATGAAAGACTGCAAGAATTTTCATGTCTGTGGCAGTTATTTTAGAAAGGAAAAAACATCCATTCTTTTAATTAAGATAAACTCGCAATAAAATCTCGTTAACGGCATTGCTTTGAGAAATGCATCCACAGCTGTCTTGGCAACAAGAGATGGAGATGGAGAAATATATCTCCTGACACAAATTTCTAAAAGTAATCTTTTATTATCTTTAAAGAAATCAGTGTGGTTTAAGTTTGCTTCCTATGTTCATAGGAAAAGTGTCGTATTTTTACAGTACACAATTAAAAGCCCCTAGAAAATATTTAAAAATCTCCATTGTCATTGCTGTGGCTGTAGCATAATCTCTAAGGATTGCCATTTTAATGCTAATTCCAGAAGCAAATGGAGCCAGCTGACATGTGCAGTATCAAGAGAAGAAGGTCAGTGCAGCAGCTCGAGACTCAGGAAACAGCAGGAGACTGCATTACCACTCATTACATATATTACAGCAGGCCTTGGGGATTTCTCTATGGCCAGGACATTGTTATGCTCAATCCTGTACAAATGCAGCAAGAGCAGTCCATGGCTTGCCTGATGTCAGAACAGGAGCAAGGAAAATATTTACAGAAATTGTCCTTTTCTGGCTTCATTTTTTTTTTTTCTTAATTCGTGCATGTTGAACCAAACCAGACTGGCATATATTCAGTCTTTTGCTGTCCCCTGTGCTGCTGTCTGTGACTCAGCTATTTTAATTTGATGAGTGTCATTAGAGGAAGCAAGGGACACTCAGTGGTTTATGAATTCCCCCTGATGGTACACATATCTCCATGTACTCCTCTAAGTGTACGGGCAGCAAAGAGCTTCTCAAACTCTTTGGGATCCATCTGGCTGCATTCTCAGGCAAATGAAATTACTTAAAGTGGAAATTATTTTATATTGCATTGATTTTTTTTTTTTTCCTCCCCCACCTTCACCCCCCAGTTGTCATTAGCCACAATTGTTGTTTTCACCTGGGGATTCATCATAAGTCAGATCTGTCTGCTGTGCACACAGGGTCTGGTTTTCATAATGTTTAAGATTGGAAAGGATCAATAAACCATTTAGTCTCGCTGGGACCTTGCATGTCACATCTGTTAAATTTCACCCAGTGAAATTTCACCTATCTCTGCATGCTAAGACTGGCAACTTTATATAAGTAAAATTATTTTTTTACAGCAGCTGCAGACAGCAGAGGGTAGAGCATTAGCAGTTTCTGAGGTCTGTGCCAGGTGATTAGTTAGCTAGGATGATCTCAGCAGGTGTGCCATCATGCATACTGAAAGGAGAGATGATTTGTTTTCTCCCTTCCTTCCTGTCAGTCAGACCTGAGGTATGCATCCCATCTGATTGTACATGGGGGGATCACCCTGACTCCCCATGGACAACCTATGCACACAGGCAGCTATCTAGGAACAGTAATTCTTCAGTACTTGGTGACCAATATGAACAATTATAAAGGAATTTTGGCTTTCCTTCTAATTCCTTCTTTCCACCTTGCAGAAATTAAAAGAAATGATAAAATGTGAAAAATTTTATTGATTAGACCAGAATATGTATGATTGCTTTACATAGGCTTGCTGGGAATCACATGGAATTTCCTTAAAATCCTAAGTTGAGCCTGGAAAAATAGATTCTCTTTTAAGACTTTAATGTGAGGACTGAGTCTCTGTCTTGAGCTCCGGGAGCCAAAACTGGGTTGCCTTCTACCACCGTGTAAATGAGTAGCCAGTTCTTCACTTGCATTTGCAATTCCTCTTTGTACATGACCAGTGATTGCTGTATTGCTGCACCTTTTTTTTCTGCCCTTTTTTTTTTTGGTCACAGTCTTACATCAGAAACACATGTTACGGCAGTGTCTCCCAGGCACTGCTGCACGGCGTGTTTGTCTTGATGTGGTTCTGGAAGCAGTGCAGCTATTTATTGGCTTAGAAGCTGGTCAAAGCCTGTGCTGCTGCTGAAGGGAACGGGCTGTTCTTGCCTCAGCCATAGCCAGACATTCCCCTTTCTCTGGCTGCCTTGGCTCTTGCCCTCTCATGGTGGATCAAGTCCGTTTGTCTGACCAAATCTACCATGGGAAAATAAAACCGCCCTTGTCTCCATCGGAACGGCCGGGCCGACCCAAGCGCCCACCAGGAGCACTGCAGCTGCCTCCCAGCCAGAAATGGAGAAATTTGTAACCCTTTTTTATGGTGGTGGTGTAATGTTAGATTAGTCTCACTTGCTGGTGACCAGATTGTCTCTCCCAGCAGTTCTGTGCCGGGGTTAGTCTGGCTCTGGCATGGAGCCACGCTGCTGTGGCTGGGCTTCTTCCCTGTCCAAGAGGAGTTTATTTGAGGGCTTGCAGCCTGTATTGTTTTAGTAGTGCTCTGTGAAGACCTTCCAAGCTTTAGTTTTTATTCTCTTATTACAAGAGTTATATTTTAATCTCAAAGGCGTTATTTTTTATTTGTCAGTATAAAATACATTTTGGTGAGTTGCAGTTGTTTAACCTAGTAGGTTATACTGTAGCAGTAGCCAAGTTACTTTAAGTCTTTAATTATTTATGTACTTACTAAGCTCTCTGTCATTTGCATGCCTCCAATAGAGATTTTATGTTTAGATCATTGTTTCCAACAAAAAAAAAAACCAACAAAATAAACCCCTCAACAATGAACCCAACAAATCAAACCTACAACTAAACCAGCTGGAAACAGCAATGTACTAAGAACAGGTCGCCAGGGTCCTTAACATACTTCTTTTTATTCTTTGTGAGCCAAAAAGTCATAAAAAAAGAAAACATATAATGCGAGTATTTAATAAAATCAAGTTCAGCTATTAAGCTGGAAATGAAAATCTAAGATATCAACACAACAGAGACCACTAACACCATCACAAAAATATAACAGATTGGTTGCTAGTCCTGCTGGTTGACATTATTGGTATTTGTAGGCCCTAAGTACTTATTCTTAGAACAATGAATATACTTTACTTGTTTATAGTTTCCAAGGTTTAAGTATTTGGGGATTTACTGCTGAATACTGTTTTCTTGACTTTTCTTTTTCCTGCTTTTTTTTTTCTTTTTCTTTCAGTAGTGTATGTCTTCCAATATTTTAAATTACTTTTAGCTATACAGGTAGACTGAAAAGTTAGAAATTAATCTTGGAAATTTAAAATTCTTTATTCAATAGCATGTCTAAAATAAGTTTACAAAGAATCACTATATTTTGTCTCAGTAGCTCCATCTTTTTCTTAAGGACCATGATTTATTTCTTAAGAAATCAACTTTTCTATTACATGTATTGCATTTCACTTTTTCTAATTATCAATGTTTATGAAAATTAAAATTCAGGATCTACAAATATGAATATATTATTGAAAAAAAACCCCTTACTTTCACTCTTGCTGTAAACAGAGCCATGATGACAAGTATACTAGCAAATGCTTCTTATCATAGATAATTAAATATTGAGTGCAGTTTCACTCCAAGCCACAGAACAGCATAAGCTTGATTTTGAGCTGTGCAGCATCAAGCAGGGTTAAAGTTGTCTCATCATTTTGGTCATAAAATCTGTAAGAAACAGATCTACAGATAAAACCACTATAATTGAAAAATTCTGTTGCTTCCATTCAGGTGATGCAGTTACTAGAAAATTAAATTTAGCAGCAGCAAATTCTTTAATATATTCCGTCTGACTGACTTTATCAGTGTAAATAGAAAATATGTTCCAGTTTTGTCTATTTCCTGAAAAATAATCATATTGGCTTAAAGCCAAGTCAGAACACTCAGAGTAGGTCTTTGACATGGGTCAAGTTTTGTAGAGTGGATCTGGCATTCCTGGTACCAGAAACACGAGTAAGGGGTGGTGGGAGGGAGTTTCGGGTTGCTAGCAGCAAACTCTTAAGTAAAAACAAGGAAATAGAACGGGGTCATTTGTGTGGGCACAGCCTAACACTTGAAAAAAGGAATCAATGATCAGTGTGTCTGGTAAAAGTGGGTTTGCACAGCTGAGGGCAGGCATTTGGAGGCTTACTGTAGTATAAATCTTAGCCTGAGCAAACAGAGGGAGCTGCGCTGATCTCAGTTAAGCTGTGCATAGGTGAAATAGGTGAGGTTGTAGCTTTCTGGATCAAGGTAAAGAGGAAACCTCTGCCTCTGTCCATACCTGTTAGACAATGTACAGTTTTGAGATTCTCAGTCAAACACAGATCTCAGTGCACAAGGTGTACTGTACATTCATAGGATGCCAGGGAGCTGGAGAGACAAAACAGGTTCTGTTAAACAAGTCTGCCTTGAAACTTGTGGCTGAATATGCTGAAAACTCAGTCCAGTTTTAGTTGGGTTTGTTTGATCAACAGAACATGGACCTTAACCCTGTGAAAAAATCTGTTCAACCTTATTCCAAATAGAGTGCTTAACATCACTTTTACATGTAGTTTCACTCCAGATTAGGATAGTACAAAACTTACAGTAAAAGGAATTAAGATAGCACATTGGGTACTCTCCAGACTTGATTCTCTGTGAATGCTGAGCAACTCTTCTGTGGTCTCCAAAGCAGAAGAGCTGTAGGCTCCTCTGATGTTTGATTGTCCTGATTTCCCTTTTCATTAACAATTTGTGTGACTGTGGACAGGTAGGATCACACGTGCTTCAGATCTCTCTGCCTGTAGAAAACATACAAAACTGTTTTCTTAGCCAAAGTATTATTTTTAAACCTCCAAGCATGTGACAAGGAAGATCAGAGCAATGGACTCGACCTATCACACACAGTGAGTTTTGCACCCCCTGGATTCAAATTGTGAAAATCCTTCTTGGCTCTAACTACAGTACTCAGACATCAGTTCTTTGGGAAGCTCCAAGAGCGAATAGCACTCCTAGTATTCCTCTTCTTTTCTGTTCCCATTTGTTCACTGTAAGATGAATATTTCCTTCCCATTTGTTCACCTGGAGATTAATTCAATTGCACAGTCTTATTAAAAATTACCAGAAACTTTGGCACTTTTATTTCTAACTGGGGATTGGAAATGTGAGAATCTACTTAAACATTGTGCTAAAAGTGCTTTGTCTTTTCAAATATCTCTTTACTGTTTTAATAGGAAATAGGGAATTATGGTATATTCTATTACAGCCTTCTTATATGAATCTCTACAAATGCTATACCTTTTAATAGCTGTCTTCAGGGTTATTGATTTTTTTTCTTTCTCATCCTTAGGATCAGATCTAAGTGCAATAACCTGGTTACAATATGTCACTCATTTTTTGCCTTAATTCTTTGACTCACGAGAGTCGTGTTTCTAATATAGCACTGACCTCAGGAGTTCTTTTCAGTCCAAGACAGCTTCCATATTTATTTTTTCTTCCTTCATTTTAAATATATGAAAAGGTCTTTGGCATTGGAGAATGTGGGAAAGTGGAACCATTCATTTTTGCTGTTCCAAAACTGCAACTATATATACAGATTAAGTGGACCAATAATGATCAATCCATGAAAAGGAGCTATGGTTATGCATTAGGATATTATACCTGATTTTATAATTCAATGGTAAAGCAACCAGTTGCCATCATGTGGCAAGAATTTTAAACCACTGAAAATCAAGTCTGTTTGCAGACCAGTGACTGAGAGGTGTAATTTGTGTACCCCCTTAAGAAATGGGTATGTGGCTCTCCATGGTGAGTTATCCTGTTTTCAGCTTTGTTCTTGTTTTGCCTGATGATCCCTTGGGACAAGATGAGTATGGTGAATGTTTCTGTTGCTTAATGTACTGCAGTTTTAAATAATATTGCTTATATCCCATGAAGTAATAGTCTGATATGAACAGATTTCCAGGCTACCTGGTAAGATAAAACCCAGAAGAGTTTAGCTGATTTCCAACCAGCATGTAGTCATTGAAGACACAAAGTGGTGTTTTTGTTTGCTAGTGGCTCTGTGAGGTGCTGCACATTTTGAATACTGAAGAGCCATATTTATCATGATTTTCCTAATGTTCTGCTGGTACTGACACTGTTGAAGCAAATCTGTTCCTGCCACCTGCGTCCTTAGAAAGGCATGGTATTGCAGAAGGAAGGATGTCTGAGCTGAATCCCCAGTTTTAAAGAAACAAGTATTTTCCACAGGTAAACCTTGTTTTTTCCTGTATAATTTCTGTGGTTGCTGTTACTGTAAATTATCCTTAGTTTTGAAAGTCTGATTTATAGTGATTAATCAAAGTGTAATACTTGAGGCCAGTTTACATGCAGAGAATCATACACAAATATACATAGCATTTCTAAATGCCTGTGTATCTTTCAACATAACCTCTGTGTTTATAAACACATTTGAACCAGCTCTGCTGTTCATTATGTAACCAATTTTGAGCTTAATGTATCTGCATTAATACCAAACATCTGGTTCTTCTGGAGCAGAATCCCAGAATGTACACAATCCAATGCAACAGGCAGTGTCCCTGTTGTATGTTGAGTTATTAAGAGGTCTGCTACTTACGCTGTTTTCAGTTTGTAGTGTAGGCTTTTTTATGTCTCTTACTGGTTGCTGCTATGTTCTAGTCATATGTGAAGTTTCTGGAGGCATTTTTTGGAGTATTTAATTCCTTGGGATCAAGAGACATGGCTGATCAAGGGTGCTCGTCCTTCTCAGTCAAGGATGCTCTTAGATGAGTTAGTGTAAGCTGCCTGTTGAGCCTAAATCAAAATCAGCCACAGGCTGGGGCTTGCCTTTCTGCAGTATGTGAAAGGCAGCTATTTCTTCTCATCAAATGATTTTCCGTTCTTTACTTTCAGAGGGGTTTGCCTGTGTACTGTGGCTCCTGTGGTCACACTGAGGCTACAGTTTGCAGTATACTGCCCACAGGACGAGCCATTCAAAAGCCACAGCTCATGAAATTAGGAAATCCATGTACTTGTTTTTGTCCTCAATGCATGAGTAAATGGTGTCCCCTTATTTGTACAGTCTGTCACATCTTCTATTAGTGAGCTCATTAGCATAGAAAGTATCAGGATCATGTCAGTTTTGTGATCATAATTTGAACAGAGCTTCTTTGGACCTTCCTCTATTAAGCTGTCACAAGTCTGACATAAGCTTGTGGTCACAGACAATTTGAACCAACTAACCAATGGGTCTTTTATTTGGAAAGGGAAGAGACAAACATACTCTACTCCCTCTAATTAGTCAAACATCACTATTTTTTGCTTTTCCAAGTAAAATGGGTTAGCTCTGCATTGTAGTTGCTAAAATTTTAATGGACCATATTCAGGTACAAAATCACCTGAATCTTTTAGAAGTGCTTGACTACTTGATTATTACAACTGCTAAAAGATGTTCTTTAATAAAACCTATTACTTGGGGGTTTTTTTGGTTTTTTTTTCCTTCTGTGTCTGTGTTTTTCAGACATCTTGTCAAGGCTTGCCATTTGCTATGAGAGTAGACCCTTAATGTGGAATCACAGACATAACATCTGACCTGGAAAAAAAGTAGCTCTAACAAAGGGTTGAATCTTCGGTATTGAAGACATTGAAGTGAAAAGTAGCCTGATTAAAGACAGCAGTATTGAGTTTTTGCCATTAGACTAGAAAGGCTGAATTGTTACTAAAAGCCATGAAGAGAGGGACTCTGGAATTTGTGGTGAAAGGAAATTGAAAAGAAACAGAACATTTGGATTCATGTTTCATGAAATAATGTGTGTGACAGAATAGGAAGGCAGTCTGAGGGAAAATTGACATAATTTTTTCCTACAACTAGGAGAGGCCAGATAAATATGTCAATGTTAACAAGTGAACTATTGTATACTTAGAAAAAAAGATTCAGAACAATTTGTAAATATTAATTTCCATTGGCCTTAGAAAAATGTTTTGTAATGTACAAAAATGCACTTTTTCTTTATAGCATCTTTATGAGTCTGTACTAATAACAAATCTTTCTTTAGTTTTCTTTAGTTGTATAGGACCAATTCTTCATTCAGCTTCACTTATCTTAATTATGAAGCTATAAAATTAAATATTTCCCACTGTATTTTGTTACAAGCGCATGAGAAACATAGAATTATGGTATGCTATGGTATTAGGTTTTTCAGATAGGAAAGAGAATTATGGAAAGAAAAAAGATGTTATTAGAATCAAGAGTGTTAACTAAAATACAGGAAATAAAACCAGTGAGAGAGAATTTTATTTTTTTTTAATTTGATAACAAAAGAACAAAGTGAATTCTTTAATCTTGATATACATGTAGTAATGAAGACCATCAGTTTCAAAAGTAAGAAGAGAAAAATCAATCTTGGATTAATTGAAATATGCACTAGAAGTAAATAAAATAGTTAAAATATACAATCATTGTGAATAAGTGGATATAAGAAAGCTTATATTGAAAAGAAAAAAATAAGTTAATTCCCTTTTAGAAGAAAGCAAAAAATTAGAAAGTGGTCACCGCACAGATGTCCTGAAACTTATTTACAGAAAGTAGCCAGATCCCACAACCAAGTGTTCACGGTAGCAGAATCAGAATTTTGAATTCTTTATTTCAGTAGAACAAACACAAATTTGTCATCATTTCACCCACTCTGTTATTGCCCCATGGTAATTTGGTTTGTAATTTGGTTTGTAATTATTTTGGTGATAATTATCTGAACTGTTTCTGTTCCTTTGTTCAATAAATTCTTTTCAATCATTTAAGAGAGAAATCAAGCACTTTCTTAGTATACTTCAGTTCATGGCTTTTATTAACAGTGGGTTTCACAGAATTTCTCAGGCCTGATGCTGACTTTAGGAACATTCGCATCAGAAGATCACACATGGTTACACACACTTTAGATGTCTAGAAATTAGATTTGTATAAAAGGAAGAGTTGAAAATGTATTTATTTGTACACTTGACTTATTTGCATAGAGGTTCTTTAAGCCAAACCTTCCCCACAGGTGAAGGTCAAGTCGTTTTTTGCTGTCCTTAAGACCATAGGACATTATTATCTCTTTCAGGTATTTATTCTCATCTCAGGTTAAGGAAAATGCCTGTATTCAGATAAAAATAAGAAGCATTGAGTGGAGGAATTGTCTTAAAATAAAATGTTTAGCTATTGGAGCAAGATTTCTTGTTTGCCTGGCAGTCAGCAGAGATTCCCATGGACGGAAGATAGCCTGGTTCTCTTCCCCAGATTTAGACCCTGCAAAGCTTCCTGCTATGAAAGCATTTTGTCTGGCTTCTGCTGCTGTTTGCCCTGAGAAATCCTGTAGAGAAGCACTGTAAATATTAAACCACCAGCCTCATAGGTGATGTGGGGCAGTTGTAGAACCTGTATTATGTGATTTTGGATGTTTGACCCTGGTGACTGTAAAGCACAAGGATAGGACACTTGCCCACTCACCTATTTTATTTTCACATCCAAATTCCTCTCCTGTGTGACACTTTTCCCTCTAGGAGAATAGACATTTAAATGTTGCTGCAGAGGCAGACAAAGAGGAGAAACAGAGGCACAGAAAATGGAAGTAACAGCAGGGATGGATTGCAGAAGTTATCACTTATTACACAAATCCCAGTGGTCAAGTGATAAGCAACCTCTCTCTGAGCACACGATGGAGGCAACGCTGCTGTTCTTCGTGGAGGAATTTGTAGATACCAAAAAACCTTTCCAGTACATCCTTGTCATCACGTACAGAGGCAACATGCCTTTTCTCAAACAAGGGAGCAGAAAGGCTTATATACTTTTTTAATGAACTTTGGGAGCCCTTTATAGAACATTAACAAATGTCTGATGGCTGCTGTGTTCGTATAAACAAGATTTCTTTTTTCTTGTTCTTGTGCTTTAGTCCATAAACTGTTGATATTTCCAACCTCTAGCCAAATTAATGCTCAAGAGGATATATGTTTCTGCAGTCTCCAAAGAGCTGGATATCACCAGTTACATCCAGGAATTTCCTTTTTAAAGTATGTTAAATTTACTGGGAATGTTTCTTGAACAGCTTTAGAAGACGGCTGTGTTGGGCTGCTTTGGTTTTTTTCATGCCAGAATCTATTAATTTGATTACCTGTGATTTAAAACCAACTGAAAATACATGGTTAACAACCTAAGTGTTGGCAATTCAGACTTTCTTCTGTCAGATTGAAGATACAGTCATAGGTAGGATTCACAATTTTAAGTCATTGAATGATAGTAGAATTATACATAGATTGTGAATGGCCCTTAAAGAAATTGAAATGGTAAAGGGAAAAGCATCTGAAAACCTTGGGAATTTTGTCTGTTCCTTTCTTTTCTTGCTTTTTATTCTAAGCCTTAAGAGAATGGAGTGCAAACTTACTTAAGAACAGCAAAAACCATTTCTCAGATTATCTTTAGATATATCACTGCTATTGATTCAGCTTGCTAGAATTGTACAATTCATCAGATCGGTTCTGGGATATCTTTCCACATAAAATACTCTCTGAGTTCAGTTTCAAACTGAAAGATTCTGCTTTTTTATTACTGAGATGACTACCAAGAATTTTGATGACAGAAAAAAGCATTGTTGAACTAAGAGTTCTGTTCAGGTGTTCTCATGTGAAAAGCTCTCTCGTGCTGAGCCAAGGACGTGCACAGTGGTGTAGTAAGAATATGAAGGAAAGGAAAGCCTCATTGCTTTTCAGGGAATTTCATATCCTCCTATTCACTAAGATATTACTGGCAAATGCTCTTTCATTAAATGCATGACATTAAGTCCACTATAGGTTAAAATGAACCTTTTTATACATTTTCAGGGGGTTGCATATTAAGCTGACATTTTTAGAGTTTTCATTTCAGTTTGGTTTTCTTTTCTTTAGGCTTTGGTTTTTTTGCGTTTTTTTTATTCCTTGGTTATAAACTGAATGTTGTTTTGAAAGTCTAAATTCTTAACATATTTAATAATGTATCAGAAAAACAGATATAAAGGACCTGAGAAAAGTATAATCCAGCCCAAAGTATGTAGCAGTTAAAGAATGCATTCACAGAGAACAAAAGCATGAACAAATGCATGCTTATAAAATTTTTTCTTTCACTCCATACTTTAACCATCACATCCATACTTTTATTGAAAATACAAGTGAAGATTTGTTCTGGAGGGAGTTCATTCAGATGCCATTTTGTAGTGGCTGCTTGCAAGCATAAAGTGTATGAGGATTTTAACTTGGGTGATAGTTGCTTATTCTCTATCCATCACGGACGCTAACAATTCAGACCTTCTGTGAATCATGACAAAATCAAATATTTATATTTATATTTTGACAGGAAATTTAAAAAAATAGGAAGTATCTTCTTCAAATTTAGTTGTCAGCACTTTGTAAAATTTCAACAAGCTAAGCAGGTTTGTTTACTGTTGTTTTGATTGTTTCTATTTTATTATTTTTATTTCATTCTGGTGTGCTTAGTCTATTTGTTTATCAGACCTAATAAATCTTAACTTTCACTCATAATAATATATTTACCTTTTTGTTTCTATGATAATATCTTAATTATCTCTCACATCATCTTTCTTCTTTCTTGAAGTTTGAAATGTTTCTTCTCGTATCCTCTGCTAACCTTTGCATTGGCCCCAACACTTAGCTTTGGATTTGGAGTCTACATTCCTTTGCTCTCCTCTCCCAGAAGTGTGGTTCCTATGCAGAATTAAACACATTACAGGTAGCTGGAAAAGTAGAGGAATAATAGCAGAAGCTCCTCATCTATGGAAATTCTTAGATTTATTTATTTAAGAAAAAGGTAGCATTTATTCTGAGGGCAGTAAAGCTGTACTGTGTAATACAATTTCTGTAAGTGAAGGTTTACTCAGTGCCTAATGCCCTGACTCTATCCAAGACAAAGGAATCATATTAGGAAAACACTATATTATATTATATAGTTATATTTTATAGACATTCAAAGTCGATTTCTTTTGCTCTTCTAAGTGTCAGAAGAGACAGCTTCATTGTTGTGCAGTAGCTTTCTGTGTTTCTGTATTTTACCACCTTATTTTAAAAGGATACTATATATTAAATCTATGATTTCAGGAATTAAAGAGAAACAGAAACAGGCATATATGACTTTTAAAAAAGAGAACTGAAGGAGAAGGAAGGTATTGGACATTGCTGTGAGTGCAGCTGATTCTTTCTGGGAAGAGATTTTGCAAGGGAAGCCTTGACTACGCTAAGTAAAACCAGTGTTGATTAGGCAGAAGTGGATGGTAGTTGACTGGGAGTGGACAGACTGAAATAAAATTGTCCCAAGCCAGTTTATAGCCTCAGCTACATCTGTTGCTGCTTTTTTACTGGAAATTTTCACATGAAAACCTGGTTTGCAAGCTGGAGTTTGGAATAACTTTTCTTTACATTGGACTCTGACTTTCCTGCGAAAAGCAATTAAAACCATATGTATCACTTTTTTGGATGCAGAGTTCCCTTTGTCCTGCACAGACCTGGGAGCATTCCGGTAATATAAGAGCTGAATTATGAAAGTAGTTACAAAACAAAGTAACTTTTCCAGTGCATTTTACAGAATAATTTTTTCACCAGATACATTTGCTTACGTAGAACTTTTCCTTGCTTTTTTTTTTTAATTTTTTTCCTAATTTCTTTAAGCATTTTTGAAATCTTGGTATCAAGCTTTTTCCTTTGGCATTCCTGGGAGCATTTATTGCCCTTAATTAGTTCTAATGTTTTTTAAATGCCAATCCCAAATTACACGTTTGGTTATTTAACGCCAACTGAGAGATCAGGCAAATGCAGACTGATTTGTGTGGCTACGAAAACCACACGAGTGGAAGCCAATCATATTGATCACTTCAGCCAATTATTCTTGTACAACACGTGGTTATCTCATTTTATTCACTAATATGCAGTAAAGCAAGCTGGCAGCTATGAGTTGTTACACGATGAAAGCCTCTTTGCTTGCCACTCTGATATCACTGCTGTGAAGGACAAGTCTTGTAACATATTTTAACAATCTTTTCAAGAATCCAACTCAAAGTTACTGAGACAAGAAAAAAAAAAGTTGGCACAATTAGGGTTGGCATGAGAAGTAGCAGTTCCCAGCCAAATGAAATGTTTTAGATTAACTTTTGGATTCAGCAATATATTTTGAAAGGAAAACTGTTGACAAACCTGCAAGTATTTTGAAGGGCTGAGCTGTTACGGGCTTGATCAGGAATGGAAGTTCTGTTTGTTGCCGAGATTTCTGTTGGCTTTGAAACTCATACGTCTCAATACCTCCAAAACTAAAACCAGCCTATATATAGTACTGGCTGTAGCCAGATGAAGTGTCAGGGACTTACTTAGCAATATATGGGTTTCATTTTATTCCAGTGGAGATGTAGAGCAAGGCCTTTGCTAAACAGAATTGCAGAGGAGTTCAGTCAGGATGCAGATGCAAATGCCTTTGGTTGCAGACTCCACTGGAAGTGAAACACTGCCCGCAGTCATGGGGATTAATTCCTTTGTCATTTGGGCTCCCTCTTCTCTCCTGCTGCAGGATTTGTTATTTTATAAATCATTCTGTGCTGCTAAGATCTCCTTTTCAGCTCATTTGAGATGCAGTGTTAGGAAGGACTACCCTCCTCCAAAAGGTCAAGCTTGTTGTTTATTGTCATTGAAAAGGTTTTTCTGTTTTCTCCTCCTTTAACTTCTAATACCATCCTTCTTTTCTGTGCCACCAACCAGCTTTGTTTCTCTCTGAAATGAGCAGCAAGAGTACTATTAAAATTTATGTGGCTTAGCCTCTTCTCTGTGAAAATGGCCAGCAAAGCTAATATTTCGAGGGCCTCTCTGCATTCTCCATCTCGTGGTTTAAAATAGTGTGTTTTAGTAATGCTTGCAAAAGCATGTGTAGGAGAAGGAGTGGAATCACAAGATCAGGACTTAAAAATAGCATCTCTGGAAAAGTTGATATTGAGAGTTGCTTGAAATTGTTTTGGCCATATTTTTTATTCAGGGCTGCAAATACCTCTGAGGGGAAGAAAAAACAAAGCTTAAAATTCTCTTTTTGACATATTTTCTTGGTGCTTTTGTGAATGTGGAATATATTAGATCTACATTATCCATCATTTCTCCATTATGAAATCTCAGTTAATTAAGTCTTATCTGCGGCCTTTGAATAGAATGCAGCTTTCTTTTTTTTCAGTAGCAGGCCAGGTTATTCCTTATCACTCTTAGACCTTGCAGATGTTTCCCTTGTAGCCATGTATAAAAAGGCTGATATGGCATGAGTCTCCATGTGACAAATAACCTTCAAGTGCCAGAATCCTATGTTGGATTGCACTTCAGCTCCTAATCTCATACACATCTTCTTCTGATAGGACAATTCAGGGCAACAGAAAAGATTGACTAATTAAAAGAAAATGTTTTATTCAGGAAAAGTTATTTTAATAAGGAAGACATGAAAGCAGGATTGATGGCATATGAACTTTCCATTGTAATGCACAAGAAAGGAAAAAGCTGTGTAAGGAACTGTAAAGGAAGACTTGTTTCCATCTTCATGGTGGTACTGGTATCTTCAATATTTGAAAGCATAAAACAGCACACTAAACTGATAACATGTGCCAGTGACACCTGTGCTCCACATTAAGATAAATGGCCTCCTTGCATTCTTGAAGTTGGGTGCATGATGGTGCTTGTTATCTCAGGGCTTCAGTAGTGGCTTTGTGACTATTGCTGAATTCCAAAGTGAATGGATTATTGGTGGCACAGGAAAACGATAGGATGTGTGGGTTTTGTTCTTGAACATATTAAATGGAACATATTAAATGGAAGAGCTGCCTTTAAGAGGTCTTTCTTTAAGAGGTTGTTCTGTAACAGCAGCAAGCAAAAGTATTTTATATCAATATTTCTGGATTTATAGGTCTGGTATTTCATCTGTGCAACAATAAATTTTCTGCCCCCTATAAGGTTATTTTTCCTCTAGTTTTTGTATCCTACTAACAGCATTAGTTTCACAGAAGAATTTCTGGATTCCTTAAATTCTTTAAAGTTGAACAAATGCAAATCAAAAAATGGGACAAGATTCGAACTATTGGGCCCATTAGGATACAAATTTAGATACATTCCATGGCCGCATTGGCTCCTGGGGTTAGAAAAATAGAGGGAGTATTTATGTGCAGGTGAGTTGTTTTTTCAGTAGATGAAATCTATTGTTACCCCCCATCTTTCAAGTATGGTGTGCCAAATTTTCTTATCAAACTGCTAACATCTTCTCTGCTGTTGGCTTTGCCATCTAAGTAGGCACCTACATCTAAAAAATTGCTGGAAAGGTAAGGAAAATCTGTCTGTGTTGGAACACTACTTGTGTGAGAAGGAGCAAGCCTTGGAGGAATCCTGTGCTCCAGACAAAAAGGCAGCAGAGCTGCTGCTGACCTCTACAACTCATTTTAAAGCTTGGCCTTGTGCGAGATGGTAAGCAGAGTATTGCTCGTTAAAGTAAGAGGAAGATGAAGGCAGCTGCTGTGCTGAGACTTGTGCTGCACCACAGATTGACTCATTGCTGGAAAGGAACTGTGGGAAAATCGGTGCCAGAATCAGCCCAGCAGCCACGCATGAGGCAGGACTTGTGAGAATGCTTAGGAGTGTAAAAGTTTGGGAACTTGATCCAAGAAGCAGAGCAAAGAAATTGAGAGGACTGCAGAAGGTGGGCTAGCCCAGAGACATCTGAGCTGTCCTTGCAAAAAGGCTTCAGGACTCAAACTATTGGGAAGGCTCCCAGGAGGGAAGAACTTTTGCTAGAACCAAAGAGGGCTTTTCAATTACTTTTTTAAAACTTTTTTTTATCATTTTTAATTTCTTTCCTTCTAGTGAACTAAGCAGCCAAGCACTGGCAAGCTGTTCTGGAATGTACCAATCCTGAGGCAGATGAAATTAAAAAAAAAGAAAAAAAAATCTAGATCTATATCTATCTATCTATCTGTCTATATAGATAGATATAGATAGATAGGTATAAAATCAATTCTATTTGCTTTACCGTAAGGATTCACTTAAGGAAGCAGAACTTTTCCTATATTTAAGGTTTTGGTTTACTTTTGCTTTTATAAACTAGGAAAATTGTGTAGTCATTACTTCTTCTTTAGATAGGGGCTGGAGTGACATTTTGATGGCAAAGAAAACATTTGTGTGAGTTTTACTGCAGGGAAATCCACACTATGCCAAATTTTAATATTTTCTATATGCATGAGTATACCAAATGAAACCAACCAAAACAATTTGGGGCAGTTTTTTTTCCTCTTCTTTCAAATAAACTTTAGGAAGTATTGCTAAACTTCTCAGTGGGGTGAATAACTATCTTGCAAGGTCAAAGTGGTGCTGCTGGCATTGTGACCTGGCTTTGTGTTGTCCAGTACATGCAGTTGTGTGTCCGTTTCTGAGTTTCAGTGGAGGTGGCATTTCATTGCTCTGACAGCAGCCACAAGCTAAAAATCCACACCCTGGTTCCAAGAATCCAGAAAACATCTGCAAGGAAAAGAAAAATCACCAGATAATATTAACATGGTTCAAGGTGTGATGGGGATATCTTTCTAGGAAATAATGTTAATGTTGATAATGTTTGATAACTGTCAGATTATGTTAGTCTTTCTCTTATCTTACAATATCGTAGACAGAAAGTATATTCTTCTAGCAAAGTAAAAAAATAGGCATATGCTAAAATTAGAATTAGAATTGAATTAGAATTTGAATTGATGAAAAGACAAGAGGATGTCATTAGAACACCATTCTAATCCAGAACACTACAGAAGATTGGGTACTGGTAATCTTTCTCAACAGGGAGCACTGATAACATCTCTCAAGCACACACACTGGCAGACCAACTTCTCAGATCAACCTCCTTCCATGATTACTGGCTTCTGAGAATATTCCCAATACATCAGATAAACACTGGCAGCAGACAAGCCTCCAGAATTAATCGGGGTGCTCTACTTGTGTCTCAGCAAATTTGGTGGCCTCATTAATTATGAGTTGTGTTTTGCTGAAAATGCAATTAAAATGTTTGTAGGTCATCCTAGATGGTGTTAATTCTGATGTTTACATTTTGTATCTTCATTTTCTGACTTGAACTTGCCTTTCCCTCTCCTCCTTAAGTAAAGGGAAGAGTAAGTGCTCACCTTGGTGGTGGCATGCATTTTACCAGGCAAAGCTCTTAGTGCATTGTTATCTCTACTGAAGTACTTTAAATCTCGCATGTTGTTAAGAAATGTTTACTATTCAAATTCTTAATAATAGTCCAGTTGACCCCCCAGCATTTGTGAAGGATCAAATGTGACAGAATGGGAAAAAGGAGTAAAACTGAGAATGGTGTTTCAAGCAGGGATACATGCCGATACTTACAGAATTGCACTCAGTTTAAGAGGCCTTGTCTCAACAACTGGTTTATTTATTCAAATCCAGAAAAATACTCTCAGTTCTACCAAATAGAAATTGGACCAGTAAAAGTACATGGCCCTTTTTTTCTTTTTAGAAGAGCAAAGCAGTGTTTGGAAACTTCAGAGTGAGCTGAATGTGTTTCAGTTTAGATAACTGATCCCAGTTAACTGTGGCTGGTAATCACCAAGGTTGTACTGAAATTAGGCTATTTGTTTTCTGATATTGAGAAGTTGTGGTACTGTAGAGTATCTGTGCTTCACTGTAAATCCTGATAATGGTCTTTATTTTCAAGTTGTAGGCTGAGGAGATGTGATTGACAGTGCACTCAATAGTGGGTGCATTTCTCTCTTCATCTCTTTTAACTTTTACCCAGATCTACATTGCAGAGGTAATTTGAGTTTTATTTGAGTCTCACTTCATACAAAAAGGAGATTTGGGAAAGCAGCCCGTAACTGAGGTAGCTGTTAAAATTCTGTTTATTTTTTAAAAAATTGTTATTATTTCTAGATCCCATTGGGAGAGGGGGGTAGGTATTTTATTCATCAAGAGATCAGCCAGAGAGCTAAAAGTAACAGCCCAAACCCTCTCATCTCCTGTGAAACTGGTCAGTACACTGCAAAACTGAGCCATTAGTAGTAAAGTATTACAAAATGTGGTTGCAATTTTTTGTCTTCTACTGCATTTTTCATAGATTAAGATAACCCTTTTTACTCCTGGAAGTGGTATAAATCCAGCAAGTGGTACTGTTGTTAGGTGAAGTACTCTAACTATGGAAGTTCAGTGCAGGAGGCTTTCCTTGAGGAGCACTTGAAAAGGAAATGTAGCTCCTGTGATGTAGTGGGACCCAATATTGTCAAACCATGTATAAGCTAATATTTGGCACAGATTCTTGAGTATGAGAAGTCTTGAGGGGGTTGGTTAATTAGAGCCTTACTTTGGTTTCTTTTAGAGCTTTCTGAAGCAGATGAGAGAACTGAGGAGTATAAAATGTGGGTGTGCTGTGGACTTCTCTGGATTAAATGTCTCTTGCATCGTGAAAGAGGAGACAATAGGGCTGGATTCTGTTGCCCCTCAGGATCCCTCAGAGTTCTCTCTGGATGACACATGCCCCAGTATAATTTCCAGATGGCTTTTGAAGTTAGATGTAGCAAAGTATTTGCTAAATGGCTCTCAGAAGAGAGTCCAAACTGTGCTCCATTGTCAGAAGCAGTGAAAAGCTCATATCCCTAGTTAAAACCATAGGGCTGTTTTTTAGGGATACTTGGTTCCAAATGTCTCAGGGGTTTTAATTCATTTTGTTACAAAGATTTCCTTACATATTTTGTCACTGATAGATTTTGGAGTAGCTCAGATATATTCATTGCATGAAATATGTATGAAAATATTATTTATACAAGTGCAGTCAGAACGAGGAGTATGAGCACACCCTGGTAAATTATATTAATATACTCCAAGAAAGAAATCCTGACTGAGATCTGAAAGTCAAAGCTTCTGTCGACTTCAGTTGGGTAGAATTAGACCCAGAGAAAATAAGAAACACGCCTTACATGAACTGATGTCAAGATGTATGTCCTCTGCCCCACAGAAAGAGGATATTTAAAATATTTATGTAAATATTTCAAAGGCTTGCCAGTTGAGCTTTGTTAAAGGAACCTGCATGCGTGTTGACCTTATGTTTGTTTGTTTCATGGAAAACCCATGCAGCTGCTTTTCATAACTGTGTTCACATCTGCTGTTGCTAAATCGTTGTGAGCCTGGTTTCCGAAGGAAATGAGTTTTATGTGATTACACTGTGTGTGCACACGTGCGTCCACATGAATGTGAGTGCTTCCCACAACAACAGGGTTTTTAACTCACTGGCCAAATTCAACCAAATCTGAAGGCAGGGTCTAGTTTCTGAGACAATCCATTCCTACAAATTTCCTGAAATTCAGGCACCTAGGAAAGACAGCTGGAGAATGAGAGACTTTGGAGGAAGTAGCATGTATGAGTTCAGCCCTTGTGAGGCACCAGGGAACAGAGGTGTTGGAAATGACCTAACTAATGGAAAGCTACCTTGTTAGGTGCTGGAGTAACTGGTTGTGAGAGACAAATCTGCAAGGAATCTGTCTTCATTAATTTCACTGCTCACAAAATTGCGTTTTCTGATGAATTCTCATTTTATTAAAAAAAAAAAGCACACACAACGTGGTCATTTTTTTAGTAGTAATAACCCTAGTCTCTGTTTTAGGAGAGGAAATTTTAGATTTAAGAGAGGAAGAAAGCATGAAAGGTTAGTGCTAGTTTTTATTGGCAAAAGCTTTGGATGGTATTGGGTGTGAAAGCCGTAAATTACTTCTGCAGTTGGTCCTAAGGAAAGGAGAATAAAACCATCAAGTTACATCTTTTAGGTTACATGAATTTGCAATGTAACAAAAAAACTTGAATGGAAAAAAAAAAATCTGGCTTCAGAAAACTCCCTTGAATTATTTCTTAGTTGCATTGGTGGTGTTTCTCATCTTTCCCCTCCTATGGAACAGATCCACTTGTGTGATACTAGAAAATAAAGGAAAATTTTAAGCAATAGATTGTAGAAATCTTTAAAAGTTACCTAATCTACCTGTGTTTGATGTATAAAAAGAGATATATATTAGACTGGGTGCATGTCTATGTGTGTGTGTGTGTGTACATGGGTATAGTGAGAGAGTGAATAGCAGAGTAGGAGAAGAATATTTCTTATTGGAAAGGGAAGTTGTAGCTCACTAAACACTTAAAAAAACCTTTATTTCCAGCCCTGACAGGCTGTGACATATTATACTTTGAACCTGTCACTATTCTGGGACTGAATCTTACTTGTCCTGTACCTCAGGGAAGTGTAATTTAGGAGGGTGTGCATGGGATAGAGAGGTATGTGGGAAATCCACGGTGAAGAAGAAGAAGAAGAAAGGAAACATTCCCTGGTGAAGGCAGAAAGTTCTGTGGAGTTTTTTTTACATTATTTTTAAAAAGTTATTGGAGTTGTTCAAATGTTCAAAAGGCAGGAGTGTTAGACATAGCCTAAGGGAAAATGCATTAATGGGAGCACAAGTATGGAACGTGTGAGTGGTCAACAGGACATGATGAATTAAACTTAATGTACAGTTACAGACTTAATTAGAAGATTTTTAGATTTATTACAGGAGTTTGCAGTGTAATTGCCTTCAAAGTAATAAAAAATAAAAGCAGAGGTGATGCCTTATTAAGGCTAACCTTTTCTAGGATATTACTGGTTTTACCAAGCAAAAACCCTAATTTTTTTGTGATCAAATTTCAAGAAGTGACCCCACCCTAAAAAGAGTGTGCTTTTCTCTAAATAATACATATAATGGTAGAGAAAGAGAGACAGTTTCTATGTGTACACACAGAAGTTTCTCAGGGGGGTATTTCACACATGTACTGTAATGTAGAAATATCCTTTTTTTTGTAGAAAAAGCCAAAGGAAAAGTCACTTTAAAACATGCCATAGCTTAGCTGGAATGCTTCATGATGGAAGCTCAAAATAACTGCAAAGTATCATTTGAATGAAATTCAAGTAATGGGAAAGAAGGAATATTACTAGCTCTGCATCTCTCATTTATCTGAACATCAGCAAATGGACACTTCATTTGATATCTTGACATCTCTTTGTTTTTATATATTTGGCTGGTATATATCAAGGAAGACACAATCCAGTTTCTTTGAACTCTGCTGCTGAACATCTGTAAAAGTTTATTTTGGCACATGGTAGTAATTTTGAGCTGTGTGTATGGCAAAGATGTGTATATGTCTCTGCACAGAAGTTAAACTGGTGAATCTGCCACATTTGCCTAAAGCATTTCATTTATCCAACATGTTTTTGAATTATATATCAAGTTAAAAATGTAATATTTAAAAGGTTTCTTTGTGTTTAAGTGGACCTTTGAACAGAGTTCTCAACAAAGACCCTACATTAGCTCTAGGATTTTGGATGAAGAAATATATATGCATATTTTTAATTTACATATGCATGTATTTCCTTCACCTCAGATACTGAGAATCAATTTACTTTTATAAGTGTGATCTGCAACCAGACCATTTCTGGTATAAGTGAAAATGTTTGGATTGCTAGCACAGAACGGAGGACTGTGTAAATCCCAATTTTCCTCTGCCATTAAACTTTGTGTCTTTTTTTTTTAGTGTAGCCTAATCATAAGATCATATGGTAGATGCTTTTAACGAAAATACACAGATACTTTCCTAAACTCTATTTCCTATTCTGTCATTGGAATAAAAGCTTTTCCTCATGACAGATGTGTGCTTTGGCACCCAGTCCCTGCTTCAGGGGACTTCACAGACTCTGAGAAGATTCAGGGACTCCACAGACTCTGAGAAGATTCAGGGACTCTTTGTATGGCATTCTGTAAATTCAGGACCTTACTCCCCTCATATTTATTTTTATCTTTTTATTTTAAAACATAGACAATAATAAATTTGTATTTCTGCAGTACTTGAGGTTACCATCCTGTAGTCACGGCTTGGAGTCTGCCTCTTTCTTTTGCTCACCTGAGAAGACACTGGAGATAACTTGAGAGTGGAGAAGGAGGCTGGTGAGAGCAGCTGAGGAGAGAGGACATGGAGGGGCCCATGGGCAAGGTCAAACAGGGAGCACTGGCAGAGAGCAGGCATGGAACTCAGAGCTTTCATTCAGTGTTTGCCATAAATCAAAGTCATAGAATGGCTTGGGTTGGAAGGGACTTCAAACATAAGAATTTGGCTTAGGCTGAATCTTCAGTTCTGAATTTTATGCCATAAAGATCTTTTGGCTTGCTGATGAAATCATTAGTAGATCAATTTACTCTCTTGTTTAAAGCACTCTTTGAAGCACTAAAATGCTTGAGGCCTGCAGAAAGGTCCTTGTATCTCAATGGCAGATCCATGAATGAATGAATGCAGAATGCACTGTGTTGTGTTCCTGGGCTGTTTACAGAAATATTTTGCTGTAATCTGATGTTCATATTCATATTTCACATTAGGAGATCTGCAACAACTTTGCTGAAAACTTAGATCACTGAAAACTGTGCCTTTTCAGTTCCATAGCAGAATCATCAGATAATGCTGTGCTTAAACTGAGTGTAAAATGCAACCCTTTTATACTTCACCCCTGTGAAGTGCAGCTCCTTGATGTGAGCATTCTGAGAGTCCAGCATTTGCATTAGGAAATACTTCATATCTGCTAGTGGGAATAATTAAAATGGATTCCTGTGGTGTGAATAGATGCCCTAGCTTTTATTGTGCCCCATTTTCCATGTGTAATTGAGCAGCTTTGTAGTAAGAGAACAAAGGTTAGATGTATGCAAGTTTATCTGGATACTAGGTTTCAATTAGAGGAAAACCCAATTCCTTCTACTTTTTCCAGGTTCTCTGAAGCTTGTATGCCAAAGACTAGCTAATTACCTCCTCCAACACTTCACCAGTGTTGAGGGGCTTTTTATTTTTACCCAAAATATTTTGGTTTTGGATCCTAATCTGGGAAACATAGAGGTAACAAAAAGCATAGTTAAAAAAAACCAGGACCACCTCACAATGTATTTTTGAAATAATCATGGCAGGTGATACTTGCTTATTTTTATGAGTATTCAAGCAAATACATGGCTCAGCTGAAAATCTTCAGGGAGCAAAGGAGCTGTGTCATTTGCACAGAGAGGCTTAGCAGATGCACTTTTACTTTAAGGGAGATGCTGTTTTTATTATTGTTATTATCATCAAATTATTGGGCTGCCAATGTTTTTGATGTCTTCAAAATAGTCTTTGAGGAGTTCCAGCTTCCTGTGTGCTGATATGGTCAGTAGAATAATGTGGTCCCATCGGTGTTGTATTCCGAATCATCTGCCTCTAATATCTGTCATTGCCAAATAGAGGGTTTGAGGGGTTATGGGTTTTTTGCTGTGGTTTTGTTGGGGTTTTTTTGGTTTTTTTTCCATTTTTTTTTGTTTGTTTTTTAGCCAAATGTCACTGGAGCTTTCAACTTACACAGTTGAAAGCTGAAATATAAGACTGAACTGTTAAATATTGTTTTGTTTCTTTTTTTTTTTTAATTTTTTTTTTTTTTTAGCCAAATGTCACTGGAGCTTTCAACTTACACAACTGAAATATAAGGTTGAACCTTCAAATATTGTTTTGGAAGAGTTTGTCTTGTTTTCATTCTGATTTCACACCTAAAAAGTTTTACAGAAGGCCTGATTTATGTTGCTCTAGCAGCACTTCTCTGTAACACATTACATGAATTGTTTTTACTTTAAAGGCAACTAAACTATGGAGAAAATTACGGGGTGAGAGTGGCTGTAAAATTTACCAAAACCAAATTAAAGCAGCGCAAATATAAGCACACATGAAACTGTAAATTGAGTTACAACTTCAGTGTTGTCCCTCTGCCTTGCTGTTCTTTGTGAGCTTCATGAACTTTAACTGAGTGAAAGAAGCAAAACTTTCAAATATATGGTACTTTATGTTTGGTTGAGACTATTTTTCCTATTTTCATGAGAGTGACAGTGCTGGTGACATAAAATCCTTACAGCATTGCTTTTTGGTAGAAGGAATTAGATATGATAACACCTTGAACCTTTTGGTGATATTTAGTTTGTTTTTATTGGGAATACTCGTGGAGACAATTTTTATTTAGGCTTTCTAGACACAGGTTTTGAGAGAAATTGCTGCTTCTGTTCTGTTTGGAGATGGAGGCAGAGAGATGTGCCTTGAGTTGTTCAGGGTGTCAGGAGAAGCTGAGTCAAACCAGCTGGACCCTCAGACCACCAATCCAGCACCCCTTGGAGCAGAGCCCCTTGCCACCCCAGAGCTGCTGCACTGGAAACCAGTTTGATGTGGAGCACTCCAGGCCCTGAGGGATTTGCACACTAATCCTTTGTGTGACAACACAGCCTTGCAAACATGGGGGTGATGAGTGTGTTATAAGTGTTTGGATAGATAAAAAACCAAAATGAGCTGTTAAAATGGCTTCATTTTTTAACTTGTAAAAAAAACATTCTCAGCAGGGCAGGATATTACCAGTGCTAAGAACAGCTCTGAAAGGATGTCAAGATAGTGCTGCTATCAACATGAGCGTTTGTGGTGATCCTTCAGAAAAAAAATAAGCTGAGAAACAATTTTTCTTCCTTCTGTCCCAGGGGACTTACTGACTAGTGATGACTTGTCTGGCTCAGCTATGTGTATTCTAATTCACTTTCTTAGCCAAGATCAGTCAACACTCATTAGCAGTAAACTTCAGCACTTAGTTCAGATTCAGTAAATAGCTTTATTAGTTTAGGTGAAATACTCTTAAGTCTTCAGCCTTACCCAGATGACACAGTGATCTGGGTGGAACAAGGAGAGAAACTATTCATAAATCCTTCAGTAATTTTAGTGTCACTGAAATGGAGTTGAGTTTTATAAATTACTGCTTTGGCTCTCTTTCTGTGGAGGTTCTGCTGTTACAAACCCAAGAGTCACTCATTTTATCTAGGTGTAAGCTTAACTTCAGTTCAGAAAATTATTTGATCACTCAATTATAGCTGCCTGATGCAAAACTAAATGTAGAGCAGAGTTGGAGTTTTCAAAAATCCAATATTTTAAATAAGAATATGTACTAGAATAAGTAGAATGACCTAATTCATACAATATAGGAATCATCTGTTAGTGGTGGTAAAGCACTTTAGCATGAAAGTTTATTGGTTTTGTTGGAAACACATTGCACTCACTACACATAAGAATGCATTTGTCCTTGGGCTACAAGTTTGTTTAAAGAAACAGTTTTTAACCACTTCAAAATCATAACAGACTAACCTGTTCCACCAAAGAAAACAAAACCAACAGTTGTAAAACAACAATTGTCTTTTTTGTGGAGATGACTTTATACAATGCTTTTAAATTTGGTATGATCTATGAGTGTACCCAAATATAAAATCATAGATAATAATTCAATGCTGTAAACAGGGAACTACATTTCATCTTCAATTTTGAACTTGCTTTACTGGCATATGTTTGGTGATTGGCATTACTTTAGCAGTGCTTCTTTTCTTCTCCATATCTTTCTTTAAATAAAAATCCTACATTTTAATGTCTGGCAACCAGTTTGCAGCAGTGTTACAGAATCACAACCACAACCACAGGAGCAGCCATGATTTACCTGAAAAATGCTCTCAGGTAAATTCCATAGGAGATGGCCTGTGAATGATTACTTTTATAAAATCAGCAGCAAACCACCAGGGAAAAAAAAATCCCACAATATGCTTGCAAGCATGTTTGCTTAGAATCAGATGCTTGTGTTGGTCCTTGAGTAGTTGTTACAGCCCCAAGGCCTCATCTGAAATCAGAAGGACACACAGCCACTGTCAGGGTCCTGAGAGGTGCCAGGAATTTCAGGTTTTTTAGGACTGCTGACAAACAAGAAGTGAGAATGTGCATGTTTGTTTGTATATGTATTTATAGATCTGTGATTTTTAAGCATGTGGAACTGCTGCTGCATGTGGAATCTTTTGGGGATTTTGTCTATGAAAAAGGGATGGGAGGCAATAAAATGATTCCTTCAGCTCTTAGTTGGAATTGAATAGTTGGTGCAGGTTCTGAGACAATTTAAAATCTCTGTCTTGTTACTGAAAATTATTAATATTTAGGCAATATGAAGACACAGAAACCTATGAAAGAGTATATTCACATTTCTGTGAATATTTTGAACTGCCTTCCTATTCCTTCCTGTCATCTCATTTAGTTGTTACTGAACTTTAACAATCTGACTTGAATTCCAGTTAACACTATTATTTAAAACTCTAAATTCCAACAGTAATTAGAGTATACCTAATGTCAACAGGGCTTCAAGGAGCTTGTTAAAGAATGTAAATTTAATTTGAGCACACATAAAATGGTTGCCTACGCCCAGGTATGGCAGCAGCCTCATTATTAAATAAAAGTCAGTGATGTGAAGTCCTCATATATTTTGCCCCAGGAACCTGACAGACATTTTCTCTGCAGGATTTGATAGTATGAGAGCAAATGTAAAGATGAAGTTCCAATTATGGTACTTCTTATTTAAATCTGCATCTTTTATTAACCTCATGCTCCCATTGGAAAAGGTGAATGGAAATTATCGGATCCGTATCAGAATAAATGCTTTTCATGTTATAAACAGACCATATAAAAAAATCTCAGTTGTACAATTTCAGTATGATTTAAGTCTATTTGATGGCTGGTTTGTAGGCTTTTATGTCAGAAGTTAATGTGGGCATGAAAATACAGTGGAAGTGTCTTGTTAATATTTTGTCAGGTTAACATATTGGTAATGTGGTCAAGGAAGATGTGTCTGTCTGTGGCAAACACACTAGGAACAGAAAGCTAAGAATAAGTTAAATTCCTTAACATATGTGAGTAGAATTGTGGCAGTATGAAGAGGATGGAAGGATTTTCATTAACATAAACCCATTTTAGTTTCTGAAGGGCTCACTGATCTAAATCCTCTCAGTATTTATCTACGTTTCAGTATTTACGTTGAGATCTAGGTCATGCTCTACATCTAATTGAGGTTTTCATACAGCCCTCATGTTTCCAATGCTTTATGACCTTTGGCTGTGTGGCAAGCCATGTGGTTTTTTTCAGCCAGGAACCTGGGACTAGAGAAAGTGAAGGTTTGCACAGTACAGTCAATCAGCGTGGTTCTGTTCCCAAATTTGTAAATGCTGATGTATGGTTTTGTCCCTTCAGGTGCTGGGTTATGTGGTGTCACAGATTTCACATCTGGACAATAATCCCTTTCTAACACTGCTGGTTTTTTGCAATCTTTTAGACAAAGCCGTGTAACATCAGTAAGTTAACCTGAGTCCTAGTATTCTCATTTTTGTACAGATAATTACATATTTCTTGATTAAACCTCACTTTTCTTGGAAGAAAATTTTAGTCCATTTTTGTGTCATGGAGCATCGTAAATTCTGTAGTGTGCACATCCAGCTGTTTCTGTGAACATGGCATCAAAAATGTGATAGTTTTATTGTAAGCTGCAAGTACTACTTAGTAAATTAAATGCTGACATGTTTGGTAAGGGAAAGAATTTTGACAGTATCACTGTAAAACAAGATGATTTTCAACACCAAATACTTAAAGCAGCTTGAAGCCTAAATCTGCTGCAAACTAAATTACTCTGGTAGGATGCCTGACTTTTTGTGGAGAACACAACTCACAAATAAGCATAGGATGGAGCTGCCAATTTTATTGCTTACATAAACCAAATGCTTAGTGTTTGAGACATTGTTCAGAAAGACAGCTTTAAAAGTTTCTCCATGAATCACAAGGAGAAATAAACTTAATTGCTGACCTCTTGGGTGTGAGAGGTAACCTGTGTGTGCCACCAAATATATATTGTGGATGTCAGTGCTAATACTCTTTCCTTCTCAGTGTTATATGGGAGGCAGTTTAAGTATTATTATTATGAAAGTCCTGAAATTTAAATATATATTTGTTGAAGTAACTCAGTGATTCAAGCCAAGGCAAGGCAAAGAGAAATCTGTTGTTCAGTTCTTTGCTTAACTAGACACAAATGGCTAAAATCCTGCACCCCAAACTGGGGTTTGGATTGGCAAAGAGGGAAAGATAATCCAAATTACTTTCTTTCATTATGGGGCAGTGAATAAGTTGCTTTCTACATTGTTCTTCTCTCTCCTTTTCTCTTGCAGGAAATATTTGAAAAGAGGATGATAGGTCCTGTAATCACCAACTAAGTCTGTGGGTGTTAGGCTTTTACATAGAAATGAAATGGGTTTTCTGACTCTTTGTCACTTGCGTTTTGAGAGTTGCTCAGCATTTCAGGAACCTGCCCTGTGTGATGGATCCTTGACAGACTGGTTTAGTGACAAATGTAGCCCAAAATATGCTGTATTTTTGTCTCAGTTTACCATAAAGCTGAGCTGCAAAACAACGGGTGAGTCCAGCCTGTAATTTTGGCTGTGTGCTTTGTAGAGGAAACAAATGGGAACTGATCCCCCTCCTGACAGGTAACACTAGGTAGTGCTCAAAATGAGTGTATTTACACTTTCCATCTGTAACTCTCAGTAGTTATTTGTTTGTTACTGTTAAAACATCAAAACAGATGTTTTCAATTACTTTATTCTAACTGAGGATAAATAAAATACATTCTTGAGGTTAGGAAGAACAGCTCCATCCCTGTTCCTGGTTAGAAATTATACAGGATATGCGTACATAACAGTGCCTACAACATTGCAAAATAATGTTACTTACATGAAAGAATTCTGTGGAATTCTGCATTCAGACAGGTGCTCTTCTCAGCTCTCCACCACCATTGCCTAGTTCCATGTCTCCTTTTTTTGAGACCTTTGTTGGGTGTCCCTGTATTGTAGAACAATCTCCATCACTCTGTATTGCCATAATTGAAGACTGGTGCTGATATAAGCCAGTGCAAAGTAATCACAATTAGTCATTGCTAGGCCTTGTTTGTCTGCTTGCTTTGTATTTGAGAACAAGCAGAGCAGTTCTGGAAATAACCTAAATGTTAAAAATCCTCAACTCTAACAGCAGTGTTGTTTAATTATGGGTGTTGGGTACAATTTAAAATACTTAATGGTAAGGAAAAAAAAAAACCCACAAAGCCCACAATTTGGTACAATCTCACTGAACAAGCATCTAATGGAGAGCAGCTCCCAAAGGCATACACAGCAGGAAGTACCTGTGGGGAGAGAAGAGCAGGACAGGAGGAAGGCAAGGGGTTGTGAGGTCTGGGAAACAGATTTC
This sequence comes from Molothrus aeneus, assembly GCF_037042795.1. Lineage (NCBI taxonomy): Eukaryota > Metazoa > Chordata > Aves > Passeriformes > Icteridae > Molothrus > Molothrus aeneus. The sequence goes on from NC_089647.1 coordinate 8,990,787, forward strand.
ATGAGCTGTCCCTTGCGTGAGCATGGCTCTGCAGCAGTGAATAGAGGGGACATCCCTCACAGTGACCTCCCTTCATCCCCCCTAAAGTGCAATTGCTGCTTTCAGCCATGGGGATCAGTAAATGCAGCAGTAACAATGGGTGCAGGCAGATTTTTTTTTTTTTTTATTATTCTGTCAGTGCTAAGATTGCTTGTCTTTTGTCCATGTTCACAAGTGAAAAAGCCTGGCTCCAGTGTAACTACCCTGCTTTGAAATCCCCTTCAAGAACTTTAACTTAAGGAGTAACCTAGCGTGCGTTCTTACAGGTTGCAAACATTGAACATTTGTTTTTCACATGTTGATGCTTTCTTAATACTTTCTCTTCCTTAAAACCTAATCTTTTCCTGTACCATTTGTTTATGTGTGTGCAAATGTGTATAAACCAGTGGACTTTAAACAGAATTCATTATGAAACAGGAATTCCTTGTTTTCTTTCATTTTGTTTGGTCAACTGAAAAAGAACATCTGTACCATCATCCTCACTGCAATTTTCCACCCTGGCAATTACCCACGTGAGGAAAGATCATGTGCTGTTTTAGAGAGCAGGATATAATTGTGCAAGGGTTCTGTTGATCTGGGTAATTTAGTGGAAAAACTCTGATTAGACTAATCTTGCCAAAAGGTAGTAAGGGACACATTAGATGGCTTACCTGTAATTTAGATTTCTTTTAAGCTAGGTACAAATTGATGTTTTTGTGTACATGAAAAGACATCAGAAAAAAGATGTATTATTCATAGGCACTGCTTCCTAATGGCAGCTAAAACTTTTTAAATGCATAATGCACTTGCACTAAGGAAAATATGCCCAATATTTCTTAAATGTCAAATATATTTAAATATTTTAAAATTAGTTGAATTTGTGCTTCATTTAGCAATATATTTTTAAAATGCATTCAGCATTGTGAGTTGTTTTGAAAATGCATTATCCAGTTAGCAACTAAATAAAATATTTATCTGACATGCTGACATAAAGATGCAAAATCATTATAGTATAATTCTTTTTATGGAGGTCTTAAAGTGAGGTCAAATTTCCATTCATTTCTAGCCACTGTACAAGGTTACTAGAAGGTCACCTCTTCTAAATAAATAGAGCAATAGTTACAGTAGAAAACAATGGAAGCTGCTGAGTTGAATCTTTAAGTGCTCATTCGTTGTGCATCTGCAAAGAATTACAGCAATTGTTGAACTGTATTATTTTGCACATTGCAAGCTGGAGTAAAGAATCTAATCCAAGTATTATTACAATCATTGTGAGGATTATTGCTTAGTAGGGCCTGATCCATCCTGTTAGGTGCTCTGCCTTTTGTTTTCCAAGAGCTTGTGAAAAATATGTCTGAATCATCAGTAGCGAATCTTGTTTGTGAATCTGGAGATGCTTCTGCTGTAATAAGCTCAGAATCCACTCTCACAAGTCTTGCAGTTTGCTGTGATGGATGTGACATTCAGCTGTTATCGGCTGATTGTGGGAATGGACCCATCCAGACTTTGGTGAGACTTTTAAGTGCAGGGATATGAAGCCTCTGAAAAGGGTTGGAAACTTAGCCAGGTGCAGAAATCAAGGACAGCTGCAAACAGGGGCAACAACTGCACAGCCTAAGAAATACAAAAGAAGAACACTGCACACAGGCCTCTTCTGCCTCTTTGCTGGTGCATTCCTGCAGGGGATTAAAACAAATCAGATGTTTGGGGGCTGTTCATTTGTCCCTTGGAATTTGCTCTTCCCCACAAATCCTCTTTTCAGGTAAGTCAAGCAAAAATGCTTCTCCCGAAAGGCGAAGGTAGGGACCAGGAAAGGCTTGAAGGGGACACCGTTGTTTGTTTGCTCACCCTCAAGTTGCCTTGTCCATCTGTCTTTCCTTCCATCAGGCTGCCTCTGTGCTGAATGCTGGCTCTGCTCAGAAATTATCTTAACCAGTAGCGTTATTTTGAATGAGAAGTTTTCTTATTTTTGGACCATGTAAGTCTTTCCCCAGTACATTATACAGTCAATCACGTTGGACTACAGAACCTCTAACTACCTTAAGATTTTAGTATTTTCCTTTTCCTTCTGTGGCCTCTATTGCAATAAAGGACTATGAGTGACAAGGCAGTCAAGAGTAGTGCACCAACCCTACATATTTAAATTCATATTTGAAAATTCTGCTGACATTACCCAATTCATAATTCAGTTTAGGAAGCATGTCTGTTGTTGACCATGGCATTGTGTTGGGTGTTTTTATTTTTATTTTCTTTCTTCTCCAGTGTCACTGTCTGTGGTTATTAAAATGCTTAGGGACCTGATTATTCCAGGTGCTCCTCAGCCAGAGCTTCAATAGTTCACTGATTAATCGGTCTGAAAATGAGGCTTCTTGTGTGCATTCTGTTGAGCACTGACCTCCTATAAAAGACACAATGATGTCTTCCCCAGCCAGTCTTGCAGAACTGCCCAATAAGTAGATTTTGCTGAATTAGTGAACTGTTCAAAATCCAGTATGATTTCTATAATCTAACAATGCATTGAGGTCTTGCTGAGTCATTTTATTTCTGCTATTGTAGAGAACAGCAGTAAACCTTTTTTTTTCCCACTTTCAAGGAAAGCTTTTATTTTATATTTTCTGATTGTGGCACCACTGTTTCCATTGCACTCTTTCTAATGACATTTAGGTCTTTTCCCTGACCGCCATAATTTAATTTATTGCTAGTATGTATACATGCATGAATAGTTCAGATTTCATTTCCTAGATAGTAATTTGCACTTCTGGCATTTAATTTCATTTGCTGTTGGGCTGTATGTTTTATAGTTTCTGACTGGCTTTTCCTTCAACAAAACGCTGCCAGCATGAAATAATTGGTATGGGAAAAGACTGCACACATGGATTATGTATAAAGGGACTTAATTGATTAGCTGTGCAAAAGATCCAAGCTTTGCTTGGTGTACATTTGCCCCAGTTTAATCAATGATACCGAATTTTTAAGGATGGCTCAGACCATCACAAAAATGCCTTCTCTTTTCTCATGGGTGTGGATGCTCAGTTTTCCTGGGTACAAACCCACTAGACTGCACTTTGTAATTCTTGAAATATGGCACAAAATCTCAAAGTTTTCAGAATTTTGCCTTTGGATGGTGTTTGGTAGGTTTTTTTTTATACTGAATGTGTTTTTTCTGTCCTTCTCTTCATTATTACAAGATAGTAAAACGCCAAATTAAATTAGAACTGCTATAGGGTTGCATTAACAGTATTGCTTTAGCTTTTCAATATACTCTTTTTTTATTTGTATTTGATCATATAATAATCAAAATTCATTTTGCATTCCATGAAAAATTTAGATGACAACCTAATATAGTGGTAGTTTTTCAGTAAGACAGTAGAGGAAATTAAAAAGTGTCTTGCGTGACTCATAAAAATTATCAGGTCACTTCTAAAATAATTACTTCATAAAATTACCCTAAGGAGAAGTCCTGCTGAACGTTTCTGCAGAAGCTTTTTAAATCAAAGAAATACTTTTTCAGTTTAGATTTGTCAAATGATTCACACAGTACTATATTTTTTCCGACTTGTGCTTTGGCCCAACACTTGAGAAGAGAATTATGAATGTAAATGAATACAAATCAATAGGAACACTGTTTTATTATTTCTCTGGGAATTTCTGTACAATTTGAGAGCAACTTGCTACAAGTTGAGCAGATGATTAAAGTTAACCTTGATCTTTAGCCAGCTAGATTGGCTTACGTTCTATCAGCAAGGGAATTAAATTTACTCGGACACATTTTAATTGGCATTTATGCAACATGTACTCACAGATGCTGAATTCATTGAGAAATACTGAGTGCCATCTGTTTAACTCTATTTCCTCTCTATTAAAGTATAATAAAATAAGGCCAGGTCCTTCTGGCTTCTGGATATATTTATCTTTCAGAATACAATATTTTAATTACCACGTCAATAATGTGTTATTCTGTGCTAGATATTAATTTCTATGTATAATTAAAAGTAACCTTATTTTCTGTGCTCTTTTTCATAGCTGTTTCCTCTGAAACTTTTATATCTGACATCAAATGTCTTTAAAAATAGTGGGTGGTTGTTTTAGTGATTGCTGAGTGTAGGTGCTACTAATAGATTCACATGGAAAAATTATTGAAGTAACCAAGTATTATCAAGTTCATTTCTGACGAACTTGGCTGCCTTTAAAAACACGACTGATTGTTATTGACTGATCATGTTGCCTAAAGTAAACATGTATAAATTCTGGATGCATTTTATTTAGTGATAAACAATGCATTCACATGTCAGTGCTCCACATGTATTTGGGAATTTAAGAAACAAAAGGTGTTTTGATAGAGTGTGAGGACAGTGTGGGAATACATATATATATATATATGTGTGTGTGTGTAAAACGTACTCATGTACTATTTTCCAACCTCATATGGTAAAAGTAACAACAAAAATAAATACCTTATGATGTTTTTTCATAAATGGACAAAGCTGTTTTCAATCCCTGGTACCTCATGTGGGGCTGGATGCTCTTATTGCATTCTAGGCTGTGGTGAATTTGGGCTCAACTGCTTCATTCTGACTCAGATGGTCCCTGGTGCAAAATCACAGGTAACACAAAGCAGTGCTCAATGTAGGTCGTGTAATTGCACCCCTCCCGTCTTCAGTAAGGAAGTAATAAAAAAGGCAGCTCCCATTCTGTAAAAAATGTGATTGTTAGTGTTACTTAAGGTTTTTCTGTTGTTTTTTTTTTTTCTGTTGTGTTTTGGTTTTGGTGAGCTTTTGGCTTGGTTTGGGTTTTACCTGAACACTGTTCATGCACTTTTACCAAATTCAAGACCTTTTCCCTGCTTTTGGCATTTAGAGGGAGAACTGACTGATCTGTCCCTGATCAAAAAAAACTTTTAAGCATATCTAAACTTATGATTGCTCCAGAAACACTGCAACATGCTTAAGCACTTTTCTAACTTAGGTTTCAATATTTCTGTCTTATTTTTGCATTAATGGAACTCAAGGAATATGTGAATTTTCATGATGAGGCATAGAAGGTTACTATTCTTCAAATTTAAAAATTACAGTTGTCCCTAAATTAGTTAGCTTTCCTTTGCATTCTTTCAGTAGAAGCTGTTTAATGCAGTAAAGAGTTTTCCAAACTGTTTAGGTCAAACTCTACTTTTGCACATGCCACTCTTTTTAAGCACTGTGGTTTCCTGAATCAGAAATGTTTTTGGTTTGTTTTTTTTTTTTTTAATGATGAAATGTTCATATTAGTTCTCTGTTGGATTTTCATGTTTTCTACTTTACCTTAAATCAGCTTTTGAATTCATTTAGACCTGTGTTACAGGAAAATGTAAAACTCGCAGAGGGTAAGGAGATTAGGACATGGAGTACAAGAAGTTAATAAGATGAAAGAGCTATGGGAGCATCTAACCCTGAAATCACATACCTTCTCTCTTTCTCTTTTGTTTTTTTCACTATCTCTTCTCTCCACCTAAGGCTTTCGTTGCAGAATAAGCTGGCTGATATTTGAATGTAATTTTTCAGATAATTATACAGATAATTTGTGAAATCTTCCTGTTGTACTTGTGCAAGATACTTGCCTTCCACAGTGTGTTTGTGGTGCTGTCTTTATGTAAAACCTGTTACAACAGTGCCTTAGCTTTCATCATTTCTCTATGGTGGGTTATATTGAAATAATAGTAATTCCCTTGCATACTATGCAATTAGCCTTGCTAGATGATATTGGATCCACAGATTCAGTTTCAAAGGAAAGGTTAAGACACCATAAGTATCTTTTTTCCTTTGATGTGTGCTGTGGAGACTTCATTTGGGGATGAAAGGGTGCTGACTTCTAGGCCAGTTGGGGCTTAAAGGAAGAATGCTCCTCTCAAATATGGGCAAATGAGATTGTTTCCATCTCTCTGCAAACAGTGCCCTATAAAACAATGATGCTTCAAAGAGATGAAGAGTTAATCAGATAGATGTTGATGGATACAGGAGGTTTATTGTCCAATCAGAGGGTAGGAAAAGAAAAAAAAAAAAAACAACAAACGCTTCTGGAAAAACAATCATATAAAATATACATGTATGTAATAGGATTTTCTTGATATTTATTTCTTGTTACCATCAGTGCAAAGCTAAGACTATTCCCACTTGAGAAGTATCTTTTTAATTATCCATCTGTTTTTCCCTTACCTTTCATTATTCTGTCTGAATTGGTGGTTCTGTGTGCTTCAAATGGTATGTAGATTAATTTCAGTTCTGGAAGTCTTAAATTATTTATACTGTTTGGGAATAATGTGCATTCCCATTGTTTACAGCTCTGGTGTTTCTGATTATGTAGCATCAGTCTTGTTTTGCTGAGAGTGTCCTCTGTTGATTAACTCTCTAGATAGTTTGATAATGGCCCATATCCAAATGATGTATGTACAAATCCCAATTGTTTCCATGAACCTTGGCAGAGTTTAGTGAGGTTTTTGTTACTGGGTGTTTTTAAATGAATATGTATAGAGCTACCCCTTTCCTCTGGAAATTGTTTTCCTCTCAGAGATCAGATAGTTTTGTCTGTGATAGTTTTACATGTTAGAATAGCAAAGGCTACCCAGGCAGGATGTGTACAGATATAGTGATAAGAAAAGACTGACACAATAATGGGAATAAATACTAGTGGCACTTCTTACTTCTGATAGCCAGTGTAACTTTTATAAACTCATTATAACTCCCTTTATTTCCCCTGCTTACTGTTCCACTCTTAAAGGTTCCCATTTTTGACCAGGTCCATCAATTCATTGGATTTGTGGTTATATAATACTATTTCTGTGGGTTTAGTAAGGACACAACAGATATTCTTCTTCCCCCAAAAAACTCCAAAATATACAAATGGGTTTTAACAGATAGCAGTAGTGCACAAATATTGTGCATTTGGTACTACATAATACTCTACATATTTCAGTTTTGAGACAAGTATCTCATTGCTGTAAAGCCAACAAGAAATATAGAAAAGACCAAGTATTTATATGCACCTTACAGTTTGTAAAAACACTAGAAGTGTCTACTATTTAAAAGCATTTTCTGCCTGAACTAACTGTATTGTCTCAGTCTGAAAGCTCAGGAAAGCTTTTGAGTAATGACTTGTTGTGGTAATCTACTGAAAGGTGCCAATGAAATGCATTCAAGCACACAACAGCAGCAAAGCACTTTTCCCAGCAAAGACAGCATCTCTTTTTGCTTTAGATTCTCATATATAAATGAACACAGTGACTTTGAAGGTTCTTATTTGCTGGTGTGTGTTTTCTTGTTTCCTGACAAGGTAAGGCTTACGTTGCCCGTTCAGTCCTCTTGCTCCTGGTGGTTTTGTAATCACTACCCAAAGTCTAAGCAATAAATAAATACACTGTAATGTAAACTCAAAGCTTACCTGACATTTCTGAGATTGTTGCAGTGGATATTATTAAGGAATTTTATTATATCAAGTATTGTTAGTTCTGCTCTATATTCTCTCTGTGTGCAGAAAGGAGTTTCAAGGTAGTGCAACCCAAAAGAGGTGTATTTATGAAAAGAAACATTTTTCCTGAAAAGAAATGTCGACACTGTGCATGTTTCAGGAAGACTCCAGCTGGGTCTGTTGGAACCTGGTGTTCATCTTCAGGTCTAGTTTCATCCATCACCCACTGGAGTTTTAATTTACTGGAAAATCCTGTAACAACAAAAATATGTTGTCACATTGTATATCAGAACAACAAGTGTAAGGATTTGGGCAATCCAGATAATTTTGGAGGGTTGCTTGCCTGCCCCCAGTCAAATCAGTTGTTTCTTGGTGAACTACTACAATATACCATCAGTTTTATCTTGCAAGTTCAGTGGCTTCCAAGTATCCTGTTTGCCAAAATTAATAGCAAATAATTTCCTTTTTTAAAACCATCCTGAAGAGGTATGACATTCATATTTTTGGCATCTACTGATAATCCAGACCAAGTCTCATCATGTTTTCAAGCTTACTTTTTGTGCCTAAACACAGAAAAGAACCAAGCCATTAAACTGACTTGAAAATTGATTCAGAGTTCATGTAGAAATGAAAGGATCCTGGTCTTGCACAATACCCCATTTGCTTTTTCTCTCTGTAACAATTCTGAATGAAAATCTAGGAAATTAACCTGGAGGGGCTACTCAGCATGGGTGGGAATTGAATTAGCAAAGTTGGTAGGTTGTTGTGGAGGGTACCATACACTCCACAGTTCAGGTTTGGAAGGGGAAGGGAAATTTAGTGTAAGAACTTCTGCTAAGGGTAGTCATGCTCATATGGAATAAAGAAAATTGTGGTCTTTTGAGTTTTGTCCAGAATTAAGTTTCATCATTTGTAGGTAGAAACACCAAAAGCAAGGGGAAAGAAGCAAATTACTAAAATGTCACGTTACTGCTGTAGTTTCCCAGGAAGTTTTTGAGGAGTTGCATTGTACTGCAGTTTCTCCCAGGCTGTGAAAGAAAGGGAAATGCAATATTTCCCCCATAAGTACTCGCCACCTTGATACTTTTTGCCTTTCACATTGTGTTGGTTTCCTTTGCTTTGGATGCAGTTATAAGTTCCTATTTGATACAGTCTAAGCTCACTTGCAGTGATCCACTTTCCTTTAGCTCTGGTGGAGAGTGCTGATGTGTTGTCCTGCATGCCACAGTCAGCCCCCTGTGCCTCAGAGCATCCCAAAGTTGGACACTGGTGGATGCCAGCACCTCTTTTGTAGCTGTTATTAAAGATGCTATCTTTAGCTGCAACACTGCAGTTATGCAACTTAATGTTCCTTGTATATTAAAGTATTAATGAAAACACAGGGTGGAAAACAATGAATGGGACACGATATAAAAGGAAGCATTTAATCAAAATTAAAATCTTCAGTAATGAAATGTGCCTGGCTGTATGCGCGTTGGTGCTCACGCTGAGCATCGCCCTCTGTTTCCTTTTGTTGATTCTGATTCAGACTTCTGGCTGCTGCCTTACCACATGGGGGGATCCACAGCTCCATGCACTCCTTCCTGCCAGCAGTACAGCAGACTCTGCTAACAGGCAATGTTTCTCTGATTTTTCCTCAGTAGCATTTACTGCACATTAAATACTAACATATTGATCAACTGGCACTTTGCCTTCGAATATCTCATAGGGGCTGAAGCCAGCATGAGAGTCCAAATGCAGAAGTACTTTTCTGTGTGATTTTACTGTCTTTTGCCATTTACTGTAGCATATAAATCTCCAAGAGCTGCAATTCGGAGTTCCAGCTTGGTGAATTTGGTGTGTCTGTTTGCTTTCAAAACCATTTTTCATTGTTTTAGCTATTAACTTTGCTACTTTTTGTAAGGCTCTTCATAGAATTTTATTCTATTTGAAGTCTTCAGATGGTTTCCTAAATTATAAGATGTCACTGTAAATCATAAAGACATCTGCCTTGAGATTTTTCAAATTCAGAACAATAAAATAATTGAGTGTGTGATATTTTGCCGTGCCTTTGTGTGTGGGAAAGCAGAATGATTAATTTCTTAGAATACGCCTGAAATAGAACAAATGTTTGCCTGTACCATTTGGGATCTAACTGAAAGCAGTTAATTGAATTAGATGAGGACTATATTTCTCTGTGACCTCTGTGTAAGGCTGTCTGCCATTTTCCCCTGAGGTGATTCCCTGCATTGTTTTCTAAAACCAGCAGAAGTAATTTGGAAAGTATATGATATTTGGCATAAATGCAATTTTGAAATGGTTTATCCATTTCTACCATGGCAATCTCTTTTCAATTTACGTCTCGAATGTTTTAGGATGTGAAAAACAAGACAGGATTACCACAAGGATGATGCAGTCACACATTGGGGAATGCAGGGTATAATTGACGAAGCATCTACTATCTAACTGAGGTATATCCTGCTGTATAGCAATCTGGAGAGCTGCACAAAGACAGTGGAGCTCTGTGGTTTTAGATTCTGCCAAGACAATAAAATTGCATACAATAAGAGAACAATAGAACAGAATAAAAGTGTGTGTAATAGAGTTCAGCAACATTTCTCAGCTGTGGCCTTGCTGTAGTGTGTGGTGCCAGCAAATGCTGTTCTTAGCTCTGCTGTTATTTAGAATGAGCCACTCAGCCATATGAAGTGCCTGCATCTTGCCCCCTCTGACTGATGTTTCAGGCTTGACCTCATGTGTAATGGGGGAATATAATTTTCCAGAATATTAAAGAAGCAACTTAGCTGTTTGAGTGTGATAATGATACTGTATATTCTCTGATATTAAAATGTCATTTTTTTCAACCACTTTAAGAGCATAATGGGGATTTTTTTTCATGGAAATAGGGTCCTTTCATAAAATGTTGATGGTAGTGGTACAGTTATAACACCCTAGAATTTGCATGCTAAGCAGAAGGACGGGGCTAAAATTGTTGTGTGGAGGCAGCACCTTTAGCAGAATACTAACACAGGGCATATGCAGATTTAGAACTACTGCAGAAAAATTCTTATCAGGGGCATGGAAATCTTTATTGCTTTGCACATTTCTCCTCTTACAAATTTTTGACTCCTTCAGAGCGAAAGGATGATTATAAGAAAACATACAAGTATGGTCAGCTTTTAAGTCTTTCATGTACTACAGGAAAAGTGATGCCAGCTTCATTGGCAAGACTGGAGCATTTGCTTCTCCTCTTTTAACAGCAGAGGTTACAACAAATGAGGTTCCTTCAGATTTGGCCTACTGAGGGAGCTTCCATCTTAGGAACTATGGGAAGAAGTTTTTCACAACACAAGCCAGCATAGCTTGCTGTTTGAGAGAAATACCTTTTAAATCAATTGCAATCTAGCTTCATTTGCCATTCTTGCTTTAACCTTTCATTGAAAAGCAGCTAAATGGTTGCTTCTGTCCTTGCTACCTGAATTCCTTTATCCTGAATTAGATGATAGAGACATTTCTGTGTTGGTTGTTGTATTCTTCCTTGAAAAAGAACTCTCTTCTGCTTGTGAAATAAGTTTGGTGAGTAGTTAAGGAAAGCACTGGAGCTCTGGTGAAGTGTCTTCTCACGTTTTCTTTTTCCCTATTTGGTCCTTATATATTTTTATTGATTTCAGTTATCTCTTTATGAGGTAATTTGCATGGCTAAGACATGCAGGCTCTTAATCTGGTTCTTTTTCTCCATTATAATCTGATCTGAAGGAAGGCCAGTGCAGCCAGCAGCTCCTTGCAAACTAAACATCAGAATCTTTGTTTGGAGTGTAGAGAGAAAAATCTTTCTATACAGAATGTGGACAGATCCCTGGATATAAAGATGCACACCCGTTTTTTGCCATATGAAAACTAGTTTGTGATGAAGGACACTTCTTGGCTGAGCTGTGTCTAAAACCCCTTGGTTTGTGTCTGTAAATTTGGAAATATGCTGTGTTAGTCACGCTGAAAATACTGTCTGTAATCCAGCACAATTCAAAAAACCCCAAAACAAAATGTAGAATCTACTACTACTACTGCTGCTGCTACTACTACCAGAAAATACCTGAAAATATTTGATATTTATGATAAGTGAAAGGAAATAATCTCTGCAGTCTGTAGAAATTAATTTATTCTTCCAGGAGGTAAATTCTTAGTTACAGTTAGTAGATGCCTTGTCCTGGAGCATAATATATGGAAGATATTGAGAGGGATTGCTCTTCCTACACAGTCAGTCAAATTAATAATTAGATTCCCTTCTCCTTATCTATTTTCAATTTTCAATCAACCTAAGGGATACTCTCAGAGCTGCGTGCCTGAGGCATCACAGATCCTTCAGGATTTAATTAGGTTTCCCAGTGCTGCAGCATGCTCTCTGAGGCCTGTCAGTTACCCTTTCTCACAGGAGTTAAAATTACTCTTTATATGACTTATCAGATTTGGTCATTTAATTGATTCTCAATTCATCATCCAATCCATTTACAATTTCCTTTCCACACATGGAGATACTGTTATAGGCTGACAGCTATGCTGCCCAGTGAGATTCCAGGCAGTACTTAAACCCCAAATCTTAAATGAGTGAAATAAGCTCAGACATTCTGAGTGGTTTCTATAATTTTTGTAATGGTTTTCAGTAACTTTCAGCCAATGGTTTTTAAAGAAATCTTTTTTATTTTCTTGGATACTGCTTCTTAAGCATGCCTTTCTTTCTATTAACAATTGGGAGTTTCTTAATGACAGTAATGAATGACAATAAATATATTTATTTTAAAGCATTTCTATGCAGTCATAAGTTTATTGCCAAATGCCTAAATATTTAATTGCTTTTGCAGTGTAACATATTGCTTGATTCAAGCATATGACATGTATTTGCCATCAGCACCTTTTAAATATGTGATCCAGTTGGTGCAGCAGTCCTTGATTTCCTCCTACTGCAATGGATTAGAAGCAGGGTGGTCTTTTATTTGCTGACATTTCTTGCAGAGTGTCTTAGGGAATGACACTTTTCCAGAGATGGTAATTATTAACCTTCAATAGATACAAAGATCCTAATTGGATGATGCTGTATTGAATCATCAAATGGTTTAGTCTGGAAAAGACCTTTAAGCTCATTGAATCCAGCTGTTAACTCTGCACTGACAAGTTCACCACTAAACCATGTCCCAAGTGCCACATGTGCACATCTTTTCGATCCCTCCATGCATGGTGACTCCACCACTGCCCTCAGCAGCATCTTCCAATGTCTGAGCACCATTTCAGTGGAGAATCCTTTTCCTAATACCCAACCTGAACCTCCCCTGGTGCAACTTGAGGCCGTTTCCTCTTGTCCTGTCCTGCCTTGTTATCTGGGACCAGAACCCACCTCTCACCTGGCTGAAACCTCCTGTCAGGCACCTGTAGAGAGTGACCAGGTCCCCCCTGATTTTCTCCAGGCTAAACAGCCCCAGCTCCCTCAGCTGCTCCTCCTCAGACTTGTGCTCCAGGCCCTTCCCCAGCTCTGTTGCCCTTCTCTGGACACACTCCTGCACCTCAATCTCCTTGGAGTGAGGAGCCCAAGACTGGACATAGGATTCAAGGTGTAGCCTCATTATTGCCATGTGCAGGGGGACGGTCACTCCCTTGGTCCTGCTGGTCACTCTATTCCTGATTCAGGCCGGGTGCCATTGGCCTTCTTGGCCACCTGGACACAACCTGGCTCATGTTCAGCTGCTGTCAGCCAGCACCCCCAGATCCTTTTCGGGTGGGCAGAGAAAAAAAAATCAATCAAAGCCATGACTTATTTGAGAGAATCCATTTTAAAACAAGTTAAAGGCTACAGTAATGGAGACAGTACATTTTGTTAATGTTTTAGAAGTGTGGTCTGATTTCACTGCTGCTGTTTTCTACATCTGTCACTTATATTTAGCTCTGTTGTCTTGGTTCTGTTTGTCAGTGCTAAAACAAAGCCATGTTTCTTTGCTGCTTTGACTGTCGGTGCTCTCTGCTGGTGTCATCAGCCAGGTGGTGCTAATAATGTTGTACTAAATTACATAGGATGGTAACATGAACTTAATGCTGCTTTCTGACACCTTTAATCTGTTAATGTTCTTACAGCAGAATGTGGTAAAATCACAGTAAAAAAAATCAGTAAAATCTTTAGCAGATCTGCGTGTTTGATGAGAGGCAATTTCCCATTGCTGGAAATTCTGCCTTACTCTTCTGGGTAGTAGGAATGCAAGTTTTCTGAACCTAAGCATTCTGTATATACCATTCATTCTTTAATTAATTCTTTGAGTAATTCTTTTTCAGTCATTCAAGTTAAATGCTATTCTTCAGCACTCTTAACTCTTCCAAATTTACTGTTAGAATTTCTATATGCCTCTCACAATGTCTACCAGAATCTAAAAAGTGGTGTCATTTCAAAATTAAAAATAAATCATTGACAAAATGAGAACAAGCATATAGCCAAGGATTAAAAGTCGATCTGTGCTGTGCTGGTGCCTTATTGCTTTAGAATCAGCCTCTTGCAGAGAGCAGCCTCCTCTGTCTGGAAGCTGTTTGTTGTGAGTTCTCACACTGTACAGCCAGAGGGGCTGTGCTCCGAGCATTGGCCACGTGTCCAGTGCTGATTTGGGTTTTGAGGCTCAGAGAAGGCTGAGAGAATATCAGAGATGTGGGTACTGAACTAATTGGCATCTGCCTGCCTGCAGTAGGCTTTTGTCTGACTGAGCAGGGGTAGCAAGAGGTCAGAGTGCTGCAAGGTAGGAAACATAAGAGAACTGGAAATGATGGAAGTGAGGAGCCCTGGGCATGCTGGCTGTGACTTTGAGCCTCTTGGAGCCTTGTGGAAGTGTAGACATCTTTTGAAGCATTCCATACGACACTGCTGGACCCGGTCACTGCACGGAATTATTGCCTGCATTGCATGAGTGGTCTTGTTAGATGATCACAACAGTAATTTCTGACTATTTATAGCTCTACTCCTTCTGTTCCCTTTTAATGACTATTTATTTTAGTTAACACCAATGCTGACCTGGTTTTAACACCTTCAGAAAGGAAAAGAAAGCATTTTTTCAGGGAATAAGTTTTTAACATTTTATGGCTGCATGGAGACTTTTAGGGAGGTCTCTTCAGAAATATTACTTCTCATTTGTAAATGATCAAGCTTTTTGGTCAAACCAGGTAACAGTTTAATGAGGTCTAAAATATAATATGGTAACACATGGGTTGACTTAAATTTGATAATGCATACCTTTGTTTGCTTCTTTTTTGCTTAATTAGGTGCTCTAACACTTTCCTGTTAGTGGCATGCATGTATTAAAAATTATATCCTGACATCTGTATAAATTTCATGCCAGCAAAGTCCTTAAACAAGGTACCATAATTCTGGCTGATGCTTAAGCTAGTTGTAATTAAAATTAAGCACCTGGTTTGAAGCACCGTTCCAACTGACAACCATCTTATGTTTGAATGCCAAAAATGTCTGGTGTGTCTCAGTAAATTTGAATTACAAGTTCAGTAGGTAGTGGGGAAAAGGGATCATTGCTGATCCTAAATTACAGGAAGAGTTCTGTTTTTGAATAACAACTCAATCCTGACTAAGCAATAATTAGTTTCTCTTTGATTACAGCTTCATGGGATTAGAAGAGTTATATAACCTCCTGAATCCTATTTTTGTTTTCCTTATCTTACGGGCTTTCAAAGCAAGCTCTCATTTTTGTTGTTTTGTTCATCATACTTTATTAGTCAAATGAAGTATTAGGTGGAAACTTAGTTTGTAAATACTGCTCTTTTGTTAGGGAGGAAAAGGGAAACACAGAAATACTTTTTATCTATTTAAATGAATAAAAATAGTAGAATTGGTGGATATTTAAAAAAATTTAAAATCTATTAAAACTTTTAACAAAATTAGCCAAAAGGCAGGGCAGTGGGCCACTAAGGTTTGTATTTAGCTTGTTTGATGTCAGGAGGGTTTTGTTTGCTGTTGGAAACTTGCTCATTAGCTGAGGTCTAGTTGTTCAAAGAAATGTGATGATAATTTCTTCTGTTTATTTCACTTTCTTTTTCCACCATTTTTGAGGCACATTCAAAGAAAGATCCAAATTATGTTCATGCTGAAAGAGTGGAGCTTGTTGGGATGTCTTCTGTTAAATAATTGTGCTGTGCTTTGGCTCACCAGTCTCTCTGTAAGAAGCAGACTTGTAAAATGGTGTGTTTTGTGGAGGATGGTGCAAGAGAGTTAATGGGAAGGAAGTCTGAGTGAGGCTTTTGTATAAGAATTAAAATGGATTAAAATTGCCTTGGTCTGATTCAGAAACTTGCAGCACAAGCATCAGCATTTCCCTCTTCCTCTGTTCACTGGGTGACCATGGCTGTAAGATCTTGGTTGATTAGGAATCCCAGTTATATTCGGGTGCATTTCTTAGAACTGATCTGGCATGAAGTGTCTGGACTGAAACAGACCTGTAATCCAAATTTTCAGGCAATTTTCTGATTTCCAGATCTCAAATGGTACCACCTGTTAAGGCATGATATCCACAATGTCTGATGGTAATTAGTCTGTTCCTTACAAATTCATTCTTTTCAAGTATTGACTAGAACTTTCTGGTTGGTTTATTTTATCTTGCATTTTAGATGTCCCTTTCAAATCACAGTTATTTAAAGATAAAATGCAACAGCAACCTTTCTGAATTATCTACAGTTTATATAGGCAAAAAATTCTGCCTATCTTCCTCCCATTTCACCCTCTAGTGTCTCCCTGCTCTCTTTCATAGAAGGCAACAAAGAACTTAAGAAAAAAAGCACTGTGCTGCATTTTGCAAAGCACTGTTTTGGTGCCATTCTCTGCTTATCAATAAAAATGTATGTTGCTTATCAATGAAAATTTATCCTCAAATGGTTTCCAGTTCCCTTCTTCCCTGAGAATCCTCTTTAGTGGATTGGAGAGTGCACAATATGAAGTAGTTGTGTGAGCAGTTGACTTTTGAGTGGAGCTACAAAAGTTGCTTTTGAACCTGAGTAGTTCAACACGTTGACACAGCAATATAATGGACTTGTCCCAGCTGTGCTGTGATGATGGTTACAATCATCCTTCATTGGATTTCAGAAAATATCAGGGGAAATGCTAGAAAACCTTAACCAAGGTCTGGCAGAAATGGGGAGGAGAATGTTATATCTATAAAGATGCTTTAAAAAAAAGAAAAAAATCAAATGTCTTCTTAATATATCTTTTTTATTCCAGCTGCATATATTTAGAAAGAGGTGAAATTTCACTGTTAGGTGACAAAAAGCATTTGCTGTCATGGATTGCAAAGTATACTTCTAATATAAATTAAAAAGGAAATGTTTTCTCAATTTACAGTAAGCCTTGACTATGAAGAACAGGAAAGAAAAAGTTAGGGTTTTTTTCAGTAAGGGATGAAAATTTTAGATTTATAACTTCATGCAAGATTGCCAGGGCCTGAGGCAAACAAAACAGAGCATGTATCTGCTTTACAGCTGCAAAAATAATTACGATGACTATCTGTGGAGTAATCTCTAATGGATTATATTTTGTTAGCATTTCATTATGTGATGTTAGAGCCAAAATAATTCATAGCAAATGAGGAAAAAAAATACTTGTTTTGAAGTATCTGTGGCCTGGACCTTTGATGTCCTCCTAGGCATTCTATTTAGAACTGGTTAATTTGTGAAATGTCTTGGTTTGCAGGCAAGGTACTATGCTTGTCAAGCTATTATAAGACTAAGGAGTGTAGAAATTACAGAGGTAATTTGGTTTTATTATGTAAGTACTGGACTTCTTTGTTGTTTCAAAGGTGCTAAAGCCATATGAGGTGCTATCTGATAGTCCTTTCTCTTAGGTTTATGAGGTCTTTTGGACTTGAAAAGCACTTATGCTTTATTAAGATCACTTGATTTAATTTTTTTAAACTTCAGGCTGCTTCTTTTTATATGTCTCTTAAATTTATCCAAGTGATACAATCTTCAGCAGTAATAAGAAGCTTCTTACTCATGGTCAAAACACCTCTTTTTTGTGTTGCAATAGAACTGTGGCATAGCAAATAAACTCTTCTGCACTTTCATGTGCTGTTGGCACTGGGAGCTGGATCTGTGGGAGGGAGGGGTTAGTAACTTAGGGCAACTTCTGTGTCTTCTTCTTTAATGTTCTTTAATTTGAAGAAGTGGGAAGAAAACAAAAAAAAGTCATAATACAATCAGTGGCTCCAAGCCAGATTAAGTCTCTAAAGTATTGAGTAGAAAAAATTCTTGGACTTCAATAGAGGCAGTGTCCAGCTATCCATTTGCACTACATGATTTATAGTGGTCCATGTGTCTGGATGGCTTGAGGGTTTCTTGGGAACACAAGAAATTGTCTTTGGCTGTTAACGCCAAATTCAGTGTAAGCGGAACAAGGATATGTAATGTTTTCAGTGTACATGAGTAATGTTTTAACACTTCCGTAACCAAAGATGAATTTGAAGTGCAATTTTGGTGCATCAATATATAAGGGAATACAGTAAGGAAGATGTAAGAGAATGTGGGTTGAAGTTAATAAAGTTTTGTTGAAAGCAGAAGGGAGTTTAAAGGATTGGTCTTTTGACTTACCTTGCTGAATAGCAGAAAATGACATCATTCCCCTTTTTAAAAACATGATGTTATAGCTGAAAACATTTTCCATTTTTCCCAAGTTTGTAGAAGGAAAATATCCATGAGTCTTGGCTTTTAGGAAGATACATAACTTTAATCTTAGGTGCAGCATGTTTTCTCAGGTTTTTGTACAGTAAGAAATAGGTACGTTTTGTTGTGTTGGTTTTGGGGTTGTTTTTTTTTTAATAAACTCTGTACACTAGGTCTGTTGAAGAGACCTAATCTGTCCAAGAGAACATGGTCATTCAAAAGCATCTTATTGTTGTAGACTTGATGACCTCCAGGGCCTCCTTCTAATCTAAATTATTCTATAAGATGTTCTTTAAGTCCCATAATTCTGTTCTATTAGTTTGTGTTGTTAATGTGATTGAGCCGTTTTATCCTTGACTATACTCTTTCAGAGCATCAGAACGTCCTCTTTCCAGGGCATCCAGAAATTTCAGTAATTGAACTGAAATATTAGAAATGTGAGTGCTTCAGTGTGGAAGGGGATTAGTAAATTCAGATGTTTGGCGAGATCTGTACTATATCTAAGTCTTTTTGACATACAGATATTCTTTCTTATTTCTGGAATTTATGTCATTTAGCTAGAAAAGTGGCAAAATATTCTTCATTTATTGTTTTTGATTTGTTCCTACACTTCTGTATGCGTGTGGAACTTTCCCACTTGTACATTACATTATAATAAAAGTAGGTATGAGGAAGGTGTACATATCTCTGTCCCAAAGCAGGTGACCCATTTGCCCTCAGACCACTTTGGAAGGTCTCATCAGCATGAAGGACCTTACAGAGAGGGATGGCTTTGTGGTAGTACTGTACTTGCCAGTTTGTAAGAACAACCACATTCTTTAACAGCTGACAATAAATCCCACTTCCCCTTGAAGCAGCATTAACAACCAAACCCCTGTTCACTAGTGAATGTCCATGTATCTGGGGCCCATGGCTTGGAGAATTTTTTTTTTTTTTTCTGCAGCTTCTTGGCATTATTTACTGTTGGCACAAGATTGTTGCAGGTAGCAAGAGTGACATACAGCTCTGTAAAAATCCTGAGAGTCCTTTGGGTGCAGTGTGCTTTTCCATTACCATACCCTTTGTTCTATGCGGATGGAGGAACAGCAGTGGAGGGGACTAGAACGTTGTATTTGTTATCATTTGAGTTATTTATTTTTAGATTAAACCTAATGCCACTTACTTGGCAAGGCTTAGAAATGCCATTATTCTGTTAAACCATGTCCCTGTGTAGTGGTCTGTTGAGCACAGGATGATGTCTGTACTTTCCCAGAAAGAAAAATAATCACACAGCTATTGATAAAATCCATAGTGGATGACTGGAGGAAACTAGAGTTTGCTAGGCCTGGGCCTGGCCAAATGATGAGAAAGAACAAATTCTAGTAATGAAGCTACAATAAAAATGCTTCTTTGTGTGCAAAGGTGGTAATCGACAAAAGGTGCAAAATCGACTTATAAATGAAGTGTGTGGTCCTGGTTTAGGCTAAGTGAAAACTACCAGAGAGCAGGAAAGGTTTTTAATATTTTTTCTTTAAAAACACACAAGCCAAATTGCAAAGATGAGTTTGGCTAAGGATGGGCAAATGTTTAGTGATTTGTAATGTCATCAAAGAACTGGGAAGTTTATTTAGTTCATTGATTTCTTGCCCTAAATTCAGGGATGGGTACAATTTGTATGGCCAGTGGCCAACCTTTAACCATAAACCTCTGAGTTACTGGCAGGCTGACCTCGTGTCTCAGGAAAAAGGGACAGAAAGCAACCTCTGCAGTGCTTTCCCCCAAGTCACATTCTACCTGGGCAGAAGATACTCTGCCATCTCCAGCTGAGACAGGAATCATGGAATGCTTTGTGTTGGAAAGGACCTTAAAGATCATCTCATTCCAACTCCCTGCCATGGGCAGGGATACCTTCCACAGACCAGGTTGCTCAGAGTCCCATCCAGCCTGCCCTTGAACGCTTCCAGGGATGGGGCAGCCACAGCCTCTCCAGTCCATGCCAGGGCCTCGCCACCCGCACAGTAAAGAATTTCTTCCTAATATCTAATCTAAACCTGCCCTCTTTCAGTCCAAAGCCATTACCTCTAGTTCTCTCACAACATGCTCTTGTTAAACATCCCCCTCCAGCTCTGTTGATTAACTGATCTGTTTGTTAAAGTAAAATGCAGTGACAACAGGCACCATTAAAGGCCAATACAAAACACTTTGCTGCACTATTAGTATATTATTGAGTAATTTTTTGCTTCATTGCTTTTATTCTTTCAGTTCTACGGGATGACTTCCGACAAAACCCCTCAGACGTCATGGTAGCTGTGGGGGAACCTGCAGTGATGGAGTGCCAGCCCCCTAGAGGTCACCCAGAGCCAACTATATCATGGAAGAAAGATGGGACCCCTCTGGATGACAAAGATGAGAGAATTACAGTAAGTATAAAAACTTTTTACCCAAACAACACAAGAATCAACTAATACAAATTAATTTCTTGTCTCTTGAGCCTGTGGGCATCTCTGGCTGTGCTGTCCTTTCCAGGATGTGTCCTGTCTTTGCCCCACAGGCAAGGGCTAGTTTGCATTTAGCTTGGAATGTAACCTCTCATGTCCTAGTACTTCATTGCAGGGTATGCATTTGTTTGTTAAAGAGGCCTATGCAAAACCTATATTCTTCTCTTCCTTAGAAGAATTGGAAGCTTGTGGAAATGAAATTCATTGTGCTCATCACTGTCCTATAATTTTCATACCTTTCATCCACCTACACATTTTTGCAACCTGTAATATCTGCCTTTGGTTGGAAAGCAAAACTACAAGTAGTCTCAGTGAGATCTTTTTTAATTCTGCTGAAAATAGCACATGCAGGAAAGTTGTGTGTTGTGTTAGAAAGGATTAAAAGGCTTTGGGGATATAGACACATTTCTTTAGGGAGATAATGGCTTATCCCACTATCTTACATAAATCTGTTCTTTCATTAGAGGTGTTGTCATACTCATTTGTATCTGTAACTTGCTGAATACAGTGCATGACTATTCCAGAGTATGGATAAAGCAGCTCCTCAAATCATAAAACTATCTTTTTGAAACAGTAAGCTGGTGAGCCTAAAGGCCTTGCAGAAACGGCAGTGAAAAATGGGGTTCAAAAATCATTTATTTGCTGCCAAAGTGGTGATAGGAGAAACATCTTTCCACATGAGAGAAACTGTATCATCTGGAAGCACCTACTGTCCTGTTGGTACTGGAAAGATTTCTAATGTAAAGCAGGATTAGAGGCTCATACCTTTTACATGCCTCGATCACATACCAAAATGAGGGAAATGTTTAATGGAAGTACTCTCAGACCCCAGCAACCTAAGTATAAAATTACCATTTTGGTTTGAGATTGAAATTGGCTGTTATCCCATTTATTTTTTACAAACAGCACAAAGCCCAGGCATTCTGCAGTTGTGCTGTATGCATACATTTAAATTTTTAAGTACCCTTCCCAACCTATACTGATTGCTGGCTATTAACTCTATTCCTCCAATCATACTTGCTAAGAACTTGCAATTTCCTTTTCAAATCTCCTTCCAACCGTGACAAGTCAATTGACCTGAGATAAAGAGAAGATTCCAGTGCTACCTATGTTGTTGGTTTTTTCCTCCAGGAAGAGCTTTCTAAAGTTGCATTTTTTATTGCTGTAGTTTATTCTTGCAGAGGATTTTCAGGTGTTGCCTATTAAGTACATTTCTTTTGTTATAGATGAAAACTGTTCCAGCTGCCAGAACAAAGACATACAAAGAACAAGGGTAGCTATCACTGACTGGCAGTGTTAAAGCTTTTCTTAGGATGAAATAAAGCCCCTCAGTTTGGTTTTATTTTCTGGTGTTTGTATCAAATGCTCACCCACACAGTATTCTTTCACCATGTCATCTGGCAGAGTTATTGTTCATTATCAATGTTGCCTCCCAGAAACAAACAAATGAAAGTGAGTTTTGACGTAGGTGTAGATTCACACTTGTTTCAGGTACCCAAATGAGGGTTTGTCTCCAGAGGTGTAAATTAACAGAGCTGCCACAGCCCAGCTTAGCTGTGTCATATGTGCCTGGCATTGTCCTCAGCAGCACTATTGATATCAGGGGGGCTCCCTGACACAGGCCAGAGAGCCTGAAGCAGCATTGTAATGCAGATTTGCATCCTCTTACAGCTGTAGCAGGATCTTGCCAAATGGATAAATATGCATTCAGATGTACCTCTTTACAGCTTTGCAGTAACCATCTGTATGATCTTGCTAGTGGCTGGGAGGGGAGTGGGGATTGGGACCTGGAATGGACAACTTATTAAAGGGCAGATGGGAATGAAATGCTAATTGTGAAACCTGACTTAGAATAATTCCATTTCTGTTCATTTATCTCCTTAAAGGCATTTCTATTTCAGTTTGGCAACAGGAATGAGAAAAAACCTAGAAGAGTACAAAAGCTGAAATAAGGATGAAATTACAGGGTTTAAGTGACAGGTTTCTTTTTTTTTTTCATGTGGTGGCAAAATTTTGATTGACTCAGTGGCAGTAAATTTCCATAATACAAGTGTGACTTTGCTCTTTTTAAGCCATGAAATTAGCAGATCAGGGAATGTCAACCTATATGTCTTGGTGTTCAATGCATATGTAATACCAGTGGGCATTTAATTAATGAAGAAGCTTCAGTGGCTCCACTTCTAAAGCATTTCCAGTTGTTTTCATTCTTATAGATTTGTTGATCTTTGACTCATTGCAATCTTAAGAGTTCTGTAAGTGTCAAAGGCTGCATGAAGCACATTGTATTAATGCTTTCCTTTCTGGCAAGAGATATAAAATAAACATTAAGACTGTACTTTTTCTGAATGAGGCATGATGCTTGACATCTTTTTTTTTGATTCATATCTATACTTTCTTCAGGAAGATGGTATCTCCATGAAGCAACCCTATTTTTAATATATGGAAGCATTTTTTCTCCTCTGCAATGACACTGTCATTTATGAGTCAGAAAAACTGGACTTTTCAGAATGAGTCCTAAGAGTGCCAGAACAACAGAGCTGGAAGCTCTTTTCCTGACTGAGATGTAGATAAATAAGATCTAAGTTAAGGCATGACTTCCTCAGGAATGCAATAAAAAGAAAACATTTTTTTGTCCTGGGTAGAGTTAAGGAAATCAATGCGTTTATGTAGGTGAGATAATAAAAATCAGTCTTTTCATATTTTTGGTCCATTTGTAGGGCAAATAAATGTGCTATGAACAGAAAAAACTGTATATGTCTGTTAGTTATAAACTAGGGAATGGAACCAATAGGAAATGAATGTTAAGGGTGAGGGCAGAGCTATCTGTGAAGGGGTTTATAGAAGCAAGCATTTTATTTGAGCACAGCTCTCCCAGTAGTGCCCAGTTTTAGTCACTTGGTGTAGGCTCTTCAGTGCACAAATGTCTGCTGGGTGCACCTGATGAAGAATCATCACCAACATATTTTTTCTCTCTACTCTTGAGTGTGTTGTCTGTATTTTCTCAGTGCATTGGGGCTCAACATGGTATTCCTCATGTATGTTCTGTACACCGTGGTATGAAAGCAAATGCTTGACGTGATTAATCCCTCTCCAGATACTACAAATGAAGCTGGAACAGTCTTGCCTGAGAAGCAGACACTTGCCTTTAGCTTAATGTATTGAATTAGAAAGCAGTTATCATGAGGACAGAGAAGAACTAGTATGATTCCATGCTCACCTAGTTAATTTTTCTCACCTAGTTAATTCCTAATGTGGAATCAGGAATTCCTCCTGTAATAAGGGGTGCCTCAGCTCAGTCCAGTGAATAGTTCTAATTTCTCACTGCAAACAGTGTAAAGCTCAAATATATTTTTCCAGTTTCTTACATGATCCAGCTGCACTAGGAGAGGCTGTGGGACACTCCTCTTGGAGCTGAGACTTGGTGGAGAAGGAAGGTGCAAGGTGTTGTCCATGAGAGAGGGAGAAGGGAGCGCAGCAGGGTGTGGAAGTTCCTGGTTCTGTTTCCAGCCGTTTTTGCTGTTTACACATTTGGCAGTGGTGAAGTTCCTAGACCCACCCATTGCTTGGAGCAAGGATCTAGGCCAGGGCTCCAGGCTTCCAGGTATCTTCCCCAGGAACAGCCCTGCTCCCAGCCCCATCAGTCTAGCCATCTTTTTTGCATGGCAGCACAGCGTCATTACAAGGTGGCCACGTGTGTCACCTTGGTGCCAAAAGCTGTGAGTTTGCATTCCCTCAGGCTGAGGAGGAAGTGCAATCAGTGGAGTTTCTGCTGACTGCTGTAATCACTGGGTTTGGCCTTTCCAAATGTATTTTGTCTGGATGAAGTTGGCAGAGTGTCAGTGGCTGTGAGTGCCATTAGCAATGACTTGCTCAGGCACTCACAGTAATCACAGTCAGTGTTGGTTGCTTGTCAGCCTGTGAATTCAGTGTGCCTCCATTCACTTCTCACCCATCTTTCTGCTGTATCCCAGAAATGTCCCACTACTTTTCAAATGGTGTTCTCACTGCCTTCCTAACACACATCCCCCCAAATTTCCACCTCATTCCCCATCCGTTTCCTCCATCTCACAATGGTGGTGCTTGCATCCACCCAGCCTGTCTGGCTCTGTCACCTGATTAGTGATATCTGCTTGTGTGGAGGTAACAATTTGGAAGCTCAGATAAGCAAACCCTCCTGCAGCATGCTGTGAAGTCAAGGCATTCTTCCCTGGGCCTTGCTGTTGCTGGAAATGGCTGGTCAGCTGTGATTTGTGATGGCTGTGGCAGTGTCTGCCTGTGTCAGGTTTGCTCAGAGCCTCCCTCGAGGAGCCGTGCTGCTGCTCTGTCTGCTTTGTGAATCCCAAATGTAGCTGTCTCTCTGTAAGATGCTGACATCAGTAATCTAGCCAAGATGGTGGGGCCTTTGAGCATATCTTTAGGCAAAAAATGGCAATAATTACAAACTCTCGGGAGCGCAGAGCGTTCAAAGAGGATTTTGTGGCTCTTCCAGGGCAACCTCCATGTGCTTTTGGACCTATCAATTTGTCTTATGTTTTAGCAGCAATGCCTGCATAATTGACTAACCTCAGTGAAATCAGGATGCAGTCAGAGTGCCTGTAATTATCAGTGCTTTCCCAGTGGGAGAAGTTGTACATATCTTGCATAAGTTCCAGACCAAGCTGATGCTTGAGCCAGGTTTGGAGGTCAGGATTTCACAGCTGAGTCTGTTCCTGCCCCATGACCACTAGGAGCCCCTGCTTCAGAAAGCCTCCTAATTGTTCACATCAAGTCATGGTATAGGTGGTAGAAGAAAAAAGCTATGCATACTGAACATGAAATTTTAATAGGTAAAATCTTTTACATATACATGAAAAAGGATGCTGGTACCTAAGAAAGAAATCCTTTGTAATTGAACACAAAAAGCAAAGCCTTTGCATTGAAACTTCCATGCAGCACTGTGATTGCAATTTCCCCCTCTTTCGTATTAACTCTTATCTCTCATTTATCCTGAATCATCCTCATTTGATTTTTAAAAGAAAAAGCTTGAAAAGCCATTTATCTTTCCTTGTTCAAGTTTCTTAGCTTTAAAGATCAAAGTTAGAAGATGAATAATGCATACAGGTTTTCATTCCTTTTTTGTGTGGCTGTCTTGTGACATCAACAGTTTTGAATGACTTACACTCTTATTTTAGATGAGTTGCAACTTAAATTTTCAATTCCCATCTCCTTTCCTGGCCCTTAAATAGTACATCACAAATGTGCAGCATCTACTGGATCTTACACAATGCTATTTTTACATGAGTGTGTGATGAAAATGTTTTTCAAAATGTGAAAACAAAGCCTTCTGATCTTCTGTTGTGACAGGAAAACCTCCTTAATGGTACCATCCACAGGAAGATGCTCTATGTGCTTTCCCCATTTTTTTTGTCAATGAATTGCCAAAGAGAGATGCTTTCATTGCTTCTTGGTGGGACCAGTCACAGCCTCATCATGCTTTAGCAAGTTTAAAACTACATAGGTGGATCCCAACATGACCTTGATCATAAGAAACAAGGAAGTGGAAGAAATTGCTATACCTGTCAGTTAAAAAGGAGAAGAGAAAGTGTTGTTAGTATTGGAGGGAACAGTGAAAAGAGCAGAAATTAATTCCCTCTTTAGGAAGGGGTCTTTCTTCCTAAAGTTAAATTGCAAGGAAAAATTGCAATGCAGACATGAATCAAGAGAAATTTGAAAAAAAATGATTGAATTTGTTGGGGCATTTTGTGTGGAGTAACAGTCTTAACCCATTACTGCAGCAATGCTCCTGACAGAAACCATACTGTTGTGGTGCCCCTCCAAATTAATTCAAGATGTTTATCCTTATTTCTTTCTTCTCCATTTCTCTTTTTTTTTTTTTCTGGCCTCCTCTCTTTTTCATTGATTTATTGATCATTAATCTCTTAACACCTTCGTTTCCCCAAATTAGGTATTTTAGATACACAGCAAAAGAATGCACACTCCTGTAGGAGCTGTAATTCTAATGGCAATACTGTGTCTGCTGTGCAGAGCTGCATGAGAGATCATGGCCTGGGTGCACAGCACACCAAGCAGTGGGGGTGAGGGGAAGGCAGGGAGCAAGGACTTACAGTTCAGGGTTTTATTTCATTTTAATTGTTTTTCTTTTTTGGGGCAGATAAAAGGGCGAGAAGCAATTTCCTATAGGCCCCAAGAGGGTTAGAAAGAGAAGTGTATTTTTTGTTCTGATTCCCAATATGTGCTGCCTCCCAGCAATTTCCTTTCTTCCAAGTCCTTTTTCTTACTCCCTGGGAGCTTTGGCTTCCCACTCTACCACTCATTTTACTTCATCTCCTGATCCCTACAATGGTGGCTTCCTCAAGGATCAAGAGTAGTTTGTGTTAATGATTTATATTTCTTCTGCTCTTAATATTATTTCCACAGGTGACACAGCTGGAGCTGCTGTGAATTAACTTGGCACCCCAAGAGGGAAAAAAATGTAAAAAATTGTGAAAAACAATTTGTAACCACACAGCTGTCGCAGAGGATAGTGAGAATTCCTCTAAATCCTTCTGTTTCTTCTCCTTGTTTTTTTCCAAAATGTGACACTGTTGTTCTGTGTTCACACTTAAAGCTCTGTTTCAGGGTCCCTGTTGCTCCTGCTGAAACCCTTTTGCTCTCCAGATTCCACAAATCTTTGAACATGTTTCTTCTGGACCATCTCTCCCTTCTTTTCCTTGCCAAGTGCTTGTGCTGTCTCCTGCCTTATCATGAGGACACCTTTCCCATTTTTGCCCTCACCTCTCTCTGCATGCCTGCCTCTTCCCCTGCCATGTCTGAACCACTCGTGTTTCTGCATCTGCACAACCACTCTCTGTTAAGACAAAGGTTTCTCAGGCTATCTTCTGCTACTCTTTTCAGTGGTCCATTAGTCTTTGATTATCATTTGTCACATTGTTTTGTGTGTTGCTTGTTGGGGTTTTGGCTGAGCTGTAAAAAACGTTACCTTCTGCAGAGGACCATGCTCACCTTGGAAGGTTGTAGAAAATCTGATTAATAGCCTGGGCTAAAATGAAGTGGAGAAATATCACACCAACTTTTATTTCTGTATCTATTTTCCTCTTTCACTTCTTCCATCCTACTTGGAGTCTGACCATCCTCACATCATTTTTCAGACTCAGCCCTATGAAACAAAACTTCTCATCTCTAACACATCCACGAGCAGCCTGCAGCCCTGACCACAGCTGCCAAGAGCGAGAGCTCAAATTCTACACCTCGGTGTGGATTGCAAATCCTGACCTATTTACAAGGCTCTCCCCTGGCAGCCTGCATTTGGGGTTTGCCATTGGGAGGAGCGTGGCTGTGCAGATGTTGTCGTGCACGTGTGGGCTGTGGGCTGGCTGTGGCAGCCATCTGGCAGTGGTTAAGGCGGCGCCAAGCCCAGGCTAACGAGCCCTGCTGCGAGACGGCACCGCGCGGGGCTGACACGGCCACGCAGCCCCCGTGGCACTGCGGGCAGAAGGAGCTTGGCGTCTCCATCCGCGTGCCAAACCAAGGCAAACGGCCTGAAAATGCCCATGCGGATGTTCCTTTCTTCTCTGCAGCTCTTGTAGAATCACTAGGTTGGAAGAGACCTTGAAGATCATTGAATCCAACCCATTGCCCCAACACCTCAACTAAACCATGACACTGAGTGCTGCAGCCGCTCTATTTTGGAACACATCCAGGGATGGTGACTCTACCACCTCCGCAGGCAGACAATTCCTCATCACTTTTCAATTCCTTCATCACTCTTTCTGTAAAAAACTTTTCCCTAACATCCAATCTAAATTTCCCTTGGCGCAGCTTAAGACTGTCCTCTGGTTCTGTCATTGCTGCCTGGAGAAAGAGACCAACCCCACCTGACTACAGCCACCTTTCAGGGAGTTGTAGAGAGTGATTAAGTCACCCCTGAGTCTCCTTTTCTCCAGGCTGAACAACCCCAGCTCGCTCAATTATTCCTTGTATGGCTTGTGCTCCAACTCCTTCACCAGCCTGGTCCTCAAGACAAAAATAGCTGGAGCAAAGGACATTACTGATGCAAAAGAAGATTTTTCAAAGTTGTTAATGGCTCATTATAAACCCTGAATCTTCTGTGCTGCATAGGGTAAACCGTGCATAGCTTGACACTTGATGTGATATGTCTTCCCAGCAGACATCTCCAAAGTGTTATGATGGTCTCTGGAATTAGGGAAAAGGGAAAGGAATGTCATGATGCAGGGCAGAAGGTGGCTCAATGTCAGGCATCTGTGAGCTGAGGAGAACACCAGGGTCTGTTGGCTTGTGCTGGCTATCACAGCAGCTAGATTTTGCATTTGGGACCAAACTGACCTCCCATGTTCCCAAGGGCATGCTTGGGTAGTAGTGTCATCCGCTGTGTGAGGTTATCAGATTTATGGATGGTGTTCACACTAACCAAAAGTACTGTGATTAAAACTCATCATAATTCAGTGTTAGATTAAAAGGCTCCCTATGGTCATTCATCTGCTGGCATTTTAAACCAAGTTATTGCTGATCATATTTGACCCTAGAGCTGTAAGACTATCCGTTCCTTTTGATTTTTTCACTACTTTGAAAAATTTTCTTTTGCATCAGTGATGTCCTTTTGCTCCAGCTATTTTTGTCTTCTTAACACTTAAAAAGTTCAGCATTAGACATGCATAACTATGGTTTCTCAGTATTGTTTCACCCAGAAGTAGTGAGAAGTACTTCTTTAATGTGAAATAAGGGTGTATTTTTCTACGGTCAGCTTTATTTTAGACTGATTTCTACTTTCCATTGTGAAAGTGAAGCAAAAAAGAATGGGGCTCTTTTGCAGATACTCTGTGGACTTAGAGGAATTTGAAAACTTCTCATTGAGTGAAAATTCTCTACGGATTTCTTTTGTCCCTAGTCATGAACTGATGACCTAGATAGTAAAACAAAATAAATGCCTGCAGCAAATAGAGTATGTGTTAGATCTCTGAGTTTTGGGACGTTTACAGGCCTAGATATTAGACTATCAGGATTTTCTTGTTAAAATGGCTTATTGAGAGTTTTGAACCTCTGGGACCATGTGAAATTATAGAAATGGTGTCTGGGAAGCTTCTCCCTAAAAAATAATAAAAAGCCAGGTGGTTGTTATCTCAGACTAGGTTACTTGAGCTATCCAGGGTATGTAGGACTTTATGATTTGGATAGTTAGGAGCAAAGGTGATTTATTATGCTGAGAAAGTAAATTCTTTGTTTTGTTTGGCTGACAGTCTCGTTGTTGGGGGTTTTTTGGATGAATAAGAGAGTTGAAAAAAGGATGTGGGAGGGAAATTATTTCTTCATTCATTTTATTCTGCTAATGAAAAAGAAACATTTCTGTTTGGTTAGTTTTTCTAAGCAATCAGGAAAGGAGCCTTTGCTTATATTACAGACAATAAAGATGAAGACTGGGCTTAGAAAGCTAATTCTTCCCTTCCCCTCCCTTCATCAGTTGCAGGGAAGTCTTAAATGTAGACTGTGGGCATCCTCCTCTAAATCAAAAACCCATTTCTGGAAATGCTGTTTTCCCCAGCCCTTTTGTGAGTGCTGTGCCTTCCCTCATTCCTCCTCAGGAGCAAAAACAATGATGGCAAAGTAATATTGAAAAAAATTAGGCTTTTATGAGTCTGACACACTGAACATTAGGATTCACAGTGAGAAGTGGGCAACCTGTGTACAGGCAGAAAAAGTGCTCGGAGAAGATTCCATTGGACATGGGACTTAAGATCCCTACAGATCAAATGTGCAAAACAAATTTTCTGCCTTCCAAGGTTCTTTCATGCAGCCTCCT
Source organism: Molothrus aeneus (assembly GCF_037042795.1). Taxonomy (NCBI): domain Eukaryota; kingdom Metazoa; phylum Chordata; class Aves; order Passeriformes; family Icteridae; genus Molothrus; species Molothrus aeneus. Next base: position 9,021,192 of record NC_089647.1, read on the forward strand.
GGACCTGTCAGCCTTTTTTTTTTTTTAATTGTATTTAGGTTTATTTTATGCTCTTATACAGGGATATTTCCATTTGTAAAGCATGTTTTAATAAACAGATACCCTGCAGAAATCCCCGCATTATTTGTGGCAAGTCTGTACAGTGAAGTGAAGGAACCCAGCTCCTCACTGTGTTTTCTCTTCTCCAAACACTGAAGCCCTCTCCATTTTGGGGGATGGGAGAGAGAGAAAAAAAAGGTACATTTTTGTTCTTGAAAGTCTCCAGTGGACCTTATAAATTTGATTGTACTTGGCATTTTTGATATTCCTACTTGCTTGCACACCACAGCAGCCACATGTTGTCACTTAAAATCTAAATATCGGATAACTGCTAACTGAGACTTTATTGTGTATCATGCTTATTTTAGGAATTACTTCTGTAAAGTAAAAATGACACTAACTCTAAAAGCATGTGTAATAAAACCTCAACAATCTGTGTGCTGAGTTTGCACATATTATGTTCTCATAATCAAAAGAAAAATGTAGAATAAAAATAGTAGAGAACAGTGCCTGTTTTTGGAGCCTTTAACAGCTGTAAGTGATTAGAGCTTCTTGTTTGGTTTGCTTTGATTTTTTGGTCTACTTTTTGAAAGTTCTGTCAACTTCACTTTTGCTTATTTCACTTTGTTTGGATAGTTTTGCCTTACTGAGTTTCCTGTGATGCTTCTGGTTATATGAAAAGTCTAGTCCAAATCACAGCACTTCAAAAATAATAATTTCTCAGTTCTTGGGTTTCCTCAACCCAACAGAGTACTTCTCTCTCTCCAGGTAATAATATACTCACAATTACTTACTGCCAAGTTCAGATATTCACCACGTGCAGTAGTGAGGGATTCACACACACATTGCAGGGTGTTATTCCAGACTCCTGTGTAGTATTATGCAGGGCCAAGTCTGCCTGGAAGAGGTTGTCCTCTATAAAAAGGAAAAGAAAAAAAACAACAAACTTGCTTCCTTTCTTAATCTAGCTGTAGGATAATTCTTGCTCATACTCAGGCTGCTCTAAGCAATTAATTGATTTTTTTTTCCTTCTTAAAATCATTATCTAACAAGAATCTCTTTGGCACATGGTCACATGAAGATTGTTCCTTTGTTTAACGTGGAAGTGTGGGTGGTTAGTTACACTTGGATCTATTTATACTCATCTTGTTTTTTCTAAGTCAGCAGCTTTGCTTTTGCCTCTGTCTGCTGCTGTTGTCCGTTGTCTGCTTGCCTCTGCTTGGCCTCCTGGTTCTGGCTGCACAGGGGAGAATAAATTACACTGAGAGAAGAGGGGTAAATGTGAGTAAATTTTAGAGTAAATAAACCCCCCAAAACTGGCATGGAAAATAATGCTGTTAAAAAAAGTAAAGCGTGAGAAAGTGAAAAGCTTTCCTGGTTCTACTGCCGCATGGAATATACTGAATTTTGAAACTAGCCATAGAGATATCTGTGCTTGAATAATTTGTCCTCCCTCACAAAATATGAAATTTGGTTTCCTGAACAAAAGGATGACGAATCAAGATCTCTTAACTGTACGTCTGTGGGGGTTTTGCATCATTGTTTTCCAAAGTGTCTATGCCATTCAGAATGTCAGGTTTTTGAAAGTAAAAGATGTTGGCAAGATGGCTCAGAGTAAACTCCAGCACACTTCACATTTCAAGCTCTGCACCTCTTGCTCTCCCCATTCATATGAAATCATTTGTCTCTTAGGACTTCTTTGAGCTGTGGTGTTCAGTTTGAGCATTTCTCTTGGAGTAAGACCTAATGAAAACCAAGAAGGAAAAAAAAAGTAAAATTACTCATTCACGGTAAAGTGTTACCAGAGAAGCTGCAGGTACCTGACTGAAGTAATTTCATGGTGCATTACAGGTATTCCAGAAATGAGTGTTTGTGCTCTCTGGCAGACCTGCACACCAAACAGAATCACAGAAGATCTGTTTTGCCATGAGACTCTACAGTCATTGCAGCATGATTTCTAGAAGTGTGCTGCAAAACATTTTCCTACAGAGAAAATTACTGTGCAGTAAATGAAAGATGGCCTTGAGGTAGGGAGTCTGCAAGCTAAGCAGAGCAGATTGCTGCTGCAATCTTCCTGTGTGATTTTGGGCAAGCCTTGAAGTTGTTCAGTTCTTTTTATTCAGCATTTCACGAGTTGTGGACCTGAATTCATTCATACATGTAAAGCAGCCTGACACTTACAACAAAGCTGTGTTGTGCCACCTTGCAAAGTGTGAAATGTTATTGCATCCTAAATCATAAATAGGCTCTTTTTTTGTAGACAAAACAGTAGAATCATATCCTCGCTTTCATATTCAGGCCATGCTCCACTCCAGGTGTTTGTGATTCTATAATACTTGCAGGATCTCGCCCAGCTACAATAACTTAGAGATTTTCTGTGATTACAAAGAAAACATCTCTATCATTTAACTATATGCTGAAGCATTACAGTGGTTTTGAGATTATTGTCCCTTCTATTCAAGGATCTTGGGGGTTTGTAATAATTTAGGAATGTCTGCAGAGCAGGTACTTTGCATGATTATAACTCCTGGGAAATCTGCATGGTTAGCATGGTTAGCATAAAATAGGCTTTGCACACATCCTGAACTCTCAGGGTGGAATTCTGGCATTACCGAAATCAGTGTAAGTTTTACCATTGCATTTCCTGAGACTAATACTTTCCAGGGAAGTATACAGTATAATTTATAGCAAGAGAAGAGGCCTCTTTTTGATGTGCTAAACGAGTTGACATTCTTCACTTTTTTTGTTGCTAACGTTGTTACTGCTTCATTTCTTTTTATTGGCTTGTTTGTCATTAAGGTACTTAAGGTATTTCAGCTTTTTGGACATATTGATTCTCAATTTTTGTTCTAATGAGACTTTCTGCTAAGAAGATTCCCATGATTTGCCTGTATCCTTTGCATTGTCACTTTTAAATATTAGAAATTACATGACTGGTGGTGACAACTATTACTCTGCTTTTGTCACTGATAATCCAAGGCTTTGGTGCTGTGAGAGGTCATCTGTTCTATCTTTTATTCTTGAAGGTAATAAAGGTAGGTAGATGTAATGGGTTTTTCAGCATGAGGAGAAACCTTAACTTTAGCAATCTGAACCTTTTAAGTAGGACATGGGAAATAAATTCTAAAATACACAAAATTAAGAGTAGCTGGAGCAACCAGAAAAAATTAAGTTGCAAGCCTGCTCTGATAATTATTTCCAATTTAAAAAGAGACATGATCTTTAAAAATGTTATCTTTTACTATCTCGTGTGGTAGCAAACTGTGTTCCCCCTACTTCAACCATCTCAACAAAGACCATTTTTTCTACTTCTATGAATAGCAAGTTCAAGAAAAAGGCAGTTCTTCACCTTTGTAGCATGTACATTTCTCAGACTGCAGTGTCAGTTTTACTGTGCTGCCCTGAAAATGAGTCTCAAATTCACCTGGAAGGATCCCCCCCAGGGATGCCAGCTGAACCTTTGACCCTTCTCTTCTGACTGTCACCAAGGTTAACACATCATTACAGCTTCTGATGGTAGGGATACCTGTGCTTTTGGAGCCTTTATCAACCCACACTGTTACACACAACTTATACTCAAGTCTCAGCTCCTCATTTCGTTTTCATAGGAATATGTCTTGTTTTTTGAGAGTGAATCGTGTTTCTTCCTAATTTTGTGTTAAAATAGACATGAAATTTTAAAACTTCCAGATTTATCTCTGCTTTTATTAAAACAGCAACTTATTTTAATAATTAGGACTACAAACAAAAATAAAAATATAAGCATTTTCTATTTAAATTTGAAAATAGCTGCACAGTGCAAAAAAGTGTGTGGTGACAGACAAAATGTCAGCATTAAGTATTGGTTCTGTGGGCTAAGTTCTAGTTACTGACAGGTTAAGGACTCTTTATTTATGTGGAATTCTCTTAGCAAGGTATCATGTTGGATAATAAGCTGATTATAATTAAAATGGGATTTGTTTTGTTAATCCAGTAAATGGTATCTACAAATACTTGTCTGTGGCACTGATAACCAGCCAAGAGAACTCTCTTGTAAGAGAAGCCTGTTGACACAGATTATTCAAGTTGAATCACAATATTGTTTTAATATATTGTACATTAACAGTTGGACTCACTGATCTTGAAGTTCTCCAACTTTAACAATTCTATGATTCTAAATGTACTCTTAGCAGAGTTCATTTTTTTCCCCAAGATTGTCCTCTGATAAAACACATTTGATTGGCCACACCTACTTCTGGATGCTGTTAATGGCCATCAGTTTTGTGTTCATGAAATAATGAAACCAAGAGATGGAAAAATCGATTAATTCTCTCTCTGAACATTGTTTCAAAGGACTTCAGCAAATTCTCATTGGAGAATTGATACTACCAGTGTTGACAAGTTTTATAAGGTAAAGATGATGTATTTATTCAGGTGCTGTGGAGAATGTGAAGGGATTTTTTGTTTCTGCTTGTGGAGGACATTACTTTTAACCCTGAGCAGCCCGTAGTAAACTAGTTTTTACCTTTGTATTCTTTGCTTCTTACCTGCTACAAAATGCAGTCTTTAAAATAAGTCTACACACATTACACCTAGGTACCAATTTGCAGCATTCAAATAACATACAAGGTTCTCTCTGTCCACTTTACATTCAGGTGAGAGAGTTGAGATGATACTGGGACAGGGTTGTATCCTTTTTTGTGCTCTCCATTAATGCTTTGAACAGATTCTTTTAGGTAGCAAGCCTTAAATCACTCATTTCAGTTAGGTGTATGTAATTTTCCTTCTCTTAGACTTGTCTGAAAACTTTTAATAATAATAACAATTGTACTAACCCCAGTTAGGGGTCACCCAATGGTTTCTCCCTTTGGGAGTGTTTGAAGAGTAGTTCCATGAAAGAGGGTTCTGAAAAGACAGAGTATTGTTCATTTAACTACACGATTAAGTTCATTTAACTACAGAAAAAGAAACACTGGAAGCCACTCTGATATCTATGTGCCTACCTGACTAATTTGGCATATAAAATTCCTTTCCAATGGAATCCTGTATGTATACATTCTTTCTTCCAAGTCCACATTTAATGAACTTATGTTCTTTTGGTCCCCACAGAACTGTACATCTCATTAAACCCCTCTTCCTGCTTTGGTTTTTGTCTCCTCTCATGTCTCAGGGACAGAGTTGCTGGTTGGGCTACAAGTGTGTCAAGCCCAGTCCTCTGCCTCAAGGTGAATTCCTCCTAAGCATTTGTTGAAAAGTTCATAAACTAATCATAAACTAAAGGATCATAAAGTAATACCTTTGTGGTAACTTTCCAGGCAATCCTGCTATGAAATTAGTTGGCAAAATGAGCCAAGATCCAAATCTAATGCATTATTAAAGGCAACTCTAAATACAGCAAATATTTTAATATTTTATTATTTTAATATTCCATGCATAGAATGGCCTGCATATCAGATTGTTCTTGGCATGCATGTTTGCAAGTGCCAGTAATAATATCTGTAATACAGCATTTGTGCTTTAGGCCTGCCAGATCTTGAAGAAATTTTTAAATCTAGCAGGTTTATCCAGAATTCCTGTTTTCAGAAACTTAAGAATATTTAAGCATTCTTCTGAAATATAGCAAAAATATTCATGTTATATTCTAACAAACATTTCTTGCCAAACTTTAGGTCTGGAAAAATGTGCAATATTTTATTGCAATCCACTAAAAGTGAATCTCATCAAATGACAAAACTGTTTATGATTTTATGGCACTTTGGTCAGATGTGCAATAACACATGGAACTGTTGGAAAGGAGAAGACAATCATCAGAATATGTTGTTTCACTCTTTATCAAACATTTTCTGAAATGATTGCTTCTCTGGTCATGATTGACTTCCACTTTCAGAAGAAATTTGCTTTCTTTTGTCTTCCAAAGTCAATAATATGGCTGTCTTAGAAAAAGTCTGGTTGAAACACATGAAGGATAGTCACTAATAGTACAATGCAAAATACAAAGCACACTTGATGATTTCTTAGATTCACTGAATATTTCTTTTTATATTTATCCTACTTGAGAATTCTTAGATTCTTTCTCCTTAATTCTGAATTATTCAGGGTTTGAAAACCATAATGTGAGTCTTCCATAAAGAATCATTTTGCAAGAGTGGCAAATATAAATTATTTAGCTTTTCTGGTTATAAATAAGTGCAAACAGTGAATGTGTGTCCTCTGAGATAAACAAGGATGATCTTTATTCTCCACAAACTCTTCTGTAAGCTTATACCTTGGTGCAGACATCAGGGTACTCACGTGACATACTGTAATTTGTTTATGTATCCTGCTAATGTTTGTGTTAGAAAAGTAGACAAGAAGACTAGGGAAGCTTATTGATAAGGTCTCTTGTTTTCATGGATGTTATCAATACATTCCTTTAAATATTGCCTTCCTTGTTCACATGGGTCAGCTTTCCCTGGCACTCTTTAGTGTGTGTTTTTTTGCATCGTTGTCTTTACAACACAAAGAAATGTCACTCTAAAATATTTTCCCCTCTAAATATTTTTGCATATTTGGAACACTGATTGGAGTCAGAGAGTGCCTCTGGAATGGTAGGTTCAGGCCTTCTGTGGAGGGCACCTTCCACTTGTAAATTGTCCCCATGGGCCGTGGTGGCACTGGGTGCATTGCATGCCAGGGGCTACTGGCAGCTCCTTTTGGTGATCAGCACTCAGGATGAGGTCTGGAAAGTGGAATTGCAAATTCAACTGATTGTACATGTCAATATGTCCATCTGACAGGCAGAAATGCTGACTACCACACACCTTCTCCAGCAGTAATGGACTCCTAAATTTTGCCATCTACTTTTGAAATATTGAGCCAGAATATGAGATAGATGTGTGTTAAACGCAAAATTATAACTGTCTGTTTGTTTGTCATGCTAAGTAGCTGGTAAAGAAACAGTAATGTCTTTAAAAGTGAAGTGTTTACTTCAGACTCAGTGTTTGTATTTGTATGTATTGGAAACACAATGTGGGCTTTTTCTGTGGTTTTGGGGAAGAGAGTATGCTGTGGGGGGGCATATGCAGTTTTTAGCTTCTTGTCACTGTCATGAAAAGGTAATTTGTACCAAGTGAACTGAAATCTGATCAAGTAACACTTCTAGTTTTCTGTAAAGATTACTTTTTATTCACTATGTTCTTTTCACACTGCTCATACAGAAGCTGTCAAAGCTTCTCATTTATGACAGGATAGTGCTAATTCTAAAGGAGATGTGCACACAGACACAAGATGAAACAGGAAAATAAAGTGCAGAGTAATTTCAATTTCTCTGCCATTTTTACAAGCCTGTTCCAATTACACAAACATGAGACTGATTTCCATACAGAACCTGGCCAGCTAGTTTGCTTTGTAAATACAAATGTGAAAAGCTGAGCAGCTACTAATTTCAGTGTCCAGAACAGTTTCTCCCTCCCTTGCAGCCACATTTCCCTCTCAGCCTTTTCCATTGGTGCAGTTTACAATAACCTTTTAACTCCAACAAGAATTGTGCCAGAAGTTTAAACCCACTGTGGCATCTGGGAAGAATAGCAAGGAGCTGCTGTGCAGGAAGCAATTATCCCAGCAGGGCTCCAGAGCCTGCCTGAATAGCTGGGGCAGCCCCCAGCACTGCTTTTTGGGCTTCACTCTCTTCCTTCTCTCTGGCTTTTCACTTCCATCTATGCACTGAGCAATAAGGGTTTGCTGCTCCAGAGGCATAGGGCTGGGTGGGGAGAGCCCAAGCAGAGGGCAATGTGTTCTCAGTGTCCATGAGCAGCAGCACTCAGGGCTATCACAGCTAAAGGATGGATATGTGAGCATCAGGGAGCGCTGCTCTCCGCTCATGTAGAGCATGGGAGCAGTGTAGGCTTTGTTCTGCTTGGTTGCAGCCTGGGCTGGCTTATTTCATGAGTGAAAGAAGCTCCAAGTAGCCTCTGGCTTGGTTGTGTGTTGCTGAAGATCAGCCTTGTGTTGTTAAGTCTGTGGCAATAAAGAACGTTTGTGGACGGACCAAGATGTGCAGGTCACACCCTGCCTGTGGAGTTTCTCTGGAGGATCTAAAGTTGAGCACAAAAATAATGATTCTGGGCTGCTCTGTGAGCTGGGGAAATTGGGGGATTTGCTCTTTGCCTCTCTGTGCATACATTCTGCTCCTTGTTCTTTGTGAGTTTAATTTTAGCATCTTCCAAGGAGAAGGCTTTCTGTAGCTGCAATGTCAAGCCCAGTGGTTTTTCAGCAGTCTTTCAGAAATAATGAAAGTTACACTCAAGATTTGCTTGTGGTTGCCTATGACTGCAGGTTTTTGCCTCAGTCCTGTAACACAAGACTTGTGTGCAAACCACAAAAAATACAAGGAAATCTGTGATTTATGATTTGCATGTGCTGCAGTCACGAGAGCTGTGGTGAACAGTGATGGAAGAGTGAAATGTGGCAGATTAATGTATGACTTTTGTGTTTAACTGTTCATGGAAAATCAGCATTGCAGTGCATATGCTCCTCTTTTTGCCAAATGATGGGAAAAGTTTAATGTTTTCACAACTTTCAATGTCCAGCATTTACTACAAAAGAGTTCTACTGAACTTAGGCTCACTCAGGGATAAATGCAATAGGAATTTAACATGAGTTTATATCCTTCTTTTGGAGTGTGGTCTCATTTCCATGGCATGTCATCTTGGTCAAAAGACAGAGAATCAGTAGGTTTTTAGATACATTAGAAAACATTTTTTTTTTCAAGGTTACTTTTGCAAAATACTTGTTTATTTGTAGTGTTCAGTTGGCAGGGCCAAAACTTCTTTGGGAGTTAATTTTATTATTAAGTTTTTACAGAAAATGTTTTGAATGAGAAGTCCAATCTGTCTCAAAATTTAAAACTGTCAAAATACAAATTTGGAAATGTATGAAAGAATCCGCTGCATTTTAGTTACCTGTGACTAATTTTATTTGCTTAGTTTGGTTCTCAGTGCGTGTTCTCTGCCATAAAGAGCTCAGGTTTAGCCCCAGAGGAACTGAGCAAATCCTTCTTCCCCTGGGAAGCTGCTGTGCCAGCTCCAGGGAGGAAAGCTTTCACAGGCAATTTAGTGCAGGAAGTGCAGCGGTCACGGGAAGAATCCGGGAGCCTGAGATTTGCATCCCTCCAGTGAGGAGCCAGCAGTGGGCAGCCAGGCTCGGAGGGGATGTGCCTTCTCTTCCAGACAAGTGGGAGTCTCAGCCAAAACTGCTGCATCTCAGGAGGTCACGGAGTGACTGAAGCCACAGATGAAAATAATGACCTGCTGCACAGACCAGCCAGGAGAAAAATGTGAATAATTCATTTCTATTCCCTCCTCTCGGACTGTGAGGATTTTGTTGCTGCTTCACAATTGTACTTGTAAGTCTAGGAGAGCCTTGGTTTTGCCTGCTGAAGGCCTTTCATTTTCTTGTGGGAGCTCATGGTAGGAGAAGACCTACAAACTTCCACTTCAAATCTCTTGATAACTTGAGTCCTGTCAGAGCAGTTCCCTTTAGAAGACCCTACACAAGAACCTTGAAAAACGCTGTATTTTAGCACAATGGCTGTGAGAAATCTGCACTCTGAGAAATGTCTTTCATCAGATTACAAGTCTTGGTGAAGTTTTACCTACCCATCCTTCTAAAGCTTGAAATTGAGCATTAGGACTCTGCTGTTGAAGACTTGTGCTCTGCACAGCTGCTCTTTTCTTAGGGGAATGTAGGAAATTTTCTATAGATGAAATACACCCCACAATATACAGTTGTCTTAAATCCATGTTGTCATCCTGCCAACATTAGCTTCAGACTTAGAAAAGCATGACAAAATTGTCAATACCTGCAGTGGCAGTCAGGAACTGAAATTGCCTTGGAATCAGCAGCAGAGTCTGGGCCCCTTTGGAAATACGTGGTTGTACTCTCCTCCCTCCACCCCTGGTGCTGTCTGCAGGGTGTAGGTGTGATCTGCCACATGCAGAGTCAGGTCTGGGTGGGCCTTTGCCTTCATCCTTGGTGACTCTAGCACAGCCCCTCAGAGTCACCTTGGTCTTTCCTTTACAGTGGGAAACAGGCTGCTAAATTCCTCTGCAGATTTGGGTTATATAGTTTCTTTTATGGTTGCCAGGTAGGATTTTTTTTATATATTCTCAAATTTGTGGCTTGTTAGTATTATTTTTCTTTATTACATTTGTGATTCTTTAGGTAAGGTAATTAAAAACTGAGAGATCTTGTGTGGAAAATTAACCCTGGCTGGTCTGAGATTTTATCCTTGGAGGTGTGTAAATAACACAGTAGTGGTGATGCTTAAAAGAAAATTCATGTGTAACTGATACTTCAAATCCTCTGGCTTGCTTAAGGGAAGACAAATGAAGACATACCAGACATGGAGTTCAGTTCAAGTTCACTTTTACTTCTGATTTCAATCACTGATTGTAGTGAAAGCTACATGTGCACCAGTGCATCCTGGGGAGATTTATGCATGGGGTTAAATCTGCAGTTTTACAGAAATTTCACAGTTGTCATTGTAAACTCATCATTCCCATGCAGGGCCTTCTTTGGATATTGCAGAAAGATTCGTAGTTCTAGATATAATTTTAGTGACCCGTAAAATGTGCCTAAGTGTTGTCCATTAGTTGAATTTAGTGTGTTTTCTGGACTTAATAAGTAACAATATGAAAAACAGTTTATGAAGCATTTGCTTCTTCTTTTTTTATATTTTTTGGTGATCTTTGTCGAACAGATTCAAGACCATGATAATAGTAGTAACATGCTTTTGTTGTAAGATTTTCATCTTGGTTTATAATAAGAAAGGAAGTATTGCATAGAAAATGTTTTGTACTGTAGCTGTGAAAGCATTTCAGAGAAGTATTTCACTGGTTCAAATATTGCAATATAAACAAAACTGTCTGTTCAGAAATTAGTTCTGACTAATGTGAGCCAATACGGATTATTGTGAAGTAAATCTTCCTCTGAATTAAATCTTCCTTTGTGATTAACAAAAGCCAAATGTTTATAGAAAGTTAATTTGGACTTGTTGCAGTTTCAAACTTCTGAAAATCACATATGCTGAGGCATGGATTTTTCTTTTCTGATCTTGATTTATGGAATTCTGCGTGTATCTTGGCTGTTTCTACAGTCTCATTGGGTGAAGCATCAAACACACAAAGTAATTGTGATATTTGGTGTCTTGTGATAATGCCAATGGCTGAATAACTGTCAGCTGCCTCTGAATTCACCAAGCAATTCAGGATGTAGATAACCCTTAAGCCTTTGTAAATATCCACCTTCTTGTAGTTACAGCCATTAATAATGAGGCCAGAAAAGTGGGAAAACGAGTCTTATGAACGGACTTGAATCCGATTCTGCCTCTGATGTATGAGATTGGCAGGGGTGCCAGAAGCAGCAGCTTGAATCTATTGTCATTTTACCTACCTTAAATACCTTCTTTTTACATAAAGCCACCTTCCTATGCATTTTGCACCTTTCTTTAGGCTGCCTTCAGGCCTGTCTGTATTGCAAAGCTGTTTTGTTGGTCTGTAGGGTAGCGGGGAACAATTGACTTGCACTTTGTCATGACAGATTTACAGCACAGGAAGACCACTTGAAAGAATGTTTCAGACTACTTTCAAATAGAAATTTTTGTGTGTTTGATCTGGAGGAGGCAGCATGTACCTTCCTGGGGTCCCAGAGAATGGAACTGAAAGCAGGACAGACTCGTCCGTCTGAACTTTGAAGTTAAACAAGAACAAACTTTAGTCATTGTTGAGGACCAGCTCCAAACACATTTTGATGTCTAGTGTGTGATATTTAAGCATGCTATAATAGGTAGGGAAGAATATATGGGATTCACAAGGCTTGGAACAGGATACAAATTTTTAAATAAAAATTAAGATAGATAGTCATTTGTACTCCTTTTTGTTCAACTTTGTTCAAACTGCAAAGCTGCCTTTTATTGCTGACATTCCATGCCCGACAGCCTCTCGTGCAGTGGGGAGTTGAGATATGGATATTTTAGGATGCTAGACCAGACAGAAGGAAATGAACAAATTCTGTTTCTTAACTAAGAAATAAAAGCTCCATTTTACTTGGATTGCTGGCACTATTAATTACAATTGCCTGGACTCACCTTGTACTTTGACTGTTCTATTGTTATTCATAATTAGATAGGACACTTTTAAAGCAAAGGCACTGTCTGGCAGTTTAATATTACATGCCCACTACTTTCAATTTAGAAAATGAAAGAAAATGGGTTGTTGTGTACACTGTAATGTAGAAGACTGAAATATATTGAATTTGTGATATCACATGTGCAGAAACACTGGCTATACAAAAAGAAGTCAGTGTTTCACTCTGCAGTCTAAATTTGCTTTTTCTGTTAATTTGTTTGCTTTCGAATTATTTTGCAACAGAGCAGATTTTATTTATTAAATAGAAATAAACTAGAAACTGAAAGTTAAAAGAAAATGTTACTCATTTATATTTGGACTCCCCAAGCATTTTTCTTATGGCTTCATTCTGTCTCATATTTTGTACCACATTTCTGTGAAAAGTAAGTGAATCACCCACATATATAAAAATATTTCATAACACAGACAGATGGGTATGGATTTATACATGCAGAAATTTAGACACATATACACAACGCACATAGGTATATAAAATATGGTCTCAGAATTAGAATATATGTGTGTACAGCTATACTGAATTCTTGGTGGTATGTTGTAGAACCCTTGGGTAAGTTTTTATGGATTTGATTTATTGGCTGACTGAGCTGATTCATTATTTGTATATGATTTTTTGCTGCTGGGTGGTCATAATTTACAATTCTGGACATAGTTAACTCTGTGGGTGCCTAGAATTTTCTGTATGAACATCTCCAACTATTGTTTAAAGAAATAAATGAAGTGGACTTGCTTGAATGAGCAATTTACTGATGAGGAGCAAAATACGGTCAGGCAGGCAGGTAATAGAAAATAGCTTTCAAAAAGTCTTTGTAACTCACCATGCCATCATATATTTTCTTAGCATATATACAGTAATTCATACATCTTACAGGTAGCTGAAGATCATCTATGAAATGCTGATCACAGGCTTTTTTCTTATTAGAATTTAGTGCTACTCTTGTATTATCCTACTTGTAAATCCCTGATAGATTTGCTGGTAGGCACAGAACAAAATACTGAAGAGGCATGAAAAGTCAAAAAGTGCCTTGGCTTCATTTTGGTATAAATGAAACATGACACTTACTTCCAGAATCAGGCTTTTAGCAGTTAGCAAAGCTGTTCTTTTCCCACGACACAACCATATCTACTAGAGTAGTGGAATAGAACTGGTTTCTGTATTTGTTTACTAGGAAAAAGGGACTTCTCTTGGTATTCAGCATGGTCACAACTCTTCAGGCAGTTTGGGATATAATGGTACACTCGCTGCCTGTGACTTTTGCAAATTATATCATTTGCTGCTATAAAGTCCAGCTGGTGTACTTTGGGACAAGGGCAAAAATATGAGAAGAGCCAGAGCACTCAAATTAAAATGCCTTCATTAGCTTTTAAGCATACACAGATTATGAATAGTTGTAATTTGCAAGATTTCATGTACTGTCTCCAAAGGTAATTTGACTGTTTACAGCTCTAAATACTGGATATGAACTTAGTAAGACAAATTCAGTAGTGATTCTTTATGTGTTCCTACCAAATTTTGGCATGCATATCTTCCATTGTGTACTTCTTTACTTAAAGTCTGTGGTCCATAGGTACTTCTGGGATTGTCTGTTGAGAAGAAATATTGTACATAGCCAACATAAATTGTTCATAGCTGCAGTTTTCTTTTGCAATGTCATATTAAACTGAAGAAATTGTCCAGTCTTATTGAGATGGTGGGTACCTAATTTTTTTAAAATGCAATGAAGAATTTTGGTAGTTGCCCACCAGGGGAAGTTCACTTCCTTCTAGCCATCTGTGACTGCTCCAGTTACAGACACGTGTAATTCCACATTCAGTGGTGGGACATTTTATTGTAGCTGTGTAATTTATCACAATTCCAGGTGGAATAACCGTCACTGTAGCTAAAGTTCTGAACCCTTCTCATGTTTTAAGGAAATCAACCAACCTAACAAAAGAAACCCCTTTGCACACTTGCATTCAGAATTCCATGTTGTGAGCACAGCCTCCTTCAGCTTGCATGTCACATCATAGGAAGTCTGCCTCAACGTCCATGAGGGAATGTTTCCTCTGTGTCTCCTTCTTTATTTAAATCTCAACTTGCAAGAAAAGCAGCTTTCAATGACTTTTTAGTTTTTCATATGTTTCTGCTTTAATGCTTCTCTCCATCTACACTTTGAAGAGAATCTTGTAGCGATTCCTACAAGAAATTCCTAGGATTGTTCTTGCTTAAGGTTACAGTTTGTGCAAGATATGCAGTTGTGTCAAATTGTGGTGGATTTGAATGGGATTTTCTTAAGTGATAAAATAAGAGAGGAGCACAAATGCTACTGAATGTCACTAGGATTTAGACTTTGAAGACATACACAAAAATCACTGATTTCAGTTTACATGTGTTTGAAATCATCAGATGAGTTGGCAAATTCTTGTGACGTATAAATACATTTCTTTGTTCTATCTAGTGTGGTCAGTATTTATATATATATAAGTTGTATATTTCTGCATATGTATCTGAATATACAAATACCCCAAAATGCAAGTGAAAGTCATTCAAAAATTGGGTTTTTTTTTTTTAGTCCTTTGCATACATTATTTGGAAAATCATTGCTTTCTGTGATTTAGGGACATGTAAAAGAGAAATAAATACAGATAGACTTCTTGTTATAGTTTACATCCTCTTCCCCTGCTCACCAGTTCAGGCAGTCAGCAATCCAAAACTGCTTATCGATTCTTGAAAAATGTGTGTTTGCAGGTCACCTTTATTTTTTCATTCCTCATGCCTCAAATCTCCACTGAAATTTCAGCATTACCAGCTTTCTGAATGATAAAGGACATTTCTCTTGTGCTCTCAAGCAATGAGTGCCAAAGGCAACAGAATGAAATTTGTATGCAACACTGTCTACGCTCCACGTGCGCGTCCATTTATCTCAATAACTGACTGTCATCTTTGTGCCTGTACATCCTACAATGACAATCAGAGCCCAACACTGCTCGAGATGTCAAATTTCCAGGGATAGATTTCTAGCTGCAGGCAACTGGAGCTAAATACCTCATATTGAGAACACTCTCCTCCTTGTCACTGACCACATTAGAGCCTTTCATGTAGCTTCATATGTGGCTTTTATTTATTGTCTGCTTCCACCCATGGCTTGAACTGCAATGATTTTCCAAAGTGATAGGGCTTGTAAGCATATGTGTACTTCAGAATGTATCTTTTGTAATTAAGGAACTTTCTTTGTATATCAAAGTAAGCATGGTACACATGCGGCTGCCTATACGAATTTTGCTGCATTTTGGTGAACTTTGTAACTTGTTCAACCATTTGGTCGATAGAATGGGGGAATAAATCCTTTTAAAGAAAGATCAGGTATTTTCATATGCATTTAATGTACATTTTTATATAATATAATAAGATTTGGAATCACAAAGGTAAGTGTGTTTTCTGATTTGGGGGTTATTGGAATTCTGTTATCTCCCAAAAGCTGAATTCAAAGAATTAATTGCTTCCGCTCATCTGCTTGTCAGCGTTTAAACTTACTTTATTTAAGGTGAAGAATTAAAGAATAAAGAATTTTCTTCACTTCCTTGAGAAATGAAAACCGAAACAAACATAAAACTCATGAATAATAATGAGCACGACCAGCAGCAGGATAGCATGCACATATTTCTTGTCAAGAAAAAGTAATTGCAGCACTTGATGTGAAAATGAGATTTATGTCTCGTGCTAATTTTTACTCTCCACCTGATTGTATCAGTACATGGGAAGGAATTGTAGTCCTTCTGGCTAACAAGCATTAAACAGGCTGGTGTGCAGCCAGCAATACATTACACAGAATGAAGAAAAAACTAACAAGTCTCCAAATCTCAGAGATTTTAAAATACTGATATAAAACTAAAACACAAGCTTTTTGCATAAGAGAGAGAAATTAGACTAATAGTAATTTTTTTCCACTTTTTTTTAATGTGATATGGAAAACCAGAGATGGCTTGTTCTGTTTTATTATCTGTAACAAAATATTTTCTAAGCTATTGTTATTAAATTGATAATTCATACTGAAGTATTTTTATTATCCTTGATTTGTCGTAGATCAGAGGAGGAAAGCTCATGATCACATACACAAGAAAGAATGATGCTGGGAAATACGTTTGTGTTGGAACAAATATGGTTGGAGAACGTGAAAGTGAAGTGGCAGAGCTCACTGTTCTAGGTAAGAATTCCTTTTAGACTCCATTGATGAAAATGTCCATCTTTTGTTTTTCCTAGTAAGCCTTTCTCTGACCATTATTCTGATCCATTTCCCTTTCAGTGCTGAAAATGTTTTTCTCATGGTTGTGATCTAGTAAATAGAAGGAAGGTAATGGCTCTGCAGCCCACCTTGGACAATTTATTCCTATTAGAAGATGCTTTTGTATTTAATTCTCAAACTGAAGATAATTCCAGTGTCCATGACTGGATGAGTATTGTGAAATAACAGCAAAACAAAAATAACCAAGTTTAAGAATCAGAGGCTTATATTTCCTTCTTACTGGAGAGAATCAGAATTACTCTAAATTTCTGTTTAGAATAATTTTCCTTTCATTTATAGGAACGTGTGCTGAGTGTTGTAAAACTACAACAGATCTGCTTGTTCAAGTGATCCTAGTGATAGTCTGAACATCAAAAAATATGTTTTCATTTAAGATAGCTGAGCTTAGCTGAAAATTGCATGTTTTGTTGCAACATCGGGAGGGAAGCTGTAAGTCCAAGTGCAGTCTCAGTATTCCTTCAGCACAGGAGAATTTAGGTGCTTCTCCTTCAAAATATGTCCAATTTTACTTTAAAGTAGAGGATGCTTGAGATAGCTTGATTGATTCTGAAAAAAAATCAAAAATAGGTGTTGTATCTTTGCAGGATGAGACCATCCAAGCCCTGGTTCACAGCACACTGGTATCCATCACAATGCTGCTGCAGTACTAGTAATTTGTTGGTGGCTTTATTTTTGTTAAATTCGTGTTTAAGAGCTGTCTTGTCTGTCTTGGGCACTTTTATCTGTCTTCCCTACATGGTTGAGCTAGGACTTAGGCAACTTGAAGATCTGTTCAGAGTTTCATGTGAAGCAGGGGTTTCCTAAATAAAACAAGGTATTTTGCCATCTTAAAATTGTTCAAACTGAATGTCCAGGAAAAAAAAGGTGTGTAACTCTTTAGAAGCTGAGGAACTTGTACTAGTTTATTTTGGTTTTGTATAAACACTTTTGAAGCACTAGTGGAGGAAGTTTATTGTCAAATAGACTTTCAGAACTTCCAAGAAAAATCTAAACTTGAGAGTAAATTGTAATTACATGAGTCAAGTCCTAGCACCAGGCTCCTATTTAACTGTACCATGGAATAGCTCATCACTAGTCTGCTGCCAACCAGGGAATCATGGGCTGGACTGTTTGATAACTTAGGCTGAAAAATTACTTCTCTTGCTAAAAAACTGTGAGAGGGGTGCATTGCAGGTAGAGCTCTGTCTGGCTTTTTCTTCATCTCTTGTTCCTTTCAGACATATTTCAGATTTTCAGCCTGGGGAAACTAGCAAGGTTTTGTTTTCAAATGAGTCAGTAAAGGTTTGAATTTCTTACCAGCCCATGTCTAGAAATCTTTAAAACACCCTATTCTTTCAACTCAGACTTGGATATGCGTGAAAAAGCACAAGTAACATGCTGACTTCATATATTAAATTTTGCTACATTAATCTTCTATTTATGAGGTTTGGTTATTTAGAAGTTGAACTTTTGCTTCTAGGTCTCTGCTTTAGATCAGAGGGAGGATGGTGTGCCAGAAACTGTAATACTAGAAAGTTTCAAAGTGATCCTTGCTAAGCTTTCCTTGTACATACGAAATAATCATGTGACAAAGAGAGATTCTTAAATCAGTGTTGATTTCCCTTATCCGTTTCTGCATTTGAGTAGGAGTGTTATAAATGGGCAGACAAAAACTCCTGGAAGTCCATTACTCTTCCTTCAGGAAACTGATCTGGAGAACAATGTGCCTCTTGTGGGCAGCACCCTTGGTCTTACCAGATCAGTCTTTTTTCTCTTGCCATAGTTCAGTTAAATATTCTTCCCCAAACTATTCCTACTCTGAGATTTAATCTGGATGTTCTTTTCTTACATTCAGGTTTGGTTTTTTCGGCATCTACAAGAAAGGGGCCAGTGTATGGGGTTGTCTATATTTGTGTCTTTTTAATTCACAACCAGATTTATGTCTGTAGATCTCTGTTTTATTTCTCACTTCTTGTATATGAACTCAGGCTAGAACTGACAGCTTAAAGATCAACTTGCTATTTCATTTAACATTATTTCCAACCATTGCCAGCAAAGTTAATTTTTCTACAGCACAAGTGTCCAGCTGGTCTGGACATCCTCTAGAACAAAGGAAGATTTTTTTTTTTTTAATAAGGTTTTGTTCAGGTCACATTTCCTTTTTGAACCATTAAGTTTTTGTAATATTGAATCTCTGTGTCTGCAAATCCAGAGTAATATTTAGAACTGCTTTTCTCAGACACAAATGTGAGACATGAAGAGCATGGGATTTTCTCTTTATCCTTCTGTCTGGTTGTTTTGTACTCCTGTGAGAAATTTGTGGTGTATTTTTGGGTATTCACACTTCCTGATGGTGCCAATGGCCTCAGACTGTTGCAGTTCCAGGGGGATGATATTTATATCTTTAGTACATACAAGTCAAAACATGCAACTGCCTTCTCAACTCCCTCAGAGCTTTCACAGGTTTATAGACAAAAAGTTCATCTGCCTTAGGCAAAGGAACCTGCCAAACACTCTCCTGTTAAACCTTCCCAGTTCTTTTATGGACATGCTGTTGTCATCTGGTGCTGCTCTTCTAGATGGGTCATTCCTGGAATATTCCAGAAATTATTAAAGCCACTTTTATCCTTGGGAGTGTGCAAACCTCACTGCAGTTCAGCCTGGTGTGGAATTATGAAAGTATGAATGGCCCAGCAACCTACAGCTTTGAATCCTGTTACAGGCAGAAAAGTGTATCAATACCTTTACTGAAATTCACAGGGTTTACCAAAACAACACAGCCTGTACTGAGGTCACCTTTTTGTTCCAGAAAGTCTGAGCATAGGTGTGCAGCAATTAATCTGACTCTGGTGAGCCAGGACTTGGGTCATCTATGTCCTGCAATTTAAGTCAGGGATAGGCAGCAGTTTTGATGAACAAAAACTACAGAGAGGACATTCTGTGGTTTTTTTGGCTTGTTTTACTTCATGTGTGCTGGTGAAAGAAAAAGTTGCCTTTCAAATGCAGCGTTGGAAATTATTGCATGAGGTGCTTGCTGCTGCTGACACCTGCGAGCAGCCTCACAGAGATCCTGTGCAATCTGGACTCAGAACTGCTGGATTGACCCTTGATTTCCTTTCCTTTCCCTTTAGAGAGACCATCTTTTGTGAAGAGACCCAGCAATTTGGCAGTGACTGTGGATGACAGCGCAGAGTTTAAGTGTGAGGCAAGAGGTGACCCAGTCCCTACAGTGAGATGGAGGAAAGATGACGGAGAGCTGCCAAAAGCAAGGTACAGTACTTGCAGTCACCCTTTTTATAACATCTAGTTTGGTGTATGATGGGGCCATTCAGTGATTGACACCTAGTATTTCTTTGTCTTGAATGCAAAAGGCCTGGCTTGATCCAATAAAACATTTCTAATTAGCTCTAGTTGAATTTACAAGTTATGTTGAAACTTAGGAACGGTCTGTTTTCAAGTTTTTGTTGTGACAACACCTGAAAAATATAACATAAAACATATAATATAAATATAATATAAAAACAATAAAATATAATATAAAATATAATATAAAACAACCAAGTGCAGCTAGTAGTATCAGATAAAGATTAGTTCTTCAGCTGAAGAGACTTTTGTGATTACTAAAAGTTTTGGAGAATGTATAACAAATAGTAAAAGAGATTAGAACATCAAAAGGTACATATTGGAATTGCAATTGATGTAAAATGTAGTCTGGCAATGTAGAAAGCGGCCTTGGTTATACATGTTTTTGTTGCTAGGTTTCCAATGAACTTCTTTTTTTTTATTGCTGTAATTCAGGCCAAAAAGTAACACACACTATTAAAAATAAACACATCCTGTGATGGATTGATATAGAGATAGATTAAATACTTATTTATTTACTTTGAAATTCTAATTATCAGTTTAAAAAACTTTCAGAGAGTGGACTGAAAGAAGAAACACTTTAACAGGGTTGGATTTATAAGTTGGCCACTTTTTAAATACAACTTCTTAGTAATGTAGTCTATAGCTTTAATAAAAACTATCATTTTTAGGAGAAGAATCTACTTACCATAAATAGAAACACATTGACTGCATTATATATAAAAGAGAAAGGTGATGAAAGGAAAGAAATTGGTAAAAGGCCACATTGTCCTCCAGGAAAAAAAGAAAAAAAAGAATGAATTGTGATTTCTCTTTAATTTCAAGCAATTCTAATCTTTTTTGGAACAATATTTTCTTTTCAACCATATTAAAAAGCCTGTCATTCAGATGGAGAATAATAAATACTGTTATAATGACTTGTTAAAATAATTCTAACAACTAAAGTGTACTGCATTAGGGCTTTGCAATTATGTGCAAATAATATCAGAATAAGGTTTTCAAATACTTGGGTATATTTTGATTTTAAAACTTCATTTTGCATTTATAAGTATCTATACTTTTTTTCTCCTTGTGGGAAATACAAAAATAAGAATATTTTTAGAGCAAATCCCCCATGTTTTTACCCATTACATAAATTGTGCAAAGTTCTGTTATTCATTGTTAACTACTATGTATATTTAAAGATATGAAATCCGTGATGATCATACCTTGAAAATCAGGAAAGTTATGGCAGGAGACATGGGATCATACACTTGTGTTGCAGAAAATATGGTTGGAAAAGCTGAGGCATCAGCAACTTTAACAGTTCAAGGTAAGAATCTTTCTTTGCAAAGAATGAAGTTGAATAAAGTTGTACTAGAATAAGTTGATTTTGTACAACAACTCTAGAGATAAAAAAAAGTGAAAATACAAATTTGTCTTGGGTTGTATTCTGAGGAAATGGAAACACTTCGCATGTAAGATTTTTAAGCAGTCTTTACAATGCTGGGATGGAGAACTGAGTATGCTTTAAATTTCATTTCTTCAAGTTCAGAATCAAGTCACTTAGAATCATTATATCTGAAACACAGAAAGAAGAAAGACAGTGTTACTAAGCTGCATTATTTTAACTCCAAAAGGAAGAGTTGTGAGTTCAAGTATCTGCCAAGTTTTTCCAATTAAATACAGTAGAGAAGCAGTGAATGATAAATCTGTTTGTGTATCTTTTAGTACACTAACCCAGACCACTGGAATTCCTGTTGCTTTTTCATTATGAAAGCGTATCGTAGCACTACTGTTTCTTTGTAAGATAAAAATTCAGTGGAACTCAGTGAACTAATATGTATAAAAATCCTTCACTGCCTTTATATACACAATCCAGATGTTCACTGTTCAGATAATCCCTCTCTTCCTTTCCTGGCTAGCAGACAGGCAATGATGTCATCCTGATGCTTTTTTCTGGGCGCTGATGGTCCTTCTGTCCTTTTCTCTGTTCAGTGGGAATTAGTCATTATGGAGTTCTGGGGAAGTATAGGCTTAAAAGTATTTTATTTGGTAACAGGCCTCTATTTTGACACATTTACTGTAACAGGAAAGGTCTTGCCCTGAACCCGCTCTCCTTTTTCCACCAGAAACATTTGGTGTCCCTCTGTTAGGAAAGTATTGAATTCTTTCGTTGAAAATCTCATAAAACCAAGAATTTTGAGATGTTCTGTTTTGTTCGTCACTGTGATGTTTATACATCAAAACTCATACCTTATGTTTGTAAAATAACCAGCTCTCATGCTCAGTGTTGGAGAATAAAGGATAAACTTGTGAGCAGTAAGCACGTTCTATCCAAAGTAAAAAGGCTGAATTATTTCTTAAATAATGATTTGTTCTGAAGATCACTCTTAAACCAACTGTTACTCCTGTAAAATGTTACTATTAAGAAAATTTGCTTTGATGACTGGTTGAGCAGTTACATTTCTGAAATTAAACTCTTGGTAGCCCTAAACTTTCATATTCCTATTCAAAATAATAAACAAAAACATACTTGAAATGCCATTTAGATTAATGATGGCAATAGATATAAAATGACTTAAGCATGTAGATGTTAGAAATTGAATGAGATCTTTTTGATAATAAACTGGGATTTTTAAAGAACAAGATCATAGCCTAAGTCCTGATTCATCAAGATCCTAATTTTTAAGTGTTTGTATTACACAGTAGATATTTACACTGTGACAGCTTTGCTCTGAGGATATTGTTATGGGATAATTTGTTTCCCAGTGTGAATGGATTACCTCCTGAGCCATTTGTCTGCACTAATGTCTTCATAGGAGGGATTGATGTGAGAAACTGTAATGTGCAGGGACAATTTGTAGTTGGTAATGAAATAAATTGCGATCAAAATCCATTTATTAGCGTATCCAAGAGACCAGTTTTTATGGGAGGGAAAAAAATACTCCTCTAGCAAATGGATTTTCCATTCAGATTTTTTCACATTTTTCCTCCTTTTTCTGCCTTCTCCTCTTTTTCCCTCCTCTCCTCTTCCCTTGTTAAAACGTGTTTGGTTTTTTTTTCCTAAAGGGCCAGCTTTTTGACTATGCTATATCTAGAAAAGTAGACTGATCTTGTTTCAGTACTAAAATTGACTGTTTGTGGACGCGCAGCTCTTTGAATTTTTTGGTTGATTCATTGCTTTTTTATGATTTTATGGGGGTTCTTTTCTGCATGATTCAAGGAATGCAACTGGCAACTCTTTTCTGCACTTTTGGTTATCATCACATGATCTGTTGACTGCAGAGTTTAGTAAATGTGTGTTCTGCAGTGCCAAATTGAGTTATTTTTGTTGCTATTTGTAAACAGAGGGCTGCACTGCCAATCACAGCTTCAGACATTACAGCTGCCACTGTGCAGGCATGTTAAATTCAGCAAAGGGCAAGGAGGGGGCTTGGCGTGGGTTTGTGTGGGTTTGGGTTATTTGTGGAGCTTTGGTTTGGGTTTTTTCCCCTTCAGTATCTCAGCAACGGGCTGTGGTATTCCTGTGCCAGACTCTGTGCCAGAGGAGGAACATGAGAGCTGTCAGTGGTGACCCAAGACGTGTGTCCTTGTCAGGAAAGGGACAATCCCCATCTGTCAAGTGTGACAGTGTTCACAGGGGTCTTAGGATGAGGGAAGAGATGAGGATTTGACTCCATGTTCCAGAAGGCTTGATTTCTTATTTTATTATATATATTATTTCAAAACTATACTAAAAAAATAGAAGGAAGGCTTTCATCAGAAGGCTAGCTAAGAATAGAAAAAGAAGGAATCATAAAAAAATCTTGTGTCCCAGACAGAGTCCGAGCCAGCTGACTGTGATTGGCCATTAATTACAAACAACCACATGAGACCAATCACAGATCCACCCGTTGCATTCCACAGCAGCAGATAATAATTTTTTACATTTTGTTCCTGAGGCCTCTCAGCTTCTCAGGAGAAAAAATCCTAAGGAACGGATTTTTCAGAAAATATCATGGCTACAGTCAAGTGTCTGCACAGAGGGGCTGCGGCAGGGAGTGAAATGTGGCAGGCCACAAGCAGTGCTCTTCAGGGCCTCGGGGCTGGCAGCACTAAGAAAAGGATTTATCTTTTTCTCTACTCATCATTTCCACTCACACCACGGCTGAGCCCAGTGCCTGTCTCCTGTGCAGGGTTATCTGGGCACTGAAAGGTGGAGCGTGCGGCACCAGGGCCATTGAGATATGCAGCTGTCGGGGAGGTGTGGATGGGAGGTGGTGAGCAGCTATCCTGGGTCTCACAGGGAGCTGCCCTGGATCCCACAGGACCCTTTCCTGCTGCTCACCTCTGCCTGGTGCCTGATGCATGCCCTGCAGGGCTCCCTGTTTTGGGAATGCTCGGGAATGCTGCATAGCCCCAGCCACAGCACTGCCTCCGAGCTGGGAGCCAGCCCAGGCCGTGCCCCTGCACTAGGAACTGTCAGCTCAGATAGTTCAACTCTCCCTCTCTCTCTGTGTAATAAACTGTTAGCTGTAGAAAATACAAGAAAGGGGAGGGAACATCATTTCCATTTTTATGTTCTTCCTGCTCGTGGCACTGGCGTCACAGATGCTGGTTGTTGGAATCACTACTTTCCTCTGTACAGGCTCCTAACTTTGGGCACCATAAGCGTTTTCTATATACAGATGTTCTTACTGTGACTTCAGCCATATTCATAAACCAAATTTGGAGTTCTGTACTCACATAGTGAAGTTTGAACTCTTCCTTTAGTGTTTTACTCCTGCAGCTTAGAAGCATTTCCATCCCTAAAACTGTCAAGTTATCTTATTGTCTCCTTGGAAAATTAAATAGTTAAGGAAATGTAATCCTGATGTTGTTTCCATATACCTAAAATTGGAGAGTTCTCTAGCCTCTGTTTTCATTTTGCAGCAATGTGTACTGCATCTGTAAGGCATCTAGAGACATTGCTAAATACATGTGGAAGCATTTCATTCAGGAGATGATTAATTATTAAATAAATACCTCAGTCAATACATAATGCCAGGAAGCAGCCCAGAGTACAATACATTATATTTTGCCAACACATTATATTTCACCAAGTAGCTGATATACTTCAGAAAAGGAAAAAATTGCCCAAAAAATGGCATCACTGGAACCAGTGGACTTCTCTCTTGCTCTAGCACTAAGCAAGCTGGATATATTTGTGGTATTTATATTATATTGTATTTGATATATATGCAAGATGCATTTCATGTTTTGTGTAGGTTTCTATTACATGACTTGCTTAGTTGTATGTCTCAAAGCAGGACTGTAGGAAATACATTATTATATATTTCATTACTACATATATCATTGAAAACAATGTTCCTAAGACACACAAAATTACCAAAAATGCATACTTCAAGAGAAAATTAGTTTTGCCATTAATGCAAATAGAAGCAGGGCATCTTCAAGAATCTGCAAATCCCTCATTTAACCATATGCTCTCATTTAACCATAATGCTCTCAAGCAAATCTAAGAACAAAAGGTTTTACATATTCTCACCTACTTCCATTTGCATTGCTCCCATTCGTGGTACTTAATTTGGCTTTTTTGACATGCAATTTTGTAATAAGTTTATAACTTCTGGTGAAATGAGCTGTTCTCTCTGAAACACAGCAGTGTAAGGTAGGGCTCCAGTGGCAGCCCTGCTCTGCAGCTGGCCAGGAACCATCACAGCAGTGGCAGTGTGGGTGAGACTCAGCAGGAGTCAGCTCAGGTGGCTCAGTTGGCTTCAGGACTTCAGGAGAATAACAGCACTGGCTGTAGGTGACTGTGGTCAGTCAGCAGAAGATTGGAATCTTGTCCTCGAATGGGAATCTTTTGAATTCTTCTTAGCTTTCCCTGCTCAAGCAGTGGCTCTGGAGGAGTGTGCAATACTTAGCACAGAGCCCTGCCTAACCTGCACCTAAACCTGCTGCAGCAGTGACTGAACTGGAAAATGTAAATTTTGCAATTCAAAGGCACTAAGCACATTCAGCTTTATCTGTTTGGCAGGAAAAAAGAAGAATTCCTATGGAAATTGTAGCGGCCAGTTCATATTTTACAGTGGCAATCTCTGATTACCAAGCCTTTTTAGATTATGATGTCTTTAATTTTAGGGTTAACAGAGCTTGTCTGCAAGGTAGATAGAGAGTGGAACTTTTGATAAGTGACTCTTGGCTGTGATTTTGCTGTAAGAGTCAACTGACAAGGAATTTTTATCTGAAAAGGTGGCACATGCTTCAGGCCTGGAATTTCCTCCTCCTTCCACCTCCTCTTTGTGCAAGGTAGCTTCAAGGCACACAGTGAAAGACATTTATTTGATAAGGCTTCTGGAAAGGGCTGCAAATACCACCCGGAATATAAAGGAATAGGATTTGCTCTTTCATCTGTCTGATACCACATAAATGTTTCCACTGTGTCAGGCTGCTGGTACACATTACAAGTTGGCTGTAAATGCAAATGCATTAAGCATTAAAACAACAAAGACAAAATTCAGAATTTTATGGGATTACAGAAATGCTATTGAGCAGTTGCTGTACAGCAATTATTATGCATTGTAGTGAACCCTTCACAGGCTTGGGGCTGAATTTAACCACTGGAATTTTAAAACTAGGATTGTATTTAGGTCTGAACTTGTCTTCATGTTCTCTGTTTAAATCAGTATTTCTTCCTTTGAAAGAACTGTTTTGATACAATATTCTGCCTTCAGTCCCTTGAAAAAGGAAGGAAGAATAATTGGAATGATTGTCCAATGAACTTCAGGATTTTTTTAATTAGTAAACTTTTGGCAGGATGAATGAAGGAGACCATCTCCTGTGATTTCAATAGCTTAAAGAGCCCATTTCCCCCTTAATGACTGCAGTAAACTCTGATAGCACGTCAGATTTCTATCAAGGATCTGAGGAGTTTGGCTGCCACCAATTTCTGGTGAAAGAATAGAAATCTTAAAAGTTAATCAGCAGGAAATGAGAAAAATGTCTGAAGAGGAGATTAGAGCCCTGAAGGTTCTTGTCTTAACTGATGCAACTGATGAACACTAAGATTCCTGAAGCATTTCTAAAATATGGATAAAAGAAGCATTCTGTAAGTATTTTAATGAATAACTGCTTCCATGGTTTTTATGTGCTAAATGGATGTTGGCTTGGTTTGGTTTGGTTTGATTTTTTACATAGAATCTCACAACAGTGGCAGCAATATTTTACAGGAGAATAACACATAAAAACTTTTGAGATTCCTTCCTCCAGTTGGGTGCTTTGAAACAAGGATTTGAGACAGATGTTTTTAAGCATGTAAACAGGCATCCAAATAATTTGGAGAAATGTTACTACAGAAATAAGTTGAAGCTAGAGGCTTTTTACTGCTGAAAGGGGTTTATTTACTGTATAGTTCTCAAAAATTGGGCATTTTAATCACTCAGTGCAAGAATTGAAGCAAGTAGGTTTGTGTAGTGTACTTCAGCACTCAATTTAAAAAAAAAAGTAAAGAAAACCTGAAGGCTTTTTTCTAATGCCTGAAATTTCCTAAATCCCATGGCTGTGGAAAAAGCAATTGTTTTTGTATCAGGTTTCACTGCTGCAGACTACTGTGACTGCTGTTCTAAAGATAACATTTCAATAATTCTTTCTTTGGAATAGACAAAGTACAATTTTACTACAAGTTGTATAATTTTAAGATTTTTGGGTTAATGAATAAAATCAGAGTGCAGGGAATAATAATTTTAATTGGTTGTTCAGCAAGCACTACTTTTGCTATACATTCATTCTGAAATAAACATCAGCTTTATTAAATTATGTTAAACATCTGTAAAAAGGTAATACACACTTTATTTTTTGCCTAGTTCATAGCCCGTGAGTAATACAGTGATGCAGTACAGTCCCTTACTTTTGTTAGTTTACTGGCATCAGTAATTTCTGAATTGGTCTCAAGGAATTTAAAAATGCTGAATAACAGTGCATAATTTTGATATTAATATTTCAAACATAATTTTGGTAGGCTGTTTTGAGTACCATTTGTTACTACGAGTTGTGTTTTGTTTGAATACTAAAATGCTTTGTTGCTAGGTGCTGAATAACACTCAAGAACTAGTAATAAGGATTTTTTCTGTCTTTATGTGTGGACTTGATTGCCTTGTAGGCTCAGTATCAGAATCTTCCAGTAAAAGAAAAAAAATTCTTTGTTCAGGTTGAATTGTTATATATAAATTATCATTTTCTGCAGGAGGTGTTTGCATGCTCCTCTTGTCCTATGACCACACACTAATTCCCAAAGTTTGGGATGACTTTTTTTACCCTTCTAAGTATGAAATAGGATGACAGGACAGAGAAGCAAAAACAAAGTCCTCATCTGGATGGATGAGGTTGCTTGTTTTGTTCTCATAAATGCTCCCTGCTCTCTAAACACAGGACTGGCAGGGATTCTCTTCTCTTTTTGTCTCTCTCTGGCCTATGAGGAGCCCACTTAGGACTTGCACCTCCTCATATTAGAAAGCTGCTCTCTCTTTTGACACAGTTAAGGTCACACATTGGGTCTCAGTACAGAGCAGGGGGTCACCTGAGAGTTCTGGTTTTTTTCCAGCTGTCCACCAGCAAGGTCTGATGGCCCTTTCAGACTACCTGCAACTTTTGATAGCATTGTCATCTTTTGACAGAACTGTATGAAAACCAGGCTAAGTATCCCTGATTTTTTTAGTTTTATTTTATTTTTGCAGATCATCATTATTTCCTAAAGCATCTTGTTCCCATTTCTGCCTCAGTGACAGTAAAAATTCTTGGTACATGGTGGATAGCCTGGCTTGCATAGAATTCTTACACATTGTAATTTTTTGCTGCCTATAATTAAATTTTGTTAATATGGCACAGTTAGCTTCCTGTTAACATTATTGAAACATAAGTTGGGATGTCAGTGTAGACTTGGTTGTATCTATGTGGGGGGTATGGCATCCCCAGGAGAAGAAATCCAGGTTTCTTTTGAAATAATACATTTCACTTGAGAGTATTCCTCACTGAGTACTGCATGCCCAAACCAACATTTTTTAATGATCACAAGTTAGTGCACTGCAGAGATTTATTGTCCTTCCATTTTTAGTGTGTGTTGGTATCCCTTGATCATGGGCCTTGGCCACTTTTCACAAATAGCTTTAACTTGTTATAAGAAGGTTGCTATGGATTTTAAGTTCTCCTTTCCAAGAAGTACTCTGTGCTATCATAAACAGCTGGGGAAAAAAAATCCCACTCAGTTTCCTTTTCAGTTCTACTATCTTCAACTGTAAGTCAAAAAATGCAGTAGGAAGCTCCTAAGAATTCTTCAAATAGTATCTATCATAATCTTTTTGTACTTCTGCACAGTTTATTTAAAATTCATCCTTTTTCACTCTTTTAAAAGGCTTTAGTGTAAATATTTGTAGCCACGACTACTTAGATTGCAGCAGTGCCTAAAATTACCTCAGTTCATTTAAAACATGGGGGAAGACAACTTCTCTTCTCTGAAAAGAGAAGCCTGGGAAACAGGACTTCACAGTGTACCACATTACTCTAGTTTTTAAATAGATGGAATTAGACTCGTCATAAGAGTGCTCTCTAAATTATGTTTGGTTTATAGTGTGGATTAGGAGGATCCAGAGCAAGGGAGGGGGAAGGTAGACTGGGAGAGGAGCTTCTGGAAAATCTTAAATCCCCCTCTCTCCCTCTCTGTCTTCTGCCCTCCATATTTCAGATTTCTCTTTGTCACCTCAAGGCAGTGACTATGGGCTTTATACACATTTTAAACTGTGTACTACATCTATTAACCTGAGAAGTGCTACCTTTAAAGCTGCATTGTAAAGCCTTTTTCCACATTTTTGGTTTTTTATCATAGAAATCTTCATTGAATCCTGCAGGAGGACAGATTCTGGTCTATCTCATTTTTTTCCTAGTATCAGTTGCAAAGCAAAAGGTCTCATATGAGTACATTTCACCCACAAATTTTTGTAGTGGGTTCCTCACACATACAGACAATCATGCACAATTGTGTAGCCATTTTCATCTTGATTTTTTTAAAGGGAAAATTCATTCCCTTCTTAAAATGAGACTTCATATAATTACACAACTGAACTGATACACAGCTGAAACAGAGCCAGATTTTGCCTTTTTGAATCAGAGTTGAGGAAAGAAACACCTCTCAGCTTAAACTAAATCTCAGAATAGCCAGAAATCATAAGGAGTTAATGCCATTTGATTGCTCTTGAAATGAGCATAGCACCCAAGCAGGAGGTTTGGTTAATGCACAGATCTTTTGGTGGTGTTTATCAGCAGAGGGTGGAGTTTAAACCACCAAGGAGAGGAAGAAGCTTGGAGACATTTTAATGCCAATAGGGGAAACAACAAGCTCTCTAAACAAATTGCTTGTTGCTGCCACTGCAAAGCTGGGAGAAGGCACATTCCTGCTTGCTGCAGAAAGGAGAATCATTGATTTTGAATTCATGGTGCTTGAAGCTCATCTCTAGAATCGATTCTGGAGTTGGTGATGTTGAGCTGCCAGTCTGCATGTGTTATGACATCTGTGTTTAGGGGTGTTCCAAAGCCTTACCCTGGCCTGTCTCTCTCCCTGGTATGTGCAGCAGCTCCAGAAGCACTGACATTTCCAAGGCTGTGTCTGTCCTGTCAGCACCAAGGAGTGACGCGTGCCTTTTTTCCTGCTCAGACCACTTTCCCCTGGAGCACATCAGCTCTCCTGAGTGCACAGAGGCGCCAGAACTTTTCCTTTCTTTATGTTTCCAGCCCAGAGGCACAGGCTAAATCCAGCCTGCCAGGCATGTGCCGTGTGCTGGGAATGAGAGCATATATCCTGCCCTGCACGGTCAAAGGCAGTGTCAGGATGATGTGACCACCAATTTTCCAGACTGCAGCTCTCTTGAGGCTTCTGGAGGAAGTGCACAGTGACAATGCAGGTGGCAGCCCCTCAGTACCCTGAGAGTGGCACTTTTTGGGCAGGGCATAAACTCCAGCCAGCCTGTTTCTCTGTTACTGCCCAGCACATGTTGTGGTTTAACCCCAGCTGACAGCTAATACCACACAGCCCCTCAATGCCTCTCCACCAAGTGGGATGAGGAGAATAATCTGAAAAGAAAAAAATCAAGCAAACAAAAATCCAGAAATCTGTGGGTGGAGACAAGAACAATTTAATAATGGAAACAGAGTAAAATATGCTAATAATGCTAATGATAACAAAACCAGTAATAGTAATGAAGAGAGAGAGAAAAAAATAAAATCCAAGAGAAACAAGTGATGCACAGTACAATTGCTCACCACCTGCTGAAGGACAACCAACTTTCCCCTGGAGAGTGATCAGCAGCTCCCAACCAGTTACCACCAGTTTAAATACTGGGCAATATATTTTATAGCATACAACATCCCTTTAGCCAGTTCAGGTCAGCTGTCCCAGCCACACTCCCTTCCAGCTTCTTGTATCCTTCCTCACTTGGCAGAGCATGAGAAGTCCTTGACATGGGGTAAGCACTGCTCAGCAACAACCAAAACATCAGTGTGTTATCAACATTATTCTCATACTGAATCCAAAACTCAGCACTACACCAGCTACTAAGAAGAAAAATTAACTTTATCCCAGCTGGAACCAGGGCAACCGGACTGGTTTTCAGTGTTCAGGCAGAAGAGGGAATGTGAATCAATTGTAAACAAAAATAAATAAATATGAATTTTAAAAAAGTACAAAACTCTTTGAAAGTATGTTGAGGAAAGCAGCACCTAATTGATACTGAGATTTTCTCCATGTTCACTTTTCTGTCTGTAACACTGAAGCATTCTTATGGGTTTCACTAATTCTAAAAGTGGTCTTAATATCAGAACTATTTTTCCAACTAGTAAGTCACTTGTTTTTGTTGTAATTTCATTCTTCACATTACAATTATAGAAAATAATTAATATCTTTTTTTGTTTGTTTGTTTCAAATCAAATTTTTATCTTCTCAGGTTTGGTAAATTTGAAACTAATGTAGTCACTTGTTCCTTTAAACTTAAGAAGTGCTTATCTGACAAATCAGCAGCAGTCTAAAACAGAATTTTTCCACTCATCATAAATACAATAAACCACCATCACTCCCTTGCTGGGGGTTTGGAGTTACAAGTCATCACTTTTGATTTGAGACATCAAAAATCTCATGTAAACATTTTACCTCAGCGCTGTGGCTGCGGCGTGCTCGGCGCCAGACCGTGAGACTTTGCTCAGACATTTGTGCTGCTCTGTGTCAAACTTGGTGCTCTGGGACCACGCACTGTGAAAGCATTCACAGTGAGCAAGGGTGGCCCAGCCTGGTCCCACATGAATGGGAACTTCAGCAGAAAATCTGGGAAAAATTGTGAATTGTGTGGATATGTATTTATACCTCTTGCAGTGACAGCTGAAAATAGAGAGTCCAGGGAGGATGGAAAGTGATATATCCCAGTTCTTTTGTACTGTACCTGGTGTTGCTTTCCTGTATTTTTCACAGGCTGAAGCCAGGAGGCAGCTGAATGGCAGCTTTTATATCTTTTCAGGACAAGAGATTCAGGCTTTTGTTTATTTCTCTGGAGAAAGTGATACTTCCCACAAATGACTGTAGAGAGATGTGCATATCAAGGATATTGAGAGTTTCAGATTGCTTTGATAAGAACAAATAGCCTACAAATCACCAGATAGGAAGTGGAACATGGCACATTGTCTTAAACTATCTCCCTTAATAATAGTTTTTGCAAAACACCAACATAAATATCTGGTAGTCATGTTGCAGGGAGGTATTCAATGGTCCTCATTCAGATATTTGAACATAAAAAGTGTTTCATTAGATTTCAGAATTTAGCAGGATTAGAAGTTAAACACATTTTTGAAGAGAAGATGTTGGCAGCTTTTTGCAGAGTTTTTGTTTGGAATTATTCAGTATTCTTTGTTAGTTTGTTTTTTAAGGTGTGAAAAGTCAGAGTTTGACCAGTTTGCTAAACATAATCAGACTCTTATATTTCCTCTACATGTGACTGTAGTACCCAAATTTTCTGTACCCCCACATTTCAGATGTGTGAGTACAGAAAATTCAGATAGAGGTCATAAACTGTGGGTTTCCTGTTTATTTCATGTGAAGATGACAAACAGCTGAATTTCAGCTCCGTGACAGATAACACAGCAATCTCTGTGCTGTCTCTGTTGTTAGCTCTGCAGTTTCTCCCCTCTCACTGTCTAGTCTGGACCCAGCCAATCCCAATGGAAATTCCAGCTTCTCACTCCACTGTCTACTCCAGCACATCTGCTCATACTCCTGTCCCATCTCCTACCACTTCATTCCTACAGGCACATGCAATCTCTGATGCATTTCACTTGAACTGGGATTAATGTATCACAAAATCAC
This sequence comes from Molothrus aeneus, assembly GCF_037042795.1. Lineage (NCBI taxonomy): Eukaryota > Metazoa > Chordata > Aves > Passeriformes > Icteridae > Molothrus > Molothrus aeneus. The sequence goes on from NC_089647.1 coordinate 9,054,374, forward strand.
TTGAAAGGAATCCAAATTTCATTGTGACTGCCATTTTCTAGATTAGTCATAATGGCCAATTATTTATACAGAAGCTAAAGTTTGGATATGAGCTTGATTGTTGTGAGTAATTATTGGCCTGAAAATTGGGATTGTTTAATTTCTCTGGTGTAGAGTTATACTTTCTTGCTTCTTTTATAATAACCTCTGTTGGTGTCCAGCAGTCCTTGAAGACATGAAGATTTTTTTTTTAAATAATCAAAAGGGAAATACATTGAGCTTCAATCAAAAGTGTTCAACTTGTGGCAGTTAAATAACAGGATATCTTCCAAGCACCTGGAAGATATTTATAAATAGTATATTGAGAACAATAATTAATGAGTATTAAACACGCTGAACAAAATACTCTTTAGTAGTTAAGTACCACCTTGGATCCCAAGATCTCAAAAGCATCTTATTATTATACATAAATTAAAATGTCTATAATTCTACTCCTTTTGTGATAGATAATTGCTACCAAGCTATCAAGAGTGGTGTACTTGAAGCTTTTAACTTCCCTAATGGCAGCGAAAAAAACGGATGCAACGCTGTAATGTTTTATTTTAAATATGAGGAACCCAGTGGGTTCTAGAGAAACACTAGATCAACATTTACCTTCTCCTCTGTGAGGAAAGCTACAAAATGAGGCACAAAATGTGCCTTTTTGAGGCGTAGGCATTGCACACAGCATGTTGAGGTCTCATCTGAGACTCGAGGGTGAGACAGACCCAGGCTCATCCCAGCAGTGCGTGGATGGAGCACAAGATGGGATGGATTTAAGTTGAAACACGGGAGATTGAGGCTGGATAGGAAAAGGCATTTCTCCACTGGCTGGGCAGCCAAGCAGCAGAGTGGGCTGCCAGAGTCTGTGCATTGTTATTCCTTGCAATTTTTCAGGCCCTGACTGGATCAAGCCCTGACTGACCCTGTAGCTGACCCTCTTGAGCAGGAGGTTGGAATGGAGACCTCTGAGGTTCTTTCCAACCTGATTATCATGTGAACCTACAAAGCTACATCTGTCAAATGTAATAGTTGCTCCATTAACATCTGGCAACTGTACTAGGGCTGTAGTTTAAGTCCTAAAACTGCAAATTCCTACTCCTGTGAGTGGATTTAATGATACCAATAGTCCCAGTGAGCTTGATAGGATTGCTGGAAAGAATAAGGCATTAAAAGATCACGTCACTAGACTGGAAACCACTTTTCTTTTGGTTTTTGTTCAGCAACTGGACACGTCTTCCATGAAAAGCCTTGCATGTCAAGGAAATTATATGAAAGGCAAAAAATATTATTCCTTTGGTAGTTGCGGTTTTACATGCTAACTTCCTGCCTTTACAAACAGGTTATTCCACCTAATTGCCATGTGAAAAGCCATGATTAACACAGGGAAAATTAATTTACTTTATAATTGAAAGTGGTGTCAAATAAAATGTGCTATAATAGAGGAAAAACTATTTGCTTTTCAGTTTTAGTAACCTTAGATATCAATAGGCTGCAAATCAAACTAAGAATGTGGTCTTTGTTGTAGATGTTGCTATTATTGTTGTTCTTTTAAACCACATGATATCCTTCTGACAGAATTGTTCAAATTTTTTCTATGAAACTTCACCCTTTGCCCTTTCCACAGATTTGCCACCAATGTGATGCCCTGTTTCTACAGGGATTTATTTTCATGTATCAGTGTCCCCTCTGTTTTCACAGGTGGACCAAAAAATATATTTGCTTGACAGGGTTATTTTTGACCTACAGTAAGAAATGTCTAACAAAAAGAAAAAGGGGAAATTCAGCACTTAAAAGTTAATTTAATTTGTGGAAATATAATTGAGCACCCTGTTAGGCATTTTACAGTAGAGGACTTGAGCAGCTCTGCATTGCTACTGAGAAGGCTGAACTTTCCTCTTCTTGGCACTACTCAACAAATGAAAAAAAAAAATTTAGAGTTGCTTTCTCTGTGCAAGAATTTCATTCCATTAAGTCTCTTATCAGGCTGTTTCATGTACAATGAGTGGTGTTTTGTGGAGAATCATTTCTAATTCCAGAGCACGTCAGATTGCAAGTTTAGTAAAGAGCTTTTCAGTTGAAAAGCAACGGTTACTGGGAAATACAGACTTATACATGAACAAGAGTAGCTGGGAGCTGAATCCTGGGGAAGAGCAGATTTCTCTTGGGAATTCGTGTGTAGCATTTCTTGGTCATTAGGAACTGTAGATTTACAGATAATCTGAGCAGAGTAATGCACACTGATTTTCTTTTTGAGAAATACCATTTAAAGAAGGCTAGTGCATATCCAGAATAATTCTTTAAAACTCAAATCTTTGTCAAATGGTATTTGAAACTTCCTCTCTTTGAGATTATTTCCTAAAAAAAAAAAAAGTCTCTTATGAAACTCAAATCTGGTTGATCTGGGTTTGGCATATGCAGTTGCAGGTTCTTGTCTTCAACATGTTCCACATTCCGATATTCTGTCTGATTCTCTTTCTGCCTTTTTTTGTAACACACCTGGAGTCCTCTGTATTTATTAGAACAGGTAGCCAGGATTCCTCATGCCTAATGAATGTTGGCAAAGTGGATATTTCTGGTTTCCTGCATGTGTTTATCAGAGGATGGTGAATTGAGGGTGCTTAGCTACTCGACATGAAAGTGTGCCCATGCTGAACAAGAGCTGGTTTACTCTCAGCATAAAGTGATGAGACCAAAGTGTAGCATGCATTTAAAAAATTATATATTTTTGGACCTTTACTGTAATTATCACCAATTAATCTATTTTTTAATTAACTTTTTTTCTTTTTTGGTCCGTATCTGTGTATATTTTCAAAATGCATTACTTCTGTTTTTTTTTTTTTTATTTTCAATCTGTTCCTTCCGTCACTGATATGAGGTTGGAATAATTTCTAACATGCCTATCTTCTATAAGCAAAGTTATCTTGCCAGGATCTGAGCCATTTCAAAGTTCATGAAAATTTTGAACTATGGTTGAAGGATAATTTAATATTTGATAATGTACCACTGATAATTTCCAAAACATCTAATGTTTTTTAATAAATGTTTTGTTTTGAATATTTTAATGAAATTCCAGTTTGGGGGACAAAGAACAGGGTTAGGAATCTTTTCAAACTTGTTTTAATTGTGGTATACTTTGCATTTACAGTTTATTAGTGAGCCTTATGTCCTTGACTCAGCAATCCTATACTAAAGAGATTTGTGTGTGGCCTAAATGCCTTAGCATTTTATTCTTTTTTTTAAAAAACTTTTTTTTAACAGATATTGGTTTCAGAAAAATATATTCCATTTGTAAATGTTTGGATGCTTTAGAAAGGCTGTAAATATTACTGGTCCATTTCGGCAATGTTGCAGATTGATATTTACTGGAGATTTTAAGTTAATTTTGCCATGGAAAAAACTTGATGTGAATGAATAATAATAATGTGGGGAAAAAAAATTACTCAAGGTACACATCAGTTCCTCAGAAAGGCTTGGAGTAGAACCTAGACTGCCTGGCCAGTATTTCAGTCTGTTACCCATTTTCCTCTACCACCTGCTTTTCAGTATGTGATAGAGACTGCTGTTAAAAAATCAAAATACAAAAATGTCGTTCAACATTATAAACCTATTTTTCATATATCAGAATATGTGTTTGCTTTCTAAGGTCCTTACCAAGGATCCATTTTCTAATTTTTTTTTTTTTCAATTTTGCTTTATTCTTTGCTTTGTTTCATGTCTGTTTCAATTTTATTTATTCCATGTTTTCTTTTTGTTTTGTTTTTGTTTTTAGTTGTGTCTGGTAAGTTGAAATTTTATTGGCCATCTTCTAGTCATCGTGTCACTGTGACGGGAACTTCTCCTCCCCTTCCCATCCATCCCCTTCCATGTCCTCCAACCACTCAGCTCCCATCTTTCACTTGTTATTGGCAAGACACATCGAACAGAATAAATTCTGCATGAAGTATGGGTAACTTAATGGCAAAGAGAAAGGTAACGGGTTGCAAATTTTCTGTCTGTTTTTATACTATGTGGCGAGTCAAATCCTAATGTCTCCTTTCTTCAGTGACTGCATGGCTTGAACTTCAAAGTGTGCTGAAAAAATTGTGTTTGGTTAAAAGGTTTCTAGGATAGAAGTTGTGATTTTCTTACAGGGATTTATTATTTTGGCATCTTTTACAGTCTCATCATTACATACCACATGTATGTGACCCAAGGTGTGAAATAAAACTAAATGATGCTAAAAAAGAGGCAGTGAAACAGCTTTCAGTACAGTTAACACAGAATGGAATTTAATAATAGTTTTACTTAACCCTGTTTAATTCTTCTGACACTGAAGCTAATAAGATTTTTAATATTTACCCTAATAGCAATAGATTTAGAATAATACATATATGGGCAATATGCATATATTTTTAGAGTAGTATCTCTAAAAATATATAATATAATAAAAATATAATAGAGTAGTATCTCTACATAGTATAACTATGTATTTAGAATAATACTTAGACAAATATGTACCTGTTTATATTTAATAAATTCTACCATGGCTGCCTATAACACTGAATTCCCCTTCCTTTTTGTGTTAAGTAGTCCCTGAATGGTCATCTCGAGGTACTATAATCACAATCACCCAGCTATTTCTCCAGTGATCAGGACCATTTTATTTCCTTTATAGTTGTATGTGTCCTTGAGTCCAACAGAACCTGAAGCCTCATAAATCCTCTGCAGTAGCTCAGGGTTTAGAAGCCCTCAGTTCCACATTGCGTGGCATTGTGTCAGAGGCTAGGACAGAACCTGCCAAGCCCTACATTTAACTGTATGCTAAATTTATTCTCGTTACTAGAACCTAGCAGCATAACAAAGGTGCCTCACCCTCATCTCCATTTCCCCCTCTCCATGGCTCACAACCCCCAGCCAGTTCTCCCTCCTTCCCAAATTAAACCTGCTGTCATGTCAAAGTCTTCCCGCATCTTCTGCCGAGGAGGTACTGGTTGGATGTTTCAGAGCTAAATGTTTTGAAGTCAGTTAATTACAGTGGGTCAATCTTAGCCTTGCTTTGCATAGTTTCTTATCTAAGGAAATGCTAGGAGAGGTAGCATTTGCATCCAAATATAGACAATAGTGCTATGCTTCAAAAATTCCTCTCAAAGCAGGAGGGTCGTAGGAAGAATATATTCTGATATGAGCTCACCAGGGAGTAGACACAAGGCAGAGGGAACAGATAACTGCAAGAATTGGTCCACAGGAACACTGAAAGCATTTTTTTTAAAGAAGGACATAAGTGTTATTGAATTTATTCTAGATAAAGCCAGTACCGCTTGATGTTTGCCAAACACATCTTTGAATTACATATTTTGCACTGTTTTACAAGGAAAATCTTGTGAAAACATCAATGTTTGCAAGGGGAAAAAAAGGAAATGAATATCGTAATCATTTGATTTCTTAAAGTCAGATACAAAACATCCCCTTTAGTCTCAATCCAAAGAAAGGGAAGAGCATAATTAGTTTTAGGCAGATGATCAGAAAAAATGGAAATTAATAAATAAATGGGCTTTAATTTAATGCACATTTTTCACGAAGCAAGAGTTAACAGCCTATAGAACATGCTAGATTTTTTTCTGTGCTAGCATCACCAATGCCATCTATGCTGATTTTTTTTTTTATTTTATGTGACTGACATGATTTTTTGACATTCTCCTTACTACTGGATGAAGGGGTTGTTGAAGTCAGTATAAATCAAACAATGCTGGCAGTATTTATAATGTTAGACTGAGCAGATGTTTCAAATTTGCCTTCATTTGCATATATATTTTGTTTGAACATGCTCTTGCATATGTAAATGAGGAAGACATTTAGCTCTGCTGTTCCTTTAAAATCATTCCTTCTCAGTATGTTTGAACTGGAGATTTTAAGTGGTTATAATTTGAATAGTATTTCTTGGGCTTTTGACTTCAAGTTTTTTTTTTGAGATCATGACTACATCAATAGTCTCTTATATAAGCACTTAAGGGCTTTTTCTCCCCTCAGCTTTCCTAAATCAGAGATGATGAGTTTTGTGTGTGTAAGACTGAATTCATAGTTGCTCAGCAGGGTGTCTTGTAGCCCTTAACAAAGTGTGACCTCTGGGCCAGTTGTCCCTCAAAGATTTCTCCATTCTGGCTCGCAGCCCTATTCCTCCTCTAAAAACCAAATTGTAGCAGATTTGTTTGTATTGGTGACTGTTGCTCTGCAGCAGTCTCATCAAGCTGGTGGGACTCATTTCCTTGTACACTGGGTAAGCACTAAAAGCATGTGTTGCACAGTCAGAGTTTTAATTGGGAGGTCCAGACAGAAAAGATGATCTGAGTGATGCTGAAGCTGTGGCTTTTAGAGACCAATGTGTCTTTGTGCTGCTTCTCCTTATTAAAGAAACCTAACTGTTCTGGTTTATACCATTAAAACTCAGGAGGCAAATTGCTCTTTCAAATCAGCTGATGGCAGTGTGATTGATTTGTTGTTGGTGTTTTCCTTTCAGAGCCCCCCCAGTTTGTTGTAAAGCCTCGAGACCAGGTGGCTGCACTGGGGCGGACAGTGACTTTCCAGTGTGAAGCAACGGGGAACCCTCAGCCAGCCATCTTCTGGAGGAGAGAAGGGAGCCAGGTGAAACAGCCTTTCTGTCCTCCTTCCTGGCAGTTTCTTCAAGAAATTATTTCATGTGACAGAAAAGTGTTTTAATTATTGTTTTAAAGATGTGTAAACCAAGTCTAGAGTTTGGAGATGCTGGATACTTATTCTTTGCTTCTGAGGCATGTGCATGTTAGGTGATGTCAGTCTTACTAGATAGGATCTATGTTTTGCTGTCTCCTGTTTCCTCCGTGAATGTAAAAATAAATCTGTGAATCAGCTAGAAACATTCCATGTTTCACTATTCTGATAATCTATTTCACCTAACAGGGAGAACTTTTAAGAAATGGAGAGATGACTTATGCTGAAATTTGGTCAAAGCCCCAAACAATCCCAGATTTTCAGAAAGTTTGGCTCTGGCTTTATGGTGCAGCTGTTAATTTGTCATGTGTTTTTGAGTTTCTGGCAAACTAAACTATTGGCTGCATTGATCTGCACCACTGCATGGGCAGGACTCTGGTTCTGGGCTGAGGAGAACTACTTTCCAACTCCATCAGTTGACTGACAGATCATACCTGAATAGGTCACTTTTTCTCCCAAGTTCCTTATTTGAATGGGAGGGAAAATTATTTTCATCTTCTTTGTAAAGGACCTTGAAAGCTAGTGGATGAAACACAATATAGCACAGCAAGAGAATTGCAGTTTTCTTTCAGTCATCTTTTGAAGGAGGTATGTGGCACAAAGTATTCTTTATTGGAAGGAAAGAAGGAGTATGGGATTCTGGTTTTCCTGTGAATGAAGGAATGAATGGTGCAAGACTATATGACAGGGTTCTTTGTGCTTCAAAACAATAGGGCAGAGAAATTGAGAACACTTGGAGATGGGCTTCTTTACTCCATTTGCAACATTTTTGTCTGAATACCTACGTACAACTAGACTGCCGACCAAATTTAGATTATAATCTTCAGTGGTATATATATAGCAGTATATTATGCTTGTATTTTATTTATCTACTTTTTTATTTTCTTTTATTTATTTAGCCACATGCTGTCTAATACATCTTTTTTTTTCCCCACTCGTTTTTGACTCAGCTGAGTGGTGACCACTTGTGATGATTGAGAGAAATGAAAGAGGAGGTTGAGGATAGGGTTTTCTAGTACTGGATATTGTGTCCCATTCCTTTGGACAATTTTTGGACATGCAAAATATAGTTAGCTAAGAAAAAGAACTAAATATATCCTCCTAAACTATTGTTATTCACAAGTTGTTCAACCAGAGGTAGAAACTCAACCCCCAACTAATTTTTGGTAAACACTGTGTACTTCATACCCAAACTACCTAAATAGGTATAGTATTTAATTCAGTATTATACAACTTTTCAGAAAACACAAACACTCTATTCAGAGAGACCTACAGAGCATCTCTTTTTTAAAAAACTGCTCCATTTGTAGGAAGGCAAATGTTAAAATACAGATAAGTAAACCACCATCTGCATTTAAATGAAAGCAAACAAATGCCCTGGAGCAAGTTCTAAAAAAGAACATTGAAGCAAATTACTGAGGTTCACCACAGTTGCTTGCACCATTGTGGTATCTGTACATTTCACATCTCCACTAGACTCTGTTACTCTTGGTGCAAAGCCCAGTATCGATCTTAGACAGTGTTAGAGCAATCTCAAAGGTCTTACACAATTCTATGTGCACATCTGCACCTATTTTACCATTAAAAAATCCTACAGAAGCTATGCACATTGTGGTGTAGACAAGCTTAAGACATGAAGAGCAGAATGTTTTCTGTATAATATGAAAAGATTAATTTGTTTAGCTGTATTAAACTTATGCATATTGATATTTGAATTTTTATTACCTATTTTTTCCCCACTTTCTTTCCTGTATGTCTTTTAGAATCTGCTTTTCTCATACCAGCCCCCTCAGTCATCCAGCAGATTTTCAGTTTCCCAGACAGGAGACCTCACCATCACCAATGTGCAGAGATCTGATGTGGGGTACTACATCTGCCAGACTTTAAATGTTGCAGGAAGTATCATAACAAAAGCCTACTTGGAAGTTACAGATGGTAATCATAGATTCATTTTATCGTTTCCAAGTTTTCTTATTTTTGTTTGAAGACAGCAGTGTGGTGATGTGACACTGCTTTGAAATCTGTTTTGCATAAATGTGGATTGCATGTTTCTTTGAACATAAAAATCCTGGTTTGGCCATCTCTGTCAGGGGCTTACAATTCTGGATGATGTGTAACTCTATATTTCCATTTTGTTCTTGGTAAGTATATTCAGTGTATGGATTTTTGTCAGATCTGGTAATTTTTACCTGACTCTTTTTTAACTTCTCCCACTTGATTTAATTTACTTTCAGATTGCTTGCTGCTTGGTTCTTTATCCCTTTTATTGTGTAGCCATTTACTTAGCCCTTCATTGACCTGTTTTTTCCCCCTGTTTCTTAAGACTGTGTTTTAGCTGGGAAGAAAAAAATTGTCAACCTGTATGGAGATCAGCAGAATAACAGAAATTATGCATCCCTTTTTAGGAGTAGTTAGGAAGGAATACAAGATGAGAAAGCTACAGGGAGCATGACTACAAGCAGTAATGTGAGGCCAGTTGGCCAATTATCAGAAATACGTCTTATTTTTAACAGCAGAGATACATGGGGAAAATACTAATTTTAGCATTTACAGAGGAAGAGGATAAGGGAGAGGATTTGAGCAGAGGGAAGCTGTTGTCTGAGAAGCTTCTATAAAATAGCCCTTTGCCCTGTAGAGAACATAGAAATAATAAAGTACTAGAAACATGCAGTGAACCTGTAGTATAAAATTGTTTATTTATTTATCTCCCCCTCCCCTCCTATAGGAGGAATAGGGCTACATCCCTTCTGGCTCCTCACAAATTGTAAGCCACATTTCCTAATCCTCTTTTTTCCATTTTTTTTTCACTGGGGAGAAGGCCATTGCAGGGTGAGAAGTATATTTACAACAGTTTTCTGCTAATGACCTATGCCATCTGAACTTGGAAATAATAATTTTAAATGCATTCTCTTTACTGTATGCTCTGGATTGATCTGATGAGTAGATGGTTTTTTTTATAATGTCTTGAGACAGTTTTTGGTACTTCTGTAAAAGCGAAGGCGGAATATGCTGAATATTTGTAAAGGTATTAGAATAACTTTATGAATGGTTTTCCTAAAGGTAGGAGGAGTTGCCATCAACTTCAGTGGCCTTAAATGAGCCATGAATTTCAGTGTCATTAGATTTCTCCTATAAAGCGCAGATCAGTCAACTCCTTACCTTTGCCAACTGCAAAGTTCTTTACAAACTTGTCAAAGTCAAATGCAAATTATAAGTAGGCTTATTATGTCTGTCTATGCAGAGAGGGATTTTAATGGCCTTAAAGTTTGTAGCAACAGGTTGGGACAAGAACTAAAGGATAAATAATGCAGTTGAAAACAGAGTGTTATTTGAACATGCAAATGAAATTATGGGAGTTGGAATTTAGCCAAAAAACCAATGCTAACATCCTGTCTGTTGTTATGAAAAGTAATTTAGAAATATCTAATGTTCACAAATTATCAGAACTTCAGGTTTATATTTGAGCTACCAAACCAGTTTTTAAGTTACGTGAGCCCCATGCCACTGCTGAACAGATTTATGACATTTAAAATTATGGCTAAAGTGGATCCCCAAAACACAAAAATATAACTTTTACTTCTTTTCTGCATTATGGAATACTACCAATTATTTTTTTTCAGTGAATACTGAGACTGGTTTATATTTTTCTGTGCAGTATAATTAAATAACCCATCAATAGCGCTTAATTTCCATTGTGTGAAAGATGCATTAAAATTGACATAGACAGTGGGATTTCTTTGTGGCTCTGAAGTCCTCATAAAAGTCAGAAACTACTGGAAAAAAATTTCACAGAAGAAGGAACTTTCTTTAGGAACTTTCCAAAATGGTTCTATCCATTTGTGTTAGCTTTACCCTACTGCTCGGCATCTCACGATTACAACACAGCACCAAGATGAGCTGGTGGCACATACAAAATGGTTATTTAAGCAGTGGAGTATTTGTGAGGTTACCCTCTGATTGCCTACCTCCTTTTGCTCTGTCTTTAAATGCTGGAAGTATTTATGCTGTATTACACAGGCCTGGCAGTGGTGAAAGATGAGAAATGGTGAGAAGGTGAAATCTCTGCCTTGCCAAAGACTCTGGGAAGTCCTTTCTTTTTCCATTATCACTTCATAAAGACATTGGACTTGGAGAATGCCTGGAGGATAGCAGTGTGTAATATGCAGTCCTTTCTCTGTTCTGAAAATATTGCGTTATGTATCATTTTAAACATCCCTAGCTCTGCATCATTATAATGCACCCTGCCCTGAATTATGCATGCCTCCAACTTTAATTACTTGTTTAATTATTTTTAGTTTGTTTCAAAGCCTCAAGCAACTGCTGTTGCTTAGATGATTAGAAAATTGCTTCCAGTTGCAGAGATGTCATTCCTGTTGTTCCTCCTGGCAGTGATTGCGGACCGGCCGCCCCCTGTCATTCGGCAGGGTCCTGTGAACCAGACTGTAGCTGTGGATGGCACTCTGGTACTCAACTGTGTGGCCACAGGCACTTTAATGCCCACTATCCTCTGGAAAAAGGATGGCATCCTCATTTCCACCCAAGACTCTCGCATCAAGCAGCTGGAGACAGGAGCACTGCAGATCAGATATGCCAAGGTAGCCTGAACTGGCAAATGGGTTTTCTTGCTTTGTTTCATTTTGTGCTTTCACCTCCAGGCATTTTTGATGTAGTAAACCCTATGTTTAGAATTAATGAAAGGTTACATAAATGAACTAAAATATTTGATACTTCATATTTTCAGATAGTACGTTCTTTATGCTTAACAGTTGCCTAGGGCACATTATTTTCATAATGAAAAATGCTCTAAAAAGGTATTAATTAAGGGACTTATTTGGCACTTAAAACATAAAGGGGAATATGTATTGGTAAGACAAATTGTTACATTATTTGGGCTTTAGCATTAATAGATTAAAATGATCTAGTTAATTAAAATTTTTGTTAAGAAAAACTTTGTTTAGCATATTCAGTAATAGAGCCACATACGCAGCTTTTTCATCAGAGCTTTTAGTGTTTAAACATGCTCACTTATCAGTGTAACATAGCTTAAAATGCTTAACCTGACAAATGCCTGACTTCCTCAGGGACTTATAGTACCTGGCCAGTATTGCTTTTGGTCATGCATTTCACACTTCAAAATGTTCTAAAATGGGAAGTTGTAGCATACTAGATATTCTCTGCTATCTTTTCTGTGGTTTGAAATGAAGTAATTATTTTGTTTTAGATTAGGCTGAATACATCACTTTACCATATTCCCTAGAGTTGCCCTGCTGCCAGTTACAAGTTAGACTGACTTAGAGCTTGAATCTCTGATTTTTGATCACTTCCATTCAGTTCATCTGCTGAGGCTGGGACCTGAGGAGGATAACATTTCTTTTTTGGGAGAAAAAAAAGAAACACTTTTGAAATGTGATTAAGTCACATATGGACAAATAATCCAACACAGAGAACTGGATGAGGATAGCATATGGAGATTCTTTTTTGGGTCTGCTGTAGAGTGAAATTTATACTAACACAGGGAGCCTCATATGTACCCTGTGCAATATTTAAGCTTTGCTTTAAGGGTGACGTGTTCTCCAGTGCTCCAGTCCTGATAAATCCCCGGGCATTATGTATGTAGAAGGTTGACAGTTGTATGGGGTCTTGTCATCTGAGTTCCTTCTCAATTTAGTTGTTAGGACCTCTGCAGAGTAAGGAATAAATGCTACAGGAAATGGCCTTCAGTTTGCTCATTACAGAATAGTTAACATTAAATTAGAATCTGCTCAGAAATAAACACCCATTTTTGCTTTGGCAAAATCATAACTTCTAATGGAAGGAGAGTTTCTGCTGCAAAGTTTTTGCAGGCTAATACCTTTATCCATATTCATGGGGGAACGTGGAGAGCTGTAATTGCTTTTCTAGCCCACTGAGTGCCTGATTGTTTCAAGTATTTATTCTTCTCCTCTCCCATTCAGCTGGGCGACACCGGCCGCTACACCTGCATTGCCTCAACCCCGAGTGGTGAAGCCACGTGGAGCGCCTTCATAGAGGTCCAAGGTAACTCCATCAGGAGAAAATACATGATGGAAAGGAAGAAATTGAAATGTAGAAGTTATCTGACTCTGTCATTAACTGCCAGTGCAGATGTGAGCAGCATTTAGCTTACAGCTGCTTCCTGTCCATGCTCAGTGTTTCTCTCTCCTTTTGTCAGAGTTTGGAGTCCCAGTGCAGCCACCAAGACCCACTGACCCAAACTTGATTCCTAGTGCTCCATCAAAGCCTGAGGTTACAGATGTCAGCAGAAATACAGTAACATTGTCATGGCAACCTAATTTGAATTCAGGTGCAACACCAACCTCTTACATAATTGAGGCCTTCAGGTACGTGAGTCTCGTGTGATCTTGCTGTCTCTATGTTTACGTGTAATGTGTTGCTAAAGAACCACGTGCTAACCTGCTGTTGTGTGTTTTATCCTTAGCCATGCATCAGGGAGCAGCTGGCAAACTGTAGCTGAAAATGTGAAAACTGAGAGTTTTGCAGTTAAAGGGCTAAAACCTAATGCAATTTATCTCTTCCTTGTGAGAGCAGCTAATGCATATGGGCTGAGCGACCCGAGCCAAATATCTGATCCAGTGAAAACTCAAGGTAAGTTTTTGATACTGAACATTTTGGGTGTCCACTGCAGCTGTCACAAGTTGCCTAAGCAATACCAGATGCAGGAATTTTGGTAACTTTCAACTGTCTACCTGTCTTGGCCATAATATATACTACAGTAAAATACAGTGCTTAAACTTGCATTTCTCTAAAGCACAGACTCTGATAGCATGTTGCATTGCCTAAGGGAACCCTGGTGTCTCTCATCCAAAGGTAGTTACAACTTGCAGAATAGCTCTTGCTAGCAACCAAAGTAATCCCTGTGTTTTTGAGTTCCCATACAAATCCTCAAATTCCATGGAAATGTTATTACTATGTCCAGTGAATCAAATAAGGCTTAAGACTGAGACAGGGAGAGAAACAGCATGTAATCTAAGTTGATTTCTGCTGCAATAGGAAAGAGAAAAGTTGAAAATTTGAAGGAATTTGGCATCACGAATGAGTAAAGAGGTTTTGGCAGTATGTTACAAGTGTTTCCATAGTACAACTGTTGGAAGTAAAATAGGGCAGAAAGCAGTGCTTACAGATAGCCAAGTGGAAGAAAAGTCTGGGTAGAAGTGAATGAAGGAGTCAGGAGTCACCCACTGACTCCAGCTGTGACTGAAGTCCAGCTATGGACTGAGTCCAGCTATGTAAAATTAAAACTATCTTTGTATTCACTGTAGCCAGTAAAGGACACTTAGGATGATGTACAAGAAAACAATGCATTGAAGCTCTGAAGCCTGCATTTTTCCAGTAGAAAAGCTTAGATTCTTAAGAAGGGGAAAAATAGACACACTCTTTTTCAAAGAAAAAGTGACAGAGATTGTATTTTTTTTATTTGTTTATTTTTCTGATCTTCTTACTTACTGGAGAAATTGACCCACTGGCTTATTAAGAGTGTCTGTGTTGTATATTTGTTTCTTTGTTTGTGTAAGTAAGTACATATTAGTTTTTGAAAGGAAGTTCTCTAAAGGAAACAAAGGGTTTTTCTTTGGTGACTTCTCATGTTTTCTGTAGCTGGTCTGAAAGCAAGTCTTTCTCATGTCCCCTGGGGAGTGACCAGTTTCACATTGCTGCCTTTTGGTACTATGCCTTTCTCCTGGTGGCTGACGATTTCAGTGGATATGTATGGACAGCAGAGTCACAGCCCCATGGAATATCAGGATTGCACAGGTTCCCAAGTCTGTTACCAGGAAGTGATGTAATAACCTTTTAGTGATTCCTGATTGCTGGGAATAGAGCTGCACGTGCCTCTTTTTCATGTAGTGTAGTTTCATTTCTGGAGATGAGAAGTATTGTGTCTGTCCCAAACTAACTGATTACTGAACTGATTCTGAGGAGCAGCAAATGTTCTGTTCACTCAGCTGAATGGTTTATAATGACATGGAGAAGCTTCACTGTTCTCTGGGTACCTAGTAGAGCTGAAAACCCAAGAGCTGCACAATAACTCAGTGAAAATAACAACCAACACATAAAATTTTCTCCAGTTTTAAGAAATATGTCAAATGTGTTGAGTGTCAAGTCCTTTAGACCAGTTCTGCTCTTCTTCCAATATAATTTCATTTTTGTTTAAGTTGTGGTCTAGCTAAGAAAGTTCAGGAATTTCCAGTTGGCTTTTGTCATGAGGGTGGTATAGTCTGGTCCTAGCTGCTTGTTCATTCCATAAACCAAGATGAAGGTAGGTTACTGCCTTCAGTGCCTTCATCCCTTCAGCACTGCCTTCCTAGTACCTTCATCTTCACACTTCACAGGCATTAACAACCTCATTCCTGGGTGTTTTCACTGACAGTCCCTGTCTTGGAAGCTTGGAGCCGAAACAAGAGAGCACACACATCATTTTATAGCCCAGAAGTGCAAATGGCTGTGAATAGTTTGATCCATACTGTGGATGACTCATCTCTTCTGACTAGCAAAGCTAGAACTAATTATTCCACTGGCTTTCCTGTTACATTCTGAGCACGGTGCTATTTAGGCAATGCTCCCAAACAGAAGCTTTTATCTTTAATGCTTTCAAACTTTGGGAGGAGGGAAATACTGTGATAATGGACTGTTTGCAGAACATACTGCATGGGGATATAGCAGTGACTCAGTGGAGGATTTTTTGGTTTTGTTCTTTTGTTATTACCAATGTTGCTTGCTAAAAATCCAGATTTGTCACTGACTACACATTAACTTCAGTAGTAATCACTGCAAGTACTTTTCATGAATTTCCAGTCATAGAATTTTAGCCATAGTCAGCATGGTATTTGTTTAAAATGAGGTGACCAAGGAGTGAGATGTGAACCTAGAACAGAAGCTGTTATTCTGCTTTCCATAGTACATGTTTTAGATACCCTCTTAGTGATTACCCTTTAAATTTCACATGTCTGACAGTCATTCCATTTCAGTTAAATGTGCTTTCCAAGGGCTCAATATGCAAAAAATATGTGTTTTCGTCATACTATTGCGTGTTTTGAGAGGAATTTGTCCCTTCATGCATATGAATAATCCTTCCAGCCATAAGATAGACCAAATATCAGACAATCCAGACAGCTCTCAACTGGGCTCTGCCTCCTGTTTACAGAAGCCTCTTGCCATTAGAGAAGCTGCAGCCATATGACTAATTTATCTTTTCTCTGGTTGTTAACATTATTTTGTAGTGACACCAAGTAAGTTTGTCATGAATTTATCTAAAGATACAGCTTCTGCTTTTGCTGTTCTTTATAGGTTTCCTGGTCTCTTGGAATTGGCAGTGGGCAATAGAATGTTTTCCCAGCAGGAAAGAATAAAGAGTTGCTGCTGTAGGCATTTAACAAAGCTCTCCTTGAGTGTGGTGTGTCTTTTTGTGCAGATTACCCTCACTGTCAAAGAAAGTGCAGTGTCTTGATTTGGTACTACCTAAATGCTGGTGATTTGCTCAAGAAAATGCTTCATGTAGTTTTTT
The DNA here is from genome assembly GCF_037042795.1 of Molothrus aeneus. Taxonomy (NCBI): domain Eukaryota; kingdom Metazoa; phylum Chordata; class Aves; order Passeriformes; family Icteridae; genus Molothrus; species Molothrus aeneus. Next base: position 9,070,656 of record NC_089647.1, read on the forward strand.
CTGACATGATTAGGAAGTAGTTAGGTTCAGCTTCGTTAGTGATAGCATCATATACTTTCTGACACACTCATTTGTATTTGCATGTATTATTTCAACAATCATGTGTACTTGTGAGAATGGAATCTTAAATTATTGCAGATGTTCCACCAACAAGTCAAGGTGTGGATCACAAGCAGGTCCAGAGAGAGCTGGGTGACGTGGTGCTACACCTGCACAACCCTACCATCCTTTCTTCCTCCTCAATCGAAGTTCATTGGACTGTGAGTACAAACCTGTACCCTGCTGGTGGTTACATGTGCTGCTGAGATGTCCTGCTTCCACTGCAGTGGGGTCACACTTTAAGAAGCTGAGTAGTTTGTATGCTTGCAAATGTTTTTCCCTGGGAAAAGTGCTAGTTGTGCTCCGCTTTTTCATTAAATTTTACCCATTTTCTCCATCTTTGTCTGCATAGAGAGTGCTGTTTACAATAGGGTAAGGGTTTCAGAGTCCTCTTCTGGAAGCTATAGCACCTCCTCAGTCATATCATTTGAAGCCTTTCCACTGCTTTCAGCAGGACATGGATCAGTCCCTTAATGAGATAACATGGGCAATTCTCTCTGTCAGTCACCTGTAGAGAGAAATACTGCATAATTCTGTTTGAGAGTGTTACCTCCCTGCTACAGACACACTGACAAACACACCCAAATCAGATTTCCTTCAACTGAACCTCTCCTTTCCTGTGGTGCCCTGAGTACACCTGGTGCAGGGAGAAGAGGTCAAAAAGGCAATGTCACATTGGTGTTGCTCTGGCAGCAGGAAAGCAGAAGGTTGGCCACGTGGAGGTCATAGCAGAGGAACTGAGAGAGTCAGGAATGTAACTCAATGATCAGTTTGAAAATGGAATGCAGAATTAGGAAAAAGTTGGGGATATAATTATACCATGTACAAAAATAAAACCATAAGGAGTGAGCCTTGAGGTCTTTGTGGGACTTGCATCTGAACATTCCAATATATTGGCAGGGGTAGTGTGGGACAGCACGGGCTGGCCATGCCATAGCAGAATATTTTGAACAGGAACAAAAGGCATTTTGACTTTGTACAAGAGCTGTAGCCCAAAGGAGTCCTGACCTACACCCAGGGCTCCTCAATGCTGTAATAATGTCTGTTTTGCTGCACAGTAATTACACTCTCACCTGCAGTATGGCCACCTGCAGCAGGCAATCTCCTGTTCTAAACTAATGCATCTTTGAGGTTCCTAGCAAATTTTGTTTGACCTTTACTTACAGAACAACCTTTTCCAGACAGGCAGCTTTTGTCAGTCTTTTGGGTGGCCTGTGGCTTCTCTGCAATTTCAAAAATAAGCATTACCTCAGTTTCAGCTAACACATGCGTTCTTTATGTGATTATTAAAAATGAAATGTGTTGCTCTTTGGATTAAAATTGCAAGCACACAGTTTTATTATGTATCATTGTATGAGATTTTTGAAAACAGGAAAATCTGATGCACTTTAAAAATTTTATTGTGCTTGTTATTAGACTTCCTTATTCATCAGAAATTGAAACCAGCAGTTAAAAAGATAGTGAGTGGTCCACAAAAGATCAGTTGTATAAGGTAGCTTTCTGTTTCAGCTATAGCCAAACATATAGCCACACCTGCCCTTGATTACACTCAGATCTCTTTCTCCATACATTTAGTATAAAATTACCTTAGTTTGAAAAGCACTCAGGACCACTGAGCATCAGCTTGATTTGCTTTTCCAAGTCTCATCCATGTTACCATACTGAGTTTTATGTTCCCTCTTGCATCCTGGGCCTTTCCTTCTAGCAGAGGGCCTCCCACTGGTGGGTGGACATGGGGGAACTCTTTGGAGAGCTCTGCCCTCTCACACAGCCACAGTGCCAGCTGGCCACCCACTCAATTTGCTTTCCCCACAAAGGAGCAGGCAGGAAGTGGTGCTCATTTCACGGGTTTTGGGAAGTTTCCACACCTCAGGAGAGTTGACAGGTCCTCTCTTTGATCTCCATATTCAGCACCCTGAGCTGTGGCACTGTAGATCTACCTTTCTCTACGTGTCCAGCCCAGCTCTCCAGATTCAATTGGGCAGCAGTCTGGCCTGTGCCAAGCTCTTTTGCTCCATGGATGCAGAGACTGTTCATTTCATGGAGCTGGGGCATATTATACAATTTCATTATCCCCCTTTAATGCCTGCCTAAATCCAGGGAAACCAGCACAGTTCTACCAGCATCAAAGAGATTAATGCACTTGTGAGTCAGGCCTGTAATTTGCTGTAATGCAAGGAGCCTTTATCTGCTTTGGCAGTGATGTTTGCTTTGAGTAGCATGAGGGATAGTCCAGGGGCCGTGCACGGTGTCTTGGGCATCACCCCTGGTGCCTGTCTGTTTATGGATATCTTCTGTGTTCTGCTCTCTTGCCAGGTGGACCAGCAATCCCAGTATATTCAAGGATATAAAATTCTGTACCGGCCCACACCAGCATCCTATGGAGAATCAGAGTGGTTGATCTTTGAAGTGAGGACTCCCACCAAAAACAGCGTTATCATTCCGGAGCTGAAGAAAGGCGTAAACTACGAAATCAAGGCCCGCCCTTTCTTTAATGAGTTTCAGGGAGCAGATAGTGAAGTGAAATTTGCAAAGACCCTGGAAGAAGGCAAGTAGGAGCTAGACTGTCTTCATCTTTCCTTTTTGAAGTAGCAGCCTGGCCAGCTTTCCTCTGATATGTTCATTATTTGATCTTGTTTGAAGTGCATGCTGTTTGAGAGCAGCAATCTGTGGCAGAGGAGACTGATCATTATGTGAATTGTTTGGTGACACAGAAGTAAATATTCTGAGCCAGGCATGAGAGACAGAGGGAGAGGGATGTGCAAAAATCCCCTCCAACACACAATGAGAAACGCGCTTTTTTATCTTCCCTGCAGTGTGCGCACTCCTCCCTGCTGAGTTCATGGGCTGGTCACAAGTGACTTCTGTCAGATTCAAGCACTTGCTAATCACTATCTTGAGTAGATAGCAGACACCACAGAAATCATCAAAGCAGTGTAGCTGGGGGAATGAAAACCATGGTTTTTAGAAGGCTTTTATATGTGGATCAATCAGTGAGACAAAATGCAAAGATGAATGAGGGCAACAGATAGAGTGGACTAAATTATGTATTTCCATCTCATACATGAGCTAAAAAGACAAGGTTCATAAAGCTCTTCCTTTTGTTGCTGCACAGGCATGATAAGTATGCAAGGTGGCCAGTGCCTCTGAATAGGGATTTTGGTGCTTCTGCTAGGATCTGCAACCTTTCCCTTTCTATCTTCCTCCTCCATTAGAAAAGGGGTGTAGCTCCAGTTTATTTCTGCATGTGGTTCAGAAGGTGTGCATAGCTGCATTCATACTAAGCGTCAGGTAAGCATCCACTTTTTAGAAGGATTATTTCAAATTCAAAACATAAGTTATTATTATAAATATGTTAATACTAACACAATATGTCCAGATTTTAGTAAGTTTTGTATTACTCATTATTTTTTTACACTCTCAAGGAACTGAGATTTAGACTGGGGACTATATAGGATTTATTTTTCAAAACTGTTGATCCTGGGTGAGCTGATTTGAGACCAGTGAGGAACTCAGTGCCCAGAACTGTGACGTGCAGGTAGTGGATATCTGAGAGTACAATTTGGAATGTTACTTTTCCGGGCCTGTGCAGCAAAACTACAGCAGAACTCAGAGCCTGGTTGTTGGGTCACACATTTTCCTTCTGTATCACTTCATCTTGTGGGCAGAGACTGCCCTCAGTGAAGAGTGGGGCAGAAAAGATTGTATTTGTAGAGCCTAGAATTCATCTTCCACTTGAGCTCATTTGTGGGTGTGACAGACATAACTATTCAATTCTTCTTTCCCAACAAACAGCTCCCAGCGCCCCACCTCAGAGTGTTTCAGTAACTAAGAACGATGGGAACGGGACAGCAATCGTGGTCACCTGGCAGCCACCCCCTGAGGACAACCAGAACGGGATGGTTCAGGAATACAAGGTACTGCTGGCATGGCCAGGTAGTGAGGGAAGGCCTGTTCGTGGGTGCTTGGCTCCATCTTCTGGTTACTGCGAGAAAATGGGAGAGAAAGTCACTGCTTTGACTCAAACTCCATCTTTTTAGTGATTCTGCCTAGGTGGTGTCAGGCAATTAAAACAGCCTCCATAAATCAAAGCAAAGGGTCAACACTCTTAATTAAAACAGCTCCTGCCTTGCCTCCATTATGACTTGGGAAGAGCACACACAAGGAGAGAGGGAATCATACCTGTTTGAGAGCCACTTTGTGACTCTAAGACACTGGCCAAGGTAGTAAATATAAACAGGCTTAATGAGTTGAAAAGCCCAGGGATAATAATTAACAGTGTTAAGATCTGAGTAAATTATGCGTAACTGGGTAGTTAAAACAAATGGAAAACTTTCAAGGAAAGAATGTGCTTCTATGATAATAAATCTATTACTGCATAGAAATTTTTTCTTTTCTTCCAAACACAGTTCTCATTATGTTGTTTAATTTTTAACAAATTGAAAGTACATTAAAAATATTTATTGTTTGTCATTCACTTATGAACACAGACTGTATTTGCATTTCAAATTTTTTGGTGGTAATTTACATAGCAAAGTAAATGAAGTTTATTTTTCCTAAGCAAGCTAGAGATGTTTTAAATGTGGATCTCAAGTAAGCTTTGTAACCATGGAAGGGCAGGAGCTTTGGTTTTAGCCCCCTGCAAATGCACATTATTGAGAAAATCTTTTAAATGAGAATGTCTTGGCTATTTTTTTAGGTTTAAACACAGTGCTATAAACCTATATTCCTAGCCATCAAAACTCATTCTGATTTTCTTTTCTTCTCAGTAAAAATGGGAAAGGGAAGAGATTTATAAGCTTCATGGTCAATTTAGAATAATAAAACCCTTTTCAGAACCTGGTCAACTGGTAAAATAAAATCTATTTATGACCTAGTTTCAGATATATAATACAATGTAATTGGAAAAAATACTTGGTGATGTTATTTTATTTAAAGCTAGACCTTGAGAATTATTTACAAGAAACTGCATCAGAGGCATGTTAAGGTTGCAATGATACAATGATAAAAGTCAGTAAATTCACATTTCTGAGTGGATCTAGTCCATACCCCACCTCCCAAATCCCAGGATTTTGAGGGGACAGGTTACCAAGTGCTGGAGCAAGCACACTGTAGTGCTTATTTGGCAGTAGATGGCACAATGGCATGTTTTGCATCTTTATTTGTTGCATTGATGCCATGGTTTTCCTTTGTGCTTTTCACCATGGGCAGAAAAACAACATAAAAATATCTGTGAAAATATATATGCCATTCCTACTGAAGGTGCTATATGTAATTGCTGGTTTTGTCAAAAAAAACTACTGAAATGCAGAACTGATGATTTTAGATTAAGAACTATTAACAAGAAAAAATTCAAATAGAAGACTTGTGAAATTTTCTCTTTTCTCTTCCCCTTTTGTTTTTCTATCTTCTCTTTTCTCTCAGAAAATAAAAAAAAAAAGGTATGCATATGTGGGGCAGTTCATTATTTTCTCAGCAGCTCAGATCAAAGGCAAGAGTGTACCTACTTTAATTAAAGGAAAATAAATAGGAAGAAGGATACTATCTTAATTGAAGAATTGTCAGTAGCATACACAAAACCCCAGAAATTCAAATTCACAGCATAAGTAATTTTCTCCTTCCCTAACACAAAGTTAGAAATTCTCTTGTTCTACTAATTCTCTCTTCCCTTATGTGTCTGTTATGATGTGAATTCATTCTTCTTTTATAACATTTTAAAGGTTTATTTTCACTTGCCTATTTATGTATACAGTCAAATGCAGGGTGGCAAGTACTGAACAACTTGATGTTTGACCTGACATTCTTGTTTCATGCACTTCTCCATGTACTTGAGTGCCTAAAAACAAAAGCTTTTTTTTTCTGAATTAGTAGTTCATGATTACAAGTACATAATGAAATAAATGTTTCATCGTTTGCACATGCACCATTTTACATGGTAGCAGTAATAATTTCTGTGAAATTGACTTTAGTCCAAATGTAGATTTGAGTCTTTTGTTCCTCACTTAATTGAGTTCTTATTTATATATGAGCATTTTTGTGCCCATCCTTTAGGATTCAAGACCAATATGAGTAATAGTTTTACCCCTAGCACTGATTGAAACAGTCTCTATGTAGTGTCAGAACACAAAAAGGAGATTCTCTTCATGTGCTCTGACCTGCTCTGCAGCAGCACTTACACATATCCTGTGCTGGGATTCAATTTCAAAGGAACCTAAAATGCATTTCACATCCTCACAGTGTCCCACTAGCCTTGTTGCAGTCTGTGGCATCCAGAGGAGGAAAAAGGGTTTTTATAATGTCCTGAAGGTGAGATAAAATTTCCAGTGTCCGGGCAGCAAGGGCAGTACAGGAGGGGCTGTAGCAATTGTTCTACATGTGAAAGTCTATCCCCCTCACCTGGCAGTCTCCACAGCAGCAGAATTGCATGAGGGATTTAAAGCAGCTATCTGGGTACTAAATCTTTTAGGAGCTCCATATGTTGAAAGCAAAATCTTCCCTCCCGTGTACAATCGGCCCAGGTTCTGATGTGCTGCTGTTCTCAGCCAGGTTTGCTTCTTTACAGATAAAGTATTGAATTTAACTAATTTAACTTTCTGAATAAATGTTCTTTGTAGAGCAATACATTTGTGGAAAAGGCACAAAAAGGAAATAGGCACCGCTTTTTTTAGCAGATGTCGATTAGCTCCTACTTCACCTTGAATAGCAGTTGGGAGTTCAGCCATCCTCCTAAAAGCATTTGCCACATCAGTGGTTCAGGCCTAAAGATACAAAGATATCTCATCATTTTGTTTCTCCTTGCCATTTTATGTCACTGGTGTAATATATGAAGCTGTGATTTGAAATCACTAGGCCTGTATCTTGGATGAAATCTGATATCATGCTGTTGCCTCAATTAGAAGACAGCATATCACTCAATATTTGCCCCTAGCTGCCATCTAAAAAAAAAAAAAAAACCAAAACCATTTGGATTCCAGCATGACATCAGTTCTCTTAAGATGTCATTTGATGAAAGACTTGCTTGTGCACTTGAGTGACACATAATTCCTGAAGAAGAGAATTGCAAATTCATTTAACTGAACGCTCTTACTTTGTTGTTTATGTGAACAGTTCTTGGCTGTGGGGCTTCCCATGCTTGTAGTTTCATTAGCACTTGTTGAACTCTAAATGAATTGTGATAAACTCATCAAATAATGGTATGGTAAAAGCAGCAACCCCTCGACGAAGGGAGGAAATGACACATTTGATTCTATTATATTAGAAGGTTAATTAATTACTTTATTATATTATATTATTCTGTACTATATGACACTACATCTAAACTGAAATGGCACAAGCACTCAACTCAACTGAACAAAATTTTGTGACTGTTTGCTGACCAGCAGTCTGGAGACACGCTTGGTCCTAATATGCCAAGGAAACAAAATGCCATCACTTTGGGTAAACAATCTCCATATTGCACTCTACTTTGGTGCAACACAGGAGCAAAAAGTGACATAAGAATTGTTTTTCCTTTCTCTGAGGTTCCTCACTGCGATTCTCAGAAAATAGCTTTGGGAAGTTGTGCCTTGCTTTTCTCTGAGAAGAGAAATGCAGCCACATAATGGTGGTAGTTGGAGCAGCTCATTGGAACAAGGAGTGCCTTTTCAGTATTCATGGAGGGCCTAGGGCAGCAATCCACAACTGCAGATGTTAGAACAGTGACAAAGTGTAAATTTCCTCATCCAGAAGGAAAGAATGCATCAAATTCCCTCCTTCTTCCCCTTCAGAGCCGAATTCTGAGCACTTCCCTGTGCCTTTGCTTCCCTGCAGGTTTGGTGCCTTGGCAACGAGAGCCGATACCACATCAACAAGACCGTGGACGGCACCACCTTCTCCGTGGTCATCCCCTCCCTCGTGCCCGGCATCCGATACAGCGTGGAGGTGGCTGCCAGCACTGGGGCAGGACCTGGGGTGAAAAGTGATCCCCAGTTTATCCAGCTAGGTAAGCTTCCTGGTAATCCTGCCCCTTGGTGTGGGTGATTTCTGTTTGTTTGCTTTCGTCTTTTATGGCACCAGAAATACTTTGGAGACAAGTGAAATAGATAGTGTTACTTGATCTCAGGAATAGCAGGGTTTGGCATTTCTGGTTTCAAACTTGCCTTAGAACTGCATTCTAAAGGTGGGATTAAAACAACACAGGGGTGTTTTTAAATCTCCCAGCTCAGCAGTGCTTTTTAGTTGTGGACTTTTCAAAGTGAATTTTCACCCTTAAAAACTTGTAAGGGAGTATGAATCTTTAGGTGTTGATCCACTTTAGGATGTAATTTGTCTTGACCAGATATTATCATTATTGAAGCAAAAAAAAAAGCATCCTAAAATTAGGCACAATAAATATCAACTACGTGTGAAAGCTAGTAAATAACCTGAGTACAGGAAAAAAAGATGTACACAAATAATTTACTAAAATTTGACCTTCTAATCTCATTTAGACCAAACATTGCTGTCATAAATGTTGACCAGGGACATTGCTCCTGGATGTTTCTGGGAAAAACGCATCTTTGCTATTGGTTAGCTGAGGATTATTTAAAGTAGCTTTAAGTATAGTCATATGCTGCTTTTTATAGTATGCCTGGAGCAAAATACCTTATCATTACAGTGTGTAATTATGAAAGCAAGCTCAGCATGTTGCTTTGGACTTTATGTCCTGTCTGTCTCTGTATCATTAGTAGATCTACCTTCTTATTTCACTTGTTGTATTTAAAAATCTATAATTAAGAGCATGTGAAAACAAGACAGAGCAACTAATATGGAAAATTACTTGTACATTTCCTTAGGTATTAAAAGAAGGGCCTTCTTTAGCTTACTTAAATTAGACAGGTATATGATTCCCAATTACATCGATGGAGATTTTACAATAAAATTGCACACAGCTTGTATGATATTCCATTAATATGGAATTATTACAGGAAAACCATGTAGTTATTTGTTGGATTGTTCCTCTCTACAGCCAGCTACCATTCACAGCTTTCTACAGCCATAACCACTTCTTTTTTTTTCCTTTTGTCTGATGATAAGCAAATTCTAAATGAAGGTGAATTTAATAATGAAACTTAATCACTTTGAGGTTTGTGAAGTTGAAAAAGAGGCAAATCAGACTGTCAGGGTAAGGTTTTTGCCCACTTCTGGGTTCCTGTCCTTTATTGTTACTATGTTAGAAAACAAGAAGAGATCCCACGCCTTGAAAGGTGTTCAGTGTGCAAGTCTGGCAGAATGCACATATTTCCCCATGGTTGGACTTTGTTTCACTGCTTGTCTCTAATTAAGTGGCATGGCCAAATCCAGATGTATTTTAGTAAATCCCATAATTTACATGGCAAATCCCATAAATTGTTCCATGGCAAAGATGTGGAGGCAGGAGTCTTGTGGAGATCCATGCCACAAGAAACAGAACGATGAAATGTCTAGATGTTGCACCAACCCTTTCGGCAACTGCAGGAGGCTGCTGAAAATTAGTGCTTAAATTTAAGTGTTAGCTCTCTTTGGTAGCACAGATCAACCTAAATCATCCAGATAGAAGAATGGCTGCAGATTATTCAACTCTGCCCTATGATGCAAGTTCTCCTCCAGCCCCCTCAAGGAATTGGATTCCTAGTTCTTAGAAGTGCTCCCAGCGTGGGGGTGGAGCAGAGTTTTTTGGGTAGCTTTCTGAAGAAAGAAAATTAATTTGTTGATGTCATCAGTTGGCACTTTTCACCAGCAATAAATTACATTATTACAGAGAGAGGGAAGGGAGGCCAGGGAGGGGGAGGAAAGAGGACTAAGATGCTCTTTGTAGAGGGTTTGAAACAGTCCTGACATGCTGTACGTATGTGCTCTAAGAACTGTGTGACAGCTTCAAGTTACGATATTTCTGCCCTGCTCCCAACTATTCCTTTCCTGATACCTGAATTAGTGCAATTCTTCATTTAAAAAAAATATAAATGGGAATTTCATGTGTGAAAACAGAATACACTGTGTGATTCTGAGGTTCACTTTTTAAATAAGACCTTCTCATTAAAATCCAACGTCCGTCTCCTTATAATGTGTTTTTTGTACAAAAACATGCGACTGGGCTGTGGCTGAGCCTGTGTGGGATGCTCCCAGGCTGGTGACTCTGGGACATGCCTGGGCAGAGCCTCAGCAGGGTGTGTGACAGGAGGAAGTGTCACCTTTCCAGGGCAGCCTTCCAGAAGGAGAGGGGAGGACAGGAGGAGTTGGATTCCCCGGGAGCTGAGGCGTGCAGTGCAGTCCCACGCATCAGCTGAGCTGTGATAAATGACCTTGTGCACACACTTAACCTGTTACAAAGACAGGTACAAATTGTAATCTCCAAGCTCTTTCATTTTCCACGTCCCTGCTGACATGAAGCAGCTCACTGAGCTGTGGTACCCCAGACTTCCCGTGCCACCAGGGACAAGCCAACAAAATAACTTGCTTGTTATTCATAAAATCGTGAGATCCAGTGAAAAGTTATGGGTCTCCTTAAAACACCCTGCATGAAGCTTCTGAATTTGCATCTTGGCTTTTGAATGAGCTTTTAGTGCTTTCTGTGGTATTCCAAGGACTTAAAGAAATATTTGTTTATTTTTTTAAAAAGAAAAGATATTTTACATAAAGAATGACTGCAAAAGTTTTGGTGTTAAGGAAAGAAAATTCATGAGACCTGGCCACAGCTCACTATATTATGCCTATAACAATGTGCCGTGGAGAAACAAAATCACAGAATTTCAATAGAACCTTTTATTTCCTTGTCACAACATGTAACTTAAAGACATTGTTCACAAAAATGTACAGAAAGATGAGAATTAGCAATTTTTTGCTGATCTGTAGCATAGCTTTTGTAGAGTGATGGGATACTGCCTGTGGTGGCTTGGCAGCATTACCTATGCTTGTTGACAGGTAAGTAGTAACATTGGAACATGTTGTGATGTATTTGTTTCTGGTACCAGCTCTGAGAAGCCTCACAACTGCAGTTAATGTTACTCTTAAACACATAATTTGTGTGAATATATGGTATGCAGTTATTTATTAAGAGATGTCTGCACAATTACTGTAAATATTGAGTGTATTATTTCACCAGAGGATGTCTCAAGTGTACAAAACACAAGAAAGTCTCATTGAATCTTTATTATTCTAACTGCTACATTTAGGAGATGTGATTTGTGAACTAGCTAGCATGCCTTCAGGTTATTATTCTGTCAGCCCTAAAGGTACTTGGAGTGTGATAGTTGTGAGGGGTTTTTTGTTGATATTTTTGTTTGTGGTCTGCAAACAACTTAACAAAGTAATCTTTATTTATACCCTTCACAGAAAACTCTTTCAAATCAGGTTGGTGCTGTCACCTCAGGCTGTATGTTATAAGACTGAAGTGTACAATTGATATTTTACCAGTTTGGGAAACATTAATCTAGAAAGGAGACAAAATAGCATATTCTTACCTTGGTAATGTTTCACCAAATAATTTTCATATTGCATCATGAACATGGATTTGAGATAAGACTCAAACAATATGTTACAGGTTTCAGGTGTTTTGCGAGTTTTTAATTGCCAGAATTAACAATGTCAACACCATTTATATATTCCTACTCAGTGTTTGTACATTTTGTATACTGAATCAGACATACATATGGAAAAGTACCATTCCATAGGTAATACTTGTACAAGGCTAAGTTAAGTTACTTGCACAACTTTGAGCCTGGAATTTCCTGTCTTTTTTGAATCTTTGGCATTCCAGTCCTAAATGGATATTAATATTTTATTTATCATTTAGCAACTTCAATTTTAGTTTTCACATTATTATTTATGTGAATATTTAACACTAGAGGATTAGAGGTTCCAGTTCTTCTCCATGTAAATTCTAATTAGTTTCCATTGAAGTTGGAAACTTGGAGCTTCAAGACATTCAAATCAAGTAGCTTGTGAGCAATAGCCACAGCAACATTGTCTGTGATTAAAAAGCAAGCTCTTATCTTGGGCTAGAAGAAGGGATGAGTCACTGTGGTAATATGCTGGTTTCAGGGAGCTGTGGGATCAGCCTGCTCCAACAACTCTGAGGCATTTCCAAGTCCATTAAATGCTGGGGCTGCTGCTCTGGCAGTGGGATGCACTTTGCCATAGAATGTTTATGTTCCCTTACTGTTTTGGCACAACTCCCTGAAGAGTGCAAGCAGGAACAGGAATGTTCATTATGAACCATTTATATATCAGTCAAAGTTCCAGAAATTTCCTCGGATTAAGAAAAACTAGGTTGTTTTTTTTTTTTTTTAATTCAAGAGTTTTTTCCAAGACTGATCATTCAGGATCTCACTGGGCTATTAGGGAGAGGGAAGATGCCCTTCTCAAAGAAAGGCTTCCAAGATAATGTTCCTGTAAGTGTTTAGTTGTGAAGAGATCACTAAATTTCATTCTCTTTATATTTAGCTAATTTTGAATTACAAGAGGAGTAGGATGTAGTCAAATGTGACCTCTTGAAAGCCCTTCCATCTCCTCTTGTGCTGTTTGTTTGACTGTATGTGAACATAGATGCATTTTTCTCTTTCCCATATGCATAGGTATATACCAGCTTATGTAATGACTCTAACAGTCCACCCATATTCAATGTGCCTGAGGCCTAATTTCTTAAAAGAAATTTCATTATTATGCTGTTCTTATGCTTGCAAGTAAAATAATGGCATGAAATTAATGTCAATTTAAAATTAAAATAATAAACAGTCAAAGATTCCTCAGGATTTTATAATATTCACGCACATGTTGACTGAGCAATGCAGACTGTGTATAAAAGTGCTGTGTTTCTCTATGACTGAATTGTTGACATGTTTAGAAAACATTCTTATTTGGTTTTTGAGCTCGTGATTATTTTTTCTCCTGGATTTATTATTTTAAAATATCTATTTTAAGAATGAGACAAAAAATATTTATCACTCTTATTTATTCAGGACCAGAGGCTCTCCATAAATGTTTTATTCTGTTCCATTAAGTTGTATAAGGGACTGTAGCTGTTTAAAACCACAGAAATTACTCATTTTGAAAAGGAGACTGACGATGCAAGTTTTCATATCTTAATATGGCCTCAGCTGCAGAGAGACAAAAGATGAGATGACAGCTTTAATTCATTGGTCACAGTGTACTTTATACATTTAAGCCCATCTGGCCACTTGTGTGGAACTTCACTTGGCTGTCTCCATAAAATCTGAAGCAACCCATCTTAACCTTGCACAAATAGGCGTGAAATCCATAAACCCAGCAGACACAAAGAGTGTATTAGTAAGAAAAGAATGAGTCTGCCTGGTGAACTTTTAGGCTAGGCAGTGCACTTAGGATCATAGAAGATAAAGTGAGCTGAAAAATGAAATACAGTTTCCAATAAGGTAGCAGTCATGGGTGGGGGTGATTTCTGAGAAAAATCGGTATTGGACTTCAAGGTCGCAGAAACTGGAATCTAGAATCCTTCATTGGGAGAATCTGTTACTAATTCAACCTTTTCCATTCAAAAAGGTATCCTTTTCCAGAGCAAATAATTTTTTGTGATTCCATCTCTTGTCTGTATTGCAGTTTTTTATATTTTATGTAGGCTTGTTTTGGCATAATGCAAGTTGTCATCATTAAAAAATTCCATTCACTGCTTAGTTCATAGGGAAAAGATACTGATTTTAAGCAAATAGATTTTTATTTCTTATATAGTTCATATTAATAGAATTAATAACAGCACCTTTCTCCTTAAAGCACTAATCTCTCATTCTGAATTTGATGTCCCTACCAATAGTATAAAGCACCTATCTCTTGGATTTATACAGGAGTAAAAGTGGGTATTTCAAAGACCAAGCTGTGGAATGTGTAAAGCAATATCCGCTCTGAGTAAAGGCTTTGAATTCTTGCCCATGCCCTGTGCAGTAATAAAATTTCCAGTGAGCACTCACTGTGGTGGTAAAGCATCAAGAAGGCAGAATTTTGGCTTTGAGTTGCTTCACTTCAGTCAGAAAGCTTGGTCACTAACTGGGTCTTCTTACTGCTGTTCCCAGAAGGTTCCTGCAAAAGTTCAGTACAGAAGGAGCAGAAAAGACCAATTCTGAAAGGTGCTGTCTCTATGAAAAAAATAATTAATAGTCTGTGGAAAAATGCACGTTCTTTATTTTGATATGGGGTATTTAAGGCTAAATGGTTTTGAAAAGCACTACTTGTTCATTACTAATGAAACTCCTTGGCTGTTTTTAGCAATTCATAAATCATTTTTTAGTTATCCTTTAGCTTTTTCATCCGTATTTAAGGGGGCAGGATTGGTTATTTGGTCGTTTTACTTTTCTACATCATTTAAATATTCAATCTTTTTTTAATTGGGGTCAAAGTGAGAGACTGCAAGCAGTACATTAGGCTGTGTAATACAAGATTTAGGTAATCTGTCAAGAACTGCCAGATGAAAATATCTTCCTCAATACCAACCTCATGTGAATGTAGTTTAAATTTGTAAGTGATTGTCAGTTCTGAGTGGAAGTTTGGGGAGCTGACTTGTACCCGTTCACATTTGCTACTCATGTTTCATACTAGAGCTTTTTCTCACTTGGTGTGTTTTTTGCTGATTTTCTGAATAATTTTCTGAAGCTGATGTTGCTTTTTTAAAATGAAAGAAAAATAAAAAATAGCAGTCCACAGGTTTGTAATTTAGGAGCTTTTCTATTTGCATACATAGCCTGATCATAGCAGCGTTTGTAAGCAAACAAAAGTCAGTGATACTGGAGGTACCTGTCTTGTACAGAAAACATACCACTTTTGTCTAGACCTGTAAAAGTGAGATTTTGAAGAGCAGTCTTAAGGATTTTACCTTGAGAAACTGGACTGCAACGATGTCAGCTCTTTTCATGCTGCCTCTTACAGCTGTTCATTCAAATTAATTGGCTGTTACGGGTGTCTGTGTTTCAGATTCTCATGGAAACCCTGTGTCTTCAGAAGATCAAGTCAGTTTAGCCCAGCAGATTTCTGATGTAGTAAAGCAGCCTGCCTTTATTGCTGGAATTGGTGCAGCCTGTTGGATTATCCTCATGGTGTTCAGCATCTGGTTGTATCGCCACAGGAAGAAGAGGAATGGACTCACGAGTACCTACGCTGGTATCAGAAAAGGTGCCCTATTACCTATTTCAGTCTGAAATAGGATAGCAAACAGGCTGCTGAATGCCTGTTTGCTGCCTATTTATTTTGTCATCAGCCTCTTGTTCTTCTCAGGCTCAAATAAGGAATTATCAGCTTGCTTCAGTACTTCCGTGAAGTGTGGGTCAGGAGCCAGTGCAGAGAACAGTAATATTTACATAACGTGCTAAGTCTGGCTTTAGAGCATAAGTCTTGAGCTGAGCACCAGGAGTAGCTTTCTATAAAGACACTCCTACAAATGAGAAGGTTAAAGAATGGTTTCCAATGTGCCCTTGCTTTCTGACACTCGGGTGAAGAGGAGCCATCTGCAGTGGATGGCAGCTCCTTGTCCCCCATCCAGTGCTTTGCCTGCTGCTGGGAGTGCTAACAGTGGTGTCCATTGCAGTAACACTTTGGGTGTGGGTACTTGAATTTCTCCTGTTCTGGGGGAAGTGTGGCTCTTTGTAAAAGCACAATTGTCAGTCTGCTTTCCAAGACTCTTTTCATAAATGCTGTTGTGAGACCCTTGGCTGGGACTGAGTTCTGGGGCCATCCCATCCTGAATCTGTGTTTAGTTAGAATGGCAGCAGTGGGGCTAACTTAAAGCACTTCTCATTTCCATGTTATTTCATGTTATTGATACTTCTTATATATCACATTGTCAGAGGTAAAGCAGTGCTTTTCAGTATACTTTCTGACAAACAAAACTAAAATCTCTACCTGGAAGATCTTCTGGAATAAAAACTTGACACCTCCAGATCAAATAATTTCCAGGTTAAGCCTGGACATTAAAGCTGAATTCAGTGAGCTACAGTTCATTACATCTCAAAGGAGTACTTCATAGGTAATTGTAGAGTGATAACCATAAATTTTGGAATGAATCAGAAAATGGGAGATCCTGCTTTTGAAGAACTAGAGGGATTATATTTGACATTTAGCAATCAGAAGACAGGCCAAGGTTTAAAATGTGAACTCATCTTTGTGTATGAAAGGTGTAATGAGATTACATTCTTTAGTCCCCAAGAATGGATGTGTTATGGGCAGGAGAGGCAAATCAAACACAAATGGTTTCAAACAGCAGCAATATGTTGCTGTGTAAAAGAAGCAGTGCTAAAAATAGCAAATGAGTGAGTGGAAACATGGAAATATATCTGGAGTGTTGCAGAGCTGAGATGTCCCGGGTGCTATTGAAGTGCCAGTGCTCACTGTGGGCTCCAGGCACAGTGGCTGTAGTGGAGTTGCAGCCAAGGGAATTGGGAAGGAGTTGCACCCTTGACTGTGTTCTGCTGGGATTTGGGGCAGGACAGCCCCCCACGTAGTGCTGCACTGGCCTGTGCTGTTTTGTTTTACTAATAGCATGCTGCCACACTGCCTTTCTACAGCTCTATCACACTAACATCACTGTGCTTTCACCAGTACCTATGATTAAGCAAAAGGCATACAATTTGTCCTTAAAAATGCTTACTTCAGTGACATCAGCTATTGTTCAAAACAGCTGTGTTTTTCAAGATCTGTAAAAATATCTTTTGTGTAATCTGGGGGGAGTTTAAATGAAAGTGTACAGAAAAGTAGGGTATGTATCTCTGGTATCAAGTATTCTTCAAAGACAAAACCTATCTTTAGTGAAATATGAATTGCAAAGTAGTTTGCCACTCTGCAGTTCATCAAGTCATCACTGCAAGCCCAAACTTTCTTCAGTCTTGCATTTATTTATTTTTATATTTAGCTTCAGGCCTGTCATCTGTTAAAATACTTCACTACTCCCACACATACATGCTGTACTAGCAGTCTTACACACTCAGAAAAGTTTATTAATAGAAGCTCTAAGAATTAAGTCATTCTTTCATGTGGTAGCAATCAGATTTCTTTCAGTTGAACCTCCTCAGTTCCTTAAGAAACAAAACTAGGTTTAGTACTAAGCTCACAGAAGAGTAATTAGACAGTAGCTTAAGATTATTTTTCATGTCCCTGTGATTGCAAATTATTTTGAGGTTCTGATTCTCTTTGGAATCAAGCTCAGGTTTAAATGCCAGTTCTATTTAATGAAAGCTTGTTACTATGGTTCTATATTTTGAATGTAACTAAATTAAACTTAACTATGTGAAAAAGCCTAGCTCAAAGAAAATACTATGGTATTCCCAAGAAAATAAAGCTTTGCTACAAATGGAGCCTAAAATGTCCAAATACTCCATTTTTCTTGTCTTTTTCTTAGTATCATATCCCTGGAAATAAATTGGCTTGGTAAAAAGGGGGTAATAAGGAGTGTCTTAAATTACAACAAGACACACTGCACTCCCCACAAACTTCAGAGTTCTTAAATAAATAAGATTAAGAAGATGTTCTCTTAGCCAGAACCTTTTATTTCTGTTCTGGCTTTGCTGATCACCTTCTGTCTCCAGGCTGTTTTTAGTGAATATTTGATTGTTTCTGTTACCTTTCACTGTGATTAGATCAGAAAGGGCAGTGTTAGCCTTGTTCTGCCATCAGTGAGAGGAAAACGATACTGTCTTGTCAACAGGAGGGGGAGCATGTGCTAATAGGAAGAGCAGATGCTGCTGCTCTGTATTTGGATTAGAGACCCTATTGATCCAAAGAGGATTTATAGTAGCTGTGAGAGAGAAGATTGTCAAGCAGTGTCATTGTTCTGCTGTTAACCTTTCCCTCTTAAAGCCAAGGGTTGGAAGGTAGAAAGGTGTTACATCTAGGGAGGTTTTTTTTTCTTTGGTGATTATTTAAAAAAGAAATATAATTACTCTGTATAACAGTCTCATCTCTGAAAACAAAAATTAATTGCTGCAGTAGATTTTAGTGTCTTCATTGCAGTGAGAGTTGGTGCCATTCTTGATTCAGAGGCAGTAAAACAGCAGTTCTCTTTGTTCCTTTTTATGATTATTATTTCCTTACTGAATACTTAAGCGTGCCTATTAGTTCAGTGTAATGAGCATTTACTTAGTGAACTGCAGATAAGATTCAATAGGACCTTGATAAGGCTTTGTTAAGGAATTTGTCATTCTGCATTCTAGAATGATTAACAGTGTGGGGGTTTTGTTTGTGCTAGGATTTTCAGAAAAAAACTTAAAATACCAAACTGAGAAGGATTTGAAAGGCTAAACCACAGGAGCACAATAGAATACCAAGCTTTTTGCTTTTTTTGCCTTTTTTTTTTTTTTTCAGAATAGTACCTGTAGAGACAATCTTCTTTCTGAATTGCAATTTCAGTTTTATTTTTTTTATCAATGTGATTGAACTAGTGGGTTAGTTATATTTATTTGTTTTATGTTCAGCTGTCTGCTAGATTTATACTAATGTGGTATGTTTCCCTTTCTCTCTTCAGCTTAATAACCAGTTTGTATTTTGTTTTGATTTTTCAGTCCCGTCTTTTACCTTCACACCAACAGGTATATATTTGCACTTTTCCCCCCTTCTTTGTTACTTAAGCATGTGTTTGTGGTACTATTTCTCTTTCTCTGACATAACCAACCAGCCCAGCTGTTCTGAAGGGGTTTTTTAAGCAATGTCATTAATGACAGGTATCATTATTTGTTCTCTGAGTAGTGTGCATTTGCTTTGTGGCTGACAATATTTTCTATTTGTGTGTGCCATTTCAAAGCACACCATTCCATGCCAGCATGCCATTTTGTAGCATGATCCTGTCAGTTTTTACAACCTGGGCTCTTTTCCTGCATATTCCAAGGGAGTAGTGTGGCCTCCCACATCTAGAGATGCAAAAGGTGCTTCTGGTGGGGGATGAATGACTTAGCACAGCCCAGATGCTGACTTGAAAGAGATTCAGTGAGATTATAGCTGGTGAAATATTTGTTCCTTTTCTTTCCTCTGAATCTGCACTAATCCAGTGCCCTCAGAGTTTTCTGCTTTGGAAGATACAGAAAATCAAAGTGTTCCAGCAGTTAGATTTCTTTGCTTGATGCCTTAAATTGTATTTTGCTATGAAATTTTAAAATCATGATCCCGTTCAGCTTAAAAAGAAGTGAATTTCAAATTCAGAGTGAGTTTAAAATCACTTTCTATTTTGTTTTGTTTAGAAATGTGCAAAATACGACATAGTCTGAACCATAGCCCACCAAAGCCCATGAGAGCCTTTCCATCCTGTAGAGCTGACCTTCAGTGGGTCCTACAGTCTGGCAGCTGAGCAGCTCATCCTCTGCAGTAGATAAAACCCAACACATTCTGTACCCATCAGTGTTCTGCTTTTCTTTTAGCTGCAGTGAACAGCCAGGTTGTTTCCTCCTCCTTTGTTCGAAATCCTCCCTGTTCACAAGAGACCTGTGAGATTTGCAGGATGTGTGTATCCAGGCAGGGTAAAACCCACCCAGCCCAGCTCTGGGAAGTTTCCCAGGGAATGCTAGCTCCTAATCTGTGCTGATGTGGGCTCTGTGCAGCAGCTGAGTTGCATCTTTCAGGCTGGACCAGAGGAAGCCAGCCCCGAGTGCCTGCACTCGTCCCCCCAGACCGGGCTGAGCTGGGTCAGCCTTGCCCACGTGCTGTTCATCAAACTGGAGGGTGCCTGCTATCACAAGCCAGCCTCTCATGTTCAGTGCAGTTGTTTCCTGTTCAGCATGAGCCAGAGTGGCCCTCAATGGTTCTGTAGGCCTTTGAGTGCCTTCAGAGCCTGGAGAATAATTCAAGCTCTTTATTATTTTGCTGTTACTTTAATTGGCTAAACAGAGGGCTTCTGTTGTAATCTCCGTCATAGCACGCCACTGAAATTCTGCAGAGGCTGGAAGCTGACATCTCTTCTCTCCAATGGATTCTTAACATTAAAAGAAAATATCAGGGTTTCTTAAGATGTGTCAGAGCTGGGAAATAAATAGCCTTGAGATTTTTAAAAAAGAAATGGGAGAAAACATAAAGCATGTAAAACACTTAAAAGAAAAAAATCCTTGTTTCTCTACCCAGAATCTCGGTCATGCTTTGACTTTAAATTGAACCTGGCTTCCCTCTTTAGCATTACCTACAGTAAAAGACTTACCTGTAGGAATGCATCCTACATTTTAATCCTATTATTGTAATCACTGCCAGCATTTATCTCTCTCTTGCAGACTCCCAGTTTGGAGTTCTTCTAAAGAGCAGAATTTGGCTGCTTGTTTTCAGCACATTCCTAGCTGGAAAGTGTAGAATCCATCAGCACATGCAAGGAGGCAGTCTCCTTAACCCTTTGCCAAATCCAATGTAAACCTGCAAAATTTATAGCACTGTTTCTTCTTGGATGTTTGCATCCTAAAAACTAATTTCTCAAACATCTTACTTCCTGTGAAGGATATGCAATCCACACCAACAAACAAATGCATGTGGACATCCACTTTGTTCATGGAGAATACTTTTGAAGTGCTAGAAAAACAGTTCCTTCTAATTTAGAAAGTGTTCTTTCTGCCAGACTGTTTTTTAACCAAGATTTATATATTTGAATTTTTATATTATTCAGTATAATTTATAAATCCAGTTGTAAAATGTTACAAAATGTGCAGCTTCTGTGGACTCCTAGAGTGTGCTTGTTCCCTGAGTGTATTGCAGTAGCATTCAGAAAGAGCATTTGTTTTTGCAGTAGCTTCAGCTGCAATGAGCCATTATTTACATTGGAAGTAAGGTCTGTTATAGAATCATGATACCTCTTTAATCTTGCCAAAATAATAAGGTAGAGCAAAGCTTTAACATCCAGCCATTCATGAAATAAATATATGACCTAAATTCTTCCAGAGAGCAACTCCACTGAAGTCAGCAGAGTTATGTTAAGAATAAGTTCAACCTGATGTATGGCTTCCTGCTTTCTTAAGCAATACATGTGTGTGTGTGTGTGTGTGTTCAGAACAGCACTGAAATATAAAACCCTGTTGGGGCTAGGACTAGCAGTTATCAAGCACCACAAGTATTATGTCTAAACTTGGATTTGAAGCAGTAGCTTGCAGAATGAGACTCAGAATTAATGTATAAACAATGAACAATTATTGTCTTAGCTAAAATGAAACAAAGGCAAAGTAAATACTGTTGTTGAAGGAGTCTTGTATGATTTTTAAATGTTTTTCCTTTTTTTATCTTTGACCATTTCAGTAACATATCAGAGAGGAGGAGAGGCCGTAAGCAGTGGAGGCAGGTAATTATGTGCTTTGTTCTTATAGGTATAAATTGTGTGCAAATAAATTTAAGGATTCCAGGAATTCAATTGTCCTTGTAAGTGATGGCAGAATAATTACTTGCATAGATAAGTTTTAGTTCATTATAGTATTGTATACATTTTGGCCTTATATTTTCTGTCTAGGAGAAGGGTATATGGTTTGAATTTTTAGGTTGACTTTCAAAATGATTTGAAATATTTTTAGCTTTGTTAACCTGTAAAAACTGCATCTCAAAAACTGAGCAGCAGAGGGAGTGCTTTAACTTCAAAATAAAGACCTGGCTTACCACCTGATTAAGGGAGTAAAAGCAATGAAGTCGTGGCCTTTATGAAGATCAAGGAATATAGCTGCTTCACAAATACTACAGAGAAAGAAAACATTTATTGGTGAAAACTGTTGAAGACATAAATGGCTTATAAGGTGACATTTTAGGAAAAAAGATGTTTCTGTGAATGCAAAACAGTTAAAGCATTGCTTAAAATAGATGGGGCACTGAAGGAAAGGGAAGCAGGTTGTAAATTTGCAACCACCACTGTGAGAACCAGGTCCATTCCAGAGTGAGGATTTAACTAAGGCATGTTCACTGGCATTATGTTATTACTTAATGAATGGCCATGGAGAAAACAGTAATTTACATTTCCTCTGTAGGGGTAAAGTTTTCTTCAGGAAGAAAAATAATGGTTTTAGCAAAAAGGCAGGTCAGAGCAGTGGTGCTTTAGCAGCACACCATTTTTTTTCTAGGTCACATTCAAAGGTTTGCCATGATGCTTGAAATCATGCTAAAATCTCAGAGACCTGGGCACCAAAGTCCTGTAACAATTCCTGTTCACAAGTGGCATTTTGTGATTCCTAATTTGCAAGACCATGCAAAAATTTGGTAATTGTGAAGTTCAAGCATAGAATAAAGCATTCCCAGTCTACCTGAGTGCTGTGCAGAGGTGAGGCTATTCAGCTCCTGCTGCAGCTGGACCTGGCATTTTATGAGCAATTGCAGATATCTCTGCCCAGCACTGTGTGCTGCTATGCACTCATGGCCACAGGAGCATGGAGAGAAGCCTCTAGAACAGTTACCATGTGATTTTTGAATGGAAAAATCTGTAAATCACTGGGTTGCTGTCCTTACTCCAGGAGAGTGAGAAAATAGGAGAGAAGAGGGATGAACCTTCTCTTTCCCTGAGAGTTGTTCAAAAAGATGCTCAGCTAACATCCTTTGTGTTCTTTGTGCCACTGTGCTTTCTCACTCTTCCCTTAGCACAGGCTAGATGAAGCACTCTCACATAGAGAACAGAAATGAACCCACCAGTGTCTACATAGTGCACAGTAATGTGGGTACTTCCAGAGCATCAACTTCAATTTTACTGTCCTAGTGTTCAGCAGCAGGGCCAGAATCTAACAATGTAATTGATTCAAGGTGCAAACATCTGTGCTGGCTTTATTTGCATATACAGCATTGACAGCTTGTGTGATGTAACTTATTTTGTAGAATATGAAACATAATTCTGCAATGTAAAAAAAAAAAAAAGAAAACCTAAAAAAAAACAAATAAAAACCCCATGTTATTTTTGCATATGAAACCATCTTCTGATATCCAAAACTAAGGTTTTCACTCCCTTACTTTATATTTGCAGTGTTTTGGAAAGGTTCAGCATTTTTGCCAAGCGCAGTTATGTGAGCATGTTAAAGCATTTTTCAGATTTCAAAATGTCACAGTGATATATTTCAACATAATCCCCACTTGTGTGATGCAGAAAAAATACCCATTTCTGTGGCGATCCCATTTCTAGACAGGATTTGAGTAATGGTAATTGTGCTGAGTTGACTCCAGCCAGCACCCACACAGCCACTTGGCTCTGTCCACCCCTGCCTCAGATCCTGTCCAGTAATTCAGGGAGTCAAGAAATTTGCTGCCAGGGTTAAAGATCTTTGGAAATTATGACCTCAAACCTTATCACCAGGTTATGGATCTGTAATGCAAGCATCTCTTGCCTAAATGTCTCCAATTAGTAGAATTCTCGTATGCTTGTATACACCACACCACATTTCTTACATGACAGCAGGTGTAAATGCAAAGTAAATTTTAGAAACAAAGGATCTTTAATTCTCTGTGCAACAAACCAGTACACAGATCTTTAAAGTGCTGAAACATTCTGGGATGCTTTGTCTCCTCTAAATGCCTTGAGGTGTAGGTTCATTGTAAGAGCAGAG
Organism: Molothrus aeneus; assembly: GCF_037042795.1. Classification (NCBI taxonomy): domain Eukaryota; kingdom Metazoa; phylum Chordata; class Aves; order Passeriformes; family Icteridae; genus Molothrus; species Molothrus aeneus. The sequence goes on from NC_089647.1 coordinate 9,094,226, forward strand.
TGTAGGGAAAAAAGCAGGGAATTTCAAATCAAATTTCAAATGCTCATAGGCCTACACAGCTGTATATTTATTTCAGATTTTTTTTTTAAATGCTTCTTTACTGAATGCATATTGGCTGGTTTGTAAGCCTGACAGCAAGTCAAGCCTCATCACCTCCTATGTTAAATTGTCAGATGACATATGCAGTACAGAAATATATACACATATATGTATAGATTTTTTAAATGTCATTCTGAGTCTATGACTTAAGCCTGCAGCACTGACAGACTCTATCCCCCACAAATAACTGCATGCAGCTTGTATTTTCAACTTGCAGTTTAAGAGGATTAGCATATTTTATTTTTGAAGATCATCACATCTAATATTATGGAAAATAGTTTCTGCACTATTTCAAATGGAAAGTTGCCTGTTAAATCCCAAGAGAAGGGGGCTGTTTTCATATATGTGGATGTGACAGTCGCTAAAATTATCTATTTTTTAAAAGCACCTTAGTTATCAAAGGCAATTTTAAATTGTGTGGGGCTGTAACATGGCCCACTGCATTGTTAGCATGAAATCTCAGGAGCCACCAGGGATTCTACAGAACATTCAGAGAGACTTTCACACTCACTACAAAAATTCAGCAACTTGGAAGACTAGGAATGCTGATGACAGGAATACACTTTATTCCAAATGCAGCCAGCATGCAGCATTCATATCTGGATATTTTTCAGATGGTCAGTATTCTGAGTGGCTTTCTCATTAACAAGTTGTGTCACCTCCTCAGCATGTTTAGTGAGATCCAAAAGCTCCCAAGCCACTGTGGTTTCTGTTATCTGCTTTTCCCTTTGATGCACCACAGTAGTACTATCTGATGGGGAGGAGAACTTGTTCCATAAATAACCAAGAACTTGGGAATATTCACATTTAAATTTGGTTCTTACTTATGCATATCCATCCTGCTTCCATGTGTGAATTTTTTGTTTATTTGACTTGCCAATTTCCTCTTTTTTTACCTTGCTTTCTTTAGGAAAGGGTGAAGGGGCAGAAAAATAGAAGTGCAACCCCTTAAGAGAAAAAAAAAAAATTAAAATATGAAAGTCAAAGTGACAAGTAGATGTAGCACACCAACATATAGTGTAGTCCAGCAAAATGAACTGATGCTGATCTTGACTGCTCACTCCTGAGTGATATAACAAGGAACAGGTTAGACAGGGGACTTGAAAATGCTAAATAATTGAATCAAGCTGAGTTTTTCAGTACTCAAGCCTTTTGGTACGTGGTATTATTTTGTAACATCTCACCATTTGGGAAGAGTGTCACTGCAATGTGAAAATGCTTTTGTTTAATTTTTGAAATGACCGAGCTTTGTTTTTAAAGGCCTGGACTCCTAAACATCAGTGAACCAGCCACTCAGCCATGGTTAGCAGATACTTGGCCTAACACAGGGAACAATCACAATGACTGCTCCATCAACTGCTGCACCTCTGGCAATGGCAACAGTGATAGCAACCTCACAACGTACAGTCGACCAGGTTAGATCTGTTTCTACCTTGCTAAGGAACCTTCTTTACAGAGTACACACTTCTAATACCTGAGAGAGTGTACAGCTTTGTTTGGGTTTCATTTCCAATGCTTTTTAGGCTTAATATAGTGTCTGCTCTATGTCATGATTGTGCTTTTGGTCCCTTTTTGGATCCTTTCTTGGTGCTATTTGGATAGTTGTAGCAGGCTTAAGGAGCCCCTTCAAAGTTCAATACTGCCAAAACTCAGACTGAACTAATACATTTTGGCTTTTGAATAGAGCAGATAAGGTCATTTTTGGGTTGTTCTGTACATCCTTGTTGCTTGGATGGAGAGGGACAAAGACCAAAACTATGCCAATGTGATTTTCATTCTGGTTTGGATGTGATGGGAAGCAAGAAATAAAACATTGCTACAGTGCTTGCAACAAAGTCAGTCTGTTTTGGCACACTCAGAACTTCACTTTGAGTGCCATTCTGAACAAAATTGGATAGCTGGTGTTCTGTTTAGGGTGTGTGAATAAAGAAGTTAACTTCACACACTTAAAGCATTAAAACATTAAAAACATTACATTAAAGCATTAAAACATTACAAAGTGTTGGATTAAGTGGTAGTTCCTAGGAGCTTGAGCAGGACTCAGAGAGCTCTGGAATAAAACCTCATGAGTTCTGTGGAAGACATTTGAGGAAATACATCTCAGAGTGCTAACTGTTGCACATTTCATTTCAAACAGACCTTAGGTTCATTTTGGTTTAACCTTGTGTTACTGGTGAGAAATTAAGTCTTTTCCACTACAAGTATCTCTACTGGTTTTTGCTGGTTTTTGCTAGTAGCATGTCTCAGCAATCCAGAGGGGAAGTGTGTGGAGTCGCGTAAGTGCCAAGCAGCATTACCTCCTGTAATTAATGTGAAACCAGCTCAAATGGCTGGTAATTCATGAGTGGCAGTAATGGCAATTCATCTCCTGCAGTAATGCTGTCTGACAGTGACCAGTGCCAGCTGCTTCAGAGCAAGGTGTGAGATTTTGGCATTAGAGGCTTGTCTCTCACTCTGGCTGTGGATATCACATCCGGCAGTACCTGTATAAAAAGGTTTGTGATTCAGGGATGGTTCACTATTGCAAGGACAGACATAGCAATTCTGGTAAATAAAAAATTCAGAAAAGGAAGAAAAGGCACATTTTTATGGTTGCAACCTATTATAACATCTTGTATTGAACTGCAGTGGATTCTCCCTCATTTTAACTTTCATATTAAGCTTGGTTCTGTTGCAAAGTGTTTCCCTCCTTTCAAATAGAACTTCAGAGCTTGTGGGTCAGACAGTGTGCTCAGAGTGATCTCTTCTTTCCTGGAAATTCTGCCAAATGTTCTTAATTCTGTCATCATTGGCTGGTTTATGCTCTGAAGCAGCAGCGATGGATATCCCCTCAGTAGCTGTGAATATGCAAAGTAGCTGCATTTTTAATTGCTTTTAAGTATAGCACTGTCTTCCAAGTCTACAGAACGGGAACCGATCATTCCAAAAGTAGATGCCATAAAAAATCTAACTAGATAAATCTTCTGTTGTATAGGTAAACCAGTTTTAAGTACTTGTTATGAGGAATTCTAATGTGTCTATGTAAAAAATGTACCTACTGCATATACGGTATTGATTATATTGCCTCACACACAAATCAGATGTAGCTGCAAATGAAAGGAAGTAAAAACATATGTTCGAAATGACTCTGCAAGGATATGTAACAAAGCCTGAGGTATGTGGAGTGAAGAATATACTGTATATATTATTGCTCAGTATAATACAATAGACTTTGAAGGGAAGAAAGGCTAGTATGCAGTAGGTGAGAGAAATGAAACATTTAAACTCTAGAAATCAAGAAGTTGAAGTCTGTGAAGCAATAAATAACAGAGGCATTAAAAACACCTCACATAAGAAGGAAAAATATATCAAACAGTAAAGCCTTCAAAAAAACCCACAGGCTGGGGGGCATGAAGTGTGCAGTGATAAGTTCTATGTGGCATGTTCTGATACTGTTCCTTAGTCACTGAAAATGTGGATCGGTGGTTTTCTTACACAAGCATTATTTTATTCCCCTTTCTCGGGTAATATATCTCTAAAAATGTGTATGTGTTAGGGAATGTTTTTGAGATTGAAAATCCTCTATGTTTGCTAGTTGTTTCAGTCAGAGTAATGGTAAAATCTTGAATTCTGTATGTAGTTTGACTTGCCATCCTCTCCAGTAAATTCATTGTGGATACAGGTAAATGGACTTTGCATTTTGAATCAAATTCATTAGCATAAATATCACTTCTTTTAAAAGAGGAAAACTATATTCCTGGTGAGTGTTATGTAATTACTGATGCATTAATCAACTGGAAAATGAGAATTTTTGCTTAAGGATCATTGAATGCTGGTTCCACTAAGCCTTCTAACTGCTGACCCACAGACTACTTTACTTCATTCAGTATTCTCCCAGTGGACTGGATGTGGAGAGGAAAAAAATCTGTGGGCTTCGTGTCACGCAGTGGGAAAAGAACGTGGCAAGGCAGGGACACTGTTTCATGCAGTGGCCAGAGCATCAGCACATGCCAATTTACTGTCTGCAATAAGTGGTGGTCTCAGGATGCAGTAAATGTCAGAAGAATGAATTCATGCTGTTTATATGAAATATCGTTAGCATACAGAACAATGTATTACTGTGCTATAACGTATTTTGGAATACCCAAAGCAACTGAAAATCAGCAAAAATTCCAGATTGCTTTTCTGCCTTTTTTGTTTCAAATTAAAATATAAGATTGTACAAGCAAACAATGATCAAATAAAGACTTGCTACTGGGTACGGAGTTACCTTTTACATTGTACTTGTTTTTCTTTAATTCTCTTAAACTATTGTTTTTCTTTAATTCTCTTACATGTAATCATTTCTAAGTGTGCTTTGTGAAAACCTGTTGTATGTCTATTTCTTACAACAAATACAAGAGTGTCTAGATACTGTTGAGGTGACATGAGTTGAAGGTCTTATTTAGTTACTCCTGCTGTTAAGTTTTGGTTGAATTTCCCTTGCAATGCAAGTGATTTTAATCACAATTACTAATTGAATATATATACTGCTATGAGAATAATGTCTAAAACCATGAATGTTCATATGGCCACGATGGAAAAGCCCAGCAAGGTAAGTCATTGTAGATACAATTCAGCAGGTCTGAATTTACAGTGAATCAGAACAGTGAACCCTGCTTTCAGAGCAGTAGTGTATAAGGTAAATCTTATTCTGTAAATTACATAGTTAATGGCAGTATCTCTGCCTCAGTGTGTCTGCTACATGGGTTCAAGCCATGTAGTTGTGCAGTGAGGAAATGTTAGAGGGGGTTTCGTGGAAAGTCTGGTGTGGGCGAACAGAATGACCTTTTCTCTTTTCTCTCCTCTGTGGTTAGCCGATTGTATAGCAAATTACAACAATCAGCTGGACAACAAGCAGACAAACCTGATGTTGCCTGAGCCAACTGTGTATGGGGACGTGGACCTCAGCAACAAAATCAATGAGATGAAAACCTTCAATAGTCCCAATCTAAAGGATGGAAGATTTGTCAGCCAGCCTGGGCAGCCCACTCCTTATGCCACCACTCAGCTCATCCAGTCCAGTATCAGCAATAATGTTAACAGTGGCAGCGGGGACACCAATGAGAAACACTGGAAACCCTCTGTTCAGCAAAAGCAAGAGGCTCCACCCATACAGTACAACATTATGGAGCAAAACAAATTAAACAAAGGTGAAGAGCTTTTAGCTTGTTTCTCCTCTTTAGGCGTCAGAGGAGTTTTGACCTTCTGGTTCTGGGAGTCTAAAGCTTTCAGGTTCAGCAATTACAGGCTTCTGCAGTGCTTTTAGGCTTCTGCCTCTTTAGATGCAGAAATACACCATTTGCAGTGTCAGAAAGTTAATTAGCACCACGATAACCTTTCTGATATTGAATTTATTGTGAAAAATAACAAGCTGTGTCTTTAGAAAAGAGTTAAATAAAATACATTTCCTGTGCATATGAGATTAATTTAAATTTAATAGTAGTTAAGGGATTGGTTAGGACAGAGGCCAGATATTTTATTCATAAGCCAGATGCATGGTAGTCACATTATATTCTACCTTAAATTTTAAATAGGTCAACCTACTCTTCCCAGTTGTGGATGGAGACTCATTAAATCTACATGCTCATGTAAACGAATGAAATTTTGCATATCAAACTCTGTAAAATTGTATTGTGTTGTACACTGGGGGCACAAATGGAGTGATCCAATTCATTTTAGACTTGTTCCTAGCAAGCCTTCAGTTCTCATATTGAGAGGCAATGCTACCGCACACAGTTTTGGAAACTAAATTCCTGTGTTACCCTGACTGAAGTCTGTGGATCCAGAAGCTAAAAATAAATTGATTTCAGTGCTAACGGGAAATATCAGAATGTGCTTTTGAGGCCTTGAAGGCATATCTCTTTAATATACTGTGTGGGAGCTGGAAGAAATAGGTATGTGATTTCTTCTTTCTACTCCTCCAGGCTACCATGCAACCTCTCTTAATAACCTGATTTGCAAAACAGTATCCCTAGGAGTTGGACCCATTCTAACTTGGAACTTTTTGCAAGGTTGTAACTCAAGTGATTGCATAGTGATAAGTGATCCAGTAAAAAAGAGACATTTCATTACAGGAATGTTGATTTCTCTACTGGACCCATCTACTCACAGAGGAGTTCAAAGGGCAATATAAAATGTCACACCTTCCCTTGGCATAAACATGCCAAAAGAAAATTCAAGGGTTTTGGCTCCTTACTAGAGGGTGAAAGCTGTATTTTTTGTAATTGTTCTCTTTCATGAACTGTGTATTACGTGCCTCTTTGGGAATTAAAACATGTTTGGTTTTTATGTGCTGGAAGATACTGCATCTTTCAAATTGTGTATATTACAGCTGCATATTCTCTAGCATACTGCAGTGTGGAAAGGCCCCCTTAAAGCATTGTCTGCTGGCAGTCATATATACATATTTCAGAGTGCTGATTTACTGTTTATCCTCTGTGTAAACATATGCGGTATGTAGGGCTTCAGCGTGGTCTGTGGAATGCAACTAGGCTGAGAAACTATTACAGAATACACTCTGGTGTGAAATTTATCATTTTGCTCTTTTTCCTATGCTTACATTACCACAAACATTTCTGCAGCAGATGGGAACTGAATTCTTAGTTTTGTTTATTTTTGTTTTGATTTGCTATTTTATGAGTTGATATTCTGATCTTGGTTTCCTCATTTCCCAAGTCAAAGCCATCTTGCTGCTGATTATACCTATAGCTTTTGTGATGGGAAGTAACTGTTTTGATGAGTTACATGCTGTGCTTCATTGTCACTACTTTATGTCCAGTGGTTCTGTTTATGACGCAGTTTTATTTGCTGTATGAAGAGTAACCTACCTCCTTTCTGTTCTCTGTAAATTGTAATTGCTTTTTAGCACAAGGGTATTGTTCTTCCAGATGAATATTTTACTTCTGATGAAGTTTTACAGATCTGGTTGCCAGATCTAGATTTAAAAGTAATAAGTGTATACCAAGTGCTTTGGAACTGGAGAGCAAAGTTATGGTAACAGCCATTAGCAAAAATGTCCCTGCCTGTAGAACCTGCATGATCCAGTGTAAATAAAAATATTCTTGGGGCCAGCAGACCTGAAACAAAGACTCCTTCTGTTGTAAGCCAAATTCAGTTGGAGCTGCATTGTTGCTTCAGCAGATCATTCAGCCCTTGTCATACAGAGCTGACTCTTATGTGGGTGTGTCACCTCTGAAATACCAAAAGTAGTTACTGCAGTCCATTGGTTGTTCTGCATGCATAAATTAGGCAGAGACTGTCAGTCAAGGTGACAGTATTTGTGTGCAAGATGCTCATGCAGGTGATAGATAGATAGATAGATAGATAGATAGATAGATAGATAGATAGATAGATAGATAGATAAACAAATAGATAGATTCATTGAGACTTGATGGTTGCAGAGGCTTTGTGGAAACCTTGTGCACAGAATTCCATTTTACTCCATTTTAGCTGTGCAGTTACTAAATTCCCATGATTTCCTCTAAGCCTACAATAAGAGGCAAGATAAAAATAAAACACGATTGCAGGATGATTTTTTTCCTTCACAAAATGAATTTGTTTCTAGTTCACCACTTAAAGGAGATCTTACTTTGTGTTATAAAGCAAGTATATAAAAGTAGATGTGTTCCTGAAGGGCAGCATTAACCATACCATTAAACTTGCAGATTACCGAGTAAATGACAACATTGCTCCAACTATTCCCTACAACCAGTCTTATGACCAGAATACAGGTGGATCCTACAACAGCTCAGACAGAGGCAGCAGTACATCTGGTGAGTACCTGCAGTGTTTTCCAAGAAGCCTTAGGCTCTGTGGTGTCTGGATGCTGTAACCGTGGATAGCAATATTTACTGGGCTTAGAGGAGTGATGGGGAGGAATCCACGGACAGTAGATGTTGAACAGCACAAAAACTGTCCCAAAAGGTGCCTGTATTTCTGTTACATCCTCAGGATTGCTTAGTGTCATCCAAATGTCAGTTAAGTAACTGATTTTCTGAAATTGTGAAAGTCACGAACTCAAATAGTGGTTGGATTTCCTAATGCTGATGGTTACTGGGTAATGTTGTGTTTTCCAGATGGGCAAGTTATAGCAATTTCTTTCCAACTGTCACCCCAAAAAAAAAAAAAGGATTTTCATTTATGTGTTACCTTCCTTGTACTTGTACTTTAGTGACTTTGTTCCTCCTCTCTGGGGTCTACTTACGCAATTCATGAGCCAACTCAAGATACACAGTAGTTGAGTGATACCCAACAGAACTCTGCTTTAAGTTTTTCATTTTGTAAATTAAACCCATGTATTTAATTGAGTAAAAAAGCATTCGGGCGTACGTAAAATTCTTATAGTTTTCAGTCACTATATGTCAAAATTATTTATGTACATCATTTAGATATAGATGGTAGATCCCATTGGCATCTCCTGTACAAACAATCTAAAAATCCTTTGTAAAAATCTTGAAACAAAACAGCTTTTTGTGCACTCTGTACTTTGGCACCACAGAATATGTTTTAATTCAAAAGTTATGTTTTATCATTGTAGTATAACCTTTTCACTTCCAGGTTTGATTTCTGGTAGAGGTTTAGCTCTATATGAGCTAAACCAGGGACAAAACATAGGCTTGGTTTGGGGCTTTACTGTAAGTGTGGTAGTTAGGCTGTGTTTATTTACATCAAACCAGTTTCAGGGTGAGTTATAGCCACAGTCACAAGTGCCTTGAACTTTACATCTACTAATCAAGATGCAGACTTTTCCCATTCTGTTCTGCTGTTTTCTTTGATAGTACAGTTGCCTTACCCAACCTGTGCTTTGTCCTGACTGATTCTGACTAAGGCATAGCAGACATAAATATGTTGATGAGCCCTGCTGTGCCTCTGGATGATATGAATTCTCAGTGGCTTCTCCCAGCTGCTCAGCTGTGTTGTTCTGGGAGACAGCCTTTTGCCCATTCCCAGATCTAAAAGATCAGGATGTGGTGCTGAGCCTGTTCTCAATGTTAAGACCTGAAATTTAGCATGAAACATCTCAGGGGTATGAACCATGCAAATTAAAAATGAGAGGGTGTTGTTTTCCATGCTGATACCTATTAGGGTTATTCATAACTCTTAACAATTCATAGTTGTATGCCAAGGAATCCAGCAGGAATGAAGCAAGGTGACCAAAGTAATAAATTAATTGTGTTGAACCATGCATATATCATGGTGCTTAGGATACAGAATGCAGGTTGCCTTGGGATAGTTAGTGTCTTCCTTGACATACTAAGATAGCACAAAAACAATTTAACATAGCTAAAACATGTGTATCTGGCAGCTCATGTGGGATGATAATTACCAGAACTACTGTCAGTAAGAGTGGAAAATCTGAGACAGCAGAAATGAAAAAAAAAAACCTTCCTAAATCTCTCTGCAGTATATTTAATCATGTATATAATGCTTTACTGTGATAATATAAAATCATGCCTCAGTTTAAGAGAGAAATGTGAATGATTCTAAAACATACTCAAAATCACAGTGACTTTATCTACATAAAATGAGTTTATCTATAAGAAAGATGTAACAATAGCAAAAAAGGATTAAAATGTATAGATAACAAGGAACAATGGTTGAGCCAGTTCTCATCTTAGCCATGTCCAAACTTAAAATTTGCTACCACCTGAATAATTGGTCTTATTCACAGTTGTTTGAACTGTTAAAGCTGCATTGCTTTATTATGAGCTGTAATTTTCCAGTAATAGCAGTTGAAAACATTTGTGAAATACTTCATCGATCTTTTTTTTTTTTTTCTGTTATTTTAGTTCTTCCAGCAATTATTTTCAACTGCACCTGCCATTTAGACTAAAAGTAGTAATTTCATTGTGCCTAAAATGTTTCAGTGGACAAGTACAAATTGCCTATATTCAGTGACTTAATGCAACAGTAGAACTTTAATAGATCATATCTGTATCATATTGTATTTTAGGTTCTAGCAATTAAATAGGATAAAGGCACTTCAGAAAATATATCTACAGCTCATTTGTTTTTGATGATAATCTTTAATGTAATTAACAGAAGTAGGAAGCTCACTCTTAATGACATTGCTTGTAAAATTCATTTATGGTCTTATCGCATTTTAACTGTTTATTTAAAAAATTAAAGTTTTGTATCCCATGTGTCTGTTTCACGCTATGTAAAGTTCCTGCTTAAATTCAAGCACTTAAAATGTAGATCAGTTCTACAAAGAGGCTACAAGCACAAACCAGTGTAAAAAGGAGGAATGCCAATTTGCTCAAAACTGAGCAAAACAATAAATTCTCAAAGAATGCAAGAGCATCTGGGAAGGGACTGAAGTTGTTTTTGTTTTCATAACTAGTGGTGAGGAGAGACTTCAAAGCATTACAAATATGTGCTGCTTTTTATTCCCAGGGAGTCAAGGGCACAAGAAGGGTGCTCGGACCCCAAAGGCTCCCAAGCAAGCTGGCATGAACTGGGCAGATCTTCTCCCACCCCCTCCAGCACACCCACCTCCCCACAGCAACAGCGAAGATTACAGTCTTTCGGTGGATGAAGGGTAAGACTGTGCACCTCCCACTTTAACCACTAGTTAATTGAAGTGTGATTTGCCCTACAAGCTGGCAGTGAGACCTTCCTCCAGCACTTCTCTGGTGCTGCTCGTGGAGCTGTAGCGTGGCAATTTGGAGAGCACCACTGACAGTGGTGTGCATCCACTCAGCACATCCTTACCGAGCTGTTCTCAGGGGCACAGAGAGCAGTGCTTTGTTTCTGGGCTGTTAATACATGTATCAGATATGCTAATTACACAGTACAAATTTAAGTCCTTATTTTCTTAAAAAATTAATTTTAGCTATGACCAAGAAATTCCTTGTCCTGTGCCACCTGCAAGGATGTATCTGCAGCAGGATGAGCTAGAGGAAGAGGAAGAAGATGAGCGAGGTCCTACTCCACCTGTCCGAGGAGCAGCTTCCTCTCCAGCCGCTGTCTCCTATAGCCATCAGTCAACTGCCACCCTCACCCCCTCTCCCCAGGAAGAACTCCAGCCCATGTTACAGGACTGTCAGGAGGATCTGGGACACACACAACACCAACCTGACCGGAGGTGTGTGAATGCAAATGTAGCGAGAGAGATGTGACAAGAGTCATCCGAGCCCCACTGAAAATTCCTGGTGAATTTAGTGAGGCCAACAATTTCCCCGTTATTCTGTTGCTATTTAACTGCTAATCCAGGATGCTAGAACTATTTTAACCTAAGAAATAAGTAATTAAGTTGCTTTGTTATTCTACCATGGGAAGAAATGCAGAATATCACTTTAGGGTACGTACGATACTGACATAAGTTAAATTCACAGTCATCAGGTTATTAAAGTGGTATCGTTAGCACAGCTTACCATATAATTACAGTTCCATTGTTTCCAATAGATTTACTGCATTATTACCATAAAATAGCATGCATTATTTCACAGTAACTGTGCAATTAACTTGTCACCAATATGTATGAATATATATAAATATATAATTTATATAACCTATAGATTTTTCTCCTCTCCTAAATCCTAATACGGGAAATTACTGCTTGCAAAATTTTCTTAACATTTCCATCTAACCTTATTTAAAGGAATGACCAACATTAATAAAGACAGATATTTGCTACAGGGAAATTTTGTTTCTTCTCCGAGTTGCTTTTACAACTGTTTTGCATATAAACTCTCACAGCTTCTCTCCCATAAAACAGTGAATTCTGAATGAGCCCTTTTATGTATGATGCTTACATCTCTTGGCTTTTGTTTAGAAGGCACAGCTTTTCCATCCCAAGTGATGGGCTTTTATTATCTTTTTCCTCCAGTGGTTTGCACATATTGTTTATTGCCACAAATATATAAACTTACCAGCAGCATTCTATGTGGAATTTCTATTTTTAGCAAAATGTAAGCCTCTTAAAATGAAATTTATATGATTTTTTTTAATTAGACTGTAGAGCTTTGATTTTTCAACATAAGTTACTGAATATTTATAGATGTATTTTCCAGAATCTTTTTTAAAAGTTAGGTCATCTTTATGGTTCCCGTTTTGTATGTAGGCAGTAGTTATACATATTTTTTTAAATGGGCCTATATCTGCTTTTACTTTAGCTCCCCGTACTTGACCTGCCTTGGTTTGTTTCCTTTACTCTTTATGGTAACACTTGTACTGTGTATCTTTTCCTCCTTTCCTCTTCTTTCCTTTCCTCTTCCTTATCTTCCTGAGTCTTTAAAATCACTCTTTTCATTATTGGATGGCAAATTTTCTGGGTTATTTGAGAGGTAAAGCTAAAGTGGACATAAATGAAAAGGGGAAAAGCTAAGTGACCAATAGTCATGAGCGATGTTCCAGAATCTCTGTGATTTTCTGGAGATTGGGAGATGTGTCCTGACATACAGAATGGAGTAGGCACAGAAGCAGATGTACACAAACATGCATAACCAGCCAGCAGCTGTCTAGAAAGTAGAAAGTTTCTCAATGCAAAGACTCCTGGTGGGTCACCATCAATGCCATCAAAACTTAGTGGCAGAGGGAGCTGGAAGGATGCTCCAATTTAAGCTTCCAGGCCATACCACTTACTCTTTGTGTGGACTGAAAAAATAAAATTTGTATTTATTTTGTCCTTCCTACAATGCCTAAATCTAGCTTTGCTGAAAATCTTAGAATTTGTTAGGGACTAATTTTGTCTTTTCCATCTTATTTTTCCAAACGTTGTTTCTTTTCTTTTTGCTGCGTCCATCTCATCAGTTTTAAAGTAGCCATGTAATTCTATTTATTTGGTTTTTGAGGCTTGGCTGGTTACCTGTTCCATCTGCTGGTGTTGATACACCCCAGGGCTGCTGTTGAGGAATTGGGTGTCCTGTGCTCAGCAGCTGTAACCCGTTCTGGATGGGTGGGGTCCTGTTTGAATGTGGTGTGGCAATACTTTCAAACTAGGAACACATTCCAAGTGGTGCCCTTCCACATTGATTTTGGGTGTTTTGGAAACAGTGTATAGTGAAATGTTAAATGGTGTGTAGTGAAAATAATGCCTGAAATACTGTTTGTCATAATTTTATTAGCTTTAGTCATAGTTCTGCTGGGTGTTACTTCGTTTGCTGGTCAGAACCAGGCATCTAGAATAGGATTCTGGTGGTGAGGGTGTACTGTAATATTTCTCTGTCTGGTGAGCTTGCTGGACGTATAGCAAACTGAAATACAAACCTGTGGTCTGGAAGAGTCAAAAAGCAAAGAAAAAAACTAAAGATTTAGTGGGATAGGAGGTGGTGTCATGTTGAACCCAGAGCTGAGATAGGAGACAATGTCACTGTGAAAGCGAGAACCTGCATCAGATAAAGGGGAAAGAAGAATTGTTAATTCTGTATGCCCGTGAACCAGCTGCTCTCAATTAGCCTATCCCTAAAGGTTGGCAGCTAAACTACATTTTCAAGAACTCTAACATATTTTATAACCAATTGCCTGTCTTCTTATACCAAAACCTAGAGAATAGACAAATATATCACAAAGACATTTGTCACAAGAGCTTTAAATTCAGGCTGTAAGACTTCATTGGGCAAGGTCTCTAGTCAAAGCAGGTACAGATTACAGCAACAGCTTCTGAGATTTGGGGGTGCTGTTGTAAAATTATTATTGGATATTTATCCCTATTTTTCGTTCTGTTCAGTACTTAATGCAGCAAGTGAGAAATAGTAATGATGTAGTCCAGGGAGGATCCAGTTGTCTCTTCCCATAGAGTCATAGGTCTTTCCATGCTAACATTTCTTTCCAAAATTAACATACATTCCCATTTATTAAAATAAAAAATTTAAAAAAAACCCCAAAAATTGCATGTTGTCCATACAAAAGAGTTAATTTAACCATGAGAGTCACCATTTCTCAATGAGATAATAAGAGGGCAAAGTTGACAAAGGAAAATTACTTTAAAATTTTTTTCAAAGCAGACTGCAGTAGAAATTCCTGATGAGCACAGCCAGCAGAGAATGGGAGAGACATTACTGCAAAAAGTGTGTTTTCCTGCAGACAAATGGCACTTAAAGAGCATGTCTGTGGCCCCATGAAGAACTGTTAACAGTGTTGCTACCTGGAACTTCTGAGTGAAGTATTAACTAATCTTGAACATTGATCTGATATCTTATACTTTGCCTCCTTAAGCTGAAGATACCATTACTGACAAATTAAGATCAAAATTAGTTAACCCATACATCTGTATTCATGTTGGTACCCCTAAGGCCTAGAACTAACAGTATGGTAGAAAATACTTTTATTTCATCACCTAGATCAATGTAAAAATAACGAAGTTGCAGTCTCTCTTTTCATATCTTTCTGAATCACCAGGGTGGGTGGAGGGAAGATAATGTTAATGGAGCAATGTATTTGGATAGATGCATCTGTTGGCATTAGTAGTTTCAAGCTATATGTTTGCAGTTATTTCTTTTGCTTATACTCTCAAGGGTGCACAAATAATTTTTTTGATAGCCACATGATCTGTAACCAATTTTTTGGTTACCATTTTCTTTGCTTAGCTCTACATGTGTTATTTAGGGAAAACGAACAGCTTTATCATTAAAGTCAGTGATAAAGGAACCGTGTTAAAAAAATCAGGTTTCTTTGTGATAGATTTCAAGCTACATAGCTGTCAGTTCTGATTTACAGCGAAAGTATAAACTAAAAAAACAAACCTGAGCATTTCACATATAAATTAGGTGGATTTAAAAAGGCCCGCCAAGCCTGCTGGGAAATAAAAAAACTATTTTCATCAATCTGCTGTTTCCTCTGACTTCATTACGCGGTTTCAATTGTTCTCACCCTTGTGTTTTTATGCAGACGTCAACCTGTGAGTCCTCCACCCCCTCCAAGGCCTATCTCCCCACCACACACCTACGGATACATCTCAGGGCCCTTGGTCTCTGACATGGATACCGACGCCCCAGAAGAGGAGGAGGACGAGGCGGATATCGAGGTTGCCAAGATGCAGAACAGGAGGCTCCTTTTGCGTGGCCTGGAGCAGACCCCTGCCTCCAGCGTTGGGGATCTGGAGAGCTCCGTGACAGGCTCCATGATCAATGGCTGGGGCTCGGCCTCTGAGGAGGACAACATCTCCAGCGGGCGCTCCAGCGTCAGCTCCTCCGACGGATCCTTCTTCACCGACGCCGACTTTGCACAGGCCGTGGCAGCAGCTGCCGAGTACGCCGGGCTCAAAGTGGCCAGGAGGCAAATGCACGAGGCAGCAGGAGGTGAGTGCTCCTCTGCTCCACGGCAGTGTTGGGGTCTCTGCTTGTCAGAGTGACCCAAGAAAAGTTAGAAAGTCTCTTTTCCCAGCCCGGTGCTCGAAGAAGGAGTCAGAGCTCTTCATTTCTCAGTCTCAAGGTTGTTTATTGTATCTTATCTATGAAATTCTTTCTCCTGTCCAGCTGAGGTCCACTCAGCAAGACAGTCAGAGGCACTCTCTCTGCCCTCAGCGTGGTTTTATGTCTTTATACTAAAAACTACGTGTACAATGTTTGCAATTACTTTCCAATACCTATCACCTATGTTAGACAGTGAGCTTCTACTCTAAACCAGTCTAAAAGTGCCAACATCACAGCAGAACATGGAGGCCAAGAAGAAGAAGAAGAAAGGCAGGACACGCCCAGATTCCTCCAACTTGCCTTCTGAACCCCCATTCTAAAAACCCCAAAAATTTACTTTTTCACCTCATGATAAATCCACTATCATTCTATTTAATTTGTTGTGGCTTGCAGATCTTCATCTAAGGTTGGTAATTTTCTCCATGGGTGATAATCAAAACCACAGGCATTTTGGGCTCTGAGCCAGGGTCTCTGAGACCCCTGGCAGAGGTCTTGGCTGCTCAGGACAGCCAGAGGGATGTCCTGGGTCCTGCCATGGGAGAACCAAAAAAGTGGCCACTGTGCAATGAACCTGTCCACAGGCGCCTTCTGAACTCCCGTTCTTGGGATGTTTAGAAGTCAGGGAGAGGCAGGACAGGAGTTTTGGTGAAACAGTTCAAATAAGTTGCTGCTCTACAGTGTTTCTCATAAGTAGCTCCTAGTTCTTTGGTCTCACTGATCACAGACAAACACCAGCCCTGCTGATGGGTTTGTACTCAGAACTGAATGGGGGTGGGGGGGTAAAGGATTATAGAAGTCTATCTTTTCCCAGTATAAGGCTCCCAGTGTTTCCAGTTACTCTGAAGAGTGTTTCAGCCACAAGAGAAGAAGATTTAATCCCTCTCTCTTGAAATGTCCAAACAAATAGTAAACCTTTAGATTCATATTTTCCCTGGATTTTGATTTGATTTTTTTTTGAGGAATTCTGTTCAGGCTTTTACTGTTTTATTATTGGGATGAGCTGGCTTTGTGTTGGTTTCGTGTTTTGATAGCTGTTATGAATTGCATTTTAAATTATAGATTATGCATATGCAGCAGGGCCTTATGCACATGGTAGTGTTTTCACTTTTCCTTTCTCCTGAAACACCACTGAACATATAAAACATGATATTTGAAATATTGCATTTTTTACAACATACTGGATGCTAGTAGCACTGGATATATACAGGTATACTGGATATATACAGTAACCTTACTAGGCAAAGTGGGTATTGTTATACTTCATCTAAAAAATAAGAATACAGCAGGCTGGCAGGAAGGTTTCAGGCAGTTCCATGAATGTTTTGACAATCAATCCTATTAAACTGCCAGACCTGCAGAAGAGGTACTCTGTCACAACTGTGTCCACCCTGACTCCACAGATTTTCAACCTTCCTCCCACTTCAGATATCCTCTCCCAGTTAACAGCCCTTTGTTTCATTTCAACACAGCTGTTCATCATGAAGAGTGAGAGGGGAGGTAATTTAGTAATTCTGGATGAAATCCTGACCGATTGAAGTAGGTGGCAAAACTCCCATTCGTACCCACAGGGCCAGGATTTTATCCCTTTTGTACAAATAAATTCCTATAAATATGTGTAGAGACTTATATGTTTAGAAAAGGTCTTTTTACATACGTTTGCTAATATTTTTGCAACAGTTAAGTTCATGTTATGCAATGATTTATATATATTGGTATTGTGTGTGCCTGACTGCATGTCCTTAAAATGTGACACTTCTT
This sequence comes from Molothrus aeneus, assembly GCF_037042795.1. Lineage (NCBI taxonomy): Eukaryota > Metazoa > Chordata > Aves > Passeriformes > Icteridae > Molothrus > Molothrus aeneus. The sequence goes on from NC_089647.1 coordinate 9,111,457, forward strand.
ATCTGCAAATAATCCGTGATAAGATGCCAGCCATCCAGCCTCAATGCATTCCTGAAAATTCACTCAAAGTGGCAGAGGGGACTTCTGTACCCAAGACCTGCTGGTCACTTGCTCTGCTTATGGCAGGGATGACCTCATGTGGCCCAAGCTAGGGGAGGAGGAACCTGAAAGGGAAATGTTTTGCTCTTTCCAGAAACTGGCTGGGTGGGAATCCTGCTTCTGCTTGCCTGCTGATGGATTTTGTGCTCCTGGGGCAGGAGCTACCAGCTACCAAGCAGCTGGATAATTTCTGTGCAACCAAGCCAGCCTGCCTAATGATAGGATAGCAAATGCCCCGATTTAGTTGCAGCTCATTCTAAAACTGGATGAGCTTTACTACTGTTCCAACAGTGTATTTTTAGGTTTTGTACAGCAAGAGCATTCTGATGTGAAAAGAAGTATGAAAGATCTCTTTATTTTAGGTAAGAAGAATAATTGCTATTGTTCTATAACCATTTGCAGGCCGTAGACATTTTCATGCATCGCACTGTCCCAGACCCACCAGCCCTGTATCTACCGACAGCAACATGAGTGCTGTTGTAATACAGAAGGTCCGACCTGCCAAAAAGCAAAAACACCAGCCAGGACATCTGCGCAGAGAAGTCTACACAGATGGTGAGTCCACTGAAACGGGTGAAAGCCTCAGTGAACCTTCCTAAATGTGCATTCAGTGTGTGCGCGTGAAATTTTTTCCGCAGAGATAACGCCGCGTTTCAGAATTCAGTGATTTGTGTTTCCTGTTGCTAAACAAGCTGAACAGTTTAATCATTTTAAATGCCAGAGTTCCTTAATACTGTACATTGATGCTGCCACTCCAGAGCCTTGCACCTGTTTTCTATAGTGTCCTAATCGGCTAATTACCATCATTAGTTAAGAGCCCAGATAGCTTAAATAGTACAGTCATTGAGAATAATGCTTGGTTAGGATTAAAATCTTTGTTCATGTGACTGACTATTAAAACCTTCAGAATTTGTCCTTTCCTGGAAAAAAGCAATTCACCGTTCGAATGGTGGGCAGCACAAATGCAGTGAATTGTAATCCTGGCCACAGCATTGTTGCAAGCGGTTACTTTGTGAGTGAAAGCAAAATCTAATCATCTTCTCTCATGCCTTCACACACAATATCAACTCTTGCTGAAAAGGTAGTGCTTGTATTCTCTTGGGGGTGTAGGATGATAATGCAAACATTGTGATGTTGTCTAGAGAGAGCCTTTAATGAAAATGCCTCAGGTGGTGCAGCTTTTATTAAAGCACTGCCTTCCAGTTGTATGAAACAATCCGTGGGCTTTGTTGGAAATTCATGTAAGATAAATTCCCCAAGACTTAACCCATCTTGTCAAGTTTGCGGAATTTGCTAACAGGAGGGAGATGTGGGGGAAGGGGAGGGGAGGGAAGGGAAAAAGAGAGAAGGGCAGAGCTCCCCACCTCCTGCTTCTCTCCAACAACAATCTGATTAGGACTTTCATTACCAGCCTGAATTTTTTCAAAGAGGGGCATCATTTGCCATTATCATATGAAAGGCTAATATTATAGATCCTTATCCAGGGTTACAAGAAGGGAGTTTTGAACCACTTCTCCCTGTGATTCCTGCCACTTGACGAAAAAATTTAATACAAAGCTCAAAGCACGATGAGCAGAAGTAATTTAGCAATGAGTGGTTGTCCGTGCTATTATCTGTACTTTATTGGGAGTATTTTCTCTCAGTAGCATCTATCTGATATTAGGCTGCATTAAATGCTGGCATGACACAGTGCACCTGGGCCTCTTGGCTTGTGCCCAGGCCCCTTCTGTCAGCCAAACTGAGCTGTTGGAATATTATCTGATTTCAAGAGGTTATTACAGTGCTTTTGTGCATGTTTGCTTCTGTGAAAGGACAACACAAGGTGTAAATCCCAAAACTGTACCAGAAACGTTACGTTTATGAGACTCTTGTAATGGCGTTTCACTGGATTTTTATTGACATTTTATCAGCTTTTATTCTCTAGAAGAGAATGCTCGTAACTGAATAATTGGCAGAGCATCAAGCCTCAATACAAACGCAATAGCTAGGACATCAGAAATAAATAAATAAAGGTGTTTTATGTGGCCATTTGCTTCTAACATGAGGATAAATAAGAGGTGGTCCTGTATTTGATGACAGGTTTTTTGTGAAAGTAGTTATACAGAGTTAAATCATAGAGCCATTGTCATTAAATTTTACAATATAGATTTGACAACCATGATCAATATTTGTTTTGTCTTATGTAGCACCTGCTTATTTCAGCATATTTTCTAATTAGGTAAGAATTTCCACTAACCTTTTTATAGTGCAATACAGTGTGGTCATTCAGGGAATAGCAAATTATGGCTTTAATTCCGGCAGAGCTAATAAAATCCAGTTCAAAGGTCGAAGGACTTGTTTGGTTTTGATATTTTTTTTAATTGTTATTTTTTCCCCTCAGTCTATTTGCATAAGTATATTTGGAACCTTACAGTAGATTCTAACCAGTCACTTTAATAGCCTCATCTAGTATATTGTGACTCTTTAGAATTAGCTATAAAGTAACATATAGTAATTGTTTTCCTTAGGTGGAAAAAAGTGGTATGGATGAATGAATGAAACATTTAAGCACAATTGACCTCTCTGAGATATACTTAGGTTTTTATACTGGCTTGATGACTATTCTTTATCTTTTTTTATAAAGGAGTGCCTGATACAGAGTTGCTTTTTTTCCTCATAATGAGTAAACATATATATGTTTGTAGTAGTGGAGGAATAAAAGGCAGAAACATTCAGTAAATACTAAAAAGAGAAAAATACATTCCTTCAGGACTTTCTCAGCCTCTGAAATGGAATTTTAAAGAATTGCATATAAAGAATTTTCTACTGTTCCCAAATTACCTGAATAAGTACTTGCTAGTACTTCTATGAAATAAAAGTGTAATGAAGAATTTAAATGATTAGTTGACAGGAAAAATATATAAGTAAATTAAAGACTTTCATGAATAGTAGAAAATGCCAGGAGTATTATCAGCAGCAATAGATATAAATCTTTCAAAATTCTCTTTTTTTACTTTCATCACACAGACAAATCTGTGAAAGAGATTGGTCTTTCTGAAGGTGTGTTTGTTATTAATGTAGCAATAAAAGGCCTACTACTACCTATTTTTAAATGAGTTCTCTCTAATCTACTCTGCACAGTCCAAGTAGTAACAATTTTGTGTTTTCCATGAGCATTAGTTCAAGTCAGTTGCCACTTTATGTGGGATGGGATTTCAGCTCACTTGTTTTGTTCCTTGACCGTCATCCAGGCAGTGAAAGGTTCTTCATATTTGTTGCTAAAAATCTTTGCACAGTAGGTGGTAAGGATTAAAATGTATGAATTTTTAATTGCTCTTCATCTAGCCTTTTAGGAGGGTTTACTAAGAATGCATTACAAGAACCAACTAGCAGATGTACCCTCCTTCTCAACCTTGACTGACCTACTTACATATTTAATTTAGAAAAACAAACTTTAAAAGGATATGTTTGTCTTTTCTAAAAATATATATGGGAGACTCTCCTCTCAACTGTCTTGAAGTGATTTATCAGTTGTTACAAACCCTAGAATTGTAAGCATTTAGATAAAAAGAATAAAAGTACTTTGCCATTGTTCTGATTCAGTAGGTCTTTCAGTAGAAATTATGCCTTTCACAGTTCACATGAGATTTTAAATCCTGATTCTTCTTTAAATCTCTGAGTGAGGAAAAATTACTAAACAGTTTTGCAACTAACTGGCTGAGACTGTAACTGAGTTATTTAGCTGTGTTACCAATGACATGATGTCAGGGCAGCTGAATTTCTCACAAAAGGCAGTTGAACACCTGCCAAATATTCCTTGAATTTTCACTTGGAAATGTTAAGCCTTTATGCATGCCAACATCATTTGTACTTTTTGTCTCCCTCTGCTTGTGCAGTACAAAACAATCTACTCTGTATGAAGCAAATTTTAGCAAGGTACAAAAAACGTAGGACTGCATTTGTTACTATGCTAAAAATCAGCTTGTTATTGAATTGTAATAATTTTCAGATGCTTGTCCTCTTCTCAGTCCTTACTTCTGAGTCCATTATATTTTTAAATACAGAATTTTTTACTTGAGGAAGGTTTTGGGAGTGAAAACTGTTTTGATAATTATGCAAATGTACATAAAAGGAAAAAAAAGGCAACAGCTTTTGTACATCATACTGGGCTTTGCTGTATTAATTTGTCCATTCAGTTATTGTGTACAGTGTGAGCCATGTTTCTTGAGAGACAAAGCATGAAAACAACTTCACTACATGAATAATAGCTCAGATTATGATGTGTCTGGAAATCTTAAATGCTGGCTAAGGCTTTTTCAAGTCAGGAACAATCTTGAGTTTTGCCTACCAGCATGAACATAAAATACACTGAAAATTCACTTCATATCTTACAGAATGGTTTAGGTTGGAAGGAACCTCAAAGGTTATCTGGTTCTAACCCCCTGCCATGGCCAGGGACACCTTAGAACAGGTTTCTCAGAGCCCCATCTAGTCTTGCCTTGAACACTTCCAGGGGTTGTCTTTAGTATTGCATCAAATCTGTAACTGTTATTATCTTCAGGGTATGACTGAAAAAATCTGCAGCTTGATAGAGTTTAAAAGAGAGAGTTGCCTAATGAAGCCTAATTGCTTCATTGGTCACTACTTACAATTCATCTTGTTGTGCTTATTTGTGGTTTCTCCACTTTAGTGTTAAACTAATTTAGCAGATTATTTTTCCTCAACTCTGTTTAGCTTATGCCATGGTTCCTATGTGTGTTCTCATTTAGAAAATTATCCTCTGCCCTTTCAAAAGACACCTATGGAAGGTTTCTCCTGTAGGCTGAGCTATGAAATGGCATCCATTAATTGTTTGAGTTACATGGGAAGCAGGATAACAGTAATACATAGACATGAATGAAACATGTGAGCACAGCTGACCTTTAACAAATACTTCTGAGTTCTTTCCATTGGTTTGATGTTGCTTTGTGATTTATTTTTATTCCTTACAATGGAAGCTTCTGTTTTGCTTTTAATAAGAAGTGTGCCAGTTTGTACTCGAGGAGGCAGATTGAATCTGGATTTTCTCTGTGATCTGAGCTGTTAAAATAAATACCACAGGGGTGTAATAGTGTTGACCTCTGAAAGGGATTTTTTTTCCCTCTGTTAAGGATTCTCAGTCAGAAGCACTGTGTTATAATGAAGATTTTTATAGTTTCCCTGCAGGTTGCAAAAATGTTCTTGAAAACAAATATCACTATTCTTTAGTTATTATTGTACCTACCATAGAGCTGCTGCCAGTTTATGAAATATTTTATATCAGTGCATCTTTCTTTTCCATAGTAAAGATTCAACACCACTTTGTTCCTTGTCCTGTGTAGCTGTAGAGGATTCTTGAATAAAGTAGTTTGTTCCAAGCTGTATTTAACAGGCTACGGGAATGTTCCTTCCCTTCATATTTGTTCAGCCATGGCATATCTGCTGGACACGGGCTCCAAGGGAGGCTGAAAAAGCTGATGTTGGATATCTACACTCCCTTTACATCAGCAGGTTCAAGAGAAGGGCTGTTCAGTGCTTTATTGAAGAAAAAGTGAGTGGAGCATGTGACACATTGTCCTGGTTTCAGCTGGGGTAGAGTCAAATTCTTGTCAGCAGCTGTTACAGGGCTTTGTTTTGGATCAGAATAAGAATGGTGTTGATGTTGTTTTTTTTTTTTTTACTAAGGTGTGTTTATCTTAAGTCAAAGACTTTTTTTTTTCTCGTTTTATGCTCTGCCAAGTGAGGAGGTGCAAAGAAGAACCTGGGAGGGAGCGTAGCTGGGACAGGTGACCCAAACTGACCCAAGGGATGTTCCACACCATGGAATGTTGTGTCCAGTATATAAACTGGGGATTTACCCAGAGGGGTTCAGGGAGGGGGATCTGGCATTGATTGGTCAGTGACCAGTGGGTGGTGAGCAATTGCATTCTGCATCACTTTTTTTCCCCCTTCATTGTTATCATTATTGTTATTGTTAACCATTATTGTATTATTTTCCTTTTCAATTATTAAACTGCTCCTAGCTCAACATACAACTTTTACTTTGATTGTCCTTCCCATTCCACTGGCGTGAGAGAGGTGAAAGGTTGTGCAAGTGGCTGAGAGGAATTTCCTCTCCAGCTGGGCTTAAAACCATGACAGTCCTTTTTGGTGCCCAGCACGCACCCCAAAGGGTTGAGATAAGGACAAATCTGACCAGAGGGATTTAAAAGAAAAGCACTGGTTCCAAAAGTCTACACTTCTGAGTTTAAGTATCTTCATCTACTTCTGAGTCAGTGTGTCCTCTTCTGAGGGAAGACAATACTGTGAGAAGAAAGCATTCCTCAGGAAGGAAAGAATTGTTGGAATCTCCACAGACTAATTCGGAGTTTGTTTTATTTTTTAATCCAAGTTCTGTAATTGCTAACAGTGTTTTGTGAGGGGCGGGGTCCATCTTCAGTCTTGCTTTGTAAGAATAGTTCTTGTGCTCAATAAGCTTTAGTCTGGATTGACATGGACATATGCACCAAGCTTTCAAGGAACACATTACACACAACTCTGAGGTCTTAGGCCAACTTCACATGAATTTTCACATGATTGCTGATTGGTAAGAGGTTATATACTTCTTGAGAACAACACTTTCTGCAGCAGGTGTTGACTCTTAAGATCACATGGTTGTGAATCATTGTGATCCAGAAATTCAAATTTGCATCTACAGGGCTAGGCAGCCCAGTGAAAGTAGTTTGGTTTTCCTTTTGGTGGCAGGACCTCACCTGCCACCAAATTTAGACATTTTCAGAAGAGGTAGTCTGAGTGCTACTCTGATGGCTGGAATTACAGACTTTGACTGCTGAGGCTGTGTACTGAACAGAAGTTACCTCTCTAAACCATGTTTAACAGTTACAGATAACAAAGGAATGCAGCATAAATGATTTTGTGCTTTCTTGCCAAGTATGTTGTAAGGCTTGGTGCTGTGACCACTTCCCTGTGAGCCTGTTTCAGTGACCAGCCACTCTCTGGGTGAAGAACCTTTTCCTGTTATCCAATCTAAACCTCCCCTTCATTTTGATTCAGCCACTTAGTTTATCCAAGCTTACATTATTCCTTTTTAGGGTTTGCAAATGATAGTCCTTTTTCTTAAAAGATACCTGCAAATATTGAGTGTTGGGTAGATACTCAAAATTAAGTCTCAATAGTCAGTTGTTTACCTTTAGTTGCTCTCCATAACTACTTATATTCAACAAACAAACTACCATGATGGGATTTTTTGTTTGTTTGCTTTGTTTGTTTGTTGTGGGTTTTTATCCACCAAGACAGTACAGTTATTGCAGCAGGATATAATTTTCCTGAAGTATGTCCAACCTTATGAACCATACTTTTTGACATCTTTCTTCCTCATCATTCCAGTCCAGCCACTTGATAAAATTTCCAGTCTTGTTTAAGACAGGTAAAGGATAATTCCAAGATATGTCATCAGGTGTGTGTGTTGGATGGTTCCCAGTAAGCTTACACAGAGCACTGAATTCTGCATTGCTTCATCTTTCCACAGGGCTGGATCAAGTCACTCATGCTTTGTGTCACTGGAAAACCTCTCAAAAATGTTGGGCATTTGCCATATCTGAACTTACATCTATATATTAGATATGTACTTTTTCTTACTCAGGAGCAGTACCTTTATTTTTGACCCAATTTAGGTAAATTTAAGTTGAAACATTCTATTGAATAGACTCAAAATTAGCTGTGTATATATAGTGGTGTTTGTAAAAGACAGCTGCTCGCTGATTTTTGTGGAAGTAGAAAGCACACTATTAAAAAATGCTTACATTTAAATTTTTAATAGTGATGGGTTTTTTTCTAGCAGTTCCACTTGCGAATATTAACCTCATCTCACGTTTTTTTAACCTGTTGTTCTCTTAAATCCATGTGAATTGAAAGCCTATAGCTTTATTGTGAACTGCTTTTGTATCGCCACTCCCTTACTTGACTCCTATATTTTTTCTTCACGTTAATATTCTACAGAGCACTGTTGTACCCTGATGAACATTTTACATTTTCTAGTTTTATGTCCTAATGCAAGAATAGAAAAATATAATGAAGTAAATAATGTGTATTCTTAATAAATAGCATTTTTAAAATGTTCAGAATTTTAGAACCTCTTAAGCTGTGCTAGTTTAAAGAGACAAATCCAGAAATCTTAGGCTTATTTTCATTGACTGTGCTTTTTCTTCTTTTTTTTTTTTTGGTATGTCATGACATAGCCACAGACATCAAGGATATGTGTGTTATTTTAACCTACTATTTTAAAGGAAGAGTGTAATAATGCATATAGTTTATCTTTATATGTGTCAGCAATGCATCTGATACACATTCTTACATCCCACCTTGTGTGCTTTAATGCTCACTACACTGAAGACTTTGAGTAATTGCAGCACGAGCTGCTGTATTATTGAATGGACTTAGCAAACAATTACAAATGTCAGGAAGGAGATGTTATTATCCTTAATTCTTCGTTGCTATCCATAACTGATATCCAAGTGCCCAAAGTTTATTGCAGTTTTTGGTCATGTTTTTTAAGAAAATATTGTGACTTGAAAAGGCAGGGAGAGGTCGTCCTTTGTGTTTTTAAAGCTCAAGCTTTTGGAAAAATACCCATCAGCAGTTTCAACAGTAACATAACACTTTTTGGGGTGGAGAGAGGAGGGCAGAAAGCAAACAAGAGCATCTGTTTCTTCAGTTCAAAGTCAAATATTATTTCTTCATTTCACTAGTGCTCGATGTCACCATAATTACTCTTTTTCGCCCCCCAGACCTGCCCCCTCCTCCCGTGCCCCCTCCGGCCATCAAGTCCCCGACGGCGCAGTCCAAGGCGCAGCTGGAGGTGCGGCCGGTGCTGCTGCCCAAGCTGGCCTCCGCGGACGGCAGGACGGACAGATCGGCGGACAGGAAGGGAGCCAGCTACAAGGGCAGGGACGGGGCGGAGGGCAGGCAGCACCCCGACCTGCGGACGGGCTCGGCGGAGCGCCGGGAGCCCCTGGAGCCGCCGGGAGACGGCAAACCGCGAGCCAGCAAAGCACCAAAACGGGACGGCGCACCAGCAAAAAGTCATCTTCTCCAAGGTGGTTCTGCCAGCCCGGGGCGGGCTGCAGTGCTGGGTGCTGGTCACTGGGCACTCTGCAGGCTGGTGGTGGGGAATTAGAGCTGCTGAGTTGCCCCTGTTTATCACAACTGTGGTGTTAATATGGGTCACGCTGAAGGAGCTTGTTAGGGCAAGACGAGCTTACTACAAGCTTACAAAGCATTCCTTTTTTATTTTGCTGCCTTTAGACCCATTATGTGTTAAAGCTAATGTTGAGAAAACCAAAAAGGGTTGTAAGGATCAGTATCCCTGCTCCTACCATACACTTTAGTCTACTTATATTTAATGTATTGAATTATAGTCTGTTTTATAAAGAGACTGAGTGAGGCCAGACAGTAGATCTGTAACTCAGAAACTTAACTTTCCAACCAAAGGATCAACACTTGGCCCATTTTGCCAATTTGTAGAGGACAAAAGGGCCAGAATGATACCTGGTCCTGTTTCAAGAGGAAGTAAGGAAGGCCTAGTAGTTGTGGGTTAATTATAAATACCAACCCATACAGCTTTATATGAGCCAGACCTGATCCAAGAGATCTCTTATATGTGAAAAGTGGTAAGTTTACTAATTAGTGGAACATGCCAAGAGTTCACCAAGAGCACAGATTGATACAAATGTCTGGTCCTTTCTACCTACATGTATTTAGGGATAACATCAAGAGTGTTTGGGTATTAAGTTGGTTAAGTGGGGGTGTAAATAAAAGTTTGATTACAGTGGATTGCTGTAGAGAAAACTTATTAGAATGCTACTATAGAGGATGGTGGTGAAATATTAAAGCATGGCCACTGATTGTGTCTCAAATTCAGCCTGAGAAATGCAGGGTCCAGTATTTAGATGAAGTGAGTTCCCTGTATCATACTTGTATTCTCATTTCCTCCTACTCTGTCATATCAAATATATACAGGGACTGGTTTTGGTTTTTTTCATTTCCCTGTAGAACATGGACCAGGGATCCTAAATTGAAATGAAATGGACACTAAGCATGAATTAGTTTTTCTGTAGTGAACGTTACCATGTAAAGACTATAAATTTCCTTGAGAAAGCTTCTATAGTGCTGCTATGGAAGCAGCATATTTCATCTTCTTGTCAGGCACCACTTTAAACCTCCTGAGAATCATAAAAAGTAAATCAACTGCATGCAGAAATTTTAGGTTCACAGTGTCTCCGGGCTAGTAAACATAACAATGTTATGCATTTCATTATACAGAGGACATCCTGCCATATTCTAGACCAACGTTTCCAACATCAAATAATCCTAGAGATCCCAGCTCCTCCAGCTCCATGTCGTCAAGAGGGTCAGGAGGCAGACAGAGGGCAGATCAAGCAAATCTAGCCCGAAGGAATGTTGCAGAAATGCAAGTACTGGGAGCCTATGAACAAGGAGAAGAGGAAGAAGAAGAAGAGATGGAGGTAACTGCATTTGTAATACTGAAGATCACTACAATAAAGCTGGTTTGTTTTTTTTTAGACAGATGCCAGGAAAAAACAGTTTTGAACCAGAAATATTTCTGTTCAGGAAAATTAGTGCATTTATCTATCCATTAATGTTATGCCAAATCCAAGTAAACAAACTAGGAATGTGTCAAAACATAAAAAACAAATCACATATAGTATAATGTAATTTTCACCACAGTAAAAGTTATGGAACAGGACTTGCAGAAATACAATAGTTTGAAGAGCACTTTACACTACCCAGATTCTTTCAAAACTGAAAATAAAGAATTAGAGCATCTGAGAACACCATGGCATTGCCTTTCACATCTTTTGACAGTTTATCATTCTGTATTTCATTAGATAGTAAGATACAAACGTTTTTCTTTACTTTTTCCACCTAATGCTATTGATCCAATTTTATATACTGATTGTAGAAAGGGTGGCCAACTCACAGTTGCACTGCTGTGCATAATTTAAAGTAGTAATTATCATTTAAAGATAGAAATTCTCTAAGTATGTAAAACAAATTTTAAATGATAACGGGTAATGTGTGGTAATTAATATCCTCTTTTTTTAATACAGGAAACAGAAAGCTGAAGACAACGACATGTACTGTAACAGGCTTTTAAAATCTAATCAGAAAAAAAATAAATCACTTAAGATGCCTCAAGTCTGATGATGTTTGACGCCAGAAATAATGTTCAGTGCAATCAGAGTGTACAATTTTTCCTTTTTCCTCATGCCATCAGAATGCTTGTTTTTATTTTACTTTTTCTTTGTAAACCCTCCTCACTAGGAACGGCCCTCACCTATTCCGTAATGCCGAGCGCGTCACCTTCGCTGCCCCAGGAGGCAGGGAAGCTGCTCTTCGAGGTGCTTGGGCCAGCTGCTGCTCCAGGATTAGACCAGAAGGGAATTCCAGGGCCTGGGATTGCCAGGTTTCTCCCCAGCCAGGCGGTGCTCAGCGCACTGCCAGCTCTGCAGTGAGCCAGGCGGGGACACCGCGAGGGACGCGCGCGGCCGTGACCAAAGAGCTCCCCGGGGTGAACAGTGCACAACATCCTCTGGTTCTCGGGGTTGCTCTGTGGTCTGCAGCCACTGCAAATGCAATCTTGCAGTTTCAACACAGACTGTGTGTCTTGTGGCCTGCCAGTCTCTTGCTAACCTTTTGCAGATGATACAGTTTGACAAATGAAAGTAAAATTAATTTGGGACGAGATGGCTCTTATTGTAAATATGTACTCATTTTAAACCCCTGTGGTACTTTGATTTGTCTTTCCATTTTCATCATTAAATACATTCTTATTAAAAATGTCCTTTGGGATAGGCAGGAGGTGAGCCAATGTGATTGCTATTTGCCTAATCATAGCATGAGCAAGTTTATATAAAACTTTTTTCCAATTTTCAGCTTCAACACTGCTTATGAAAAAAAACAATGGACATTTTTAATAACAATTAGGTAATATCATCAACTGCTACTGGCCCAAATCTCAGACCTCTACTTGTGTCAATTCACCTTAAAGAAGAAGTGCCACTTAAAGAAGTTTTGTTTGATCTTGGCAATGATTTTTTTGTAATGCACTGCTTATCTTTTTTTTTTTTTTGGTTTTAAAAGCACAATCACTAAACTTTGTTTGTAAACCATTGTAACTATTAACCTTTTTTTTTTGTCTTATTGAAAATGTTAAGCATTTGTTTGGGATATTTTTCATCTTTTTGTTAATGCTCTATGTTTGTATTTGGAATATTTGAATGATGACAGATGGTAAAGTAACAAATGTTAATGTGGGCCATAATCAAAACACTTCTCACTTTTCCTGGACTTACAGAAAATTACCAATTTTTCTGTGGCCTCTTTCAACATTGGATTATCATTAAAGCTGAAATAGAGGCATTAGTTGCATTGAATTTGCCAAATGATGTCCTCTGTCTGTAGATTTTCTGATCTTTTTTGTAATTATAAAATTTCTTTGTCATTGGTGCTAATGGAAAAATGTGTGTTTGTTTATTGACAGCTATCAGGACTAGCCCCAATGGAAAAAAAAAGAAAAAAAAAGTGTTTTGGTGTTTACCGAGGACTGAAATTTTTCATTTAGCTAATTTTTAAAGAAAGGTTCCATAGAAAGGGTGTGCAGTACTAAAGGAAAATCCATGTGATTAATGTTTTCATTATGTTCATGTAAGAAACCTCATATTTTAGCCATAATTTTGCATACTGAGGATCCAATAATCAGAAAAGTAATTTTTGTCACATTATTTATTAAAAATGTTCTCAAATACATTATCTTTCCTGCGTAGTTTCTTGTGTTCCCTGAAGCATAATTTTAGGGGCAACTCTAGTCCTATTTCTAATCCTATTGGCAAGAGCCAGGATCTGTTCCACTGAAATCATACAGCTACAGTAGCATAAGCAAATTGGGAGAGCTGAATGCAGCCTAGAATTTTACATAATTACAGTTGATTGCCTTAAAGATCTGATTTCTGGGTTCTTCATGGACTGTGACAATGAAAACTTCTCTCAGCCTGCCAATTTCCAGAGGGAGCTGATGAAGAAAATCTGTACCAACAAAAGCATTCACCTCGGGGGTGAGGCATATTGGCTACCAAGGAGGTAAGATCCAAGTAAGAGAAGAGAATGAGTGTTTAGGATGTTTGTTGGGACCTGCACAAATTCAAGTTTCCTTTTCATGCCTGCTGTCCTGTGCTGTGGCCATTCTGTGGTTGGCAGAGCCCTGCTGTGGGTCATGGTGGAGTAGGTGATGGCCCCTTTTCCACTCTTGTATTTTCATAAGCCTGTAATCATACTGATCACCCTTTCCTTATCCTCTGCCCTTCCTCCCAGTTAAAAATTGCTGATTTTGGCTGACATGTTTCTCTGCTGCCTAGCCACAGAACACTGCTAGAACTTTAACAGGTACAACTCTCAGGTACAGGTTTTTTTCATAACTGCAGCTTTGAAGTGACTATGAAAATCAGGAGTAAGTTAAATGTGTAGCCTTTCTGTGTTGATTTTTTTGGGATATCTTCAGTCCTCGTGCTTCAGACCAGCGTGTGTTAGAGCCAGCATTATCCAGGCAGGAGCCCACAGACAGCCACAGGCTATATCCATCTGGCTGCACTTTTCCTTTGGAGGAGGCAGGAGAGGTTTTACAGGCACAGCTGAAAGGCTTTCCTGGCACCAGAAACAGCCTTTTGGTTTGGGGTGAAGCCATTCCCTCAGCAGGCTGTGGGGAACAAGGTGGGGAGCCCAAAGAAGCGTCCCTGAGCGTGTCAGCCCCTTGGCACAAAAGCTTAACCTGCTGCCAGAGGTGTTGTGTAGCATCTCAAAACTGGGATCTAGCTGCAGCTGTGGTGTGCAGACCTCTGTAAGGTGTTTCTGCCCAGAAACACTGGTGCTGCATGCCCAAAATAACAGGTACTCACTTCATTCTCTGCTGGCACGGTGACAAACTGGAAACCATGCACTGGATCCCAGTGATATCCACGTCCATCTGTGGGGCTTCACTGGAAGTCAGGCTCCAGATGAAGTTCTGACCTCAGCCAGCAGTAAGTGGGAAATGCTGCCCTGTGAGGCTTTTTAAGAAGTTGTTATAAATTTGTTGATGGTTGATGGTGTTCCCTAAGAGTTTTTTTGGATTGTTTTGTGTTTGCATTCACTTGGTTCTTGGTGCACTCTGGTCTTACCAAAACCAATGTCACTAAGAGAAAATATGTACAAGGTTGATCTTGAAATTATGACTCCTGTTAGTCAACGTAGAGACACACCTGCTTTAGTCTTTGCCATTGAGGTACAGTCAAATGAGGTCATTTGCACAAAGCTGCATTTCCTAAAGAATTATGAAGTGATTGGAAAGGTAGTTCAACCAAAGTAGTGTTCAGGGGCTTTGATTGTGCTGTGTACCTGAAAAATCAAGTACTCTGCTGGAAGATCCATAGCTTTTTTGTTCTGAATTAACATTATGTAAGTAGACATTTTATTTTTCTCTTGTAATATTTCCTGCTAAATAGTAGGAAAATTTCTCTTGTAATAGTTCCTGCTAAATTTGATTTCACTTGAAGTAAAGTAATACTTGCTAATATACTATGAAAGAGCTTTAAAATAATATTTATAAAATTTTATAAAATGTCTTGCATATATTTTAGCCTTTTTTACCCAGTGAGTTTATTTTCCAATGAGTAATTTTTCTGGTTTGTAAATGAGAAAGTGCTTTTACTTTAGGGTAATCAAAATATGCCCTAGATCTGCATTTGGAAAAATTGTACAGGAGTAGGTTAGCTGAAACTGATCATGAAACCTAGGCAATTAGTTTTGCTTCAATTCTTGTAAATACAAAATATCTACCACCTCACTTGTATACCAGAACCAGCTATGTATTTGTTAAAATAACAACCTGGTTAATTTATAGCTTTAGTTAGCATGTAAATTTTATACAGTGTTTTGCTTCTAACATCCTCTACTTTATTTTTCTTTACTCTATTTTCTTCATTCAATAAACTGAAGGGAGAAAGAGCTTCCATGGGAAAACTGGAGGATCTGCCCAACATAGCATCTGTTGTGCAATATGCTTCTTTGAAAGCTAACATCCCACCTCTGTATTCACAGCTCCTAAAAGATTTTCTGTCAGCAACAGAACCTTCTATTAAAAATTTAAAGTGCTGCATCCCCTAAGTGAAGTTTACAAATTAATTAAAGGATATACTTACAGGTGGAGAAAATTATTTTATACCTTGTTTTTGCTGATGCTACAGATGAAAATTCTTTGCAAACTAAAAGCTTACTGCTTGTGTATATTGTAATATGTTTAGTGTGTACAAAGGAAGATTCTGGTATTTGAAAATGCAGATTTTCATGTGTATGGAATTTTGTATTTGCTGAGATTAAGGCTGGGAAATGAGAGTGTTCCAAACAGATGAAAGGCATAGTTGTTTCTGGGTGTTTGAGGTTTGCCTTGAGGTTGCACATGAGTAACTCCCAGTGTTGCCATGGACATCATCCTCACTGAACATATCCCTCAACAGTGTCATTTTGTATTGGACTGAGTGAAAATTTGAGAATTTAGGCCACACAATGAATCTTTAAAATTGGCACCAACTGTGCATCTCAATGTGAACTGTTTACCCAGATTTTATTTTCTTCTAGGGGTTTTTCCCTTGTCTATGATGATTTTCCTGTTGCCTAGAAATATGTTCTTCATAAAAGCCAATGTTGTCTGTGGCAGTGAAATATCTGAAGATTAGGATTATTATTTTTTAAGCTGCTCCTTTCTTTTTAGCAAGCCACTGAATGTTGGATCACAGAAACATTGAAACATTTTGAGATGACACCATGGAAATGAGGATATTTATACATTTGCTGTCCATATTGAGGATGCAATTCCATCCTATTCAGAAGAGAAAGAAGAATTGATGAAACTGCAATCCAGTCTCTATGAAAGCTACAAGGCAGGGAGGCAGGCTGGAGAAGATGGATCAAGGGATTTAAAGAGGAAAAACAAATAGAGGCACCAAGGAACCCAAGTCTCATTGACACTAATGGCAAAAATAGTCTTGAATTAAACTGTTCTGGAAGTGAATTACTGCTTATGGAATGGCAGAGAGCAACCATCACAGTGCAATGAACACTGGAAGAAGAGTGAAATCCTGGAAAAAAATAAGCTGGATGCTTATTTTGTTTGGAGTCCTTGCTAAATATACACAAAATGGCTTCATTTTAAGCTACTAGAAGAAAAAAATGAGTTTTTAATTCACCATGGTTTTCACCTTGTGGCATGAGATGATGAGGATGGGACCTGCTCATTTCTTTTCTCTGTATCTGCCATAAAGTGGAGCCAATTGCTTTTCAGATTTTTCTTGGAGCATGACAATCAAAGCCATGAGGATAAAAGTGGTGCTTATTGATTTTTTTTTTCCAAGCCCAAGATATTTTTAGCAAAAGCAGCATCAGGAAATGTAGAATAAAACTACTTAGTATCGACTTCTATTCTGTGGCTTCCCACCAGTCTTAAAGCACTGATGAGGTTCAAAGTCAGCAGCAAGGGATAATAGTAAAGGAGCCCTTATGGGCTTTGATCCATAGAAGGACAAAAGCAAAATAAATAAAAAAATTTAAAAGAAAAACCCTCCACCCCTTCTTTCAGCAAATGGTAACTAATAGGATATTTCTGATCTCTATCTTCTAATTTCTGTTTGGATAGCATGAAAATAATGGCCAGAAACCTTTATTTCTGCTATGTTAATTGTCACAGTATCAAAGATTTCATTATATTCCTGAAAATGATGTTTGTACAAGAAATTGCATTCTGCTGAGCTGAGTACAGAGCAATGCAGTTCCTCATACCTAGAAAAAGCCTGAAAAAAGTGAAGCTGACAACAGAGTTGTCAGCAGCATGCCAAGTCTTTACCCCACTGATCACTCACCTTACTAGTACGAATTAAAATAGAAATAAAATGTTAGTTCCCATAGCGTTTGTTAATTGTACTACAAAGGTGGCAGCATTTGATGGCTTAGGCAGCTTAACATTTACAAGCCATCATAATCCCAAAGTCTGTTATTTCTTGGATACTAATACCTGAAATAGTGTCACAGTGCAAGGTGCCAATGGACTCCAATCTTACAGGAAACAAAATCCATTGAGGCACATGGAAACAAATTATGAGTGCCAAATGGCTACACAGATAGATTTATCTGTCTGTTCCTGGAGCTAATTTCATGCTTATGTGATTCATTTAGGAGGGACACATTCCTAAAGCATGCTTCTGCTACTGTAGGTTGAATTCTTTGGCAGGACTTTCCAAGAACCATCATCAGCTTTATGTGCACAAGGTGTAAAGGAAAAGACTGTACATTTGTTCATCAACCTAAATTTTTCTGCCCTCCCGTGCTTGCATTTTGACATTCTTCACTTGCCCTTTACCTTGTTTCCTACAAAACCCAAGTCTCTGGCTGTGACTGTCTGGCTTACTAAAACCCTTTCTGTTTGTTGAGAAACTCTGATATTTTGGTGAGTATTTTGCAAATGCTTCTCTTCAGGGGAAATTTTTAATTTTTCCATTAAAACTCTACTTTCCTACTAGTAGGAAACCAAAACACATCTCCACTGGGAACCTAATACTTGAGAGCTCACTTTGGCTGGCTGAAATGAAGGCAGGCAGTTAATCCAGAGCACACACTAAAGACACCCAGTCCTGCCTATGTAGCTCTTCTGAGAATTTACCAAAATCACAAAGGCTAGCAGAGAGTTGATGTTCAGTTTCTGAATGACTGCAGTATTTTCCTCTTCTCCACATAAGCAAATGCTACAAATAGAGATGCTCTGGGAATGCAGCGCCTGGTACAGTTCTTTCTTCCATCCACATTCACATTTGTAATTCTCTGGCTGTCACAGGTCTATGCCCACTGTGTTCCAAGGAGGAGGTTAGGTGGGGCAGCAACATGAAGCTCAATTTAAGGTGACAGGGCCTGAAGAAACTTTTTTCTGGAAGATTAGTCTTGGACCATGAAAAAAATCAGGTTGTCAAACCCAAAAACATTTGATCTTCCTGCCGTGAGCTGACTGAGTGTGCAAGAGCTTGGAAAGGAGTTGGTCAGAAATGTTGCATGTACTAAATCTAGAATTTAAACAAGGGAGGTGAAGAAGGGGATTAAAACTGGGCTTACATGTGTTTTGTGGTTTGTTTTGGTGGATTTTTTTCCCTGGAAGAAGAACAAGTAAAGACTATTCTGTTCCTACTTCATTGTATAGGAAAGCTCAGGAGTAACATAAGAAGCAAGTAACTGGTGGGATTGCCATTTTTGGCTACCACAGTAACCATCATAAAATCCTCAAATGAGACATTACAGCCACATCCATTTTTTACAGAGCTAACAGATAAAAAGGCTGTGCCAACAAGCACCTCTGAGCCCCATTTTAAAATGTAGCTAGGAAAAGAACTTTGGAGGAATATTCTCACTGAAATAACAAATTAATTGAACTGTATTTCCTGCATTAGGAGGGTGCTACAGACACTTAACTTCTGCAGCAGATATGGCTCAGAACAGCCTGAATCCCTGTGGCAATTAGAATTATGATACAGTGGGATTAATTTAATGTCTGTCAAGCACTTTGAATATGAACGTTTCTGTATAAGCCATAATAGTAGGAGCACTTCTGTCAGTTTTGCTTTGCAATCAGTCAGGCTGTTTTCTCAATAACTTTTGGAGGGCTTTTATTGAGTCAGTTAACCAGTCTACTGAAGTGCAATAGATCTGCACTAGAAAGAAAAAAAAAATAAAAATTATGTGGATTCTCGTTTTTGTTCCATGCTCACTGCTTGTAGGCTTGCTTTCTTGGATGCATGCACACTGTCACTATGTTTTGACATCATGCCCACACTGGGGAAATGCAGATTCCAAGTGCCAGGGAAACACATATGTACTAATTTCTGTTGCTTTATACTTCTTGTTGACAGCAGACTATGGAAGATGTTAGTCCAGCTATCAATGGTAAAATTTTGCTGCTGTCAGTGATACCCTGACAAAGTTCTTGACAAAACCTATAATTCAATTCATAAATTTTTAAAATAAATTAATCTCTATATTACCATCAATTTATAGAAAATATAAAAACTGAGATGAAAAATATAAATGGAAGTTTCCTTTAAGTGTATGCTGGTTGCAATACTTCAGCAATCAGAAGAAAACAGTTCTACACGGATTTCTGATTATTGTCATCAAACCAATTTTGTGTTGCTGAAAGATAGCATGTTGATTTTTTTTTCCCAGAAATACTGAAACTAATGTTGAAAACTATTTTTATTTGGAATTAGAATTAGTTAGGGATCTCATTCAAAACATCCAGAGAAGCCTTGTGTGACAGATCTGTGAAGAACATACAAGAAATACTCTCAATATGTCTTCAAGTATAATGGGCATCAGAGTATCCTCATCACTTTCTCTTTTCTAGAAACTTAGAAACTTCAATCTTCTACAAACTTTGGATCATCATTCTTGCAGTTCAGTAAGATATGGCAGGATGTTTTCCTACTCTTTTCATCTGCAAGTGGCAGAAATCGAAATTTTAAGCAATTCTTTATTATGAGATAATTTTCATTACAGCTACAGCATTACAGATCCTGGCCTCTCAAAGCAGTAGAATGCTGCTTACAGCCTCTCTGCATTTGTCTGGCCAGTTTAGGTGGTCAGATGCTCTGGAGAAGGGCTCTGTGTCGTGAGTCCATCTGGGAGCTGTGCTGCAGGAGCATTGCTGCCCTGATGCAAATACTACAATATAATTAGTATTAAAATGTAAGGCCTAATGATATTCTGAGACTGTCAGTGTAGCCCCTTGAGGATCAATTTTGGGACAGTCTTATTTAATATTTTCATTAAAGTACTTAGCTCAAAAGCAGGAGTCTGATAATGAAATGTGCTGATCACAGGAGTTGGGAGCAGTTGTCGTTGTGGAGGAGCAGTGGGTCACCTTGAGTATCAAAAAAGCATGATATTAACCAGTTCACTATGCAAAGTCATGCTCTTAGGCATTAATACAGATGTCCATGATATGCTGGAAATTCATCAGTTGTAAACAACAGTGAGGAAGAAAAAAGCCTGGCTTGTATTTGTTGATCACTGAAAATTCTAGAAGCTCCCAGTGAGATGATGCCAATAAAAACAAAGCAAAATAAATGCAAACCTGAGATAGCCAGTAAAATATATTTTCAGTCGAAAGAGAGAAATGCAGATGTCATTGTCTCAGCACGTATGAAAACACAAATGGGCTGCTTTGCCCAAATCTAGTTGTTTGTGGAGCTGATGCTGCTGGGGAATTATAGAAAATTACAAGTATCTGCACTCTATAATCAGATCTGTTCCTTGTAAACAGAGGGATTGTAGCAGTGTGACTTTCACCCATAGCATGGTGCAACATTTTAGTAGGAGCTGTTATAAACAAATGAAAACACCAGGTCTTTGACATGTTTGTGTGTGAAAAATCCAGGATAATTTCACTTTGGTTTCAGTGCAATTGGTCTAAAATTTCAGTGAAAACTCACTCTTCAGTAGCAATCTGTTGATGGCTGGACTCATCAGGAAAGTTGTGAAAGCACAGGATACAACTTTTCCCCTGACATCTGAAACTGCTTCTGAAACTGGCTGAAGTGATTATCACATTCACTCTCACATTCACTTAAGTCAGGCTTTTCCATCTAAACTTCAATCTGAAGATAGAGAAAACTGAACAGTTATCTAAGAGGTTTTAGAGAAATGGCAGAGTACCAATATCTCAAGATAACCTATGGTGGTCAACTTGGTTTCACTATTCAAACAATTAAATGGATAGAAAATAATGAACTTTTTCCTTTTGTGACTGATCTTTTGGAGATGGATCCAAAGTGGAATGTTTCACCATAACTTGTAAACTAGAGGTATTTTAATCTGTTTGCAAAGATGACAGCTGGGACCATCTGAACGTCTGAGATAGCTCAGACAACAAATGTAAGTGAAAATGAGGATATGAGAAGGGAGAAACGTGAGTCCTCCAAAAGTAAAGCTGAAAAAACACCACTCAGAAGCATAGTCCAGAAGACAAATAGGGACAACTCAGAGATTATGGAAGCCCCCAGGAATCTGGAGAAGGAAAACCATGTAAGTAAGTTCCATACACAAACTGGGGAGCAGAAAGCAAGTTCCCTCACGGGTTAGTTTAATGCAGTTCATCGAGGCACCTGGGCTCCACCTGCAATTTTGCACTCTGGTGGGTTTCTTTAGGCATGGTGGGGTTTTTTTGCATGTTCTTATGTATTGCTTTGATTCCTTTCTGTGAGACTGCTGGGTTGATTCAGTGTCTGAGAGCACATCTTTGTCACCCGAGGTTTTTAGTGTGAAAAGAAACAATTGTCAAATATACTTAAATTATTTTGAGGCCTAGGATTTAGCCCCTGAGCACATTTTAATGCATTCAGATATTTTCAGCTCCTTCACACAATGGTTGTGCAATTTCTACTATCTCAATGTAATTAATCTCCTCCCCAAGTATTTCAGTGTAGCAGTGTCACTATCTGCTGAATGTCACATAGAAAGAAGATTTAAAATACTTTATAATATTTTTATTGATATTGGAGTATTGTACAGTGTCATGATACTTAAATGCCTGTGCAATTGTAATCACAGTAATTTATAAAGCAGTTTATAAACTAGTCTGAACTGAATATCCATTTCGTGACCAAAAAATTCTATTTTGCATTTAAGAGTTTTTGAAAATTATATTAACTACCAAAATATCTATATGCATTTGCTTTACTGTCACAATCTCTCACTGGCTTTGGCCAGTGATGTTATGCACCAGATCACAAAAGCTTTCATGTAGCAGGATTTTTCAGACAGAGTCTACCTATGAACACATCCAGGTATCCCCCTGGCAGACACTGCTTCTCTTTCTGCACCTCCTGAAATTGGCTTTCGTATCCAGCTTGTAGCATTGAAAGGGAATTACACCCCAAGGGCTCTGGAGCAGATCTTTGGAAAAAGTACTTCTCCTGGCAAGTCTTGGAGTAATTGCCTCTCAGCAGTCTGAGCACAGTGTCTGGTTTGGCAGTCTGACCTTAAACTCTAACCTCTAGTTTTTTATTATCATTATTGTCATATCTGCTCCTCTGTCATTAAGAGACTTTCCAGTTTCACTTTATTCATCTGGGAGCTTTAAACCCTCTGGCCCATAATTTCCTTTTCTTTTTTTGGCATTTCTTTTTCTCAGTCCTTTCGTGAAACTTGCCTGCTGAGTGACATGCCCTCTGTAAAACATAAACCATAATTACTCGAGGATTGCTCATACTTGGCATAAATTCTGTACTTGCAAGTATGTGGCTTATAGCAACACATGTCACATTTAATTAAATTGCAAAGCTACATCTTATGTTGTCCTTCAGGAGAAAGAAATAAGCAAGGGAGAAGGCAAACTTGTCTGAAAGAATTTTTTCATTCCAGCTGCTGTGTTGAGGCAACAACCTCACATAAACTGGGCATTTCTATCTGTGGATGACACGTACGTTTCTCTTTTTTAATTGCCAGGTTTAAATCCATGTTTTACAGGTAGGACAGCCATACCTGCCTCTTATTTTTTTTTTCCTTGCAATCTATACCCCACGGGTCAGAGTCTTCTGACATGAAATCTCCACAGCAGTCTGCAGCTGAACTGGGACCAGGTTCTGGCTCCCTGCAAGGGAGAGAAAACGTCCCCTTCCTGGTGTGACCAATTTCATTCTAAGATACATATCTAAAGTAAGTCAGGTAACTCATGCTCTGGCTCTGTGTTTTCCTCTGGACTGATGGTCTATGCCAGGGGCCCAGGAGGACCAGATCAGGTTTTAGTATCTGCACTCCTGATGACTGAACTCGGATGTGGCTCATTCCATTCTTCTCATCTTCACTTAAAAAAGTTCCAGTGTTAAGATACAAACTTTATTTTTTACCATTGTGCCTCAAAACACTCCTCTTTGAGCATCTCAAGTAGTTCCTTCAAAAGAGCTTTGATTTTACTTTCTTTTTTGAAGCTGCTTATTTTGCCTTCATTCTTCTTGGGAAAATAAGAATTGCAATTCTAAAGAAAATAATTCCAATTCTAAAGAAATGCAGCAGAAGCATTAGTTTACTGAAAGGTGAAAGTTTTATGGAGCTGTGCTTCTTCTTCTTCTTCTAAGGCAATTTTCTTTTGGAAAATGCTGAAATGAGTTATTTTGAATTTCTCATTTGTATCTATTCTGGTTTGTCACTACATGTTAACATAGCAAAAATGAAACATTATGGGTTTGAAAGATTTCAACATTCTCTGGGTTTTTTTTAAATCCTGTCAGTGGAAAATTTGTGAACTAACCCTTGGTTCTTACAGGGAGCTAAAACAAACTCAAAAATAATTCTGCTTCCTGTCTAGCTGTAGATTTCTTGAGACACTGAAGGTTAAAAATGCTGGCTTAGGAAAGTCTACAATTTCAGCCAAACCCTTCTGGCTTTATAGAAATGCAAATACGGGTGAAATCCTGATCTTGGTTGGCGGCCTCTAAGCAGAGTTTTCATTGAGAATCTAGATCTGCATAGCTCCCAGACTCTAATGATGTGCAGGCTGCTTGGATCCATATCTCTGTCTTTTAGGCTCGCCTTCAAATTGAACTGAGTCACAATCTGTAATAAGGCATCAAGGACAACGGGGAGACAGACGTTTCTAACAGCAAATCTGTAGAAATTCAACAGGTTTATTCCTGAAGAAAAACACTATAGCATGTAATTCTTTAGTCTCTTTAGCAAGAGTACAAATTTCAAGATAATTTTTTTATTTCCTTGTGGAAATACTTAAGTATGACTGTTAAAAGTGACTATGAGCTTGGCAATTATAAGCCACACATTTGTCAATTATGCATAGCACTCAGTGACATAGACCATAACTTTTTAAACGTTTTTTAAGTGCTCAGAATATGTTTTCACTTAGAGCTGGAAAATGAGATCCCAATGTTACTAAATTTGAATCTTGTTCATAAATACTTTTCTCCCAGTTCTTAGTATCACATCAAACTGATTATGTAAGGGTAGTTCATGAAGAGGTCATCAAAGGTACAGAAAAATTAGAGCAGACTCTTTGCTTCCAGAACACTGCCTGGTATTTTAAGCTCAGATTTCTCCCAAATCTTCACTGTTACCAAACTGTTCATAATATTTTACTCTTCTGTTCTAAAAAGGCAGTGGCTGAAGTTCTGTATACCCTATAAATACCTATAAATCTGGCACACAAACCTATAAAATGCCATCCACAGGAGTCCTTGCTATTTTTAAGCAATCCCAACCTTCATTACAAATCAGACTTTTCAAGTGTTTTCTTTTTGGAGCGGTTTTCCTGTTTGAGCCCCTGCAATTCACATCTCACTAATTCTTTATCATACCTGACAGTTGAACAATTAGTGGCTGCTTTCTTGTTTTTTTGGTAAAGTTTTAAGATAGCTCACTTAAAGAGGCATTCGACACAGAATATGGAAAGAACAATTTCATTGTTCAGCAGAACATGTTTTCATTGCAGCTTCATCTGGCTATGGTAGTTGACCTTTACTTGAATGTAAAAATTAATGCTTTGTCAAAACTAAAACATAGATGATTTCCCACCAAATTACCAGTAGAGGTCTTTGATAAAGAGTCACAGCACTTGAACACAAAATGACTTTGGACATCATGACAATAAGAAAGCAAAATATTTGTTAATATATTTCAGTAGCACATAGGCATTTCATCTGTTTGCTGTGGTGCATGGATTTTCTAACAAGTAGAAATTCAGTGATATTTACAGACCTGCTGACATTCATTAGTCACTTTTACAGATTTTTCTTTATTTATTTTTAATGCATTTCCTGTCTGCTAAATGCATTGACATAATATCTGTAGCTGAAAGCTGCATAACCAATAAAGCAGTCAACATGAAGAAAAATCTTGAGAGAGATATGTGTATATATGACAGCACTTAATAGGTTCTCTTTGCTACCTGGATATTTATTACACCTTTATTTCACAAATATTTGGCTTTTCTGGTTTTAAGAATTGGATTTTTTTCTGCCTTTGATTGTTTTTCTAGGTTGGTTATTTTCTTATTGATATTGTCTCTGCTGATCACTGTGGTTATTTAATGTATTGTTTACATATCTTCTAAGAGGTACAGAGATTATTATCTTTTATAGCATGCAGTGAGTGTTGCTTTGGTGTTTTCTGCTCCAGGTAGAATGCTCACATTTTCTGTCTCTCACTTTACCCCATGATTTTTGTATCATAACTCGGTTCGATAACTGGGTGACAGTCCCTAGTTGTGTGCATCTTATCTTAATAATTTCCTATGTTCAGGCCATAAAAACTAATGGAAAAAAACTCGTTTACCAGTGGAATAATTCTAACTGAACAGATCTCAATTTGGATTCCAAGTTGTGCACAGAAGTACTCTTCTCCCCTCATGCCTTCATAATAGTAGCTCACATTGCAATCACAGCAAGGATTTGCAGTGAGGATTTCTCTTTGACAGGAACAAGCCACAGGACTGGCATTAGGAGAGCAAGAAACACTCTGTAGTCCCCAATTCCAGTCACAGCATGGCAAACACTCAGCCTGTGCAAACCAAGTAATATTGATATCAGTATTAAAATAATCCTTTTGAGTCAGATACATAGCTAAATGACAAGTAATCACTTGCTGCTAAGCTTACTCAGAATCACTCAGATTTGTACCTAGTGATGAATAAATATTATGTATTAATGTCAAGTTATGCAAGCAGGACAAGCTTGTAGCTTCTCTACCCCTCTTTGATCTCAGATTTTTTTTGGTCTTGTCTAGGTCTGTCTCTGTCTACAAATCTCATGGGGTCAGAGACTCTGCTGCTCAGATATTGTCTGTCTGCTTTGGTGTGGGATCACCCTGAGGCTCAAGTTACTGGAGCTAATAGCATTATCACACAGTTCAGGAAAAATGTTTCCCTCCCAAACCATTTTAAAGTATTAGACCTGTTATCCCGTGTACTTTCTGACTTGGATGAGTCACCTAGCAGAGATACCAAAGCAGTCTTAGAAGACAATCCTCTACTTAGTTTCAGCAGAACTTGAGCTCCTGAGGATTATCACTGATTACTGGTGGTGATGATTACTGTTACATTCTGACATTTTGGTATTTTTACTCTTTTTTTTTTTTTGCTTTTTTTTGGGTTTTTTTTTTCCCCTAATTTAGTGGTTGAGGAAACAAAGTTATTTCATCCCATCACATTCTTCAAGTGAATGCTTGAAGAATGCCTGTGTTGCTTTTACTTTCTAGCTTTATGGTACTTCTGTATTACCATAGGGAGATTTTTATAGCCTATACACACTTCTGAAGCTAAAATAGAGTCTAATAGCATTAATAAAGCTTTTTTCAAAAGAAATAGATTTGGGCATTTTAAAATACAGAATAATTTCTAGCTGTTCTGTGAAGGCTTGATGCCCTCCATAATACACAGAAAATAGCGGAGAAGTAAAATGGAAGTAAAAAACATCTTTATAAGTTTGGGGAATTTGAGCCAAATTCTTCATCTTTGGTTCATCTTCACTGTTACCAAAGTGTTCAGAATATTTTATTCTTCTGTTCTAAAAAGGCAGTGGCTGGAATTTTATAAACCCTATAAATACCTATAAATCTGGCACATAAACCTATGAACGTTTGAATAGGATGTTCCAGGTGGGAATGTTGGTGGAGAGTTAGCTGCATAAAGTAAGGAAAAATCAGAACAATACGTACTGGATTTTTGGTGAAAGTTCTGTTTAATGCTCTGTTGCATAATTATAAAGTGCCCACGAGCTCCTGTGTCACTGACAGCCTGGAAGCCTCACAAACCATGAGCAACCAGCACCATCCATGCCACTGAGAGACTGGGGCTGAGAACAGCCACAGCCTGGAACATCAGTGCTCAGGTAGCTCTGTAAATGTTTCCAGCTTTCCCTTTCCAGCAATAGGGTGCAGGAGTACAAGATCTGTGTATTGGCGCCCCAAGCCTGTTTTACTGGAGGCATTTGGCTTCTGTTCTGAGATGCACAGGGTAGGCAGGAACGAAGGCAGCAGAGCATGAAACCCATTGCTTAATTATCATATCAGAAATAGGGGGTAGATGTATGGGGGGGATTTAGCTGTGTGGGGTCCCATTAATGTCAGCATCATGTGGCTGAATCCCCTCTATATTATTTCAAATATTTACCCTACAGTGAGTAATTGAGTCTGATGATATGGTTGTACCAACTTCTGCTTGCTCATTCTTGCTGTCTGGTGGTGCAGTTCTATGCTGCTTTGTGCCACACCATTATTTTATGTGACTGAAATAACTATATTATTAGCAGAATAATAGCACTATCACAATTTTCTTTAGGGATCCTGCCTTTCAAGTTTCATAGCCCAGCTGTAAAAATTTGCACCAGGCACAGGTTTGGTGTATTGTATGAATTAATGATCAAGTAATAGTTTTATTTGTTCTGCAGAAAAGTTTAACTGAAAGTATTCTATAGGTGGATAAACATTTTTCTAGTGGGTGGTGCTGAAGACATAGGAGGTTTGTATATCTTGTTACTTTTTACAACTTATCTGCAACTTAGGCACAAATGTGAGATAAGCCACTACAAGTGAATTTCCAGAACACTGCATGAACTGCAGGGATCTCCACTGCATTTTGTATCTCAGTTCCTTTAACTCCTCCTAGGGAAAGAGCTGATAGAGATTTAGAAAAATATTTCTGTGTCCTTGAACATCTTAGCAGCAACATCAAAGAATCTTTTTGCACTCACGATGGCGATTTCTTCTCTGCTGGAAGAGGGACATGTGAATATATTCCACACCAAGCTTAAAAAAGGAAGAGAAGGGAACAAAAAAAGAATCAGGATGTGAAAGAGAAAGGGAGAAGGGAAGACAGAGGGGAAAGAGGAAAAGTGTGAGCAAAAGAGCAAGAGCAAGGGAAAGGAAGAAACTTCTCTATCCCTAAGGTTTAAGGACATCACTGCAATGTACTGAAGGAGGCAAGGTCTAACCCAGTTAGCAGAGACCCTGTCACTTCTGGATTCTTCATTTAAGAGGCAATTACAGAAAATGTCCCAGTGGGTTGGTCTGCCTCGTGCACCTGCATGGCCTCACTGCCCTCCAGCCCTGCTCCTCAGGTCGTCTGAAGGGAAGACTGAAGCAATCCCAGAACTGCAGCAGCAAATTGCAGGGGCAATTCTCCCTGTTTCTTATTCTCCTGAGCCAAGAGGGAAGCTATGCTTGCTACTTCCACAGAGTGGGAAAAAAAGGGGTTTCTGCTCTTTTTCTTGAGGGGAAGAGTTTTCTTTTGCTTCTTATGTGCAGACTAATGCAGGGTGTAACTAATCACTGCAGTCTGACATGAGCTGGTGGATGTTTAGCACAGGAACAGGAAAATAGGAATGAAGATCTGTTTAAGACTTTGTTTACATTAAAGATCCAATCCTTTTCCCTGGCAATTGCATTTTAAAGTGTATCTTATGGAACAAATGAGGACTGGACTGACTGAAAACCATGAAACAAGGCATGCAGAAGGGCCCAGATTTTTTTACTTTAAAACATCTGTCTGTATGTCTTTAAAAGCAGGCCAATTTTCCCTGTGTTTCTAAAAGCCACACATTACTAAGTCTATTAAGGCACTGTATGTATGAGCATGTTTTTGTCACGGCTTTTAATTTGTTTACTCTTATTTATCAGAACTTTTCACTATCTTAATGTCATTTCTAGCAGCACATTTCCACTAACTGCCTTGTAGCTGAATTTTTCAGCTTCCATGCTGAGCAGAATCAGTTCTGCTTTCAGGCAAAGCTTTTCCATGCTGATTGACAGGAATGGATGGCAATCGAAGTTCCAGTTGAGAGCTGTAGGAGCCATTAAAATGGTCATGCTGATTGCTATTTTGAATTACTAATAATGCAAAGATTTGTGTTTCATTGCTGCACTGATGGGCGGGCTTTAGGGAGCTATCACAATACTGGAATCCCTTAGTGGTACTGCCCTGCATCTAGAGCTGAAAGATGTTTCCTTCCTCTGAGGGGCAGACAAGATAAGGGAGTTGCAAATGTTTATGTGACTCGTTATCCAGAGGAGAAATTAATGTTTTGTAAAGCTAAAAATTTCCCTGGAAGAACTGAAAGCTTAGTGCAAATTTGTGTACCATGGAAAATTTAAGGAGATTTGCCTCTTTGGGTTTTCAAGACTGATGAGCTTAACACTTTGAATCCCAAATAGAAAGCTGGGAAATAACTGAATCCCAAATAGAAAGCTTTTTTCCCCATGTTTGCAGTGAGTAATGAGGATTCAGTGCCATGAGAGCACAAACCTTGACAAACTAGACTAATATGGCATATGAGATATGCACTGTGATTCTGAAGTACTAAAGGTATTGGAAGAGATGTCTGTCTCTTTCCAAGAGAGAGACATTTTAATCTACATTAAATCTACATTTTAATACTCTAAATCTTATATTTGGCTGTGCAGTACTTCGAAGTGAGATCATGATGAAGAAGAGTCTGTCACATTTCGATATACCTAAATTAAAAAAAAAAAAAAAAGAAAATGAGAGAAAGCTCATATACCCCTATAGGTCACTATCTTTAGAAGTTCCCAACCATGAGCATCTCTAGTTTTGGCTTAGATCAAGAAACAACTTTGTTGGTAGAGGTGGTACTTGAATAAAAGTTGCAGTCAATAATACATTATTGACCTGCAGGAAAACTGACCTTCTTTCTTTATAGAGAAAAGAAAGAAAGAAAGAAAGAAAGAAACCAACAGCTGAGCTGACAAATACAAAATCTAACCTTCCTGTGACCACAGACAATCTAAAAATTACAGTCAGATGTTATTGCCCCCATCAGAGAGAGAGCAGAGATACTGTTGGCCTAATGACCCATAACCATACACTTATTTCACAGCTATGTAGTTTCCAGCACTCTGTTTGGCTGGAGAGATCTCATCTGAATAATGACTGCACACTCATTTCTGCCAAACCACAGTACTTCTGCATCTCTCCTCACCCCAGTTGTTCCCCTGAGCCTGCTCCCACTGCTGCTGGCTGTTTGCTGATGTGCCCACCCCACCATTGCTCATCCATCATTGTTCCTGTCCTCTTCTTTTGCAGATATTTAATTATGGAAGAGTAGTAGGATGCTGGAGCTCTATAATGGAACAGGAGGGCACTTAACCTACCCTCACAAAAAAAAAAACAAAAAACAAACAAACAAACCAACCCAGAAGGGTAAAGGGATGTATTGAGTAAAAAGGCACCAGGAGGAAATTGTCAGAGCAGAAATTAGGTTAAAAATCCTGAAACAGAGGTTTGTCACCAGGATATGGCTGGGGAATTTTGCTGGTGGTAGAAAGTCAGAGCCACATAAATATTCAATAAGCAATCTAGAGATGAAAGAAAGAATAATGTTTTCAGTAGCCACTTATAAGTTTGGCTCTTAGCAAGTTTTCAGCCCAAAATGCAGCACTCCCCAGTAGGCAGAGTAGGATGCTGAGCAATTGCTCAGATGCAGTTTGGGGAATATAAAAAACCAGGAGTGCTGGAGTTGCCAACCCTTTTACCTACCCCAGAGCTTTCTGTATTGTCTTTGTGTCACAAAAACATGATGTTCTTCTCCTAAAGAAACAGATTTCCTTTTTAACACAAAGCTTGCAAAGATGTCCCTGTTATGAAAGGGAGAAGTTATTTTATGTTCTGTCAGGGAAAAGCCTTTCCTGAGCTGTGACACTGTGACAGCTATCTGTCTTGGAGCTGGTATTTTACCTTTATTTCTTCCATTAATCGAGCAACAGCTGCCCACACACTTGTTTCACCTTTGGGTTGCACTTGTTTATGAGCAATTTATTTCCCTGACTTTTGTCCTCCCTCTGCTTTCTCTCCCCTTTGCACTCCAGTTGGCTCCTGGGCCAGAGAAAATATCTCTGTCAAAAGAGTAAATTGGTAGGCTCAGGTACTACTGTGAGTTCCTCTTAAGGAAATGATGTAGGATTCCTTGGTCCATGAACTGAAATGAACCTAAAGCAGAGGAATATGTTGCCAGAAGAAAAATAAAGAAGCACACATAAATGAGCAGAGTAACAATGAAAGATGAAATAATAGCTGTAAGGCTGGGAAAATAATCAACCTCCAGAGAATGTTGGATTTTTAGTCATCACTAGCAACAACTTTCAATGGAGGTTACTAAGAGAAAGGTTTTTGGGATGCTGTGTGAGTATGTTGTAGCTGGCATAAGGAAGACCTACTAGAAGACATTTTGAAAGGAAACTGGAATTGTTCTTTTCCCTCTGCCATCCTCACTGTTCTATATATTTCACTTTTTCCATTTTATTTTCCATTATACAATGCTCTTCCTCCTTACTTTCCTTGCCAATCCTGATTACAGTCCAGTGTTTTGTTTTTATAATGAGCCTAGTAAATCCTTTTCACATATAAAATCATACTCAATACAAATTATTCTGAATTAGAGAAGCAGCTACTGATCTTTTACAAATCATTTAGATCCCTGACCTGCCAGGTGCCAACTACCCTTTTCTCTTAGTTGTCTTGGAAGAGATGGCGTTGTTTAACAGCCCACAGAATAAATAATAGCTGAGATTATAGCCCAAAGAGCATACAAGGAGCTGTTTTCACTCCAGAGCTAACTGTTTTCTAGTCTGAACCCACATTGCCAACACAATAGGCTGTGCAAGCATGTATCTGTATATGTGCATGTAAAAAGAAACAGAAAAACTGCAGCACAACAACAAGTGAGTCTCCAGACTGGAGCAGCATCCCTGTACTGCTGTTGAGCAGCAATATCCTCCTGCCAGTGGAAAGAATGATTTGTGTCTTGGCTTCTGTCCCAGCAGATCAGCACATCCATGGTAAATCCATGGTGCACACTCTGGGGCATTTGCAGGATCGTGGGCTCTCCCGCTGCGCCAGCCTGGCCAGCGTTGCATGACAAATCAGGGAACTCCAGCTGTGAAAATTATGGACTTAGTCAAACTGTCAATCCAGCCCTGAAAGACACCTGCTGGCAGAAGTAACCTTGACAAATATTTGTTCTAAATGTGGTAATGTTTGCAGTCTGCAATAGATGGATTCCCGTGGCAAGGTGCTCACGAAGCCTCTCCTGCTGACACAGTTACACTGCTCCTTTTACTGTTTGGAAACACCCACACTCAGCAGACACTGTGTGATGTGATGCTCACATTTCTTGACAATTCTTGATTTTTGAGTTCCAAGACCCTTCAGTGAGGGGTAGAATGAACACTGTTATTATGCTGAACTGAATGTACCATTTTCATAATTGAAGCTCCACAAGAGTCCATGTTCTGTTTGAAATCCAACTTCAATTAACATAACATAGTTAATTTCCATGCTCTGTGAAGTTCTTGGTACTATTTTTCCTTTCTTACAGCTAAATTAATTTTAAATATATTTCAGATTTACCAGGACTTCATTTTTAATAAATACATTAATTTTTAAGAATGTGGAAGTGCAATTGTTTGCATATGCTTTTCTACTAATAGGAATATAGATGAAGAAACATCTTTTAAACAAAGAAAAGGAAATGGAATAGCTACAGCATAACAGTGTACAACCAAAAGGAATTCTGTTTTGGAGGTTCTAATGCCTGGAGTCTCCTTTTAAGATATCAGTGAGAAACACCAGGTTCAATATTTTACATTCAGTTCACTTAGCTAGCCAATTTTTTAAACCAAAAGTTACTTATCTTTTTTCAAGAAAATTTAACAAAGCTTTTAATATTTTTAATTTGATGGATTTTGTCTAAGACTAAACTAAAAAAGGATAATTTAATCTTCCGCTTTATGCTTTCTTGATTTCTCTTTTTAAATCCATTTCTTTTTTATCCATAGCAGTAGAAATAAGAAAGTGAAAGACAAAGCAATCAAATTTATATGTTTCAATATTATAATGGAAATTTTATACCTATTGAAAGCATTTTCAGAACAGTCTTGATTTTTTTTTATGGTTACTTATGTTCTTGACTCATCCTCCTTCTAGGGTTACTTTCCATATCGATTGAAGTTTTGTGATTTCAGACATGGCTTACAGTGCTTACTGCATGCTCAGATTTTTTATTTCTATTTCTATTTTTTTTTCCTAATTTTAAGAGGTGTTAATATATTACCATGATTCTACCAAGTACATGGAAGTTTTTCACAGCACCCTAAAGAAATTAATTTTTTTCTGAATATAAGAATGGTCAGTGAAACTGATATCATCATTGTCAGATCATTACACCTTGTAAGGAAGAATATTACACAGGGCTCTCTAGCTACACTGCCCTACTTTCTTGAGGTAATGCAGGGCTGAGTAGAGACAGTAAAGAGAGAATTCAGCTTTGAACAACATAACTTTGGAATCAAACTTCAGCCTTCACTCATAAATTATTTCAGAGCAAAGAAAAAGAGGGCATCCAATTGCATTATCATATGAAATGATTGCATTAATTTATTATTACTGTATATCATGAAGTAACCCATTGGATAAACTGCTGGTGGATGGCTAATACAGGCCAATTGACTTCAGAAGTTTCAAGGGCTGTGATCTGGATGACAAGAAAAAGTATACAGCTTGTCACAGATGAGGAGTATGTGGGAATGGATGAAGGCTAATACCATAGCACTGTTTGGAAGCAATATGAAAATTATGTAGTCCATGGTGAGCTCATAGCAGCTCTAACTGCTAAGAAATTCCTAAGTTCTATGCTATGGCTTCACATATAAAACCATGTCAAAATATTATGGCTGTGAACAACCTTTTTAATACCCTGGAAGCGCTGTTTGTGTAGGAGCCACTCTTACATTTTGTCAGGCCCTAGGTAGAATGGGACAGCTGGGACCATACCTAGTCCATGTGTAATTTGTAATTATTACCTCAAATCTTTAGTCCATCTGGCAGGCTTTATTTTTTATGGAGTAGATGGGTTTAATTATGAATGCATATGTACAAAATGGCCAAACAAAGGCTTACAAAATCTTTGTTGACTACACTTTCACTGAAGGTAGTTGTTTGGATAGGTTTTTTCCTAGACATTTAAAATTATTATGGAAATATCCCTGAGTCTTGCAGTGTTTTAATTTTATAATGTGTTGTATAACCTTTTCATTCTCAAAACAGAAGTTTCTGTAATAAATTAAAATCAGATACTAGTCTAATAGAAATGAAACTGCTACCCACAATATTTGTCATTTCAGAAAGCATTCTTTGTTAGCAATGGAGCTATAAGAAAAAAAGAGAAGAAAACAAAGAGCAGAACACAGAAATTGAAAGTCTTAACATCCTCTTAGTTATTATTCTGCATTCAGCATGTTTATTTTAACATTGCTGTTGTCCAGCATTAATTAGTGCATGATTGTAAAGGAAATTGGTAATGGAAAATGAAGAGAACAGTCCCCAAATTGTGACAAAGGCTTTGGTGTTGTGAGGATTCACCCAATAGTAACAGGAGTCTGGCAGTGCTGTGGGAGCTGGTGCAGGTTTGACATCTGATTCTTGCTTGGTGTGAGGAGTGTTTCTGCAGTTCTGCAGTAATGACAGCTGCAGAGGCAAATGTTGAAAGTAAGCTCAAGTCACTGGGATCTTTAATTCCTCTCTCACAGCCATGCAAATAATTTTCTTGCCTTGATTATTTTAACTCATTGATCTCTGACAAGGAAATAGCAGAGAGCATCCCCTTGGGCTAAGCCTCTGGTTGTGTAACAGGGAGTGTAAATGGTGTAAATGCACACACCATTTGAACACACACATAAGTCCAGCTTTGGGGTTTATGTCACACTTGACTCTGGGACCAGTGTCAAGCTCTCTCATAAAGCCAGGCTTTATCATCTCCTCCTGTAATTTTTCCAATAATGGGCCAGTGCTGGTGGCAGCCGGCAGCGAGCAGTAGTCCTGAATAACACAGATGGTGGTACATCTGACAGTGTGTTATTTTGCAATAAAAAAATGGTTGTCATTTTTATGCTTGCTATTATGAAGCCACCTGTACTCAGTCTGCTCTTGGGCAATAGGAAGTCATGGGAAATATGAGTACGTTGTGCTGAGTCTTGAAAATGCCTGCTCTGTGTACGAGTACAGAGCTGTGCAGATAGGCACATGTGAATCAGTGTGTGCAGACAGGCAGGTTCAGAGGCACATGATGAAAAAGCATAGAGGTTTTTCTCTCATGGAAAACACAATATTTTCAATTTTGCAATTTGTGGAAGCATTTGATCACATTTATTGGTTATTAGGAGAGTTTCGTTTTTAAAACACTGTAGTGTTGGGGATGGGATCCTTATTTAATAATTATGGTTAAAAAATAAAAGGAATTGTTCAGTATCCCACAGGATAAGAGAGATGCAAAGCAGCTTGCAGCCACCAGCATGTTTGAATCTGCTTTCCAGGCTAAGTACTTCTGGTAGACCCAACTAATATTAGAAACAAAACTAATATGCTTGGTATAATCTCTTGTCACTGACAGTGGTCTCCCACCCTCACCCAGGTCTGTCCTCTATGAGAGGTTCATGAGAACAGCAGGTTGCTTTCTGAGAGATTTTCTATCAAGGAAGATTTTGACCCTGTGCACTTAGATAATTTTGCATCATGTTTGTCTGTTAAAAAGGACTGGAGTCCGATGATGTGTGTGATGTAATAGTAATAGTCATGATTCCAAAGAAGTGGTTCTTTTTTGGTCATAAAATAAGATAAGTAGGTACTATTCCCTAAATTAAGGTGAAAACATAAAAATTATGAACAATTCCTAAAGAAAAAGCAAAACAAGAGTCCAGTCATTTGCCTCAGTTGCTTTTATAGATGGACAGCATTTAAAAAGCAAATGCAAGTTAGGCCTGTGAATCCCTCTTCAAGAAAAAAAATATTTCATATCATGGGATTTTTGACCCTCAAACCCAAAGTTTTTCTGGAGGACAACCTAAAATGTTTGCATTTTACACAGGACCTGCAGGATAAGATCTCACCCATTGTGCCCTTGCTAAGAAGGCCATCTTTGTTCTCAGGCCAGAAAGATTTTCCAGACTTCTTCATACAGACAACTTCCACATGTGAGAGGTTTACATCTGCATCCTCAGTGGGAGGTTCTCTGCTGTCTTTTAAAGGTATGGCTGTGTATCTGCTGTTGCTACTTCTTGAATATTCCTCAGTCTCTGCTGCACAGGGACATCCCTGCAGGAGATGTACTTCCCTTCTCCTTCCTGCCAGCACTCCTGGAGGAGAAGGGAATTCTTGGAGCTGCACAGATGCCCCATGCACACGCAGGTGAGGATTCATCCAGGAGCTAGGGTACACAACCCCTGTCTGCCTTTTGGCCAAACACATTCTACCCTCCCATGGAGGTACCAGCAGCAAATAAAGCTGATGCTTCTGCTGCTACAGCTGGGACACTGGAGAGTGACGACCCCAGTTTTGATCTAGTTTAGGTTTGGAGACACTGGTTCATCCTTTTTATACCAGTAAAGTTTTCCAATCCTAAGCAGGCTAACAAGATTGTAGAGCTTATTTTTTCAGACCTTCATCTGTTTTGCTGAAAAGATAATCTCTGACCAAAATGATATAAAAACCCCTGGAAATCAAGTTAAGATCAGAAACATTTTAGTTTACAATAATTTCTGAAGATTATGAGGCTCTCACTGTGCCATGGTTTCATTTTTAACCATTTGGTTGCCTGAGTAGAAAATTACAGCTACAGGCTTCTCTTAATTCACGTTTCTGAAAATTCAATAGCAAGAAATCGATAGAGAGAAACAAGTACATGAATTAAGATTCAGCATACAAGCCTTTACTTGTTTATTGAACTAAGGGAGGTGATAGCCACCTGAGGGATTAATAGTTCTGCAGAACAACATAACTGCTTCTTTCACCTTGCATTTCACAGGAATGGCGTGTTCTCCTCTTCACCCCAGGCCCTAGAAGGCCCCAAAAGGAAATTCCCTTTAGGAATTTTAGAAGGAAATTTAGAAATCTACCCTTGATATTTCAGTAAGTTGCAAAACTGTCTGAACTGCAGTTGCAATGGTGCAGACACAAAGCAACATGAAGGATAAGCTTTCCACCTTAGAAATAATCATGAATGATGAAGATCTCTGTGTTCAGGAGATTGCAGTCAAGTTACTAAATGTCAGGCAGGATAATCAGAAGGCTTAGCCTAATCACTGTGGGTTTTATAAAACTATTTTTACCAGCTAAGGCCATTGGCACGATTGTGTGAAGTCTTAGTTTGAAAGTCTTGTTAAAGGAATCAAAAGTGATGGACACTGACAAGAATTTGCAGTATTTTTTTTTTCAATAGTGATTCTGTGTCTCAAAGAAGAGGTTTGAGCAGATATCAGTAAATCATTCCAAAGCTGCCATAAGACCTGTTTAGACAATGTCAAAAACAAGACCTTTCTTTTAGTCTTTCAAATGTGAAACTTTGATTTGGTTCTGAACTTCTTGTCTGGGGCATGGTTTGATGTATTTGAAATCTCTCTTAGTATATGTGGTGTCCCTGTTTAGGGCAAATTTGGAGGAGAATTTCCAAAGGAGGGCCCCTCCAGTAAGCAAACCCACACAGCCCCTCTCCCCAACCAGTTCGGGAAGAATTCCTCGGAGAGAAGTGGAAAGAACCTGTTTATTTAACAGGCACAGCACCACCCAGCACACAAAATGAACAATACCGGATGACACCACTCTGAAATAGATGACAAATTCAGAAAGTCTCTCTTGGGGGGGGGGGGGGGGGGCGGTGGTGGTTGCTCTGTTCTCAGTCCCTCCAGCGTTGGGGCAGCTGCTGCAGCCCACAGGGTGCAAACTCTTGGTGTTCCCAGGTCCCAGTCCAGAGCAGGTTCAAGTTGGAAAAAAAGGAAAGGAGAAACAGAGTCCAGGAAAAAATTTGGACTGTTTAGCTAAACTAGCTAATGAGCAGAAGCAAAAGCAAGCAGAAGCAAAGCAGAAGCAAGAGCGAGAGAGAGAGCAAAGCAAAAAGCAAAAGCAAAAAAGCAAAAGCAGCACTAAGTATTGCCCGTCTCTGTGTTCTGCCAGGCTGATAAGAAAACCCAAACAAAACTTTCACTCTTCAGAGCTGGTCTTAAAGGCACAGAACATAATATCCAGCATAAACAGAACACATGAATGGGGATACAAGCATCATAACGTCACCCTAGGACATGTGGGCATGACCAGATCTCAATGGAAAGCTGTTGCTGGTCTGATGTAGAGTCTAGATAACTAGGGAGAATTAGAGTTCTCTACTAAGTTTATTTAATGAGTAAAAAGAAATTTTCACGCAGTATTTAAAAAACTTGTCACAACTGCATTTAGTATTTCCTTTTCCTTGGACACAGAATCACAGAATAGAGTTATTTTAAAATATGAGTTTAAATTCTCATTTCCCTGAAGCAAAGATTATTTCCTTTTACTGAAATTATTTGACTTACATTTATACTGATACACATTGGGACTACGGTGGGATATATCTTTGTGTGTACTAACCCTACTGTTTTCAAAACTCTAAGTTTAGTTTACCTGGAAAGGAACATATATCTAACCTTTGAACTGGCCTCAAATGGTTTGAGTGCCAGTATGTTAACTGTAGTAAACCAGAGAGCAGAATGGGCTAGCTTTCCTCTGCTTTGCCTGGTCTGTGCAATTAATTCCACATTTTTCTCTAACCATAACGATTTTATCTCTTAACCATTTTATCTCTTACTGGTTGGCTTAAAGGTAACTTGGAGATTCCTGAAAAAGTTCCTATTGCATCTCTATTTGTTATATATTATTTCTCTTTTTAATATAAACCCACTAAAAGTTGTCTATTCAAAACAGTGTTTCAGTGATCATTGTGTCTTCAGATATGGACTTGTGTCTCTTTTCTCACACCAAATAGATTCAAACTTGTTGGGCTAACCCAGACAAAACTGAAAAAAATTTATCATTTCAAAAGTTGTTAATTCTTCATAGCTGTCTGGAAATATAAGTCTGAGATGTGTGGAAAAGAGAAACTCTGTAATATCCTTGATTGAAAAAAAAAATACTAGAGCATGAGCTCACACCACACCAGACACCAGAGAATCCACACAGGAGCTGCTCATTTAAGCAGTTCCACTCCCAGAGAAAAGCTTGCATTGGAGTTTACATCATCTTAGATCTGAAAGTCAATAAAACTTAATCCAAGGAAACCAAGCCTCATTAGTTCTACTTTTTTTTTTTTCTTTCCAGAACAGCAATCTTAGGTCATATTTTCTGACTACATTATTCTGTGAAAAGAGTGGTTAATAATGTATGAGATGGTAAAATAATAATTGAAGTAACACTAGTACCAAAATTACAATAAATTAAAAATGGTATGATGATTTTTTTTTTTCTACGCATGTTTTGGGATAGGTTTGATATAACCCTGTGTCGCAAGGCCATATCTAGCTTATGTTTAAATTTAAAGCTTTAATCCTGTCTGTGTTTAGCTTTAAAACATCACTGGCTAAATCTCCAAATCTTCTTATCTTCAAAATTATGTCAGCAGCTATGACAAAATGACATCTGTTCAGGAGCTGTGACAAGAACAGGCATTACTTGACACTCGGTTCAGTCCTGTGGCAGAGCAATGTCTGCCTCCCACATACAAATGCAGCAGGTCCTCTGCTGACGGGATGTGGTTCAGGCAGCAACCCTACTGAGTAATGCTTAATAATCACTATCTGCTGCTTCAGGTCCACTGAAAAATGTCAGTGTTTTGTAGGTCTACTTTGGTCTGAGGAATGTGAGGCCTTTTTTCAGAAACAGGGTGGGGCAACACTTTTTTTTTTTTTTTTTTTCCATTTCCAGAACTTGGAGGTTGGAGAACTGCATGGAAAAGCACCTGCTATCTCTCCTTGCCATTCATTGTGTGCATTTAGTGTGTCAGAAACGCTCTGCTGCTGCAGTTAATGCTGAGCAGAGATTGATTGCAGACTGTTGTTCCACAAGGCGTGGCTGAGGCAAATTAATAGCTCCTTGCTGCTGAAAGCGGCTGGGGGCCTCATTCCCGCCTTTCCTATTCCCCCTGGTAACCCTGGGCCTGGGTTCCTCTCCTTAACTTGTCTGGGGAATTAACCCCACGCTTTCCTCAGAACCCCCCAGCACATATCTTCCTTAAGGGGGTAAGGGGTGGGCAGCAATCCCCACAAAAACCTGGATGGATCCCTGGGGAAGGGGAGCAGTGAGAGCAGGATGGGCCTTTCCCCTCATGGGAGCAATGTGCTTTGGATGAGCTAAGCTGTCCCTGGAGCTGCAGCCCCAGCTGCTGGTGGCACATCTGGCCCTTAGTCCCTCTGAACGAGGGGGTGGGAGGCCTTTGTGTGGAGGGATAGAATGTAAGAAAATAGTGCAGAAGGTAGCCTCACCCCTGAGGAGTTGCAGCTGTACAAATCCCCAAAGATTAGGAACAGGCCTGCCCTTAACAGGCCACAGCTGTGGCCAGTAAAAAGACAAGTGCTACAAAAGTATGGGTTACCTGGGTGAGGAGAGAGATAGAGTTTGTTGGTTAGGCCGTGAGGGGAGCTGGAGTTTTGTTGCTTGGGCCGTGAGGGGAGCTGGAGTTTTGTTGCTTGGGCCGTGAGGGGAGACGGAGTTTTGTTGGTTGTCCTGTGAGGGGAGACGGAGTTTGTTGGTTGTCCTGTGAGGGGAGATGGAGTTTTGTTGCTTGGGCCGTGAGGGGAGATGGAGTTTGTTGGTTGTCCTTTGAGGGGAGACGGAGTTTGTTGGCTGTGCTGTGAAGAAGCAGTCAGTGCTATGAGGAGCTGCACATGAGAAATCACCGAGAAGGTATGGGAGCTTTTCAATTCAATGACATTTGTTTTGTGCAGAGTCTGCCTGCTGCCTCCGGTGTAGTCCAACACTCCAAACAGCAGAATAGCTCCAGTCCAGCTCCAGTGGTTCAGCTGCAGCCATGGCTTTTCTGTAGGTGCAGCTTCCCTGCTTTCTGCAGGCAAACACAGTGACAGCAACTGGTAACAGCCAAAAGGAGGCTGGGATTTCACAGGAGTGTTCCCTTCCATAAACCAGGAATGTTCTCACAGCCCCTGAAGTGCCACATGTTGCTCCACAGGCATTTCTGTTTCTCCATGGGTTCCTGCAGTATTATTTTTCTGCTCGCTCCAAGCCCTGAGGGCAAGCAGTGGCTGTTGTGCCAAACAGAATGGCAGGAGCATCACTGCTGGGCTTCCCTGCTATGTCCCACTGCAGAAAGGGATATTTGCTTTTTGCAAGAGCATCTGAGAGACTGGAACAGCAATCCATGGGCCTCTGGTGCTAATTCCCAGGTGTCACTGCTGTCCATGACCTTAGAACTACTCACTGTCTTTTTTGGGAATTAATGAAAGCTTCCTGGCCTCCAAATCACAGTGAGAGTTTTGTCTTGTACATCCAGAAGTCTCTAGTACTTCTCACATAAGTGCAGACATTCTTATTTTATGATTTCTGTCCAACCAGATGTTATCAGCTTGCAACCTATATTTTGCCAGTCCCAAATTGTAATCCAGCACTGCTAAATATGGAGAAAAGTCTGGCTTTAGAGTGGTTTTCCAAGTTTTGTATTTAGATTTTCAGTAGCTTGTGTCAGAACATGTAATTTGCTGAAAATTGCATAGTCATACCCACTATTTCAGGGATAGTGGGTAGCAAAAATAACTGTTGAATTGAAGTATTGTCTAGTAAGACTAAAAAAAGTAAGTCTAAGTAGTCTGGACAAGGACACACTCTCACAATGGATACAAAAATGTCAACTGCTACCTTCATTTTTCTTTAAAAAAAGAGCTCTACTCATGACTTATTTTTTGTTGTAAAATGTCTTTTGTATATTTGAAATGAACATAGAATCTTCTAGTCTTCTTTTCATTGTTTTTGTTTGTTTCAGTCCCAAATGGAGTTCAGAATTTCTTGTCAACATCTTTTATTCCAAGTCAGGTGATTTTAGGATCACCTGACTTATCCTCTTGAAGAGATTTCATTTCTTATTCCATGGTCTCATCCTTTGTGCTCCCTAGGTCATTCCTGACACTCAAGGTGCCAGGAAAAAGATCTGTTTCAGTGATACTCTTTTAGTTATTTATCAATATATATAATAAGCACATTTTTATATGTGTATTTTATACTTTATTTTATAATCTGCTCACATTTTAGTGATAATGGAGGGTACTGAGTCTCTTGATTCTTGTCTTTATTTTCTGTTTCTTGAAGCTTCAAGAAAAAGGAGGACTTTGGCATTTAGTTTTCACATCCCTTAAATAATTTGTTTTGATGATTTCTGTGCCCTTCTGATAATTTCTCTGGTGGCTTTATTGCACCTTGCAATTTCTAGTGGACCAAGGACTTTAATGTTCTTAGCACACAAAAGCATGTTTTGTCCTTTGAGATTATTCTGAGTTTTATCTTTTCTTATTCCTTTTCAGGAATGTCATGCATAATCTGCTTTAATGGTCATGAACTCTGCCCTTGATACATTTAACAAATTCCTGCTGTGTTGAAAAAAATTATGCAGCTCTTTCTTTTCACCAAGGGATATTGCCTTGGCATGTTCCTTTAGCAGCAGCATGTTCAACCTTTTACAGACTCCAGCTTTGCACAGCATATGAGATTCTTTTCATCAGATGCCTCATCTTGTAGCATTTTAGATGAATTATTTCATTTCTGAGTTCCTTCTATCAGCTGTTCCAGGTTGATTCACTCAAAAAGACTTCTTGCTTTGTCAAGTTGGGCCTTTTCTTTAGATGAAATTGTAGTTCCAGATTCAGTATGGTTTCTCACTTCTTTCTTTTTTTTCCCCAGTTCTGAAATGGTTTTTCATATTTTTTTCAAGTGCTTTTAATCAGAGAAATAACATGGTGGGGAAAAATAAATCGAAACAATTTCTTTGCTTTATACTGAGTAAGTCTCTATTTTTTTTTTGTTTTTTTTTTTTAATATGTGATTTTCATGCTTTTGCCTGCATTAACTAGAAAACTTTTAAGGACATTCAAGTATGTCAGGAAAGTCCTAGCTGCTACCAGAAATAATATCAGTCACTCCTCAGATAAAAGACAGTGCAACTTGAACAAAATCCTGCTAGCAGCAAGGCTGTACAGACTTTTATGAGTTGAGGAGCTTTTCAGAAAGATAAAGAATGAGACACTGTGGGGATAAGACATAGCAAATGGTTAGAAAATATATTTTAGTAGCCAGTTGCTCAGGAGTCTATGGAGTGGACATTGTCAATCACTGCAGAGTTGAGAGCAGCTGGTAAAAGCCTTTTCCAGGAAAATGTCACCACTGGGAGTGAGTCTTTGCTGTCCTGCAACAAAGTGTGAGTCACCCAATCTTTCAAAGTATTATGGCATGATTTTGCAAACTTTATAATTACCCTGCACTGTAAAGGGAAAAAAGTACATTGAAATTACTTCTGTATGTAACTACAAAGTTTAATATTATGCTTTGCAGATGCCTGAGTATTTTCTTTGTACATAGCATACAGTCTTGCTACCGGTGACTTCCAAACTAAATGTCAGTATTTTCCAAATATTGTGATAACCTAGGTATTAATATGCAACTAATCAAAATGAACCAGGCACTTTTAATACCTAAGTCTTAGTGTCCTGTAATTGCAGCAACGTTTCTTACTCATTTGGTATCTTCTAGGATGTACAACACATAGTTTGTCTTTCCTTCTGGATGTGAACTGCAGCACATTGGTTCATGCAAAACAGAATCTCAGGAGCAAAAGCTCTGCCTAAATTAAGGGTATAAAGGGAGGATTTCACACAAATAGTTGTTTTTATTGAGGGCATTCTGTTTCCTTGAATAGCCTATTAATTCTGAAGGCCATTTGGGTTAGGATTCTTAATCTGAATTATGTTGTTATTCATGGCCTCATTTTGTGTCTTTTCATCATCTTCTTTGTCTGATAGCTATTTTAAAGAGGGTTTTTAAGAACAGGATGGATGGCAACAAAAGAATGTGTTTACTTTATCCATCATTGTGGCCTGATTCCACTATACTTACCCCCACTGAGGCATGCATTAGATTTCAAGTGTCCCATTCTTCCCAGTGAAACTAATTGCAGAGCAAAATAGGCCAAACATGAATGAGGATTCAAAGAATCCAGTTTGTAGTAATTATTGAAGGAAATAAATACATTTTGTTTTGGTGACTTCTCCTCTAGTGTATAATGGCTGGATGTGAGTCCTGCGTGGACTGAGTGAGCTCTTAAATAAGAAGGGCTGTAGGCCAGAAAAGATGTGATATGGCAAAAAAAAGCTGAGGTTATCAGAGAGGATGAGACCTTATGATACTGGAGTTGAAATTCCTTCATGTGGTAAATACAGACTAATATATTTTCTCTGTTCAGTACCAGGAAGCATTTTTAGAATGAAAATATTTTAAATAGTATTTATTTTGCTTTTCATGGTGGTGTATATATGGAAAAACTGGGTAAATTGGAAGTTTCCCCTCTAGAAGTTATTGAGGAGCTTAGTTTTCTGCCCTGTAAGGTTTTAGACTAACACTGATAGTACAGTTATCAGAGGAGCTGAACTTTCTAGCACACATTTCAGGTCCAAAATAGAAACAGGGAACTTCAAATATAAGCTGAGTTTAACTAGCTGATTCTCAGTTAGACCAGGAGATAAAAAGCAATCAGGTCTGTTGGAAGTAGAGGGGTGGGTATGTCACTGCTGGGGAGGAATGATAAGGCAGAGGAACAGAAAAGGATTGTTCATACCCTCCAGAACTTAAAGACATTTGTGCAAGTAAGCATGAGGCTGGGAAAAAAATTAACTAATAACTGTATGAGCTATGAAATTTTCAGTAGATTTACAAAATCTTTG
This sequence comes from Molothrus aeneus, assembly GCF_037042795.1. Taxonomy (NCBI): domain Eukaryota; kingdom Metazoa; phylum Chordata; class Aves; order Passeriformes; family Icteridae; genus Molothrus; species Molothrus aeneus. The sequence goes on from NC_089647.1 coordinate 9,156,445, forward strand.
AGTTCCAAGTTCATGTCTGGAAATGTTTTACACATTCCTCTTGAGATCATGGCTGGGAGTTCACTGAGAGAGTGGTTGCTCAGTGGAAAATACTCTCATTTGAGTCACTTGGGCTCTGTGTGCTTTAATAATCTCCCAGGAGTTCATTTTAGAGTGTTACTGTCTTGGTGAAGACTTCTGGTGCACAGGGAAATGCAAGTTGTCAGACCTTGGGTTCCTGATGTCTCTGTTTGGGGGATATTTATTATGATTATTTTAAAGGTGTGTCAGCAAGTTTGCCAAAATTTATGGTCTGGAATTATTCAGCACATGTCAGACTGTGACATCCTCCTCCCTATACATAAACATGCTCAGACCCATGAAGAGCTTGCAGTCTAAATGGCTGAGGCAGGCAAATACTGCTCTAGTGTAACTCAGTTTCCTTCTTCCCTCCTGAGTAAAACACAGCCTGTGCAGTGCAAAACCAGGCACAGAAAGAAAAGCTGGCTCTGAGCAAGGCATCAGGTTGGTGTGGAATGCTCTCTGTGCTGTGCAGATGAAAACCAGCCTCTCTGTAACGCAGTAACTACTCAAGGGTGGCACTGCACGGCATGGCCTTGCTGCATCCAGAGCCATGGCCAGACTGCCTCCCTGTGCCAGGGTGTCCCTGAGCAGCCTCCCTGTGCCTGATTTACCGTGTTGCACCCACTCTGCCCCTCCTGCAAGGGAGCTCTTTGTCTGGACAGGACTGATGGCTGCTTCTCTTTCAATTAAATGCCTGAGCTAGGAGCTCTTCTGAAGGGAAGTAATCAGCACAAGAGAAAGTCTCAGCCACATCTGATGTAAAATGGATTGTCTCCATCTGCTTTGGACTCTCCCTTGGTATTTAGTGCCTGGCTTCTATTATCTGTGTCTGATTTAGAGGGTAAACACCCCAGGGCAGTGTTTGCACAGTACCACATGCCATGACAGCACTCAATAAATTATGGTAGAAGGTGGTCACACAGGGCTGTTCCCAGCTTCCCATTCCTGAATCCCTCTACAGACTGGGGATCTGTAGATCCCCAGACCTCAAGCAGTGCAGGAGAGAACAGTGATTTCTGAGTGGCACTGTTGTACAATTGAACAAGATTTCTCCTAGAATGAGTGTTTTTCTGCTAAAGCACATTAAAACATACTCCTTTATAATTTAATGAGGGTTTGTTTTGCTGGTTATTCATGCCTTAATAATTCAAATCTTTTCTCAACATAAGACACCTAGGGTTGTTGTAGGCACTCAGACAAAAAAAAAAAAACAACAAAACGGACCTTAAGCAATTCCTTCATCAGACCCAAATGACTTCAAACCCAAATTACTTCGATTCCCCTCAAACCAAAATTACTCTTCAAAATTACTTTTTTTCTCCCTCTTGATGTCTTTTTTCTCCCTCCACTTACCACCCTCCTTTCCTTTCATTACACCCCCTTTTCTGTGCTGATTCCCCCACAAACCAAAGCTTATCAGACAGTTTTTCTTGTTCTTGAGTGACACAGAAGTTTAGCCACAGATATCCATAATCACCTCCTTCAATATTTTTAAAATGCTTAGGCATGACTATAACACAAAAGAAACCCTTAAATTGGCTAGGTTATGCTCTTAATTTTAGCTTATTCAAGCTCTCCTGCAGAAGCCTGATTTTTACACTTTCTGCATTTTTATTGCTCTTCCTCAGGCATAAATAAAATACAAAATACTGTTGGTTTGAAAAGCACTGTTTACATTTAAAGGACAGAATGCACAGGGTCAATGAAGACTCTGTCCCATACAGTTATTTTAACCTTTTTTTTCCTACTGGCCCCTTAGGTTTTATGGCATCCTGTGTTGTTTTCTTCCATTTCCCTAACAAGCATAAAATAAATACAGCAAGAAAAGCTGATTTTTTCACCACCCTTCCCCCTTCTAAGTTGCAAACAACAAAACCAATCTATCTGTGTGGCTTTGTTAAATGCTTGCAAATTATTAGGCATGATGTCTAATAGGTCTGCTTCCTCTCTTAAACGTATAGATTCCTTTAAACCACAAGTTAAACTCTCAGAATTACTGAAATACTCATTCTCTGGCTTTCAGAGAGACCAGGATGGAATGCCTTTCTCCTTACTCTGCAGTTCCCATTAATGTTAACAGGCAGATTTCCTTCTGCTTCCGTTGGAGTCGACTCGATACACATGTGGGACCCTTTGATAACCTCTTAAAAAGACACCCTTCTGCTTTACATGCACTTTAGAGCTTTAATGAGCTCACAGTGCTTCTTTGTGTCTCTGTGGCCAAAATGTTATCTAATACTTCTTGTAAATAATACAAGATAGCTTTTTACTCTGTAAGTGACCTCTGTGGCATGTGCTAACCATCTATTTGAATATATTTGCCCACGGGGTGTTTTGCTGGAGTCAGGGGAAACCATTAGGAAAGCAAAGCAGGAGCACCATTCCCTTGCTTTTCCATAGCCTTAAAACAACTGTTTCTATTCAACTGCTAGGCCAGACAAAACCTGGGAGAAGGAAAGGTGAAAGAAGGAGGAGCCAGTACCCTTATCTTTGCTTTCCAGTTCATCGATGCAAAGCCATGTAGGAGCAAGTAATTTCTCCTGGGGAGCCTCTGAGCAATTCCTATTGCAATGGAGATTTTTTTATGTCTGCTTCAAAGGCCACTGCAAACACAAAATACTGAATTGTAATGTCTCTGCATGTGTATTTGGTCCTACTTCTATTTATAGATTCAGCATTTAAACCTTTGAGCCCTTAGCTCACATCATATACTCACAGGTTTTTGGGTAAATTTTCCATAAAAAGCATTAAATCAGAGCTTTGAATTCCTTTTTCTTGCTATGTTTTAGATGCACAGGAAGTGTTAAACAACTGTTGAAATACAGCCTTATGTGCAGAGCTTTGTGATCTAAAGGTATTCAAAGAAGTGGGAGCAAGGCTTTAAAGTCCCAGTGTGCACACGCACATCACACACTTCAGAAAGGCTTTCCCAGTGAACATGAGGAGTTCTGCCATCTGTGGATCACTTGAGCAGGATGGCTTTAGCAGCAGGTCATGGGGTGGACTCATCTGCTCACCCTCTGCCTTTGGCCCCCACCCCTGTGCCCCCCCAGGAGCACTTGGGGTGGGCTCATCTGCTCACCCTCGGCTTTGGCCCTCAGTCTGCTGCTCTGCATGGCAGCACAAAACACAAAGAAAAGGGATAAAAAGCCTCCCTCCCCTCCCTGAAGGCCTGCAAGCATGTCCCTGTGGTGAGATCAGGTAGGAGAGGGCATTCATCCTCCCTCTACACCCTGACCCTCCTTTGGCCGATGGCAGTGCTGGTCAGGCTGCAGGATCTGCTGAGTGACTATGGATGCTCTGCTCTGTGCCGTGGCACTGGGGGCTGTTTCCTGTCTGCCAGCACTGGAATTACTTTGTTAGTTAAATAAACCAGGAGGGTGATGGGCATGACTCAGATCTGGGTTCTGATGGAGCAGAATAGACAGGGGGATACCTGCCATGCACCCCTTTCCATGAATCTCATGGGAACAGCTCCAAACACACGCACGTGCCTTTGGATTCTCAGAGTTGTCAGGCTTTGTTGGATGCCAGCAGGAAGTGTGAAAATCTCAAGTGACTGATCATCTGCATGTGTAACATCAGAAAGCAGAGGAGCGAGCTTCCCTCCAGTCCTCCAAATATAGATTCTGTTCTGTTCCTTCTCGCTACAGCTGGCCAGATAATTTGCATCTTTTTTTCCCACTTTCTGTGCTTCTGGGGGTGTCCTTGAAAGACTTGAACCAGCTGAATGCTGAGGTTACGAACTCACAGCTTCACTCAGGTCTTGCTTTCTCTCTCTAACCTGTACAAAGCTACCATGACTATTATTGCAGTCAGAACAAAGAAAGTTATTTAAATTGTGCTCGCCATTTCTGACACCTACAGCAATCCCAGTAAGAACTATGTTTTAATAGTCATCATGTTTTGAGGGAGTTTTTGATAGATATTGGCATACTTAGGCACTACATTATGATGAATATTAATTTTGGTTGCATTGCACTTCCCCATCAATGACAAGAAGAGATTAACTAAAACAATATTTTATTTCCTACTTTAATGGTGAGTACATAGCATTAATTATATTATTAATACAACTAGAAACTCTTGTACAAAGCTATTTCAAGCCATTAGTTGCCCTGTTGTAATTGATGGATTACTGCATTACCATTTAATTTAGTATTGTTTTCAAGGCATTACATTCAGTTTCATTTAAGTTAATTGTATGGCCAAATAAGGAAAGAACTTGCCTTGTGAGCATGAGTGATGCAAGCATGGATTTTTCCTGATTTCAGAGGTATAATGGGATGTGATCCATAGAGCAATTCTGTACAAGGCCCTCCAGTTAGCATTACCTTGCAATTTATAGAAACAAGAAATGAGGGAATGGACCAGAAGATTGCATGGCATTTGGATTCAACATTGTGATAGTCTTCTCTGCAAATGGAAATTAACATCAATTATTCAAATCTAGTTATGCTTTCAACCCTCTTAATTGCAAAGTATTTTCCATTCAGTGATCAAGACCAATTCCCTAAACATAATAGCAATTATAACTGTTGCTGTTCAGAGGAATCCAGAGGAATCCTCTGAATAGCATCCAGAGGAAAATATATTCTCTTTGGCCCAATTTTCAGCTCTGATATGACCTCTTTATGCTGCTTTTTTACACAGAGGGGTAGTTAAGGTGGAGCAACTGGGGTATTTTTGCATAGAACATATCCCAGGGCTGTCAAGAAGCATAGACTATAATCTTTACTGACCCAACATAAAAATAGGGAAAACATAGTGGGTGGGATTCTCCTGCCAGAATACATCCCCAACAAAATACAACAAAACTAGACATAAGTATGTAGACCATTTCAGATAGAAGCTCTTAGATACCTGAGACACCTTTACAAGGGCTGGGGCAGATCCATGGCAGCAGGAGGGAAGGCTGGAGACACTACTCAAGGGGATCTAAGATAGCACAGTGAGTGCTTGAGTTACCCTGATTTTGCCTGGCAACTGGGACAGCTCTTCTGGGCTATGAAAGGCTAAATGGAAATTATATTACTCTTGGAGCTGAAAATTGCTTCATGCAATGACTTGTGTAAGGGCATAAGGAAACTTCTTTTTATTAGAATAAAGTCTTTTTTTGTTTTGGTTTGGTTTTGTTTTTTTTTTTTTTTGGTGGCAGAAATGATGATTCTGTTGTATTGTTAGCACATTTAGACCATAGCTGTTAGTGCAAGTAAACAACAATGCTTAGTGTGTATCTCAAGCCACTGTCAGATCTTTACTGAGTGGACAGTAAACAACAAGGCTGAATAGAAACCCCCAGCCCTCTGGTTAACCACAGAAAGAACCTGGTCCAAATGTGCCATGCCACCTTCCTAGGTTCCTTCCCAGATTATTTTTCTGCAGCGCGAGAGTAGAAAGACCAGGCAGCAGCTGGTGATATGTTTGGCATAGAGAAAGTGTCTTGGCTGATACTGAGGGACAATTCCAGGTCTCTTATTCCTTTATTTTTAGTAGACAGTTACATGAAACATCAAAAATCAATGACATGTCTGCTGGAAGGGAAGAAAACAATAATTCTTTTAAACCAAAAGTAGCAATGTTCTCAGTATTATATTCAGAATTCTTTAGGATTCAAATCTAGGTTTCATTCTCCTTGCTTACAACTATTTCCTACAAGTATCTAATCTAGAGCTCTCATTCTCTAGGTTTTACCACTTGTGTTTTTGAGAAACAGATTATTTTCTTACTGCCTTTTCCATTTCCTGATGTGATTTTTTTGATTCTTCTGACAACAAAAACAAACAAATTCATTCACTCATGACTTAGATTTCAGCCAATACTTGTTGGCCTGAATTTGGTCAGTGACTCCTGCTTCAGCTCTCTCTGGCAGAGAAATTTGGTTTATATATTTGTACCAAACAGCAGAACAAATTCTTTTTCAACCACCTTCAACTAAATTTTAAGTTCCTAGTAGAACAACACAGCAGGATAATAGTCAATGCCAGGGATGGGCTTCAATCAGAAAAGGTGGAATCCTTACTTTGAAATTCCTTTGTGGTGTGCCTTGGATAGGAGATTTTACCCTTCTCTATCTTCTAAAGCAAACTCTTCTTAAATGTATCAGAGGTTGGAACAAGGATCTGTCTTGCCTCCAAAAACAATCTGTGGAGGCTGGCAAAGCTGCCATGGTTGGTGTCATTTTTTTCCTTGTGTTCAAAGATGGTCCTTCACTTCCAGCAGATTAGCACGAGGTCTGTGAAACCTCTCCTGCAATGTAAGCTTCATATGGAGGGATCAGGGAGGATTTCACTTGTGCCCAGAGGATTTATGTTTAATTTCTTTCAGAGGCATGATTTTCAAGCTTTGAAAGAACTGGAAATGCCACTTGCCAGAAGGAAGCCTGAATACCATGATAACATTAGTGCAGAATCCACTCATTTCACAAAAGACTGCTGTCCGTGTGTGCTGAAAGCTTTGGTTTGTATTACTGTACAGGTGCATATGATGGGCTATTCTGTTTATTATAATTTGAGCCTAGATGTAATGATAGAGATAATGCAATTATAGTTTATCTCTTCTTATAGTATATCTCTTCTTGTCACAGGGTGTATATGTATTTCTGGTGGAGCATATTACTGGTATCTGGACACTGTTCTATGAGAAGTGAGATGCAACAACTGCACTAATCAGACTTCTGTCCCAAAACCCTTTCAGTACAGCATGATCTGCTCATTTTAATAGGTGCTTCTTTTACTTGTCATTACTTTAGAATGAATGTCTCATTCAAGGAAAAAAAAAAAAGATAAGGGAAAAAAGCTGAAACACAAAGAAATTACTCTAGTGGCAGCAACACTCAGAAACATTTGCCATGGGCATTGATTGGAGTAGTTGTCATATATTTATGTCATGATATAATGGTACACTGTAGGCTATTCTTATATGCATTCTCATTCCGAGCTCATTTGTCACTTGTCTCTGTAAATTCAACATCTTCCTCATCTGGGGGAGTTTATATATCTGCTTGCAGTTGACTGTAAACAAATTGCAAGTGCTGCTTGGCAGCTGACAGATAGATCCAGCTGGTTAGGTAAGGCTGCTGCAGTCTCAGTGCAAGATGAAAAATTTACACATTTGAGAAATTTCAGGCTGCTGCTGTCTAGTGTAAAATTTTGGATATGACAGCAGATGTCACATTTGAGAAGGGGAAGAATGAGATTCCGTGGGGGACTGAAGTAGCTCGTTTCATTCTTATGAAGAAGAAGTGTAGACACTTGCTGCTGTAATTGGTTGCTTTATGCTCACCGTGTGAAGTGAGCCCATATGAAGGGACTGTGCTGCTCCTCTTTGCTAAAGCACAGGCTGATTTCTGCTTTCCAGGGTGTCACAGCCCCTGAGCCTTCACAAGCCAAGGCTTCCATCAGGAGTAGCTGGATCAGGCTGCTCAGACCCCTCCCAGCTTCAGCAAAGACATCCTTCATAGAGCTCACTGCAGCCCCGAGGCCTCAGCCTATCTCTGCCCTGGATGATGGAAAACTTTAATAACACATACAAAATTAATTTGGACCTTCTCCTAACAGAAGTCTTTGAAGTCAGTGGGAAGCACTGAGGGGTTTTGGCATGGCAGTCTTTATTTCTGTGTATTCAGCTAGTACACTGGCTGACTTCAGTGGGTGTGAGCCACGGTTGTTTCTGTGAGCACCTCTGTTAATATGCAAAAGCCATATGTATTTGTTTCTCCTCGTTGAGCAGCCTCTCACCTCTCAGTTGTGGTGAAAGGTGCCATACAAAAAGAATAAATCGGTAGTGTAGCTCTTTGTGCCTTGCTAAGATAAGACACCAGCCATATGGCTCGGTGCTGGGCATGGAGAAAGCAGCTGAGAGCCGTGAGGTTCGCTGAGTTTGTTTGGTTGATTTGTTTTTATTAGGCAATTCTCTTAATTATTTCTTTCTTTTTTTTTTCTTGTGGCCACTTAGAGATGAGACCTTGTGGTTCTATATGTAATTGTGTTAGCCTTTATTCAGGAGAAACCATATGGTGGCCTATAAGAGCACAGGAAAGGCTCCTGGGGCTGTCAGGGGCAGACACAGCCTGCCTTGTGCTGTCTAATGACATTCACAGGTTTGCTTAATTCCCTTTCCAGTAAGACTCCTTGTGCTGCCTATTGCCTCTATTAGAAATTTGCTTTAAAACTTCACTCTTCTAGAATTCTCCTCATTTTCAGAGCATGCTTATTCCTGACAGCGCTTTCCTCCTCTTTGTTCATGTGCCAAAGACTACCCTGTCTTTTAGTGTAAATAGCTTTTCTTTTGAATGTTTATCCTTCTCTGCCCCTATACACCCCACATTTGCAATATATGCATATCTTCTTACATGAACAGTAATTGTGCTCTCTTAACAGAACACAGGAAGATCTTTAACTCTTCCTATAAACCTAGAAATCCTTCTTTCTGTTCCAGCATGAAGCTGTCTTCCTTGAATGTACATGACTGGAACTATGCAAAGTATCACTACAATATTCTACATAAATTGCTGTCAAAACCTTATACAATAGGCTTAATATTGTGTCTCCCTATGGAAATATTTGGTTTACATTGTTATGCAATCCTGTTAGCCTTTTTAAAATAAGAAATACACCGATGGTTCATGGTCATTCAACTTATACATTTAATCAATTCATTTAGTTTATGTAACTAATATATTTTCTCCTCAGTCATTTAGAAACACTGATTGTGCACAGTAAGTTATAAAACAACGCAGATGAACAATAGAAAAATATGTAATCCAGCACACAGCATATAGAGTTGGAGACTCTAGCACCTGGCCCCAGCAATTTTTTTCCCCCAAAGACAAAACATGCAAAAAATGTCTCTTCCAGCTGCTTTTTGAAAATGCGAATTGTAATTCAGGTTTAACAGGTTTACCATTTTGAATACTATTGTATAGTTGACAGGAACCAACCTAATTCTTACTTCATTAGTTGGGAAAAGAGTTAATAACTGCATTGTATATAATTTTGAAATATTGTGCAGGTCAAAACAAAGGGCATTTTCATCAGTGATCACTCTGTGTCAGCATTTCAGTGTAAATATTCAGAAATACTTGTGCTACAGATGAAAAGGTATTAGAGATTTACTCATAAATGATGGTATTGTTGCAGAATCCATCTATTCTTGCTAATATCATCTGTTCAATTCAATAATGTGTGTAATTGTCATTTTTGTAAGAATGACTTGCATCTTGAATTTATTTTCCATCTTAACCTTTACCAAATATTATTCATAAACTCGAAGGAATACAGCTCTTTGGTGCAATAGTCACACCAATCTCTGTATTAATTTTGCTCCCTTTGCTTATATCAAATCTTTTAAAGTAGAGTTTCATTACGATTTTGAATTACCATACATATGCTTTGAACAGATCCTTTATAACCTTCTCCATTTGCATATCATTCAGCAGTGCATTCTTAGCATGAAAAAAAACCCACATAGACAAAAAAATCCCTCTAATATCCTCAATCCCTTGTTTCATTCTCTTCTTGTAAGTTAGAAACCTCTGCAAATCAGCATTGTTTAACGTGCTGACCATTTCTCTTGGTGAGAAAGTGTATATCTGTGTGCATACATCCAGATAAAGAAGGGCAGCTACCCAGAGGTACAGACTGGCTATGGATAAATTATTTATTATGAGGTACGGATGATCTTATAATTCATGAGTGACAGAGCAAAACAGAATGACGAGCTGGTATGAAAGCTCATCAATAACTTGAAGTAATAAATAATGTATTTGTCTTCTCCCAATTGAATATATTTTTATGCTCTATTAATAGTTTTCCATATGTTTAATAATTATTTTGGAATGAGATAGGGAATTGCATCACCCAGATTCAAAGAAGTATTTCTATAAAATCTCATTTTATTCTGTGGCACACTTTTGTTTTTTTGTTTAAATTATACAGACGCATACTAGGGATATGCAACTAGTCTCAATGAATAATTTATTTGAATTTAACCTCCTTTCTACTGCTGGAATATTCAAACAATAGGCCACAACTTATTCGGATTCATATGTTATTAAAATTTTATTTGACAGATGTCTTTTTGAGTTTTTATTTTATGTCTTGACAGTCACTACTTGAAAATGCAGCTATGTATTATATGAAATAAATGGGATGCTTTTTATCTGATCCTTGATTAGCTGCAATTGGCCTCATGAATCCCACGGTACTTTGTGCCCTGCCTGCATGAGAATACAAGCAATTGTTATGTGAGCATTTTATGTACAGGCATAAAAGTCTGTTTCTGCCAATTAAGTGTATAACTTTGAAGCTGCTTCCAAAGAATACATTGGTCAACTGTGAAAAACTGCTGCAGATACAGGTTGAAATAACTTTCTCTAAAATTTCAAAGATATTTTCATTTCAGGTTTTTTAACTTAGTTCACCATGGAGGCTTCATGTTTTGCATAATTTTCCCTGCTCTGTATGTTGTGATCTGCCTTTTCCTCATGTTCACAGATGATGATGATCTTCCAGTACCTGCTGCTTCCACTGTGGAGTGAAGGTGAAACTAAAGGTCACAGGTGAACCACAAAAAACAATTAGCTGCTGCAGTACTTCATCTGTTCTTGTTCTTTGTGTGCTTTCCATAAAGACAGATAATTAAATTAGCATATACAAGTTATATATTCCATGGATCCCTATTGGACAGAAAGGTACTGATGCCTTCCACCTAATTCCAGACACTTAATTGAGAATTTGACATGAGCCTCCAGAGGTAAGCCTCACTTTCAAAATGTTTATTTCATGATAACCACCAGCTTTGGTTTGCTTTTCAATTGGTGCAGAGAGAGATAAGAATCACACAGGAGCAATTTGGATCACAAATACTTTGGGTTACTCTCTAGATCTTCTTGTTTTATCTCATTGCTTATTGCAGGCAAAGACCAGGAAGCCAAATCCAGGGTTTCTCTTACTGACATGTAGAGGACCAAGTAAATCAGGAATTTCTAGACAATGTTCTTTTTTTTGTCCCAAAGCAGCACAGCTCAAGGGGAAATTTCTACATTGCTATCTGAATTTAGGTTAAGTGAATAAATGCAGCAAAGTAATCTACATCACAGATTATTTGGGGTTTTTTTAATGCAGAGTACGTGAGTTTGGGTAGTAACAATAAGGACCCAATTCTGCCTGGAGAAGCGAAATTATTGTTGCCTCACTGGGTCAGCTTTGCTACTTACCTCATTCCTGCTTATGAGAGTTTGAATTGCACTTGCAGGTAAGATAAATTCCTGATCTGAAGTCCAGGTCAAATTTCTGATTTGTTTTTAACTCAAAACCTCCTAAAATGACCCCATGCTGACTCCCTGATGCAGGGTGAATCCTCTTGGTACTTGACAGTTCCCAGGCTCTCTTGATATGTCCCTGCTGCACGGGGGCATTTGTTCACAATTAATACAAAGTAATACAAACGATCTCATAAAATTAATTTGGAGGTATGCCCCCTTTGCACAGACTCCTACAAATGGTTTGGGATGACATATTTTTGGGATTGTTGGTAACAAGCAGCCTAGCAATGTCATTTTATTTTGTGACAGAAATAATTTGTGGAATCTCAGGGGCAGACTCCCAGCTATCATAATTTGCCTTCTCTCCCTTGGATTGCCACTGTTTTATTGCAGCTCAAGAATCTGGCCCATGACTCCTGTTCCACTCTGACTTTTGTGATCCCTGTGTGCCCCATATATCCCTATTTTATTAAACCATACTGAGAGGGAGGGGTAGCTTTCCTTTGTGCCACTCCAGAAATACAAAACAACTTAATTGGCCAGAGCAGGCAGGTTTACAGCTGCTTTATGTTGACAAAAAGGCACAAAGGAGCCAGACAGTATGACTGAAACGAGGTCTGTAGCTCATAGTGGCAAGATGCATAAAGCAGTGTATGAATTGTAAATACATTTCGATTTGACAATAAGTCTTCCCATGGCCCTTTCTTAGGGCTCACATCACTGGAATTAAAAAAATAATAATTTCTCTGGGGAAAAGTTCTGTTTGGAATTGACACAGAACTCTGCTCTCTTCAGTGTGATGTAGACTGATCCCTCTCCATCCCTGAAGGAGTTGGGAAATCAGAGAGTATGTGGTAAAACCCTGGTCAGTGTATTTTTGAGCTGTGTAATTCGATGGTCAGTTCCTGCAGTTTGAGGCAGCTGAAAGATGCTGCTCTGAAGAGTTTAAACCACTTATAAACACTAAGAGCTCCTACCAGAAGCCCTGCTGTCTTTAAGGACCTTTTTCTTGGAGGAAGCCCTTTTAATTAGGCTTTGCTTCAGTTCTCAGACATTACATTTCAGAATACTGAAAATTAGTGTTCTGACAAACAGAAATGTGTGTATCACTTCAATATTTTATTTATTCACAGAACTGCTGAAACCCAAACAATTAATAATAATAATATAACAACAACAATAATAATAGTAGTAGTAGTAGTAATAGTAATAATAATATGCAGCAAACAAACTAGTAGCATTATGGGAAGAACTTTCTGAGCACTCCTAATTTATTTTTCATGACACTATTTATTGATATTCCCTCCACCCACTCCCCCCCCAACCCTCAAAGGAAAACGGGGTGAAGGAGGGAGAATGAGTAGGAGTTCATAAGCAAATGAATCTCTGTATCTTCAAAAGACTACAGTTGTTGAGGCTACACATTAGTCCACAAACAACAAGGAGGATGCATATGTCATCAGCAGCAGTGGGGTTAATAAAAATATGTTCTTCTGTATCTAGCTTATTTTATAGATATCTGTGCTTTTTCAAAATTTCTGTAATGAGCATGTTGTCCCTGTCAGGGGTTGGTTTCCTCAGTGAAACCTTCACAGGCACTTTCATCCCCAAAGTCTCAAACTTCTTGTCAAAACCTATAATTACCTCCCAGAGTCAAACCTGCCATTAATCATCTCAGAAAGACCTTTGCTAAGCCTTAGCACTAAGAGTGCAGAAAATGAGGAGGGACCTCCTGCATCTGTGCCACTTCTCTGGACTCTGTTGTCCTGTTCTGGCAAAACTGAGAATTAGCTAAAATAAGCTTTGCTAAAATAACAAGGCTTTCCAACAATAACACTGTAAAATGTGAAGGTAATCCTGATGTCTTTCTTCCCTTTCTACTCCTTCCTTTCTTTCATCAAAGGAAGACAAGTGCTTTGCTTTAATACAGCTATAACAATTAGAGGGAGCAAAATGTGGGAAATGTTTTAATGTTTTTCTCAGTGTCTACATTTTGCAGAAAAGACTGAGTCAAAAGGCTAAAAAGACAAATTTTTTTCCTGCTGGATTATTTAAAAAAAATCAAGGTAAAAGCTGTTATAAATGTCAGGTAGCCTGAATAGTAACATAAAAATAAATGCAGTAATTTTAATGAATATAAAAGAACACCCCCTTCTCTGTGTCCTTAACCCCAGTGTATGCACTGAATTAAAATCACAATGAAAATGAGAGTTTCAAAGACAGTAACATTTTGGTTTTATAAGTATTCATCTACTCAATGTGGATAATTTGCTAGCATAGTTTAAAGAACAATGTGGACCACTAATGTCATTTTTCAGGGCATCTGCAGACTGAGGGCTCCATGGTCATGTCTACACCAGAATCATGATGTGAACAAAGGCCAGTGACAAAAAACAAAAAGGACTCTTGATGACTCTCCCTTGCCATCTAGCTTTTTTTTTTTTAGCACCTAGTAAATATAGTTGATTTAACTAGATTAGATTAAAGGCAAAGTTCAGTATTTTTATTTTTTTCAGTATATGGGGGGTTTTGGGCTGTTTTATGGTGTTTTTTTTTCTCTTGTTAGGACAAAGTGAACTAAGCTTGAGGGAGGATGTTTATATTTGAGGCATTTATCAGGTTCTTTTTTCTTCTAGTGTATTAGAAACTACTACCAGCATTCTGGTTGGTAAAAACAAAATGAAAATGTGTGATGGAGGAACAGTGGTAGAGTATAGATGATCAACCTCCAGAATAGGCAAAAAAAGGTTACTTGTCCCAGGAAGGAGATCCCCAATGCTGAAATTCTCCCAAGTGTATTTCTAAGCTGTTCTTATCCCATTAAACACATGGGAATGTCAAAGCTTTAAAATGCATGGTGGTGCCAGCATTTTGGAACATCAGGATCTGAATGAAAATGATCTGATATTTCCCTGAGATTCTGAAGCTTTATTTCTGAATCTATCCCTATTGCTGGTTTCTGAGACACTGGTTAGAAAAATTATGTCAAAAACTTCATTGTCCAAGTGGCTGAAGAGTTTGTAGCCTTTTGTAGGTAACTCAGAGGAAGGGGATGCATGCAGTAAAGGAAGAAAAGGGTGGGGTTATGTCATGAGCCAAGATGGACACTGTGGAAGTTCTGCCAGAAGAGAGTTAAGTGATTAGTGTTTGGACAGCCAGTTCAGAAAGAAACACAAACCTAATTGGAAAATGATTATTCAGCAAAGGCCAAATGCTAGTGAAGATGATGAGAATGTTGATTAGTGAGTTGAAAGAAATGAGAAGGATGAACCTGCAGCCTGTTTAGTTTCCTGAAATGAACAGCACATGGGAAATATGCAACTGGAAATAGTTTAGAAATTCCTATTTGCTGATGGTAGGTGAAGCAAAAGAAGAAACTAGCACTAACTGAGGGAAGAATCATGAGTATGTTCAGAAGCCATAGGGTAATTTCAAATATTTTTATCAACTTCTGAATTTTATCTCACTTTGTGTTGAATCCTATAAAAACCCCTGTGATTTTATGCAGGCTTTTTATCCTACAAATACCAGTAACTTCCTTCCAATTCCAGCAGTCCTTGCACTCTTCCACTGCCTGAGACAGCTCTCAGTTACTGCCTTACTTCAGTGATTGGTATATTTTTCTCTCTCCACACCCTGACTGCCTCTCTGGTGCATTGCACCCTGAGATATGCACCCCCATTTTTCAATGACTCTGTGATCTCAAATCTAATTAAACTGTCTTCTGATCTCTGTTTCTCTGTCTGTCTGATCTATCAACACCCATTTTCCACTTGAAAGGGTAAACAGATATCCATCTCTACCAACAGCCAGGAAGAATCATAAGTCTGAAACTACAAACCCTGTAATTCAACTAAGGAAGTCAGGGAGACTTTAGCATGGCCATCAAATTAAATTCTGAAGCTGTTATTCAAATTCTTTTCTGTTGTGTGCATGTGTCTTGCCAATATTTTTCTGTGCTCTTATATTATGCTTTTATGGTTTTAATACTTTTTATAGATATACATTTTTAAAGTAAGATACATTTAAAAATATTTTACAAAGAAATATCATATGAAGAATAAAGAACCTGCCAAAGGGTTAAGCAAATTAAAGCAGTAGGTAAGTGAACTGGTTAGGCACAACACTGATTTGTGAAAATAAATATTATGGCTGACATAGAAATCTGTATAGGAATTAAAGCCATGAAATGGTAAGTTGATTCTAGGATGCTACAGAGGGAGTTTACATCTCCAGGGCAGTTAAAATAAAATAACACAGGATCAGCAAATGTTTTTA
Source organism: Molothrus aeneus (assembly GCF_037042795.1). Lineage (NCBI taxonomy): Eukaryota > Metazoa > Chordata > Aves > Passeriformes > Icteridae > Molothrus > Molothrus aeneus. Next base: position 9,172,052 of record NC_089647.1, read on the forward strand.
TACATTGGAGATTTCCATAACAAGGCAGGATATTTGATACTGGCAGAGTTTTAATTACTCAGATGTTGACTTGGATGCCACTCAATTAAAAAAAATGAAGAAGAGGAATTTTAAGAGACATTTCAGGATTGATTTCTTCCACAGTTTATTGAAGCATTCAGATGGTTAGAGGCTATTTTGGACCAAGTCCTAGGATATATACCAAGTATGATTAATAGGATTGAAGCAAGGAAACACCCAGACATTACAGAATCATTAGTTCAAATTATTCTTGGGAACTGGTGGAAGCCAAGTGAACATTCTGGACCAGAAGAAAGTTGACTTTGAGGAAACATGAAATGCCCCAACAGGTTTTGGTTATTATATTGTTGGTCAAGATTGTATTTTGAAGAGGAAGTCCAGTGGAGACTCTAGGAAGTCTTTTAGAAACAGTTGGTGATGCAATTAAAATCCATGCTGGATCAGTCTAGAGGGGAAAAAGGCAACAGATGCAAGTTTGTTTAAGTGGCAATGTAAAAATAATTATAAGCAGAAGGCTTCTTTAAAAATATATACAAAAAGTAGTGAGAGGTGGATTGGGAAATCTAAAAATAAGCATAAGTAAGTCAAGAACATAATTAGCAGTATTGAACATTGAATTGTAAGGGTTAACCAGCAACAAATTCTGCTGCTGTATTTACAGTAAATGGAAAAGAAAGTGGGAAAGTGATCCACTTAAAACAGAGACTGGAGAACTGAAAATTAAAAAAAAAACAAACCAGGTTTTGATAAGAGACAGGTGATGGCAAGCTGCTCAGAGTCAGGATTACATTTCCTAATTAAAGCAATTATGAACACTTAACGTTGCAATGAATGAATTATTCTCCCTTTCTTATGAATCTTTCTACACTGTCAGACAGCTTTCACAGCCACAGTGGTGCCAGCCACTGGGCAGGCTCCCACCTAAATGGAGTAGTCTGCAGGAAGGGGATCTTGGATTCCTGTAGGAACATGTCAGATATTTTGGGGTATCTGAGGGGGTGAGAACCTGGTCACACTCATTATGAGAGAGCTAATGTGCATGATGGTGTCAGTCATAGCCCAACCTGTATTCCTGGGCAGCAAGCAGGGTTCCGTACGTCCATCCTTCCATCCTTCTGTTCTTCCACCTTCCTTTCTGTGCTCCTACCACCAGCTGACTTGTACAGTCCAAGAAAAAAAATCAGACCCTAGTTTGTAAAACACATGTATAACTTAAAATTGTAATTTTATTTTCCTATTAGTTTCTCCATCAGTATCAAAAAGGCAACTCACCTTCTTGAACTTGAGAAAAAGTTTGTGTTCTCAAATGGTTCAGGATTGTATCCTCATATGTAAACCTGATCATAAAGGAGAATTTCTACTATCTTGAGAAAAGAGAATTACTAGAATGCAAAAAATTCATAGTTATGAGAGTTCAGGAAAATGAAGACAGACAGAAACTGATGAAGTCTTTTGGAAATTACTTTCCAAGTTTCTTGATGAGAGCACAGCACTAGAAACTTGCAAACATAATGTCATTAGTCTGAGATAGGTCTGTGACATCAATTATGGAAAAATATTAGCAAAAATGTGTAGGGTCAGTGATGGAGCATGCTGTGGTAGTTAATTTCTTTAGAGACAAGTAACATAAATTTATGAGACTTTGATATGGCTTAATTCAATTGTCATTTCCCCCTCTCTTTTTTACTATGTAGTCTTGTCTGCATTCAGTATAGAAAGAATTGGCATAATTTTATTTTTTAATAGATACCATTTTCACCTTGACAGTGATTAATTTCACGCAGGAATTATCTTGGTGTAGAAAGCAAAGATATTTTTACTGTTTTCCTTTGAAGACTGAGCGTGTTCTCATTTGATGAGGTGAAGCTTCCAGATGCATGAGGCCTCCCCCTGCAGCCCATGAGGGCTAACACTGGAGACTGCAATTCCTGCAGCAGGAACCCCTTTTGTAGCCAAGCTGGGAAAAAGAGGAAGAGCTCATTGCAATATATAACATTTGGCCCAAAAGGACCAGGTGTGGAGATTGTAATGGATCAGGCTTTGAATTTTTATAACTCAAATCATGAGATGAACGTTGCAGGGATTGCTTTAGTAGGAACCAGCTGAACCAATGGAGAACAAGCCCAAAGCAGTGCAAGTGCAGCAGTGACCCACTCTGAGCTGGTTTTGGTGCCCAGTAACTCCACCTAACACACACCTCTCCTGTGGTGGTCCTGAGTGACCACCAGAACAAAGAGACCCCAAAGTCATGGGCTAAATAAACCCTATGGATATTTTATGGACACTTTGCAGGTGTGGTCCATAGGAAAAGGGAATGACATGTATGATATGAAAGGATAGGAAGTGGGGAGGTGATTAATAGCATTGTACTGAAAAGTGTGAGACCTGAGTGTGATGTAAGTGGTATGGAATAAGGGGGTGGATAATGTGCTGGTTTGGGTTGGGGTAGAGTTGTTTTTCCCATGCAGCTTGAACCCCATCCAGTAACATCTCTGGATGCTGTCAGTAGGGACTAACTCTTCTTCCATGTGGCTGATGAACACTGGCCAGTTCCAATGCTGGGTGTTCCAGCACAGTTTACTACTGGCAGCAAATCCATAAACAAGGTAGATTTTGAGGAATGGTTATCAAAAGATGTCACATTACTGGTCCAAACAGGTGAAAACATCATCTCATTTATTGAGTTAGAACACCAGGAATACTGGTTTTAATTATCAACATTTTTGTCTTCAGAAAACAAAAAAGGGTGAATATGGCCTTGATATCCCCTTTTGCCCTCAGTTTCTGAAGCTGCCCCAAGCAGGCTAAAGTGCTCGTGTGTGAGAGGAAATGGATGACAAATCTTAACAGCTATAGGAAACTGAAGACAAAAGAGGCAAAAAAGGAGTTTTATTGTCTAACAGTCCATGAATTTCTGACTGCATGTAATGGCATTAGGAAAGATAAGCAAGCTATAGAGGCATCTCCATTGGGATACTGGAATTGAAATGCTATTGTTTGGAATACAAGCTCCTGGCCAGGCTTCAGTTTGCTCACCATATTTGGTTTCAGTGACTTTTTCTAGCAAATAGTGGTGCCCTGATGAAGGTACAGAGCATGACATCAAGTATAATTCAAAGTGATGGGAAGAAGATGTTCTTTATGGTATATAATAAATAACAGGACTATGCCTGGTTGTATTGTGGGTAGGTATATTTATGATCTAGTAGATGTCCCTGACATGTGTGTTTGTGGGGTGTTTTTTTGGAGGAAGTAATTTTTTACCTAAATGGAAATTACTCTTACTGGAAAAGACTGAAGGAAAAAAATAAATTAAATTTCCTTTTTTATTCTTCATTAGATAAAGCATTTTATAACTGAGCACTGCTTAGCTTGAAAGGAGATTCTTAAGGTATTAAGATCATGAGGAAAGTGTTAAACACATTGTTTAACATGAAGTGTGTGAGTTGCATTCTGAATTCTGTAGGTTTACCTGAAGTTGTATATTTATTTAAGTGCATGTTTGGACTGGGACCAAAGGTCTGTGGGGAAGGATTTGAAACTTTCTTTTGTTGCTTTTACTGCAATGGAAATAGTAAGTAGTAATAATTATTGTGCTGTTTCACGGTCATTATCAAAATAAAACTTTATGTAGCTTGTTGACTTCTTTGGTTAGAAAACATCTTTTTAGTACTTTAGATTATATAGATTTGCCTTGTTCTTTCAAGGTTCTGAAGCAATGTTAATAAACCATTTCCTTGCATTTTTTCCCCTTTGGTCTTAATGAGCATCTTGGAAGTAGCAATTAACAGGACAACTAAAAGGGCAGAGATCAAGCAGTAAAAATTAGCAATGATAAGTATAAACAAAGGGATTTAAAAATAACTGTTAACCTGAAAAGTCAAGATCTGATAGGATTGGGCTTTTCCCCATCCCTATAAAAGGCATTACCTCACATAACACATCCCATGTTTACAGTGCTGTATGTCAGCATGAAATGTCCAACTGAAGTTTGTTATCCAAGGCTTGAAATTAAAAAAAAAGGCAGCAACAAAAAAATCTATTTAAAAAAAGGCTCTCTGATTTTTGTCTCAGTTTTCTAATACAGAAAATGTTCACCTAGCAAGACACATTAGCAGTGTTTCATACGTCCAGGACTGATTTATGCATTAAGCAGCCTGGTTATGCACTACCTGCTCCATAAAACTGATCCAACACAGACAGACTAAACTACAAGAAGTTCACTACAGGACCCCCTAATCACATCTAGGGCTCATATTCATGCAGTCTGCATCAGTTCTGAACTGCACTCACAGTGGGATTTCTGCGTTTCAGAGCCAGTTCACACATGTACTAGGATCTAGTGTGAGCTACCATCTTTCAAAGAAATTGATTAAAAAATTATTAGCCAAAGGGGCTAATGATTTATCATTGAATAGCAATATCTGCAAGTTAACTCACAGGTAAACCCATTACAGCCATATCCCACAATTACTCACCAACAATTCAGTGCTTATTTTGTTTCCCTAGGGAAAGGCTTGGTGTAAAATGCAGCAGTATATTTGACAATAACTAATTATTTTCAATTAATAAAACAATTGGCAATTAAAACCAACATGGTAACAATTTTGCATAGCTGATCCTTCATAAGCAAGTGTGGTGCAAGAAGGCATTCCATCTTATGCGCTCCCATGGGTGAGAGAGGCAATTATAACAGCAGATATTTTTTTGGAAAGGGGAAAATTTATTTGATTGGATGAAAATTTGGAGTGTGTACTTATCTAAATAAAACACAAAGCAAGGCACTCGAACTAGCTTGAATATGGAAGTGGATTTTTGTCAGGATTGTGTACCTGGAAAAAATATGGAGGTGAGAACCATGGGATAAAATTGTGAGCTGCTGACAGCCTTAAAAATTGCCCTAATTGAGAATGAGACTGTGAGGCACATCTAACTCTTGATAGGACCTTGAAAGGACTGACACTCAATCTTCTAATTCCATATTACGGAGAGAACCTGCAGTGTTTGTGACCTTGCAAAATCAGTTTGAGCCTAGCTGACTTTTAAAGCCTTAAATCAAGATCCTGCCAGAACGAGATGATTCTTGTAAGAATGATAACCCACAGATACAGCAAAATGAAACCTAGTTGGGTCTCAAAATGATTTGGACAAACTCTTGCGATGGAAATGTCAATCACATGGCCTCCTGCCAAGGTTAAATCTCAACTTCCCTGTGATTCAACAGTCTGGACACTTTGGCAATTGTTTCCAACAGAAATACTATAGAAAAGTGAGAAATTTCTCTTAACAGCTGGTGCAAGGTGACTTGAAATAGCTTTTAAGTTTTACTTGGGAAGTGTTAGAGAAAGGGGAGAAAGTGGTTGTTTTGGACAGCAACTGATCTCCAGACATATGGGCCCCAAATGCTCCTCTGTTTGCTTGTATGTTTGAAATGTAGAACCAAGTCAGAGGGCTGCATCTCCCAGCTAGAGCTGGGGATGTACAAACACTTTAAAGTGAATCTGTTCATTCAGAATTCCAGGTAAATTCTCTTTTTCAAATTCTCATCATAAATTCCAAATATCACCTTTTTCTCACTGACATTTTCTTCCATAATTCCTCATTGCTCATAAATTAGACATGCCAATTTTCAAAATGTGGAAACACGAGAACTTCTGCTGAATTACAAGGAGAGTATACTAAGAGATTGCCATTACTGCTCACCCCAAGTCACTGAACCACAGAATGGGTCAGGTTGGAAGGGACCACAGTGGGTCCAATCTTCCTGCTCAAACAAATGTTCTAGTGACATCTATCACTTCTAAGTGTCAGGCAATGATATGTTTCCTTCCTTGTGTTCCTGGCCATAGCTGGAAAGCTATAACTAGAAGAACCTCTCTCTTAAATTAAATGAAATTACAGCACAGAAAAAGTTTTTGGCTGGACTCCAAACTTAATTTTATTGAAACATGGAGTTGTCTTTCATTACATATAGAAGCAGAGAGGAGCATAAGACTCATTTCCAATCCCTGGCACCTAGTTTCAAATCACTTACTTATCTTTATGAAATGTGAAGGGTAGGTAACAGAAGTAAGAAATATGTTTACTGGGAACTTTTAAATTCCTATTTCAGAGGTGGATTTGGTACTAGATGTGTTTCAACACTTAGTGGGAATAAATTTCCCATGGTGAGAAAAATTGTCAACACAGGTGGTCCAGGTTTATGTTCTCTTCCCTAGCAGATCTTCACAGAACTAGTTACATTTACCTTAATACCCTGTAATTCCTAAGTGCGGAGAGGTTCATCAGTTCCTAACAAGGGTTTTTGCTTTCACCAGCTGGGTTCCTCTCACCACTACAGATCCAGGTTCCCCACCATGCCCTACTCTTTTGTCTCTTCCCTGCCACTTCTACCCCTTCTGTGCCATACACCCTTTAATCTTTACAACACTCACACAAATGGAGTGCTTAAATTATTTGAGTCTTTCTTGTGTAAAGACTGACCGGTGTGAGCCTTTATTGTCCCCTTCCACACCTCAGCCATGCATGTCATAGAGGCAACACCTTCCTAAAATTGTGCTTCTCTCCCATTTCCTTCCTCCCCTGTAATTTCTTGCTGCTGCCCTGTAGAGTGTATTTCCCAGGGAATGCTTTTAAACCTTTCACTGTTTCCCTTACACTTCTTTCTCAATCTGTTCTAAGCAGATCATATCTGATAGATAGCTGATGTTACAGAAAGAACTCTGCTGGAGTTTTCTGAGAGGCAGAATGTAGTACAGATCTGTACAAAAATAGAAAATTCTGTAAGGCAGTTCCGCTGGGTTCAAAATCATTTTGTCTGTAAAGTCTTTCTGAATATCTGTACAAAGAATTCTGGTGGGCCATTTGATCTGGGATAAGAAGTAACAGAGACTGTATGGAGCACTGAATTTTTTTCCTTTAGGAATGCTTGATTGAGATCTTTTCTCAAAACATTGTGGTTTGTTTCTCTGGGTACCTATACAAAGTTCTGTTTCATGTTTCCCTGTAATCACAGCAAAAGGTGACTTTTAAATTTGCTTTCCAGTATTTGAAATATGTGCTGTGTGTTCTGGAATAACGAACAAGTACAAAAATTATTCATATGCCTCAAAATTGAGCCTTCCTTTTTTGAGAAGAATGCTTCCACCACTCTTATGGAATCTGAAAGCAGAATGATATCTGCTTGCTCAGGTTAATTCCTTGTTTGACAAGATTCATGCAACCCCTCATTCTGGTTGGGATATGTTTGAAAAAGCTACCAAATGTGTAAAAAGTAAAAGGGAAAAAATAAAAATAAATAAAAAATTAAAAGAACCCCAATATTCAAGAATACATTACAGATAGGTAAAAGCACACAAAGCCTTCTTTGGGTGAATCCTAGAAAAAAGATGGTATATCCATCCTAGACAAAAAAAAAAAAAAAAAACAAAACCAAAAAACCCCAAAAAAAAGCTAGGAAAAAGCCCCACTAAGTTTTATGAAAACAAACCACCCAATTTCCTTCTCCTCCTTGGATATCTACATGCTTTTATCTGTGCTAGTAAACTGGTTGTGATCAGGAGGGCTCCTGGGCATGGATGCCACGTATATAAACACACACACACACACACACACACACATATATATATATGTGTATATATATATATATATATATATATATATGTATATATGTATGTATGTCCCCACTGGTTCCAAAGAGCAAAGAAAGCTGACACAGTACTTCACCTACCACTAAAACACCAGGACTCTTCTCTTTACAGGAGAGAGCAATTTCTTCATTAAAATGAGAATTTAGTAATTTTTCTGTATCTAAAGATAAATAAACTGACCATAATATGGGATGCATTAACATCTTGCCAAGGTTGGAAAAGGTTGGAAAGCATCTCAGCCAGGTTTTGTGATGGAAAAAAAGACAGGTTTCAAAGCAGCATTATCAGTGTTTGCTTCCTTATCTGTTGTCAGATATTCTGTGCAATAAGAGTGCTAAATTATGCTGGTTGTGTTATTCCTGCTTTAGGTGCTGGTGCCAAGTTAGATCAGGATGGTCAACTTGCAATTTTTGAGTTTCTAGTTGTTTTTAATAAGGAGTTCATATGGCTGAAAAGATAGTGTGTCTCTGATTGGGTCATAAATTGTGTCTTTTTTAAAGGAGAACAAGTACACAAAAATCTTTTCCTCTTTCCCTTGCACAGCATTGAGACAGGGACATGATGGCTGTTATTGTGCATTGTCCCTGCCTCATCCTTCAGGGAATAAAATATTGAGAACAGGATAGGAGATGCAAAGAGCAGGCATGGTCTCCAAAGCGTTGCTTAACTTAACTCAAAATGGAGGTGCTCTACATTTTCTTGTGTGTTGGGTTTTCTGGTTGAAAAAATACACTTTTAAAAATATGGAATAAAAATATTGCTATTAAATTTTGACTGGCAATTTTTGTGGCCTTTCTGAATTTTCTCCAATCTGCTTAGGGAAAATGTGATTGCAACAGCTATTGAAATATATCATTTTTCAAACACTAGTTATTTCAGCAAATTAAAAATATTGATCATATGTCTGTTTCAAAAAAGAGGAACAAAAAAGTGAACATGACTTTAATTTCAAATGCTTTGAAATAAATTTTTTTTTTTTTTTCTTAAGCACCAGTTCTAAATACTCAAAGCAATGAAACACTTACCAACACCCCTGGGAATACTCCCTGTAGCTGAATCAATCTTATTCTCAAGTGCTTTCCTGAGATTCAGTGTAAATTATCTTTTTTAAAAATATCATTCCATACCTCCCACATGTCTTTAATGTGCTTTTGAAGTGTTTGTCATGAAGCTTTAGATGAAACCATTACTAGGGTCTCTTTCTCAATGATAGAAAACATCTTCCATTTAAATCCAATCTTCCATTAGACTGTGCCTAATGTTGGATCTGTTTGCTTTGCATTAGAATTTAAAAGAAAAAGTGAGGATTGAGTGAGTGGAAACAATGAGTGGAATTCTGTACAAAAAAAAATTATTCCTCATTTTTTGTTCTAGAAAATTTGGACAGAAATATTTTGTAGGCTCCTGGGTCAGTGTTCTCAGCTCTAACTCCTACTCCAGCTGGGGCTAATGTAAAGTACTGTGAACATCTATCAATTACACTAAACTGTTTTAGAAAAACCCAGGTAAATCTCTGGTTTTATGGAGTCTTAAATCTAAGTAATGTTTAAAGCTTGAAGTACTTTACATCCAGGATGGAACTAATCCAATATCACGTCTCATAATGACAAAGAATTCTTTATCTTGGAGTGTTGAGAACACCTTAAAAAGCCAGTCTCATGGAGTTAGAAATTCAGGAAGCTAAGTTACTGTCTGTGCCCATGAAAATGGGCTCCCAGATGAAATTATAACCAAAAAAATGGGATTTTTTAGAGCAGAAACATGGGGAACAGATGAGGATTATGATTGTTTTCTCACTGAGAATAAACATTTCTGGAATGATCAAGTTTACAGTCCACTCCTGAAGGAAACAAATTCTAGAAAATCTAGATTCTACATGGTCCGTTTAGTAGAGAGTTAATCTCATCTCCGTTTTTAAGTGAGATTTGTTAAAGAAAAAGTTCCCATTACTGAAAGCTGTAAAAAGAACCAACTGGACATTTAATTTTACTGTGGGTGTAATTTTTTTCACCTGGAATACCAAATATTTTTTTAAGATTTCCTAATAATTTACATCCTAAGCTTAAGGTACATAATGCTGTTCTCACTCACTACTCAGGTGAAAGTAGAAATTGATACAGTTTTCTGTATTGAGTCACAGATTAATATGATCCCAGATCTTTAATTAAAGAGCTTTAAAGATGTAATACTAAACAGATTTTTTGTGTTTGCCATATTTTAAAATAACAGCAAAGTAGAAAATACAATGGAAAACAGAAAGTCAGTGTTCTTCCCTATCCAGCTTTTTTCTATATGACATTTGTCGCAGCACAGGAACTTTTTACCTTTCAACTTTCTATAGGAATGGGTTGTGGAATTTTTAAAACTATCTCTCTGTCTCTATCCATCCCCCTCTTTCTCTTTATTCTCTTATTTTTAACCACAAAAAAAAAAAAAAAGATTCACTACTTATTGTGCTTCACACTCTCAGCAGAAAAATGTGCCTTTAGCATTTTCAGAATGATTGCAACAAAATTGTTCAAAGGAATGTGAGTAAATAATAGTTCACAGCCACAAGTGAGGCTACATTTAAGATTCAAACACTGGAGTTTATCATTCTGATATCAAAGATATGTAGAAATATTTATATATATATATATATTTAAAGAGATATGCTGTGATGCACTTACAGTTTGTTTTCAGATGTACATCAGCTACTTCAGGAAATCAAAATGTAGTGGTTGCTCAAAAGAAGAGTGAAAAGTCTCCATATCATTCATATTACATATGAAGCAAATGCCATTATGAAAACTTCATTAATATGTAAATTACAACATTTTGATTAGCACTTGCAGACCCCTTTTGTTAAGAAAAGAGATGGAAGGAGCTAACCAGATTGCAATAATTTACATAATAACTCAGTGGTGGCAATGCCACCAAGAAGGGAACCTAAGGAAGGCTATTATGACTTTTTTTTTAACAGCTTAACACAGTATTAAAACCAATTGTACAAAAGGAGGACAATATTTTTCTTTAAACTGACAAACTCTTTCATGGAGTAGTGAGATATATTAAAGATAGTCTGGAGCTTATTTTAAAAGAATAGGATATGCATTTGTTAAACAAAGGAATACAAATTTGTGTGTGATTGTACAGCAGTCTGAAGGAAAATGAAAGGTACTTTGTACCTTGTTTCTCTACAGTTGTTTTTGTTTTGTGTGTTAGATCCTAGTTAGCTTTATCTTTTATCCTTTCTGAAAACAATGGAAATTTTTTCATTGACTTCAAAAGCCTTAGGGTTTATTTCTGCACTCTTTGTTTTCAACCTGCAGTATGCCAGGAGGACATGTGAATCTCTCAGATTATCAAATCACAGCATCATAACTGTACAGCGTGACATTTGAATTTCTAAATTCATATCATGCATCCAAAGATGCCCTTCTCTGTCAACACCTATGAGTGAGTTTTATAGGTCCACTAGACTTTGAGTTGCTTAAGCAATATAAGGAAGCTGATACATGATGGTTTTGCTTATTCCTTATACTTTAAATATTCAGAGAAATTGAGTTAATGAAGCCTCTCTTTAAGTACAATATTGTGCTTTTTCTGTTGCTGGTCTTTTGAAGGATGTTTCTATATTTGGACACCTTAAAGGGTAGGTGTCCAGTAGCAGTTGTGTTTGCTCAGCTCTTTGGGTCACTGACTGTCAAGAGACAGTGGAGGAGCACTTACAGCTGGCTTACAACAGCGTGGCATTTTTTAGTAACCCAGAAAATAGTGTGTAACAGAAAAAAGAGAGAGAAAATCATGGGGATTCTGAGGACTTTCATACCCTTGCCAAAGTTCAGAGACCTCAGGGCAAAACAGGAAAAAGATAAGAAAAGAAGAGAGTTGAAAAGCAAAGTTCAACAGCTCTGTTTGGTGCTACTTGAAAGTGTATTACAGGCATCATACTAGATTTATCAGAAAAAATAACTGTGATCTTTCAAAATTACTGAGCTAGGTGGCACGTTCTGTTTGTCACAGTTCCATAGGGACGTTTTTTGCCCCAGCTAACATCTATAGAAAGGGTTTCATGATGTAACCAAAGCAAATATTGGTCCAAGAGTTAAGACTAACAATACAGCTTTTGGCATTAAAAGGATATTCAGTTACATTGGGAAAAGAGTTCCTATGAATCAGGGTGCCCACAGAGAACTTCAGAATAGGAACAGATCAACCTGCAGAGATTTTTTTTTTATTTGGCTTTGTTAAATCTTTAAAACATTTATAGAGATTTTTAATGTTTTAGAATCCATTGTAAAAAGCACAAAACTTTTGTCAAACTTTGTAAAGGTATTATTCAGGTTACAGTTTAAAAAATTACCCAAAATAACTGGTCATGCTTATAGGAAGGATTGAGCTTTCAGCTGGTGATAATCAGCCTTGCTCCATGGAATTCAGTAACCTTACACTGGCTGTCTGGTGTTGCAGGCATCAGCAGGAAAGAGTTTATCATGGAAGCACAAACCTAGTTCCAACTAATGGCAGATTTTTTTAAATTGATGGGATGGCACTCCTTTACAACAGATAAATACATTAATAAGTATCTATATAAGGCATATAGGATGCATGTGAAACAGTACACACAAAGAAATTACCTAAAAAGTTCCTAAATGTAATTACTAGGTATTATTGATCCTTTAAGGCCAGTAAATTTTGACTTGCTTTTTTAATCATTGGTGATTATGACATGAACTCCTAACCAGATTAATCTTTTCAATGGATACCACTATGGCTTTTTGGCTTTTAAATTTGATAACAAGCATGTAGTATTTTGGGGAAATTTTTAACCCCCTTCACAGGTATGAACTCTTGTATAATAAACAAGTCTTAATAATTGGCCATAGATCATTTTTTTACAGAAAAACCAGCAGCAAATTCCCCATTGTGCCTCCTTGAAAAGAAGAGTTCCTAAGCAAATGAAGAGTGGAGGGCAAGCAGTGGTTGCTGACAGAGCATGCCTAGTACCTTTCTTAGGCTGGAGGTGACCAGACTTTTTAAATGTCTGGCCCAGGTTCCCTGGTTTGCCTGAACAGTGCATTGTGCAGGCTCAGAAGGGAAAATGTGACATTTCTGTTGTCTTTCTGCTTCTTCTTTCAGCACCTACCAGGTGCCAGTAAAATCTTTGCCATAAATTATTTAACCTCAAGCTTGTCTGTTTTATGACCAACAACCCCTAGCTGCTGAGGCCATCCAGTATCAAGAGACAGGAACTCCAGCATGCAGGAGACCAAACAACATCCCTTTTTCAGCTGCATTTTCATGTTGGCAGAGTGGGTGCTTTAGGAGCTGTTGTGCTATTGTATATGCAAAGAGGTGAGGCTCTAATGAGGTTGTGGGATGAATCAGATTTGCTAATCAGGTCTGATGTCCACATTGCCAGAGCTGCTGCTTCATGATAGCATAAACTCTTCCCCCAGACATTTTTGTTCAAGATCCTCTTCCTCCTATGACTGCTTCATCTTTATTTGTGGATGTCTGTGTTCTATCACTGTTTTAAAGCATTGTAGCTTCTTCCTGCTCACTGAGAGCAGGAAATGGCAGCACACCTCCCTGTATCCTCATGGAAGTTTCAGAAACACACTGCTCCAGTGACACTGATAGCCTGTGTCCTAAAGGGCCAAAACTTTTCCTGGCAGAAGAATAGCATATTTCATTGTTAATCTGAGCAATCTACCAACTTTATGACTGCAATCACATACACAATGACCAGCAAAGTGATACATCATATTCAAGAAGATGGAGTCCATTTTATTGAAGATATGGCACAAGTGTGTTTCTTTATTAATCTTTCAGAGAGACCTGGCTAGTCCTGGAGGATTGTGGGGAGATAGAATGTAAGAAAATAAAAGATAGTGCAGAAGGTAGTCTCACCCCTGAGGAACTGCAGCTGTACTAATCACCAAATATTAGGAACAGGCCTGCCCTTAACAGGCCACAGTTATGTCCAATGAGGATGAGTGCTATAAAAAAGTGGATTAGGTGATTGAGCAGAGAGTTGTTGGAGTTTGCGGGCTGTGCTGTGAGGAGATGCCTGTGAGAAATCATCAAGAAGGTATGGGAGCTTTGCAATAAGACAGCAACAGAGGATGGCACATGGAATGCTGCCAGGCTCATACCTCTGACACAGATTTCTGTACCTCACTCATAGGCTCTTCTGGCCTGTCATACAATCTGGGTATAAAACTTGCCTATTCTGTCCTTTTCATATATCCATGCTAATTGTCAGGATGTACCTTCAAATGGGATGCCTGTGGTTTTTCACATTCCAGTGACACTGTTCTAAAATTCTCAGCAACAAGCTGAGCTGATACATCCTCCCCTAAGTGGCCACTAGCGCTCTTGTATTTATGAATACCTCTTTCTTCTGCCCAGTTCTGGGGTGTTTTGAAGCAGGAGCCTCGTAAACCTGCAAAGCACTCCCTGATCCTGAGGTGTTTTAGCTGCTTTAAGGAATTTTAATAGTTGGTGCTTCTTGCAGTAAGCCAGAGATGACAACCTTTTGCATTTGTGCTCTGATAAGGTGACACTTCATGTTGTGCCCAAGGCAGGATATGCCAAGAGAATTTGTGAGGATGCAGGACCTGTTAGAGGCATAGGACAGCTCTCTGCAGCAGGAGAAAATCCTGGTGCAGACCTGTCTGAGCACTGCCTGGGCTGATCCAGCCATGGAAACATGCATGGGTTTTTTCTGGTGAGAGGAATTTACCTGCTTTTCTCCAGAAGAGATCCTGCAGGCATGCAGAGTGGTTGGTCACAGCAAGGGAGTGCTGAAATGAAACAAAGAGTCATCTGAATTGAGAGTGGAAATTCCACTGATATATGCACTAGATGTGATGCGGGGGGATTTATTAGAGACATGAAGATGGTACAAATGCAGTGAGAATAACAGTGCTTAGTCATCTCTTAAGCTCTAATTTCATGTAACTCTAAATAATTATTTTCACTAACAAAATTCACTGTAATCTCAGGAATGAAAGTCCTGAATTTCGGACAACTTTATTTTCCATTATTGACACATTCCTCTGTTTCCTTTCCCCCTCCTCACCCCACAGCACTGATACAGCAAACAAGATACAGTGAGAGGGTCCTAAATATTTCTCTATCAGTGTAGGAAATTAAATTTGGTCCCCTACTTTTACTGTGAAACTTGAAAAGGCCTATCTGTATTAATTTTATGATTGTTCCATGTACCAATATAATGCTGATTATGCTATTGCAGTGTTATTTTCAGCATCTCAAACAGCCATTGTACCATTCACTGTTTTCAAATATAGAGTGGTGCTCATGTGAAAACAAATTGTGGTGAACAACACTCAAAAAAACATTAATGTGTGTGAAGAAACTTAAAGCAATAACTGTGGCCTTGGACACACAGGCAATCATTCACACAGACTACAAAGCAATCATTTTGTCCAAGAAGAGAGAAAAATAGGTTGGAGCAACAATTTGTTCCTAAAAAAATTGGAATCACTTAATCAATTTGCAGTAACTATCTGATTTATTTGTGTAATAATATGACTGACAATTTACAGCCTTTTCCAATAAATTTCGAAGCTGTGATTTGCTGCAGCCATAAGCCATTTATTTTATAAAGATGACCTTTAATCTCTCTGATGATTGATTAATCAGTATATCATAAATAGAGTCGTGAGAGGTGAAGAAAGATTTGCTTGATGATGGCCAATCTTCCGTTCCTAAAGAGCTCTGCAGGTGTATCCAGCACACAGAGAGCTTCATTAAAGACAGCAGAGGAGCACTAAGACAACAACAGTATTTCTTAATATCAGTTCATTAAAAAACACAATTATAAAAATAATCCTCCACTTGTACAGAGTTAGCCTGTTGTTTTGCAACATATCCTAAACAAGAGGAAGATAGGTAATTAACCCCTGGGCAGAGGAGAGAATGGACCATGGCTGTGACTTCAACATCCTCTTAACCTTCCCCACTCTGGGGTAAAGTTGAGTAAGTGCTTTATCCCATTTGGTAAACATTGTTTTCAGCTGCTCTACCTAAGGACTAGAGAGAGACAGAGTCTACCTGAACTTCTCCCACTTGTATTTGCCTCTTCTTCTGCTTCCTAGCCATGCACTGGGAAGACTGAATAGTAGGTAGGTATTGCTTATCCTGTTTAGCTAAGTCTGCTGGATTATCTGAGGATGTTTTCATGACATGGCTTCAGCTGATGTAATTGGCTGTGCCCTCTGAAAAAGGGTTTCTCCTTTTCTCATGTCCATGTCAGGCTCACATTCCTGCTGTTCTCTTTAGCATGTTTGGCACTCAAGTGAATGTGCAGTAACTCACACTAAAAGAGAGGGAAATACTCAAGTCTTGTAGCTCAAGATTATGTGAATGTCAGATCCAGTAGAAGGGAGGTGTGTGGTGTGGGTGGTAAAAGTCTTTTCTGTGGAGGTGAGCATTAAGTTCAGAATGAACTGAATGCTTCACAGAGGGTTCAGCAGGTCTCAAACTGAACCTACAGAGCCTCTAAACTGTTGCAGGTCTGAAACTGAACTTAGAGAGCCTCTAAACTGTTGATACTGTGGGTCCTTTCCTGCTTGGTTGCAGTCCACTTGCCTCTGTTGTGCCTGTGGTCACGCGATCAGCTGTGAGTGACATGGGTGCCCCTGGCTAGCCCTTCTCCTGAGGCAGAGGACAAGGCAGGAAGAAGCAAAAGATTATGGAGAGGTATGTGATTTTTTTACAGATTTAAGCTTTAATTTAAAAAACATATGTTTTTGGTTGTTTTGGTGAAAACTTGGTTGCTTACTTCCAAACAGCGTGTTATAGGTTTGTTCATAAAGCACTATTAAATTAAATAAAAGTACCTGCCACTGGTTTGTCACTTGATTTGTAGAGCTGCATATGACTGTACCAGAAGAGATAAATGAGAAACACAGCATATTAAAATGAGTGATAGCTGAGGACAGGATGGCAATAGGTGGGGGAGTGGGTCTACAAAGATATTCCAGGCACTCTCCCATTCCTGGATTGCAAATTTTTTTGTCTTATGAATCATGCAAGTGGCAGATTTGATAATTCTTCCGCCCCTTAGTACTGTCTGCAGGCATAGTCTCTTAGAAACAGCAGAGTAGTAAGTCATCCTAGAAAGGGAGGGAGAAGGAGTGCAAGCTGCTGAGCAAGGAAAGGGGCAGTTGGAGTAAGGGCTCATTCCCCGAGGGACAGCTGGGCACAGAGGGCTAGTAAAACCCCAAACATGACCTGGTCATGCTCTCCTCTTTTTCAAAAACCCCAGCAGGCGATTTAGATTTCTGCAATACCAGCAGTAAGTCTGTAGGTTGGATAACCATTTTTTTTTCCAGTCTTGCGTTTCTGAGACTCAGCCTTCATATAAGTTATGGTAATATTGATGGTACAATCTTGCCACATCCTTCTGGCTTTGCAGAGACCTATTTAGTAGTATTTGAGTCTCTGGTGAATGGCTCTCTGCAGCTTTGTGCAAGCATGTCCCAGTGAGCAGTTCTACTTAGTGATTCACTGGATTCTCTGTTAGAAACTTGATGAAGTGACAGTCCTTTTTCTGCTCATGATTTTCACAGACCTTTCAAATCTGATTATTTCACTAGTATATATTGCCCAGGGGAATCACAAGTATCTCTCACAGGGTTTTGGATTAAAAGGAAATGAAAAAGTTTTGTTAAAAGTCACAGATGGTTTGATTGTTATGAATGGTAATGTTGTTATATTTGTTTTCCAAAAACATCCTCTACAATAGCTGTATGCTATTTTGCAATTTACATGTGCTAAAAGACTGAATTTGATCTGCAAAAACCCTGAATCTCAAGCTTTGAGTTGACAAAGTTCAATATCTGAAATCCAGAATACAAGCAGGGCTGGCCTGAAATACAGTGATTTTTGCTACTCCACCTCCTCTCCAGCAGAGTGTATGTTTCCAACATATAATTTACTCTGGATTTCGCCTCATTAAGCCTTTATTTTTAGTGAAAAGAAATAATATTATTGTCAGTCCCATCAAACAGACACTGCCATAGGCTCAACAATGCCATGGAGCAAAGCATTAAGAGACGAAACTATTGCTTTATTTTGAGTCTTAGGAGGAGGAGGAAAGTCGTTGGGATTTTTTAATGCATATATTAAGTTGGCTGGCAGAACATTTCAACAGGAATGCCAAGCCAGCCAAAAGGCCTAGCCTATAACCTCTAATCTTATGGAGCTGAACTCTATTATTTGCCATAAAAATTAGATGTTACCCAGTTGTAACAGATGTCTTCAGCAGACACATTTTTATTATTGCAGAAGTTTTGGTAAATGGAAACTGAGCCCCAGATTTTATTTTGTAGATTATGGGACTACTGTGCTTTGTGGTTGAGGCTGGAATTTTAACCATGAGTTATAAAAGCTTTTAGAAACCACACTAATTGATGTCTCAGCAGTTCTGCTGAATCACAATAAGAACGCAGGCTGCCATGACAAAAAAAATTGTTGCAATAACCAGTTATCCAACAAACAGGCTCATTTTTTGCACAATGACTGACACTAGTTAGTGGGTCCATGTTGGGCATCTCCATGGAAGTATTTTAATTAACTGTTCTGAGGAAGCAAGGAAGGGGGTTAGAGGAAAATCTTCCTGAAGATCGGTAATAAAAACCATCTGGAAGATGAATGATGGGATATGAAGCATCTTTATGAATATGGCCCAGCACAGGTGTTCAAATAAAAACAAGAGGGATTAAGACAATCTCTGTATTTGTGTTTTTGTTCAACCAAATAAAGGTCAGAAACCAGAAGAAACCTTGTTTTGACAAAGCCATTTAAGCTAGGATATTGCATTAGAGTGAAACTACCATCCTCAGCTTGAAATGTCTAACATAAATCTGAATATATCTATCTACTGCAGCCTGTGAGTACAGTTCCCTGTGCCTCTAGCACTGGATTAGAGACCCTGGCTTCAACAGTGCAGTGATATTCTTTTTCCAATTTAACAATACTATTCAAAGGATCTAGACAGTAAAATGAACTTATAATTTCAATAATATTCCTCTCTCCCTGAAGGTACAAGAGGAATAGAGTCTTAGATATATGGACCATGTTTGGTTTATGAACTTTCCAGGAAAGAGTTTGCTGTTTCTTCCTACTTTGCCTTAGGGCATGCTATTTCTATGATGGGAAGGGTAACGGCATAATTAAAGAAAGGAGGGTGTTTTTGGTGTTCTGCTTTCTGAGTGTGCTCCAGTGTGACAGCAGTGGGAGCAAGATGTCTGGACTTTGTGAGCCCTGAATAGTACTGTGAATGTTGCTGGGAATCATTTTTTTTATTCTTTTGGAATTATTTTTGCTACATTCATAAGCAATTTTAAATTACGAGACAGATTGTTAAATATGATGCTTTATATAGCATGTACTTCTCTCAGTAGTGTTTAAAATAGAATAAAATAATTAAATAGTTCCATAAAAAGGAAAAAATATCTTGGTTTTACTTTCAAAACCCTGCTACTAGGGAGGTCAATAAAACAAGTTACTGAGGTTATTTGTGAAGTAAATCAGCATGAATGAGGTGGAGAACATTGCCCTAGGGAAGCAATCCTATCTTTTCCTGTGTAGTAGACCAATCAAGGGTGTAGTCACTGCATGTGAACTTCTTATGTTACTCTGGTAGTGTAATTAAAATCATCATTTTGCACCTTGACACAATTAATTGTTGTTTTTAATTGCTGTGGCAGATAGAACAGAAAAATAATGTATTTTCCATCCTCAATTATCTTCACTAAGCAAGCACTTTATGCAGAAGGATATGCCACTTCTGTACAGCTTTAGAAAACTGTACCTCCTACTTTTAAATTGAAAAGCATTTCTGACTTGGAAGAGGTTGTAAAGGATGTGTTTGTCAGGGACCATATTTCAGTGTGCTTAAAATGGCTTTAGGAAACATTTATTCTCTGAGCAGTTTATGAGCGATGGCTTTGTAAATCCACAGTGGATGCAATCTGCCTTATTTCTGTGGGCCTTGTACATGGCACCATGCACTCATTGCTGGTGTTTTTAAACAAACTTGACCCATAAATCCATGATCTGAAGAAACCATGGCAAGAAGAATGTACTCCTGAAGGCTTCCATGTTTTGCTTTTTTTCCCCCAGCTTTGTTATCCTCATGCAAGATTTTGTCTGTCCTTTTGAAATAGCCCATTCATTAAAGGATGAGATTTGATTTATGGGAGCATTGTATTATTTTTTCCCAAAGAGGAAAGAACTTTGCAAAACTTAGGGGTGTTTGCCAAAGTACATGCATTTTGTGGCAGGGTAGAAAGTGGAACAAGTCAAATGCATTGTGTTAACTTTGGGATACAAGGGGAAACACAGACTGTGCCTTTCCTTTGCCATCTGGAGCACAACAGAAGGGAATCAGGAGCACTGCTACTCTTGTGGAGGGCATCAGCATTTACAAACTTGCACTCTCTTGACTATAAACTTCTTAATTACACTGGGAGCTGTCCATTGAAGAGTGTCTGCATAAGGAAGTTAAAATTGGCTCACAGTGAATGAAGAAGACTTGTGTCAAAGCCTTTGGCAATTGATGATTTTGCCTTCTGAAAAAGGGTTCATCAGCTCCAGGATGTCTCTCTGTTGACAGTCAAAGTCCTTGCCTTGTCTTTCCTGAACTTGTTGTACAAACGAGACAATGGGTAGGAGAGCTCTCAGCTCAGCTCCATCTAGAGGGAGAACTCCTGTTCCTCTGCTGCTGCCCCTTCCCATCTTATTTCATTGGGAGTGATGAAAAATGAGCAGGACAGAGAGTAAAAAGTAACACAGAGGTTTAGAGGTGCTGCTGAGCACTGGAGATAGAGCATTTTGGTGTCCAAAGAACTGCACTGTGATAAGAGACAGTGGGGAAACTGAGGCAATAAAAGAGGGCAGGTAGATGACTACATCAAGGAGCTTGGGGGTGGTAGAGGCTTATTGGGGCTGTGGGTGAGGATACAAAAACACTGATGGATAAGCATTGTATTCAATGAGATATTTTAAACCCCTGTTTTATAGTTTATCATGTTTTAATCATTTTAAATTAAATAACAGCAGTCCTTTTTGCCATCAGCTGAATTGTCTTTACATACAATTATTTCTGCAGTCATATAATTAGCAGTTCAACAGCGCAGATATACAAAGAGGAAGAGTGAAAGTTGAACATGCAGCCCTAAATTTGTCATTTTCTGACTTTTCAGTCCTTGACTTAGTAACCTGAATGCTCATCTTTTAAGGTGAGCTTCATGGGGAATATGCTTAAATTTTCTGTTTCATGACCTAGTTCCTTTGTTCTGAAGATTCAGTGCCGAGGTAAACTGTCAGAGCCTTGACAGCTGGCACCACAACAGAAATACTGGCGTTTTTTTAAGCTTCTCTCATAGATTAACTCCTCAAAGAGCTTGCACACTTGAGTGGCAGACCCTTCCAGATTCCACTTCATCATAGTCAACACTTTGACTTTTGCTGAGGAGAGATTGCTCAGGATTCATTTGTTCTCTGCTGTGTTTTTAATGCATAAAGCTGATTTTCTAGCCAATTCTTTCTGTTTTTTTCCCAGATAGAAATTGAAAGAATTGTAGCCCTGTCCAGTGTGGCTCCCTGGGTAGGAACAGCAGTGAGGCAGCTGAAGATTTCAGTAGCTCTGAAGCCTGTTTCTGTAGATTTAACATGAATTGCTTTAAGATGATTGATGAATTGTTTTTCCATACTAGGGCTAGTGGGAAGGAAGGAAAATTTTAGCTGTACATCATTTGTATGTATGTAATTATGAAGTGTATAACACACCCTCAACTGCTGCATGTTGTCCTATGGCAGCTTTTCTACCTGCCTCTCATACTGAGCAATTTGGGTGTGATTAGGTGCAAAACTGCATGATGAGCAATGGAACAATGTAATCCTAAAAATGGAACAATAGGAGTTCCTACCTCAAGAAAGGCTGGGTAAATGTGAATTTCAGTGTTACACACTGGTAGTGATTTGTTTGAACCATGTAAGTTACCTTATTACTGCACTACAGAAATAGCTCTTTGATCTTTTTACTTTTTAATTTCCCATTTGTCCAAAGATTTTTTCTCACCCTTTCAACCCAGCTAATGCTCTAACCAGGAATGAATACATTACTCTGCTGAAATTTGAACAGAAGGCTAATTCCTAATCAAAATAGGCACTAATTTCTTTCAGTGCAAATTATCATCATTCATTGCAAATTTGCTCTCCTTGAACTATGCCAACATGTTGTACAAATTTCAGCACTTGGAACCAGCTTCCTATATACATCAAATCGGATAATATACCATTGGCTTTTTATTTTTTCTGTTGCATATTTTCATGAAAGGAAAATAGTGTCAAAGACAATGAATAAATATTGTTACTGCTAATGGTATGATGAAAAGAAATATTTAAACTTTTGTTGGGTTTTTATACCAATAGCAGATTTTTCAATTTTTTTTTCTTTTTTTTTTTAAAAAGGAAATCCACCTGAAAGTACTGAGAAACTAAATAACATGACACATTGTTTATCTCTTTGTTGCTGAAACAGATCATCCATTAGGGATACAGAGCTTTCAGGGAAAAGATACAGAGGAGATCTTTATTCCAAAACCAGTGGGTATTATTTTACAAGCATTGCAAAGATGGCATTTGATATGAAAAGACACAGTGATCAGCCATGCTGGGAAACTGGGCCTCCCAGTTGGTGTACTTATCTGTTTTAAATAGCTTTTGTGGTCTTCTAGGTGTCATCACATGTATGCCTACACATACACTACGTCTTCAAACACCTCTTCCCAGATACAATAGCATTTTACAGCGCCATCTGTCCAAAGGATGGATTTAATAGATTTATAACAATGCCATCAGGCAAATAGCTCTGCAAATTGTGAATATGGTTAAAATATACACAAAAGATGCAAACATTAAACACAGCAATTATGGTTTTCTTTTTGAAACGTGTGCATGTCTGGATGTAATTCCTTTCCTCTGGTGCTGAGTTATAGTGCATATCTCTATGCAAACAGGATTTGGATTATTTTGTTAATAATGTTTTTTGTTCGTTTGCTTGCTGTCTTTTTTCTTTCAAGATAGAAATCTCTAGTCTAATATAATGTTCCTTATATGTGAAAAACATTG
The DNA here is from genome assembly GCF_037042795.1 of Molothrus aeneus. Lineage (NCBI taxonomy): Eukaryota > Metazoa > Chordata > Aves > Passeriformes > Icteridae > Molothrus > Molothrus aeneus. Next base: position 9,194,875 of record NC_089647.1, read on the forward strand.
ATTATAGTGTAAATGAAATAATTGAAAATATAAAATGTGTGAAACCTAATTACCTGCTGCTGAAGTGTCTGCTTCAAATAGTCTAGCACTGGGGCTTTTATTCATGGGACTTTTTAGGAGGAGGAAACTACAAAAAGTGAGGAACAGTATATTCCAGAAATTAAAACATCTTGTAGTAAGAGACCTAAAACTAAGGATCTGCCCTGTTTCTTTTACAGCATTTTAAAATTAGTAAAATATTTTCCTGTAGGAAGTTCATACAAGGCCTTTGATATGTTTGTTTTTTAGTCCTGGCTTTGGAAAGCTCCCAGAGAAAGTATTTAACATGTATGCAGTAACCTGAAAATGTGGGAGATGCTCCTTATTGTAAAAGAAGAAGGTGATGGGATATTTCCTAAATCCTAGGCAAATCACAAAAAGGCAAGGCTGTGTTTCACTTGACAATAAGATGATCTTAAATGCTGTAATTAAAAACAAGAGAGTTACTTTCATTAAATAGTGAACCCCCATTGTGCCGATTATCCTCATGATGTTTTGCATAATGCTTGTGAATCTATAATGCTTAAAGATACAAGATTAAACACTCTGTAAAGTGAAAATATAAAATGAAATATATCTGTGAATCTATAATGTTTAAAGATACAAGATTAAACACTCTGTAAGGATAGCAAGGAAAAAATATCACCTACCCATAAACCATTAATTGAGTTTTTCTTTTTGTAGTGTTATAACCTCTCTAGATAACTGATAGAAAACTTCTCTTTACTAAGGGTGAATATTTACATTCTGAGGAGAACAAAAGGTTTTCACAAGCAATTTTCTTAGCCACAGAAAAATTTTGCAGGAGGGAGGAATCAGATTTATTGTATGTATTTCTTTCTAATTTGGTAATGCATTTTTGTTGTTGGAGTGGGGTTTTTTTGGGGTTTTTTGGGGTTTTTTTCCCGGTGTTGGCCAGCCCTGTAGCCTCCCCACTGCCCCAACCTTGTCCTGCAAACCCAATACAACAGTGAAATGTTAGGAAGGTACCAGCAGAGGTGAGCTGATGTACAGAGGTTTGAGATGTCTCATCTGCTATGTTGTAACTTGCTCAGCCCTAAACAGCCCAGATAGAGATGACCACAGCCGGCAAGAAAAGGAGCCTTAAGGTCAGGCAAGAGGAGCAATGTTGTGAAACTGTGCAGAAATAGTATTTAGGTGCTGAAGCCATCTCCAGCAGTGCCCGCTGTACCTAACGCCACGGCAGCATCCTCTGCTGTGGTACCCAGTGAGCTGCAGAGCTCCCTCCTGTCCCAAAGGAGAGGCAGAGGGGAGGCCCTGGGGCAGGAGAGGGGAAGCTGTGACCTGACTCATGGCTGTCAGGTTTGTGTCCTCCCCCGCTGTCTGCTCTCATATCTGATAAGATGTGCCCCCTTCCCTTGGCTTGGTTTCTGCTGCTTGGAGGCCCATGGCCAGCTTGTCTTGCAGTAAGTTGTGGGATAAATCTTCCCATCATCCCTGCAAATGATGCCTAGTCATTTCTTATTTTTAGGCATATGTGCTTTTGGCTAATCTGTGCTGCCTGAGGCACGAGTCCTTTGTGTTCCTTTCCACTGTAATCAAAAAGAACCTGAGCACAGAAGATGCCAAAAGACATCAGTTTCCCTGGTAGGCAGTGTAAGCTGAGTGTGTTCATTGACTCCAAAGATGTTTAACACACTTCTAAGATGAAGCCCTGAATACCTATTTATCCAAACCCAGTGCTTGCAGTGCAAAAGGCTGCATTTCATTTTTATTAAGGATTAATACTATATTTTAAATTTAATTTTTTCCAGCAGCAGTGAATTTTGAGGCTGCAAGGAATGCACTGTGTCCTAGAATTGTGATCACTATATTAGTTAGTCCAGATGAGCTCCACAGAACTGCAGGCAGCCTAAAGCAGTCTCATCAACAGAATCCATTCCTTAAGAAAACTTAAGGAAACAATTACAGGAGCCTTTTTGTTCTCACTCCTGGATTTTATTATTTGGGGATTTTCTTAATGGCATCTTCCACACATCCTTTGCCTCCTCTTTGCTTTTTGCAGGACAGCATCAGTAGTGCTAACCCAGAGTTGTCAATGTTTTGGGGCATACCAATGTTTAAATTCATTTTAGAGGAAAGGAAGGCAATTAAATAATTTCCTTTTAGTGGCTACAGTCTGCGTACACAGCTCTGAGAACAGAGGGGTGTTTGTATGTGCGCATCTGTATCTGTGTGCATGAGGCTGCTCCTAAATAATAGCAGCTTCTTTCTTATAACAGAATATTTTGCATGTGAGTGGGTTTGTAGAAGTGTCTGTATGTATTTCTCGTTGTGATGTGATAATAAGAGCTTTAGAATATCAGCAACACAGCTTCTGGGTACTAGAATACAGTACCACACTGGATTGTCTGTGTTGCAAGTACACAATGGCAGTGTTGCATCATGCCAAAATATCTTCCTCAAGGAACCTCGTTTTACTTCTTTGAGTATCTAAATAAATTATGAAAAATAGAAAATACAATTCATGAAGTACATAAGAGAAGTGCCTACAAAGCATGGCAGATCTCAAGGAAATGTTGATGTTTTTAGTTCTGTCATCCATCACCATAATGAGTGCCAAAACTCCTTTGAAAATTAGCTGTCTGTGATTAGGCAGGTTTCAGAGTGCAGGTTGTTTCTGTATCTGATTCTGAAATATATTAATATGAATGTTATGCTAATTTGTCTACTTTTGACCTCGAGCTTATCTCAAAGATTCAAGAGGATATTGCCTCATTAAGTATCTCACTCGCAAAGTAAAACTACCTTCACCTTCTCACTTCATTAGATGGAATCGTTACTTTTTTTCTTTTGGGGAAGAGTGAATAAACAAGAGTCCTTCAAGATGTATTGCTTATTTCTACCTCAAGTATAGTTATCTTGTGCATACATAATAGAGGTATTAAAATTAGTATTCAGCTCTAATTCTCTCCAGTCTAACTGATAGTGTTTTGATGAGTTTTGGAGTTTCTGCTCTGTCTGGGAATTTTAGTGATGAGGTAAGGGAGACAGACAGCGGCTTGGTTTTCATAAGCTGAGTTGACCTTGCAGAACATAGAGGCATCAAATGTTTATTGTGAAACTGAATAAATGTTCCTAACAGGCAATGAGTATGCATAAAGGAAAACAAAAACACAGACACCTTTATAAATATCCCAGACTGACTGGGAATTCATATTATTGCATTTCTCTAGGACAAAACCATCCCTCTCAAAATGTATGAGCCACATTTATTTTTAATATTGTAATCTTTATTTCTGCCTTTTCCTGACATTGCAGAGAGGATATTTCTGTCCCCTCCACTCCCACCCAATCAGTGGGACAGTTTAGCTAGGTTGTCCTCCCTCCCTAAAATATTCCCTCCCTCTTACCTGGAGATAAGAGTGGAATTGCCTAGTGGAATTTGCATCCATGCAATGATCTAAATTGCATAAAATTAGATTGTGTTGAAAACTGTGTTCAAAGTCATTTGACTCTGAACCCTGTGATTATATTTTTTATTTAAAACCTAAATGAAATACTAGAGGAATACAAATTCTTTACATATCCGCACTGTCTTCTCCGAGTCTTATATTTGATTGTAAATTTAATTTTTAAAAAAATGGACAAGAAAGCTCTTTCATCATTTTACCCCATCACTAAAAATAAAGTGTGCAAGCAACCTCTCTAAATATTTCTTTACAGCCCCATTGCAGGTCTGTTCAACTACTGCAGAATCAGACTGACTTCTCTCTTCCAATATCCTTAGTGATCCCTCAGTCTTTCTCAAGGAAACTCTAGCACTGGGGATGCCCCCTAATTTTGATTTACTTCTGGCAACAGCTGTAGGAATCCAGGGACTTAAAGTGCAGCCCTGCTCCCTAAACTCTGTAATGATTGCCTATATCATTTGATTTAGCCCAAAGAAGATTAAAGTGCTTCCTTCTGCTGAGCTGAGATATGCTGCTCTGCTGAAATATGTCCCTGACCTCTTCTGCTGATCTGTCACATGGAGGCTAATAGCCCCTCTAAGTGTTATCCTACCTAGTGGGACTGCAAAGGCTGTGCTTCTTCATGTGTTCCAAGTGGTTTGGTGTGACTTCTTTTTCTTTTCCCCTTCCTTTTCAATCTCAGTAAAGCACCTTCTCCTGAGGGTAATGCCACATCCCTCTGTCTTCATCTTTCCCTTCTTACTGAAGGGCAGGTGGCACAAGGCATTTCTGTGGGAACGACTCACACGCCTGCCTTCAGCCAGGGGATGTCCTCGACTTACAGAAATGTCCTACTGCTACCCAGGGGGAGGTGGGCACTTCCTGCAAGCCAGCTTCTCCTTCTGGGCCAGTTCTAGAGAGCTTCAGGAGCAAAACGCTGCCCAAGAGTTTAAAATGTCCTTGGATGTGTATTCATTTGAACTAAATTGCATACTTGCTGTTTCCAGTCCTGTTCTACTCAAACATCCTGGGGGTGTGTGTCTCATTCCCTGAGCAGCACAAATTTCCAATCAGAAAGATGGGAAATAAATAAATACTTTAAAGATTACCTTAATAAGTAATCTATTCTTTTTAGTAAGGAATGCTTTAAGTCCTGTGATTACTTAAGAAAATTTCAGTGACTGGGTGATCTATGTGAATGCACCACAGTGAAAGTGTGCTGCCCTGCTTTACAGGGCAAATGTAGACCTCTGTGAAGCTACTGTAGAGGAAAAACTAATATTTTCTAATTCTGTAAAACTTGGCCTTTATTCTAGGAAGGAACCAAGGTAGTGTAGCAAAGTAAATGGTTGAAGGTCATTGAATGAATGATAAATATCAAGCCATATAGAGAGCAGCCTAACCCCCTGATGGAACTGGAGCAGTGCTTATCTATGCACACTGAAATGATGCTGTTTATTTTAGGGATAAAAACTAAATTATTTGTATATCCTCTTGGCTATCCCTTCCTTCATACTCTCACATATTTCTCATGGCTTTTATTGCACAGAACAACAATGCTGAGAGATAAGAGTATATAAATCTTATTTGGGCCACTGGAAAGTATTTGCATACTTTTTTTTTTCTTAGTTACTATGTGTTGAGATAATATAAAGCAGAAATGCAAATGCTTTCACAGTTTATTAATTTTTGAAGAAAAACAACCAAGCAACAAACAAAACCAGAACAAAACACAGTAAGTAGCAACATAAAAGCCAAGGCTCAGTGCTGCCTTGGCAGCAGTCAGTTAGTGTTTCAGTCTCAGATATTCCAGTGGAATCTGCCAGTGCAGCCAGGGGTAATATTTGCTAAGAAGTCAGTCAGATGTCAGCTTCAGCTTCTTAAAATTGCTCTATGTGCTGCTGAGAATGATGGCAAAATCCTCTTCTCTGTTTCATTATTTACAGTTCACAAATATTTCTGCTGTTTTAACGATCTGTCCTCTATATAATATTTGTGTTGCCATTTTCTGGAATTCTGATTTTTGAATGGTACATCAATTACTTAGATGCTAATTTCAGGAGATTGGGAGGGGCAGAGGTGGTGATTGGTGGAGGGAGTCTCTAGTGTTTCTCTTAACAAAGTAACAATGCCTGATACTTGTTATCCTCCTATTTCTTATTGCTGCTTTGCAATATGTTCTTGGGAGCAGACGGTATTTACTATAGGAACTTAAATGTCTTTACTGACAAATAGCAGGAGACAGACCCTCAGGAAGAGTGCCTTCATTAGCATGCAGCTTATACTATTTTTCAAGAATATGTTTGAGCCTTTGCACATTTTTTTTGAACACTAAAATGCTGATAGTAAATGACAGTGGGAATAAGTGCAGCTGGCAGGATAAAACCAATGGTTTAAAAAGCCTCAATCTGTTTTCCTGATCTGTTTTCACCATGTGTGATACAGTCTTAAAAGCTATACATTTTTTAAATGATGGATGCAGTATTTATAGTTGTGATTTTTATATTTCCTTTTGCCAAGGAAGGGCAAGGAACTTAATTTTATATCACACAATTTACAAGCAAGGTATCAAAGTTCTTTTCCAAGGAACTGCTACTGGGTGAGGACAGAAGCTGTGGGAACGTGACTGTAATAGTAACTGCTTCATTCTAAATCCTCAGCTTCTTTTTTAGGAGCCTCATTTTGTGTAGACCTTTTATTGATGCAAAATGTCAGAAGGAAAAGAGAATGCAAAGAGTGCCTGGAGGGTTTTCTTCCACCTGTGTGAGCAGTTACCACCCCTGTGCTCAGCAAGGAGCAGGAATTCCTTCCCCCTTTTTCCCTGGGAGGATTCCCACTGGCCACTGACAGCAGAGGAGTCCCCAAGGGAACCCTGCACAGCTCCTCTGGGGCACTCTCTGCTTTTCCCAGGTGGAATTCATCCCCTGCCTCTGAGTGCTGATGAGGTTACAGCAGAGAGACTTGTAGCCACATTTCTCTTCACAGAGAAAAGCAAGGCATAACTTCCCACAATATTTCTGGAATTCACATTCCCTGAACCTCAGAGAATGAAAAAAAACCAATTCTTATCTCATTTACTGCTCCTGTGTCGTTCACAAGTGGAATGCATTGTGGAAGATTGTTTACCTGAAGGGAATTGGTAATTGGATTCTGGTGTGAGGGTTTTGATTTACTGACCAATTGAATCCAGGTGTGTGTGTTGGGACTGTTGGCTCCCGAGATTCTGGGCAGTTGTGTTGAGATGGGTTCTTGTGCAGATTCAGTTTAGATGTAGTGTAATATATCATAGAAGAATACAGTATAATAAAGTAATTAATTAGCCTTCTGATATCAATGCAGTCAGATGCATCATTCCTCCCAGATGTCAGGCAAAAATATCACGGAGAGGGTCTGGGCTCACAGGCCATGGCTAACTTTGTAGCACTGCACTCACCTATCTAACACACCATTTATTCTTCCTCTTCACTTCATGTTCTTGAGGACCTCCTGGCCTCTGTCTCCCTGATCAAGGAGAGCTGATGAATAAGGACAAGTTGGTGTTAGGGCTCTTTCTGCCTGTGTAAAATCATATTGAGAAATGGAAAAAAACCCCTGGTTTTCATTGGGAACTAATAATCTCCCATTAATGGGACCTGTGGGCTACTTTCTGTTAACAGTTATTCAAACATTTTCCACACCAGTTTCTCTTCCTCCACTGATAGCCAAATGAAAGCCAAGTCCTGCTTGTGGTCCCTTTTGATGGATTTGTACTAATTGAGAGAAGATATCACCCCAGCACGTGGAAACAAATCACCCTGTCTCTCCTTATTAGTTCCCAAACTAGTTTACTTCTTTCTGGGAGCTGCTTAGTCCTTAGCCCTTCTCACTCCTTCTTTCCTTATGTTCTCAGAGCTGCTTGCCTTCCCCTCCTGTATCTGTAATTCTCCTAAATGCATTACAATAATAGCCATTTACATCAAAATTGGCATCTAATCCCTGTGCTAATCCAAGAATTAAGCAGTGCAAAGAGGTAAAAAAAAGGAAATATGGATGTAATTTTGGAAAACTGTTGAATATTTATTTCTAAAAGACACATATGATACATATTTGGTGCCTATCTACACATGAGGGAAAAAGGTTTTTAGAATACATGATCATGTAGTGACTGTTCAGTGCCTTAGCTTGAAAAGATGATCATAAAACAGAAAAACACAAGACTGCTGTTTCAAAATCAAAATAAAATAGTAAAAAAAAAAGAAAGACAGGATCCTATTTACTTATTTTATATTTGTAGGTTATGTGATAAAATGTTTTCATATATAGTGTTTACATCACCAGAGGTCTAACATACTACCTGTTAAAATTAATGACAGATTGGCCACTGAGCATTGGGGTATCTATTAAATCTTTGGGAATCGTGCCATTAATGCTAATATCAAAGTTGACAATTTCAAAAGCAAGTAACATGATATTTTAGCATAATTTATTAAAATTATGGTAAACTATATAATGAGACCTGTAAATATGTCTACAGTAAAAAAAAAAATCAAGGCTGCTTGGCAAGCAGCCTTAGTATGGAAATAAATAGATGGTATTAAAAGCTGTAGCATTTATTTATTTATTTATTTATTTATTTATTTATTTAATATATAATCCTGGGAGAAATCAGTGACTTGTGAGAAGGTTTCAGTTCAAATACACTTTTATAGTTACAAGAGAGGTGATGGTTACAGTGATGGTTTAGTCACTGATATTTTATCAATCTGATCTATTAAAGTTGGGGGCACAGTCATTTATTGATGTAGTAGTAAGATGTATCAGCTGCATTAATATATTTAGCTTCACATTTACTCTTATTGATGTTATGTCAGCATGATGTATTAACAGAAAAAGTAATTGTGTCTTAATTTTGAGATTTGAAGAGGGCAGTCCTTCTGTTCAATCCTGAACTGGTACCTGGGCTTTGAAATGCTTTTATCATTTTATACAGAATTTAACATTGTGACCATCTGGGAGAAATACAAAACTGTACTGAAATGTCCCTCTTTTTATGTGCAGATAAACAAACTCCCTTCTTTTGGATGTAGTTTTTGGCACATAGTTTGTCCACTTCCATGTGAACACACTTGTCTTTTCTTTGATAATGACAAAAATGTTGTGACCCAAAACAGTGTTCCTTCAAGAACTTATGGAAAAACAATAACATAAATTTGTGTCTGGTTTCAAACTAGCATTTTTTTTCCTAATTCTCAGTTAATGGCTAAATATGTTCCTCTACTTTCTGTTCTACTTTCATTCAGCCTACTGATTGTCCAGCAATTCAGGTTTTTGCCTTTATAGTCTCTGATTAAAAAGAAAAAACAAGCAATCAAGGCCTTTACTGCAATGTCACCTTCTGGCTGTGCATACATTTGTGTCAGGTAGGCACAAATGGTATTTCTTACACATTTAGGTCCTCACAGGGCAGGCAGGTAGATGTCAGAATTTCTCCTGACAGCCCAGAGCAACCTGATACAATACAAATGAGTTCGTTTAGAAGTTACCATCCTCTTCTGTTACTGATTTGGGATGTTCCATCTGCTAATAATGTATTTGTTTACAGCAAGTTTTTTCCATTCATCTTTAGCCTATTAGTGGCTTTTGAGAATTTTTGGCATGTGGTCAGTTATTCCAGAGGTCTCATGGCAACAGCTGGAACATGGGAAAATCTGTGCAGCCTAGAGATGGTTTCCAGACATTTCATTTCTGTCCCCTATATTGAAGTGGAAAAAATCTTTCTTTGTGGTCAGTCATGAGAATATTTTTGACATCCACTCCTTTGTGAGTATGCAAGGACACAATAATCTGGGTAATGATGAATACCAAGTGTTTTTCAAAGACTGGCACTCTGCCTCATCAACACATCTGCCAAGATCAGACTTTTTAACATTAAGAAAAAACCAGTATATTTATAAAGTACAGAGATCTTGGGCTTTCTGAGAGTAAATCTTGCCATTCTAAGATGAATGAATACAAATGAACAGGGAGAACTGCAAACACAGAACTGTTGTGGGTACATTACATCTTCAATACTCATGGCATTTGGTGTAGCTACAGAAATCGGTGCAAATGGAGAAGACAATTTGTGCTGGGACCATGTCCTTAGAGCATGAATCCCACATTTTTTCTTTCACTTTTTGACTAAGAGGAGCTCTGAACTTCCTACATTCAGTGATCAGTGCAACTCAGATGACTCTGCTATCCAAAAGTCTGTCTTTTTGAAATAGAAACCCATAGTTTATTAATCTCTGTTTAAATTGAATTCACTCATGATCACCACATTCAAGGTTATTTTCTGCAATCAGCTTTCCTTTTCTAACCTTGCCACTTACCAAAACCTCAGCTAAAAATAGCACAGAATCATATCTTGCTGACTCAGGAGGTATTTGGTGGTCTGTTTACTACTGCATCCTGAAATAGCTGCACTTTATAATTGTACCTAGCATTAATTAGTCATTCTATACTACTTTCCCCATTTCTGTTACTTCCACATTTTACTTTGTAGTGCATCTAAGCTTTACATTTGTGCTATAAATAAGCTATTCAGAATTAAATTCTGTATTTTTTTCTTTTAAAATATGTGTAAAACCAAGGTTTGATGGCTGATACTTATTAGTGACTGTAATTTCTGGGGTGGTTTTTGCCTTTCTTTCTTTGGACAGCTTTGGAGACTCAGAACTTTCTCTCTGGGAGTCAACACTTGGTGCTGTACTGTCCAGAAATTATAATAATGAAAAAGGTATCTGTAGAAATAGTCAAGCCCAGCAAAAATCCAATGTTTGCTGATGCTAACCAATTAAAATCAAATCCTTGATTATAGTTCTGTTTCTTTAGTATCTGCCTTTCCATCCTATAATGGTATTTCATTTTTCTGTTTCATTTACACTGTACACAAAGTGCTCAGATGTTTCCCATTGTCCAACCAACTTTTGTCCTCCAGCTCACTGATACCCCCATCTTCATTGCTAAATATCTGTTTACCTGTAATTTTTCTTTTGTGTACTAAAGCCAGATGGAGATTTACCTGACTTTTTTCATGACCTTCTCCCACTACTTTGTTTCTTTTTTTGTCATTTAAACCTCATTAAATGCTATTTAGATGGCTAATTTCTTTTTTTATTTGTCACTTGGCATTTGTGCCAAGTCGTGTTTGTTGGCATTTCAGATGGAGACCTGGACTCCTGGGACACTCATTTTTTAATGAGCAGCCTGTTTGATTATATGGTAAACATGTAGAGAAAATCAATCACTTAAATGCATTTATAGCTCAATCTTATTAAGAGTATTTTTTATTTGCTCCAGGCACATTCGCTTTTTAGTTTCGGTTCTAACTGATTCCAACCAGTTCAATCCAGTTCTGATCAGATCTCACTGGCCCAAACCACATAAAACCAGTTTGAACAGGATCAAAGTGGATATAACCAGATCCCACCAGTTCAAACCTGATCTAACAGGTTGATCCAACCAGTTCCAAACTGGTTAAAAGTGAGTCCAATCACAATGAAACCAGATTAAACTGATCCAACCAGTTCAATCTGAGTTTTACTGGTTCATCTGGTTCAAACTGGATACAACCAGGTTTAAAGGCTGAAATCCTGATTTTTAGAGACAAATCGGGGGATGGGGAGGAAATAGGGTGAATTTGAGGAAATTGGGACAAATTTTATCACTGTAGGGTGTTTGGGTGGCTTTTCATGTGATTTTGGGGCATTTGGGGAGTTGGCTGAAATTTTCATGTTTAAGGGAATTATGTGTAGATTTTTTATAAATTTGGGGGCATCCTAGGTGAACTTAGGGAGAATTTTTGGGAATTTTCACATATTTTTAATGTATTTTGGGATATTTTTGGTGGAGCTGGCTAAATTTTGCATTACTTTTGTTGTTTTTCGGGGGATTTGGTGGTATTTTGAGTGGATTTTGATGGAATTCAGGATTTTGTAGGATTTTGGGAGTGAATTGGGGATTTTTATATGAATTTGGGGATTTGTAAGATAAATTTGGGGGAATTTGTGTGATTCTTCAAGTACTTTGTGTACATTTGGGGTGATTTAGGGGAATTTTGATCAGCATTTGATGGGATTTTGAGTGGAATTTGGAGGAATTTTATGGGATTCTTGGCATATCTTTGTGATAGTTTATGTGAATTCACATGGATGGTGGGACATTTTGGATGGTTTTTTTTGTCTATGTGGAGGCATTTTGGTTGGAATTTAGGGTATTTTGGTGGAATTTTCTTATGTTTGATGGAGTGTTGCGGAGTTTGGAAATATGTGAGAATATTTTTGGTCTGGATTTGCATGCTTCTAGTGGCATTTGTGCTGATTTTTGATGGGCTATTTTGATGGGATTTTTAGGACCTTTTTGGCAATTTTGATGGGATTTTGGCACCATTCTGATGGAATTTTGAGCTATTTTGATGGAATTTTTTAGAATCTTGTGAACTGTAGCCCTCACTGATGCATACCTGGCCCATATCATTGCAGCTGCTCTGCTGATTTGTCACTTTACCTCCGATTTACAACAGAAAATGGATAAAGGCACAAAAGTGAAGCAAGTTGTGCTTTTCTCAGATTGAGCTGGGGCTTTCAAAAGAGGTTCCCCCATTCTGTTGGAAGAGAGGAGCAATAAAACCCTGAGTGGTCTCTGTTCAACACCTTTGAAAGCCCCAGCCTCTCACCCAGGCTGAGGATAGAAACACAAAGACTGCCAAAGGACGGTTTTACTCCTGGGGCTGTCAGCCACAGAATCCTGGCTTATCCACTCTCCTGCCATAGTTAACAGCTCCTGGGCTGTGCCCAGTGGGAGGAAATTCAATAAAATCCAAATCCTTGTTAGCAGCATAGAAGGATCATCCAGGTAGAGCTGCTGGCTGAAGAGTTGGCTCTCCAGCCACTGGGCATGTGCTGTTCTGGGATGTACCCCACACTGGGAAGAGAGAGTAGGTTTGGAAATGTGGGAAAAGCAAACCTGCCTTTACAGATCACATCACAGGGTAGACAGCAAGCCATGGTGGAGTGCTGAGCTGACCTTTTCAAACCTGATTTTTTTCCCCATCTCCTGCTTTCCAATCCCAGCTACAGCCAGAGAGAGACATTCATCATCATTTACCATCAATACTGCAGGAGGGGAAGTAGAAGGCACTCCTGGTCCCATCTCCACATTTGTCATGACAGAAATAATAGGAAAGCAGAGCTGGCCATAACAATCCAGCCTCTTCCTAAAAGTGTGCATCACTTTTAGGAATTCCCCCAGGACCTTCGCAGGGGGCTGCTGGAGAATGCAGCAACGAGCATCTGTTCCCCAGGATAAGGGAGGTTAATTACTGTGATCAAAAATATCCAGAGGGGAAAGCATTACACCAGATATTACCAATTAACCCATGAATCTAAACATGACAATTGCTGCAATTAATACAATCCTGCACTCGTGCTAATTACCAGTCTGTGGAAGGAGGCTGGGAGGGAGGGAGGAGGGAGCTTGCAGTCCTGCTGGAGCAGCAGATCCCAGGCCCAGCTGGGGTTGCTACAGGGGGTCCCACCTAGAGTTGTGCCAACATGAAATTGTCAGAGGCCATCAGAGGGTGGAGTGGGTCTCTTGTGTTCAAACCACACCAGCGTGTTCAGGCCCTTCCACAAAACTTGTTAAATCTTCTGCAAACCAAAATATATTTGTTAAATCTTCAGCAAACCAAACCTGCTCATGGTGGCATTGTGGTGTGTCCCCAGCTGGGTGTGAACAGCTCTGCAGCATTGAACAAACTGTTCTGCATCCACCACACAGGACTGAGGCTGGGAGAGGAGCTGATCCCATCCCCAGCCTCCTCCCTCTCTGTTCTGGGGGCTGCACACCCCACCATAACCATGCCAAGGGGGTTGGGGGAAGATACAAAGAGAAAAATGCCTGAGGAATTTAAATCACAAAGGTTTGTTGGTAGCTGTAGCTGAGCTTGGTCAAAGCATTGTAGTCAGATGTAGTATGTGAGCAGTGTGTCCAGACAGAACAGTCAAACAACAAGGCTGAATATTTACTTTGGGCTCAGTGTTAAGGATAAATGAGTTCTCTGCTGTCAGCCTGTTTTGTGTAGTGAAATCAAATCAGTGCCCAGTACTCCCAACATGCCTAAAATACAGAATGATTTTCAAACACTCTCACACACACAGATTTTATTCTTTACTTTTCTGCTTCTATTGGTTATTTTATTAGTCTGGGACAGGAGATTACATACCAGCCTAGTAAAAATGGGCTTAATCAATAAACAGAACTTTGTCCTGGAGCTCCTGATTTAAAGATATGTATGTGTATATATTCTTACTGTAGGTTAGCAAGGCTCATGTGACTTCATTTATAATGTTCATATGTCTGTAGATATGAATATATTAAAAATATAACTATGTAAAATCTTTTCTCCTCTGATTTCCTTCTACAAGAGGGTGACCCACTCAGTGGATAATGGAAAGGCTGTGGATATTGTCTACCTGGACCTTAGTAAAGACTTTGACATTATTTCCCACAGATTTTTCCTGTTCACTGACCTATGCACAACTTTAACATAGTTTTTTGTTTTGGGAGATGACACCATGCTTCTAGTCCTGGGAAATTAGACCCAGAATCTTCTACCAGATATCATGGATAAAAAACCCCAAACAAACCAACCAACAAACAAACAAAAACCCACAAAAAGTACCATAGAGATATAGACTGAATGTCAGAATTTTTCCTATATAAACCTGTTTGCTTCCTTCACCTTAAATTCTTGAGCATCTTTCCAAAACAAATTTTTGAACCCATATGGTCTGATAAAGACTGTCACACCAGCTCAACTGCCTTATCAGACACCAGATTCTGCACTGGAAGTGTGAATGCCCCACTGAAAAGAAAAAAAAAAGCCTGACAGATTGGTAAGATTCAGAAATAAAACAAGAAGACACAGGAAGGTGAGCTTCTGAAATTTTACTACTCACAAAACTACTTATTTTTCCTGCTTGCAGATTTAAAGACATATGACCGAGCTGTCACAATGGCACAGAGGAGACATAATGAACCATGAGTTTTGCTGTCTGACTTAGTCTCAGCTCTCCAGTGCTTCCAAGCAACCAAAGCCTCCAAACAAAACAAGTTGCTTTTGTTCTTTTGGTTTTGATTTAAGTCAGAAAACGTGACTTCACGTTCATTCGTACTGAAAAGAAATAAGGGACAGTGCATTTCTCTGTTTTAAAACTTCAAAATATGCTTATGAAATGAGACTTGTTTTCAGTATTATTCTAAACACAAGAATATTTTAAGTTATATTGTTATATTGGATTTGCAGCTATGTCTTCTAACAGGTTGATTTAGTCCCCAGGTAGAAAATCTCCAAAGGTCTCATTTAAAGATACTTCAGAAATGTATTTTTCCAGTATGTGGTTGAGACTTCCAAAACCAGTGAAATTTTTTTTTTTGCTATCTTTAACACTCCTCAACCACTATGTCTTCTAATAATTTATGCAGTTGTCCTTTGAATTCAGCTGAAACCTTAAGCACCCTCAGCACCCTGGAAAAAGATGCAACCTTTGCTCACATTATATGAGCACCATCTCCCTTTTCACTGCTTTAAATCTGTTACCTCCCAAGCTTCTTTGTTGTCTCCCCATCCTTGTACTACAAGGGGTAGTAAGAAATCAGCCTTTATTAATCCAGTCCATGGAGCCACTGTGGTAATGCTCTGTTCCTACTGACTTTTCAAAAATAATTTCATTCTATTTGGTAACATGTACCACTGTTCATGCTAAGATGCTGAATTTTTCTCTCTCTTCACCTCCATTAGTAATCCCTGCTCTAAGCATGGTTATATGACACAGAAAAAGAGGTAGGCTTTGAAAGTCTTTTGGTGCTGTATTTTGAGTGGTAATTCACCTTTTCTATGTTAAAGGTAGCCAGTATTTTATCATGGTTGTAACAAGTATTTTATCAGTGTTGCTATTAGATTATTCCTTCATATATATACTCATCTGTAAAAGCATATTTCAATAGGGACTGTGTCCACAACAGGTTAAATAGGTTGTCTCTCCTTTAGGTTTTTTGAGGGGTTGTAACAGCAGTGTGGTTTTAAAGCAAATACTGTGATTGCCTCCTTATGCTGCATTTTGATTCACTTTTCAGAAAGTTTTCATATATCATTTTATAAGGATTTAATCAAGTTTCTTGGTAATTTTGTTCTTTTAGGTAATATGTGGGTTTTTTACTGCTTATTTGAAACCATAATAAATTCTTAATTATCTTATACAGATAGTGACATTATCTGTTTTGTTTCAAATATTACTTCTCCCACTTGTAGAACACTGTAATTTCACTGCTTTGGTGATTATTAGGTTAGTTTGCAGAAAAAAAACAAACTGTTTTAAATAGATCATAATGTTATCAGTGAAAAAAATGTTAGCAAGATCTAACTAGAATACATAGAATTCTCAGAGGGCTAAATGATATACCTTTTATTGATTCTTTTGCCGTATCTCTTTGTTGTTTTTGAAAGTATAAATGGCTAACCATTTAAAAATAAAGTACAAATTGGAGATAGTGGCAGTGAAGGGAAAGGACATACACATGGAATTTAGTCTTTAGCTATAAAAGCAAAGTTCTGCATTGGTCATCTTGCTAGTCATGCTCTGTCAAAAAATTGTTTTGCCAGTGAATAGTGTCTTAGGTCCCTGATTTCTTCTTACAAGTGATCATTGCTGTGATAATACACAAATACAAGTAGTAATACACAAATACATAAAGTATTTATTGCTTGTCAGCTTTACAGTGGCCACGTCCATTACAGTTGGACTTTGAGTAACTTCTGGTCATGAGAGTTGTTGGTTTGGCAGAGGAGTCCTCTGAGTCCCTTTGGAAGTTGTTTCCTTGTGTCCTGCTCTTTTGCAGACCTCCCTCATTTGCAAGTATGCTCAAGATACAGTGTAGGTTCAAGGACTGTTCATTCATTAACCTCTGTTTAGAGTTTCAGGAGATAAATTCATGTGGATTCATCTGGAGCTGATTACAGTTTTCTGCTGATGCTTTTGTTTACAATAATTTTGAGGCTAACTACAGATAAGGGGAATAATTACTGTATTGTAGTTTAAAAAATAAAAAAATGAAAAAGAAAAGCACCAACTTTTGAGGGTTTTGTAAAATAATTCAATTTCCTGTGGGTTTCCAAGTTGGAGATTCATCTAAACTGTACATGTTGATATATAATACACAGTTCCCACTATGGGAAATAAACAGAAAAATATTATTGCTTTTGGTTTTTTAAACTTGTTTTTGTTTTTTCCAGTAACAATTTGTAATTTTGGCACTTGCATAATTTAATTCCTTTCTTCTAAGCTTAGCATTTTATCCCCCTTGTATTTTCAGCTATTCCTGATTTTGTATAAGCACAACATAAATCCATCACATATCAATGTGTTTATACAGAAAATAAATAATAGCATTTTATCCTACATGAAAGGTAAGGAAAACACAAAGCAACAATAGCTGAAGATGCGTGTTCTTTCAACACATTCTTTGTTGCAACTTCATTAAATGCAGTCAAGTATCAAAAGGAAAATAGCATGAACTTTTTATCAAGAGCTTTAACAAAATCCTCAGAAGACATGAAACAACAAATGATGAAACTGAAATCCAATAAGTGAGCATTTGACTTACGAATTAGTTATTCCAAGATGAAAGGCTAAACACATTAAGTAAAAACTATGCTGGTCAGGAATATAAAATACCAGGAGGAGTCTTAGGCACCCAGCAGTTGAGAGTGTGAGGCATAAATCTTTATTAGGCTTTGCATTCACACCATGTGATGGACAAACTCTAGGCCCAGAGCCTGTTCCCTTTTCTCTGTGTGTTCTTGGGGAGTGAGGTTACCAGGATTTTTGGTGAAATTCACAGTTGTTTCTTAAGGACTCTCTTTGCCACTGAGATGGCCATTCCATTCCCAACTCATGCATTTTCCATGGATTCTCCCAGCCTCCCATACCTTCCCTGCTACTTTTAGACCAGCAGCTTGGCCATTTGCAGAAAAGCATAATGGAGCATGTCAGGAAAGAGTGGAAGGCAAAGCTTTTTCTGTCTTATAATGCATGTTTCAGCTGCTGCCCTCACTAGGAATTTGCTGGAACTTTTTTGTGTGACTGTAAGTTTTAGTTCAAAACTGAGCCTTAGGTAGTTCCAAAAATGTGACTCATTTGCCTTCCAGGACCAGTCAAGAACAAAGATGTGGAAGATGAATACAAGTGTAGAAAAAGTGGGGAGAGAGAAAGAGGAAATCAAAGGTTTGTATAGGAGAGGGAAGATGTGTGGATGTAAGCTCCTGCTTCAGTAAACACTCTGGCTCTGCCCTGGGGTTGGATTTGAGAATGAGGTTCAAAATTTAGAATCTGTTAAAGCATTTTAAAGCAAATGAATGACTGAGATCAAATTTATAACCCATCCTTTCTACTGGAATAAGTTTATGCATTTTTGATTTCTTGCAGCTGAAGAAGAAAGTCCTAAGGGTAAAAATTTAAGCTTCAGAAATATGCAGGGTTTAATAGTTGCAATAATAGGTCTTTTTCCTGAAGGATCTGAAATAGAAGCATTTAACTTGCTAGAAAGTAATTGCAACCTTCGATTATGTAACAAACACCCTTTTTATTTAGCTCATGCAGTATTTTTACTTGACTTTTTCAGTATTAATAGCTACACAGTGGAAAGGAGTTGTAGGAAATGCGGCTTGTTTTTGAAAACTTGAGGGATACCAAACTATTATTGGAGCAAATTCTCCTGTGCTGAAAACTTATGAAAAATATCCAAATTATTTACTAACAGAAAAAAGTGTTCCCTTTTTGCAAGATTTTTAGCTTTTTCTTAGAAGATCAGGCTTCTTCTATACTAAATCCTTTCACTTTCTTTAAGAAGGGTGGTAAAGTTTATTATATGTTTGCTGTCTGCTGCTCTTCTGTTTGCAATAAAGCTTCACTAATGAGCAGCAGCGTTCTTTAGCCAGACCTGCTAATGAGTCTTTCTTTCAGTGTTTGGTGGCTGAAAGTCCCTCCTTGAGAAGCACAGCCCATAAAGTGCTACTTGTAGCAGGACTATACCCAAAGGGAAAGTAAATAAGAGTCTGGGTTTCATCTTAAACCTCCAAAGGTAGCAGTGCTTGATTGATGGATGTGGTAAACCTGAGGCTGGAACTAAGGGAATGGCTGGTGTCAAGATTAAAACAGAAGCGTGGCTTTATGAATTGAAGGTATTACTCCACGCTACCAAGAGTTTTGTAGGTTGGCAAGAAACAAAATGGGAAAGGATGATTGTGGCTATATGTTTAGTCTCTGCACCTGGACTAGTTTAATCTTCTAACACCCTAATTTTCAGTGCAAAATTATCCACTCCTGATTTTAAAAAGTATTATCACCTTTTCTTTGTCACCTGACAAAAATATTTGGGCTTAATTATGATCTAGGGAATTTAAAGAAACAGAAGACCTGGCCATTTTTATTTTTGTTTATGGCCCTATAGGCTGTATATGCAGTGAATAAATAAAAATCAAAAGCTCTGCAACTAAACTACAAATTTTAAAGTGAGATTTAGTATGCTATATTTAAAAAAATGTCATGCTGCTTAATTGGGTGGTTCTGTATGTCCTGTGGTTCTTAAAAACAGAGATTAATCAGATTGTTTCCTCTGTTAAATATGTCTTTAACTGGTTGCTATGACAATTGTCTTCCATTTTCTTCTTTCCTTGTAGGCTTATCTCTTTTTGATTCTGTAGAGGGAGCTTGTCAAGGTAACAATTAAGAAGTTTTTCCTTTTTTCCCCCTACTTCAAGGTCTTTGCATTTTGAAAAAATAAAACAAAAAGTTGTATTCAAAGCCTTACATTTCCTTACAGTGTGTCTATTCTGATTCTGCCTTTTCAGCTTTAATGAAACATACAGGATTTTAGTCTTTACAATGACATATGCAATAATTATTCACATAAGAGAAACGAAATGTTTTTGTTGTCATCAATTAAACCTCTAATGACTGTAAAAATTATTTTTATAGGAATTTACTTTAGAAAATACCATATCTACAGAGTCCATAGTGCCTGTGCAGAATAGTTTAAGTGACTATCCTATACAGCTGCCCAGCAGGATTTTCAGTGATGTGATTATGCAGAGAATCTTGCAGAAATATATATTTCTAAAGGTGTTTGACAAAAAGAACATTGTAGCTGGAAGGAAGAATAAAGCCTGGCTTTGCTAAGCCAGATCTACTTGTTTCTCGTTCTCAAATGTTGGAATTGTGGATACATTTAAATTTGAAGTTTTAAATTGATTTCTCTGAAAGCTCTGGAAACAATTCACCTAAATAATTTTGTAGGCATCTTTTTGAAGCTTTTAAGAGAAGGTTAAAAGTAAGAAGAGGTTTAGTCTGTCCTTTCTTGTGTAAGTAGTGTCAGATTCACAGTTCTGAAGAACGATAAAAAAAGGGTTTTTTAACAATTCCTTCACCCTTTCTGTTTATAAATCTCAGCTGTGGATTTGTATCATTCTGCTATTCTTTTTATATTTCACATGGTCGTTTAAACTCAGAATAAGCTAGCTGTTCTTTGTTCTGGAAATTTTCTTTACTGTTTTTCTTTGTGATCTTTACCTGACCTTCCTTAACAACTTCAGATTCAACTTCTTCCTGAAGACAGCTAAGAACTATTGAAAAAAGAAGTAAACAAGTGTCATTAAACATCCAATACAAATGACCTGGGAAGTATGTCTCGTGCACTAAAATATTCTTACATTTATCTTACAAGTTTCACTTCACCTCTGTAGAGTCTGGTTAATTTGCTACTTTTTCCTGGATTCATTTTCCTCATTTGCCTGAGAAATGTTTAGGATAAGGACATAAGAATAGTCATACTGTGTAATACTTCAGTTCAATGAGGTAACATTTGACACTGGCCATTTTATGTGAATTGAAGGGTGCAGTAATTACATTATGTGCAGAATTTCTTCTCAAACTCTGGAAGTTTGTGGCTGAAGGACTACCTGTGTCAGAGGCTATTTCTTCTCACACAAGGTGAGAGAATTCTTTCTGTCAAGAATTTAACCTGTAGGAGACATCTGAATTTTCAACATTCACATCATCCTGTTTCAGTAAGTCCCACATCTTAATGGGGAGAGGATCCTTTGTTTTGCATTTTGCACATAATACCTGCTTTCCTAGTTCTTATGTAGGAAAGTATAATACTTTCTTCAGAATTCTATTAATGCCACCCATGATTTTATTGTTTGCATCTTCTATTGTTTTTAATTTTTCAAACTCAGTAGTCCTAGATGATTAAATTCCTTTCACACCCATTTTTGCTCCTGCCCGAATCTTTATCTCTTTCATGTTACTCTTTCCAGGCTACAGATGATAAGAACTTTACATAATTTCTGATGGTGTGTATATTACAGATGTCTGCAGTTATGCTCCCTTTTCTATTTATTTGGGGTTTTTTCCACAAACTGGCAAGTATTCTGTTAAGAACTGCTATCCCTCCACGTTCTCATTCCCAATTACTAATAGGCATCTCAGAATTGAACATTTCATATATCAAGCTAGAATTATTTTTGTGCAAGGCTTTGCATTTACCTGTCTTGAATTTCAACTGCCATTATTATTAGCCACTGTCTCATTTGGTTCACTCAATCTTCGTATGATCATCCTTAATAATTTGGTATCATGAACAAATTTTGTCATGGCCTTTTCCTAGATCACTTATGAAAATGCTGGAAAGCAAAAGAATGTGGACTTTCCCTGTGGACTATTCCTTTGTTGTGAAAACTTCCCATTTACTCTTACCTTTTTCCTTTCTTTTGAACAATTATTTATCTATAAAAAACCTTTTTTTTTTTTATTTAATGATTGTATGTTTTCCTCTAGAGTCAACTGTGAGAGCTCTTCTGGGAGCCATGAAGATTAGCATTAACCAGACCTTTTTTTTCCATATGCTTTCACTCCTTCAAAAAATCCAAAAGTCTGTAAGTCTGGACTTCCCCTTCAGAGGGGATTTTTCTTTTCCTGTTTGTGCAGTAATCCATCTGTTCATTGATAATGCTTCTACTTCTTTTCCTGGTAGGTTTATCAAATTGAAGTTTCATAGATATCAGATCCTCAAATCCTTGTGATATTTGGCCACATCCCAGTAACCCAATGGGGATGCAAAGAAATTATACAATACTATTAGTAGCAAGGGTATTTTATTGTTAAAATTCCACCTAGTGTGCTGCCTAAGGTGCAGCTGAAGAACCTGACAATTTGCTGCTGTTCATTTATTGTATTCAGTCCACAACATATTCTGTCTGCACTTTAGATTGATTCAGAGCTTCTGCTGAGAAAGACTAGAGTGAGATCCACATCCCAAAATTCATAATAAAAACCAAAATGCATAAAAACCCATTTAATATTTCTGATCTTACCTTATATTTTCCCAGTTATGGCCCCAAGATGTTCTTCACATATTTTTGCTTTGATATGTTTTGGGAAAGGATCTACTGGTTTTGTGATGATATGAAGGAACCAATGATCTAGGTGCTCTTAAAGTAGCATAGGTTTAATACAATATCTCTTTCTCAATTCTTCATTAAAAGAAGAATTGGTGGTTTATTGAATTGGTTAAACCACTAGAAAAACTAGTGGTTTAACTGACAAAAAAGAAAAAGATAGGGCTTGCAGATGTTTACATTAGTGCAAAACTAAGAATGAGTGCTTCTCCATGTTCATATTCTAGTAGTTAATCTATTTGTGAATGGAGTGTCAGCAATGCTGTGGGTCCCTTTCTCAGATATGTTGGAGAAAGGTGCATCACAGATATTAATTTTGTGTTCATAATATTCTTTACATTGTGTTTTCAGCCCAGGCAGTTTTCTCAGCCATTTGGTAACCCCAAGGGAAATTTGGATTCCCTCCCCTCAGTGGAGAAGGATACATTAAGTTTATTTTCAGCACAGTTTGTCACACCTTTTGAGTTACATGTCAAATATGAATGTGAAATATTTCTATTTACTATTTCATGTCAAATACGAAATTTCACATGAAATATTTCTCTTCACTATTTCACGTGAAACACGAAATTTCACATGAAATAGTGTCTTGCCAGTTTTCCTATGTAACCATGACCTGCAGAGGCTCTCTGGATTTTACAAGTTGCTTCCCAGGCTGGGTGAGCCCCTTGAGTGAGCTCCTGTTTGGCACCAGAGTCAAATAACACCCATGAACCGATGAGTTTTACACCTTTCCATGAACAGAGGTCATTTTGCCATGCTGGAAACCACAACACAGATTCACAGAATTATGACTGAGGCTGGAAAAGACTTTTAAAGATTATCTAGTCCAACCCTGCTGTCTTGAGAGTTTAAGTTAAGGAAGAATAGATTTGATTCTTTTATTGACACTTTAATATATAAGAAAAGAATTTATTTTAGGAATGCAGTTTCTTACCTATATCATACAATTGTCCTGTTTTTCTGCTTCAAAGACAGGCTAGATTTTCTCACAGCTGCTTTCTGTAATTGAAAGGCTCAGATTTTAAGAAATGTTTTGTTTTTCTTTTGCTGTAGTTAAATTACTCAAATTGACACCTTTCAGAATATATTTCTCCTGTTTGAGTGTCCTGTGGTAGTTCTTTGTTTTGTGTGTGAGCATTAGCCCAGATTTACTGTAGGCATTTTAACAAAGAGTAGGCAGCTGTAGCTGTGCCTTTCTAATGTCAAACAATCTCTGTCAGCATGCCTGCTCTTCCTGTATAGATTATTTTAGTTTGTGTTTGGTTTTCTGTGGAGCCACAAGGGATATAACACTATCCCACCTGCAATGTCTAAACCCTTACATAGTCAAATTTCTCAATGTGCCTGTAGAAAACCAAAAGATGCAAATCCCATATTGGAAGGCTAGCACAAATAAGGTTGGTTTCCAGAGCACAGCTTTGAACAATTCTAAGTATTCCTGTCATGTTGCATTTTACATAACATTGCCATTATACACGGAATTCATTTAGACATCTCAGAGGTGAACATAATGGATGTCATGATGAGGAATTAGAAACCATTAGGAATGCTTGCTGGCCCTAGTGAGATCAGAAATACAAAGAATCAATTAATAGCTCTGCCAGTCAGTCTATCATGCAGATCTCAGTAAGGGAGATAAAGCATTTTTGTCCAGGTAACAATCACATCCCCTCTGGGATGGCCTGATAAAAATCCTGTTTACATGTTTCTTCTTAAATGAACTGTATGTTTCACATGCTTGCTTTCTCATTACTTCACTAATTAAATTTAAAAAAACCAACCAAACCTACTAAAAAAAAGCAAAACCACACACAACCCTCCCCCTCAAACAAGCAAATTTTCCTCTGGAGAAGGTTTCCCCAGGCTGCAAATGACTTCTAGTGAGTTGGTGGGTTTTTGCTTTTGCTGAGTCTCAGGCTTCTCTTGAGACCTGAGGCCAAGTGGGAAGAAGGACCAGGACTTCTGTTTTTCTATAATTTGCTCTGCTAAATCTGGAGTTCTCATGATTTGTGAATCACAGCTCTGTAAATAGACAGAAATTGTGCTTGCAGGAGAGGGAACAGCTCCTGCCCCTGCCCTGCTTGCAGAGTGGGATCACAGAGCTGGGTGATGGCTGCTGACTTGGCTCTGTGGGAAGTTATCAGGAGCCTGTTTTTCTGGGGAAAATAGGATTCTAGCCCCTGCAGGGAACAGGACATTTAGCTGAGTGCTGAGGTCAGCAGGAGCTGAGGAACAGAAGCAGGTACTTTTGAGAGATGAGAGGCAATCACAGCTGAATCCCAGGAGAGGCCCTTCCAAAGCACCTGTGTGATGGCACCTAGGGCACTATTCCCCAAATGAGTGGTGGCACTGAAAAGTAAAAAACTCCAATTCACATCCTAGAAAAGGCAGTGCCCACATAATCGCTTCCTAAAAACACCTTTGCTCTATACTCTGATTCACACACTGCTTCTTGTTTAAAATGAAAGGCAAGTTAATGATAAGGCATGAAAAAGAAGTTAAATGGTGTGAGAGATTTACATTTCCAAAGTGAATGGTGACTTTTTATACAGATAGGGATCTCTACAAGGTATTCCTTGAGGAGAATTATGATATTCCTTGAGGAGAATGCAGATTTTAAAAGGAGTTAAGTCTGTATGTAGATATTGAAGTGGCTATGCTATCTTCCCTCTCTTCCTTTGGCCATGCATAAGTATTTCCACAGTTGAAAAGCATCTTGAAGTGATATCCAGAAGCTTGACATCTGTGATGATCTCTGATTTGTCCTTCCAAATCAGGATTTCTCAGCAGGGCAAGATGGTTCTGCAAATCTTGCCATGGTATTGAAAGCTCTAAGTAATAACAGGTGAGCTGTGAAGCAGAGACTGTTCAGGGGATGGATGTTTTATATGATTTTTGTTTAATCTGGTGTGCTGAATTGAATGGAGCTCAGAACAATGCCCCTATAAATCATAGCAAGGCACCAGTTCCCCCAGCTGCTGGCAGGTGACACCTAATGCTGGTGCAGTGATTGGGTTGGTCCCTTCCTGATGCTGCAGGAACTCTGCCCAGTGATGTTCACATCACTGGTAAGTAACTTTGTGCAATACAATGTCATTTTGAAATTAAGCAGGAAGGTAAATTTAGCTTTAAGCTGGAAAAAAATTCATATTGCCTTGAGTGTATAGATATTTTTTAGAGTGGGATTTAAAAAAAATGTAGGTCAGTATACTTCACAAATATTGGTGTAGTTCCTCTACAGAACCTTTCATAGCAGTCTTTTTTTAAGGAACTTTATCAATTTTTTTTACATTGGATGGTAATTTTCATTGTTATCACTTAGAAGAAGTCGTAAGCATTCAAGGAAATCTATAGGAAAACTCATTTCAATTCCCCCTCTTTAGTAAATGGCCACTTGCTAGTGTAGGAAAGGGAAATATTTATTTCAGTCTTGTTTGTTGGCTTTCAAATAATCACCCTGGTAATATTTGAAGGTGATTTGCAAATCTTTATATAGCAGTGGATTTTGTATGTTCTTTTGGTGGTTAATCTTGAGGATCTATATGAAAGCATCAATAGCTATTCTTCAGCCTTTTACTGAAAACTTTTTTCCTCCTTTTTACTCTAGGTATGAGAGATTGACCTAAATAACTCCTTCATGGGAGGCTGTAGAATATGGGACATGCAGTGCCCATTGCAGCATTTCTTAGGTATTCTGAATTGAATCAAATAAGCCTCAAAGACCAAAACATTCAGATATGCTCTCAGCCCAAATAATACAGTGAAAATGAACTCTAGCATCATAATCAAATGTCTTGCCAAAACCATTATAGTAAGGAATACTTTTGCTTTGAATTACATATTTAACTCTAAAATACCTTCACTTAGAATATTCCAGTGGTGAATATCCTAGATTCCACCTTAAAACTTTCATTTTATCTTTCTCTATGTAGGTTATAGAGTGAACAGCACTTGGATCAGAAGTCTCATTGTGCATATTAATCTGACAGGGATATTTTCATAGCTCATACCTGGGTTTTGAGGCAGTGATTTAAACAGGGGTGGGATTTTTCCTGTGTCCTCTATGGGCAGTTACTATAATTGCCATGAATTTGGCCAGGTGTAGCTAAATAATGTTTCAGGCAAAGAGCTAAGAGCAAAGCTTTTACACAATAATTTCCTGGGTGAGGTTCAACAAAATGAAAACTCATCAGAAACCCTGCTGAGATTCCATCAGCAAGCATTTATTTGCAGTTGCTGGTACACCTGCTTACACAGTAATAATACACCAGTGAGTTAAGTCTCTGTGCCAATGCAAATTAGCTTTATTTTGAATCAAACACTAGATTTTAAAACGTATGATGAAATAAAAAAAAAACCTCTTCTGAAATGCCACTAGATGCATGCAGGAGACTGATGGGACTCAAAAAACCCCCCAAAACCTGCCCATTTATTCTGGCCTTTTCTTTTGCTGCTGATTTGAATGCTGATATATCCCATAAGAGTACCTAGTCTATTTATAGGATGTATCTGGAACATATGCTTTCCTCCTCTGCTATAACTAGATTTTCTTTAGCCAGAGCCTTGCCATCTGTGATATTTTTTTTCAAAGTTAGTCCTGTATTTCAGTCTGGGGACATATTGTTCAAAGTGGCCTTCTCTGTTCATTTAATACTATCTACCCTTACCTTCAGATGGACTGTGATTTTCATAAGAGCAGCATGTCCTTGTGTGTTTGGTGATGCAATTGTTAATCTTAGAAAAGGATCATCAGCAATTAATTTCTCAGCACCCTGGGCTGATTTCTGGTGTTTGAACTCTAAGTACTTAAAAAAAAAGTCAGAATAAAATAGGAGCTAATTAAAACATAATAAAAACTTATTTTGTGTATTGGCATTATCAAAGTATCATGGGAGAATCAGCTGCTCAAATCTCACTGAAATTCATGCTGCCTTACAGTCCTTTGAAAATCTCAACCTGTGCCAACAAGCACTCAGCAATCACAATGAGGTGGGGGATTTTGAACCTGAATAGAATAGCAAGAATTCAGATGTCAAGCTATGTAGCAACAATAGAGATCTAAATTTTATCCTGTATTTCAGTCTTCAGCACGTTTCAAATTTATTCAAACATTCTTTTCCCTTAAGTGCTTTTCCTTTGTTTCCAGGAACCAAGCACAGATCCACCCTGGATTCTGCCAGCACAGCTATTTCAGTCAGGAGTGTGAAGGCAAAGCTGTGGTGACAGAAGAGCAAGCAAGACACTTGTTCTGGCACAGAGGCCCCTGGCATCTTGTGTGAGCACACACGGAGGGTAACAAATGCTCAGGAAGCATCAAGCTCTCACAGAGCTCAGTCAGAGTGAGAAAAGCCCTTTTTGCAGAGGGAGGTGAGTGCTGGTGCATTAGCAGGACTCTGTCATGCATCCCCACGACTCCGTGGGGTAAAATCACGGAGCTCTGTCATCACCCCTGGATTTTGAAGCCCATTTTTTTCTCCTCCACAAACACCAGTTCATTCCAGAAGGGCTCTTGAAGGAATCCAGGTTTGTTCCAGTGACAGGCTGGGTCACTCTTCATGAGCACTTTGATAGAAAATACAGATGAGGCTGTCAGGTTTTACCTTCTCAAGCTTCCAATACCATCCTTGCAGACTCTACACTCAGGTATTTATTTTTTCTCATGAAAGTATCCTGAATACTTACTTGTTTAAAAAAAGAAAAAAAACACACAAAAATCCCTAAGACAATGAAAAATCGGAAGCTGACCTTGCTTTAGCAGGGGTTTGAACTAGCTGATTTCAAGAGATCCCTTCCAGCCCCAACTATACTTTGATTATGTGCCATGCTCTCTCTACCCACGTATAAAGGTGTATAATAGAACAATTAAACTATTGTTCTATCCACTCTGGAATGTTTTTTCTATTGATGGAAGGACTAGTGTAGGGTTAGGCAGAGTATGGATTTGAAGGCAATATAAACATTGGATGCAGAGTGATACCAGCTCTCTGAATTCAGGAGAAGTGCAGAGACATTCCTCTCCCATTTTCCTTTGTGGTGTTCCTCAAGCTATGACAGCTTGTCACTATTAATTTCTACTTTGTAAAGGTAAAGCTTTCAGATGCTAAGGATGTTGGTTTTGTACTGCTCTTTTAGTCCTACTTGGAAACTGCAACTGGCCTCAGTGCTGATTACCCCCCATCAAAGAATGCCAGATCTGGACCTCAATTTATATTCAAAATCTGCCCACAGAAAAATAAATTGTCCATAGCTAAATAAATAGAAGGGTTTGCAGTGTGTGTGCAGACAGATTTATTTTTTTTTGTGGCACAGGGCTGCCTGTATCATCAAGAAAGCAAGTGAACCTCAGGACAATTTGTGTTTTGACTCGGTTTCATTTTTATGCTTCTGTCAGAGAATTCTTGATTCCATGGGAGAACCATTATCATCACCTCATGGCAAAGATGAACTGGAACACTTTCTTCTTGCTGGGGCTATAAGCTTCCCTCATTTGGCAGACTGTGGTAGAGTTTTCCCTTTTCACACCAAAATACTGATTACCAAGTACTGACCCAGTGTAGTTTCACTTGAAGTCAGCAGGCTGGATCCCATGTTAAATCTGGCAAGCCAAAATAATAATTTTTAAAACACTGGAAATCCTTTGGCTGGGTTAAATTCTTCAAGGAAGCAGTGTGCTTGGCTTCCATCCTGCCTTTCCCCCAAGTGCATTACTCAAGCAACAGGAATATTTTTAGCTTAGGAGATACACAATTATAAACATTTTGACAATAAGAAGCAAACGTTGTTCAAAAATGTCTTGGTTGTCTCCAGATAGATTTTTCCAGGCTTTTTTGTTTCCCATGGAAGGTATGCATGCACCATAGAGCATGTATCCATAAAAGGTGAGCTCCTGACGGCGATTGTGGCTCCTTTGTGCTGTCTCAGGAGACCTGTTTGGTAAAAACCCTGTATGATTTGTTTCTTTGTTCTTGCCCTTTATTGTACACATTTGCAGTATTCACTAAAAGTCTATCGCCATAACTGGTTTAAGTAAAACATTTATATTCAACTCATTAAATAAATTAGTTTGACAACATAGGAAATTCATCAACTTTCATTGTATTTGGGGACGTTAGCTATGGAAAAACATCATCACTCACATGCTGCTTTTCCACTAATGAATGGACCTAAGGACAAGATAGTTGGTGAGGTTGGCAGCTGGATCTAAGCTTTTTGGAAGTCGTCACCAGCAGTCATAAAATAGCCAGCTTGGTGAAAATAAAAATAAAAAATCTTTTTCGTGCTCATTGTTCAAATATGAGTGGAACAGTTCATCCCAGCATTGTTTGCAAAGAGTAGGAGTGTCAGAAAAATTGCTACCACAGCTGGAAAGCCAAAGGCAGGATGGACAAAATTTGAGTGATTTCCTCCCAAGTAAGAAGGAAAGAGAAAATCTACTTGGAAATCTTGCATCTCCACTGACTAGAGACATATTTTGTTAGAGATTACAAGCTGAGCTGAATTTATTGACACAAATATGATAGTGTTAAACAGAAAATTTTACAGGTATACTTAGGTTAAGATTGATTATATTTACAATAGCTCTGCTGGCCATCCAACAGGTGTGAGGTCTCTGTCTTAATGTAAAACACTTGGCTAGAATCAAGACTTGACAAACCAAACAAAACAATGGCAAAAAAATGACAAAGCAACAACCCCCCTGCTGCAACTTCCCCCTAGAAAAACCAGACAGAGCCACCTGTGGGTGTGTCTGGGTTTTCTCATGCATTGTTGTACCTGTATGGTCAGAATTTAAGATGTAGGGTAAAATCAAGGCAGGATTAGCTGTCATGTGGATGAATGGGCAGAAACTCTTCTCTCACTGAACCCCTGCACTGATCCCAGGGTGGGGACTTGTTGACTGACAGATTGTCTATTCCAAAAATGAGAATTATGTGAAGGATGACAGTTATAGCTTCATGAGGTGAAGGGCTTCTAGGAGTCAGAAAGCAGCAACCAATGTAAGCTCTTGGTTTACAACTATGGGGGAATTGGAAAGGAGCTCATCTGGATCTAAAAATCAGGCACACTTTGTTATTAGGATTTGTAGGGTCATGGCCACATTAAGGAGCCAGACACAAAAATATCTCTAATCCAAAAGAAATATTTTCATGCTTCTGAGCCAGATTTTGGCAATAAGATTTGAGGAATAGGAGTTAGTTCAAGGTTTGAAACAAAATCTCTGTATATTTGAAATACTAAGTGGGTTTTTTGATACTTTCTCTATTTAATGCTCTTTCAAAGAAATTTAATGGTAGTATCTGCTCAGCAAATTGCTGTCTGAAAGAGAATCCAAGGTTTGGGTTTTAATGTGTTGATGAACAGAGCATATAAGTCTGGCATAGCTGTCTGAAAAGGAGTGTGCATCCACTACAGTAACATTGACTGTTTTAAATACCTCATGAGCTAGATTAAGCTAATAGTTTATTTTTAGGATCTTATAGGCAATGAAATAGTAAAAAAAAAAACCCAAAACCAAAACAAACCAATTCAATGCAGTTTTACTGCACATGTTCTGCTGATAAATGACCTTTGCATATAATACGTCCAAGTCATTTAATGACAATATTGCTCCTGCTAT
Organism: Molothrus aeneus; assembly: GCF_037042795.1. Lineage (NCBI taxonomy): Eukaryota > Metazoa > Chordata > Aves > Passeriformes > Icteridae > Molothrus > Molothrus aeneus. The sequence goes on from NC_089647.1 coordinate 9,225,482, forward strand.
GTTTTACCCTTCTGAAAAAGTTTTCTTTTCATCATATAAGACTATTTAACATTAGACAAGAAATAAACAATTGAAATAATCCCTTTGTTCATGTGTATGAAAGTGCAATAGTAAAAGTGACAAATTATCAACAGGATGACACAAAATAGCTGACATTCAATTTTTTTTTTCTGAGATGTTGCATTCTCTTCAAAACAGGAATATTGGAAACATATATTTAGAGTGAATAAATTTAACAATACCATCCAGAGAAAAACAACCCCTAGGTGATCTGATTGTTATAAAATACCTAAATAATTTCTGAGAATTAGTTGTAGAAACAATATGTCTTATTCCTCTGTTTCCCTTATGTAATAACATTGTGGTCCTGAGGGATGACAAGAAAAAATAGTTTCATTTGCTGGGGCTTGGATTTTAGTGGTTTTAAATCTATAATTTTGTGGCTATTTTCTATTTGCAATTTTTGTCCAAGACAACAAGAAAAAGTCTATCAGCCTTGCTGAATCTATACATCTTTCCACAGTTGTTTGTGTTTTGCTATTCATTCTCAATATTTCCTTCCATAAATAATTGATACTGTAACATTTACATATTGAAATATGTAGTAATGTTCTCCTGAGCAAGTGATCAAGTCTATGCTTTGAAATAAAAACCTCTGGATATGTGTGTTGACAGTGTCTGCAGATGCAAGTCTCATCACCCCTTACAAAGACTACAAAACAACTAACACTGTATGAAGACCTTACAAGACAGGCATTTTCTGCAAGAATTGTGGTGATTTAATTCTAATTTTCTTCAAAGGTGGAAGTTCAGGTTCTGAGAAGTAATAATCTGAACATTCACTACTATTTCTGCATATACCTATTGTACACCCAAATCCAATGTTTAGATGTTGCAGAACATTTTTAATGTATTGGTGTTGTTAATCTTATTTCATAAGCCACAGGAGTATTTAGGTTGGAAGGAAGGAAAAGATGGTTTAAACCTATTTTCTCATCATATGATGTTTGATGGCTGTTAGCTTGTACTTACTGAGGAAACTGTATCTACAAAGGGAAGTGAGGCCATGCTTGGGAACTTTGAAATAACAATAAGAACAGGGGACTGAGATATTTGTAAACCAGGAATAGAAATATAAAAGCACTGTTCTGCAACAGATTTCATTGCAATCTTTAAATTTCCCATTGTATTTTACTGTTTAACAATCCTTTTGTGCTGCGCACTACTCAGACACAGAAAAATAGACCATATTTTAAAGAAATTATAATATGTACCTCTTTTTTGTTGTTTTTTTTCTTTGTTAATTTTTTGGGGGGTTTTTTTTGTGTGTGTGTGTGTGGTGTCAAATAACCAGATACTATTTTCTGTTTTTTCAGTGCTGTAGTAAGCATTCAACATATCCCTGTATGGACAATATTGTATTGTTAATAGCTACAATGCTATTAGATTTTAGTGAAATATTAGCTACAAGTAAGGAGTGGAGGGAAACTAATTTAATATATATATCCCAGGAATCACTTTTTATGGTTTTATATATAAAGAATCCAAGAGAACCTCAGCATAACCTCCACAAAGAAAACTCTTATTGTTATGTTTCATCATTGAGAAATGTTTATGGGTCCCATAAGACTTAACTCACGTTTAAATAATTTGTGTAACCTTTTGGCCATGTAATTTATTTGATTTATCTGAAATGATTGCAGACAAGAAATTTCACCAGCTCTGCTTTGTTTGAGAGTCTTTTCATAAAGCAGTAGAAAGAAAATAGTTATCAAATTATGCTAGGCTTGAAATTATTGTAACCAGCCCCCACAAAAGCTAGGCAAATTATGGAGTTTTCTCCTAATTTCATCCATATTATGTGTTAAGCCTAAATGCTTGGTATAATTTTATATGAAGAGACAGAGTGAGGATTTGCCTAAAAAATAAAAAAGGAAATTTGCAACAGCACCTGCATGAATCCATAAGGGGATCACAGCGAAACTCCTTTGGGAGCCCCCATGTCACGGACAGGCACAGATGCATCCACGTGCTCTCTCATTTGTGGGGACTTCAGTCTGTTTCTCAGCATGGTTTTTTACACAAAGAGTTCCCAGGTAAGCCTTTTCCTTTTATATTTACATTAAATGCTTTGGCATTAATATCCAGCCCTGTTACAGCTTGGTTAATATCATTAGTACCCTCTACATGTACTAAACAAGCATGAATGTGGTCAGCAAGCTCTTGTATAAATATAGGCTTCAATAAAGTCTGAAAAGTGCCCTTTCTTAGTGCTGGCACTTGAGGTGCCTGGGTACATTTTGGGTATGGCATTGGCTGCAGTACCTCCTATAGGTACATTTTTTTTCCTTTCAGGTGCATATGTACAAATCAGCAAAGCAGAGAAATTATGCAGGCGTGCAACTGCAAAGTTGGCAAAATCTGCCTGTCTCTGTCCTCAACAGCTCTTTGGATGAGTTTTTTACTTACATGAGAGGACAGAAGGCACTGATTAAAGATTGCTTAGTACTAATGAAAGGCCTTAAGTTAGAGAGACATCTTCCAAAAAGCAGCCCTAAATTTTAACACTTGTCAAGTCATCGAGGGAGTTTGCACAGTGCATAGCTTAGCTTTTCCATTCAAAGGAGCACACACAAACCAAGGGTGGTCCCAGTCACAGTTCCTTCAGGATTTCCTAAAATGTGTAGGAAAAGTGAGGACATTGTTGAAATAAAAGAATTTGGATATGATTAGTTTTGAAACCTGGTACAAAGCAGAAGCAATCTCAGTGCAGTCAGAGGAGTTATTTTGATATAAAATAAGTGTGAAGAGGACTGAAGGCAGAACTGTCAAATTAGTTCTCTTTAGTCTCATAGTGATAAAAGCTTATGACTACTCATTATGCTCTGAAGAAAGACATATTCCTAGTGAATTTATTAGTATAAAGCAGGTGCTTCAATTTGTGATCTTTCCTTGGCAAACATCTTTTTGCTAAAATTCCTGGAGGACTCACAACTGAAAGAATGCATGCTGGCAATAATGTACTAATGTACCTGGCAACAATGATCATTCTGGAGTGTTAAGAGTTTGTGAGGATTAACAGGACGTATACTTCAAAAGAAGCCAGCATAGTTCAGCTATGGCAAATCAAATTCTTTTGCCTCTTTTAAGATGAATTGCTACAAATAGGAGAATATTAGGTGGTGGTACCAAACTTAGATGCTACTTTTGATTTTTATTTTACCCAAAAGCACATTGTTTGCCTTGAAAATCTATCCAACTACTTTTGTACTGTTTGCATTTCATCCCCATCTTTTAGCACAGCCTTTCTTTGGTGGCTCTGCACGTAATAGAGAGTTCCTACTCTGCTGTAGGCCACAGAAGCAGTGAAAACTCTCCTACATACAGGACATTTAAATTCTGCAGTGATGCTGTAGGAGGGAATAACTCATGGGGCCATGAACACTTAGTAAAAATAGAGCAAATCTTGATATCCTCTCCTTTTGATTGGCCAGGGCAAAATAGTTTCAGTATACAGGAGAGGAACTCAACTCTACTTCAGCTGCTGCACTTAGAGAACAGCAGATTACTGTTCCTTGCTCTGCTGAGCTTTACATTCTTCTCTGAATTGTGTCTACACAGATCCACATAGATCTGTTGAAAGTGAAGCCTGATAACTAAACTGGGAGTTCTAACTTGATTCGTCTTTGGTGCATCTGTTTCGTGGTAAGTGTTTTGATGAGTGGGAATGGGAAATGTTAACACCTTGCAAGATGATTTGCTGTGTGAGAAAACTCTCCTTCACTGCAAGATAAATAGCAACCCATCCAACTTTGCAGCTGCTAAAGAAGTGTCCCAATAGCCTGGAGAGCAGAGAGGGTAGGTTGAACTCCAGTGAGCCTAAAAATAAGGCAGGAGAGTTGACAATCTGTCACAATGCCTATGGTTTACCAAAAGTTTCATTCATGGCCAAAAAGCCTTTGAGTGGTTATAGTTGTCTCTTAGAAGTACCTGTCAAAGGCACTGAAGTCTATTTATCTTTTACTACATTTTAGGAACATCTTGAATTGTCATATTCCACCTGTTCTCACAACCACAATGTTTTTCACTAATCAAAAACCATCAGATCTGTAGCCTCAAGGCACGATCAAGGTGTCAAACAGAATTTGATTTTTACCACTTTATATTCCTCTGAAGTGCAGATGACTCTGACTTGGCAGCAATATTCCATACAGAAGCAAATTCTCAGGGCTCCCAGGTACAATAAATGATCCTCATCAGTGAGTTTGTGCAATACATCTGGACACAACGTTGAGGAAGTAAGCCAGAAATTGCACTTTGCAATCACAATGTGTGTTTGATGTGAGAAGACAAGGAGATACAAAGCATATTTAAGATAACAAAGGGCAGTTACATTCTGAATAAAAGAGTGTTTATTGATGTTGTGGTGTTTTGATAATCAAATAAGTCCTTTAAAGTAGTACAGGTAGACAGCTCTTGTTCAGCTGTCTGTAAATTTTATTTTGAAAATTCAGTAAAGCCACAACCTCAGTGAACTCAATAAGCCACCTGACAAAGAGCCTGGAGGTTTTTGGCTTTGACTGTTGGAAGACAGGGGAGATCTCTTCTGACAATCTATAGAAAATACTTATGGTCATAGGCTACCTATCATTATAGGCTATGATACAGGACAAAGTCTTTAACTTCTAGGAGTTTTGAAAAAAAACACAGGCAAGGTATTGCCTCCAAATTCATTGACTGCAGCTATTTCAAAGTAATTAGACATGTATGAAATTTTCATTTAAAGTTTTTGACAACTTTCATTATTAAAGCCAATTTTGATGAAAATTACTGTTGTTGAATCTTTTGTGTTTTTCACCTACTTCATAGCTCTCATAAAACCTGCAATTTGAAATTTTGAAAATCCCCTGCGGTTCCCTGTCTGTCACCAGTATGTTTGCAAAAAATAATTTCTGATAACAATGTATTTGCTGTAGTTGATCTTACTACTGCCTTTATTCCAATTCATTAATTGTTCCTTTTTCTTGACACCTGATTTCTGGAGGTTAAAATTTCATAGGAAGTGTTATTATCAGCATATTGCATTTGTTCTCTTGTTTGATATTTGTTGGTGCCATTTTCTGCCTCTTTCACGAGAATACTGGAGGGGGTATTTTGCTTCAGTTACTTGCTCGTTTTTGGGCTACCTAAATGTTTAATCTTTACAGAAGAAAAAGAAATCTCTTCAAAAAGCTTAATTGATAGTTTAAGTGAATCTCAATAACCCTTATTCCTGTCCCTAGCATTTTGCCTGAATGTGTATTTTTGGCTATGTGCAGCAATTGAATTCCTGCTTTCATCAGGGTTTTCCAGTACCAAGTGTCTAGATGTTAATGATAGAGCACTACAGGAATCTTTCTTCCAGAAGGTATAGCCCTCAAACAGCTTTGAATCATACATTTTAATCTTTCTGGGTTCAGGTGGTCAGCAGGCTATCTGTTTCAGCCCCCACGCTTCATTATCTGAACATTAGAGTAGTGCTGGAGAAAGGTAGACCCCCAATGAATCTTATGAAAATATTGTGGTGTTCAAATACATTATATTATTGGTATTAATAAGATAAAAAAATTTAGACAGTACAAAGCATGCAATGACATTTTTCAATTCACAAAAAGAGGCTTTCTTCAGAATATATCTAAAGGAAAATATGACAGCAGGGAAATAGATCTAAAGAGGGTTTTTTTAAGCTTGTGAACCAAAGAATGATGGTAAAGAATGTGGAGTCTGGGTTAAAATACATAGGTGAAATAGCTGCAGATTTCACATAAACAGAAGAAAAGTCTGCATCAAGGCTGCCAAATGATATGTTTTTATGTGGAGATGGTCTTCTAAATGAAATTCCAGCATGTTATAGAGGTGCAAAAGAATCAAAGAATAATTGAAGTATTTCTATTTATGAAAGTACCTAGAATTTCACTCTCTTTAGAAAAGGCCGAAGCCCTCTTTACTGGGAGGGATCATATTGCAACAAAGAAAAAAATTGTCAGAGAACTCAAGTCAGAAAATGGAACTACACACTATAAAAAGAAATGGATTCAGTTTAGCACAGTGCATATAATGCAAAGGAGAGAAAAATATGTATGGTTAATGTGGTTTAAATAATGAGATTCTGGATATTTGTATCAGCTAGCAGAACTAGGCAAGGTGGTGTGTAATTTGTTTCTTCTGGTGAAGGCTCTGCCCCCCTGTACTGGGAACAGGGTCACTACTGAAGCTGAGACCTTCCCCATCCATGGAAAAAGGCCAGTTCTTTTGTATGTGCTTTGACTTTGTAAATCCTGCTGTTAGAGGCAGCTCATGGAACAAAAAGGCAAAATCTTCAGCATATTGTCTCAATGGCAGTAGGTAATATGACCAAATCCTGTGTCACCCGTTTTCTTGCACTCTTCTGTATGACCAGGGGTGATGAAAATGTTTTCTTATGGATTCCTCTAACACAGAAAGGTTTGTGATTTAAACACTTAAACATGTATTTCTTCACAATGCTTCTCTAAGAGTGAAAGCCTCCAGTGAAGCCACTGAGGCATTTCTGGGAAGTCTGTAAGCAATGTTCAGAGAAGTTGGTTGTTGTCAACAGGAGTTGTGAGAGCAGCAAAATGTTCTGCTCTGTTTGTGTATCCATAACAGTAAATCATGCCTGACTTCAAGAAATGAGGAGACTTCACCTAACCAGCATTTGTCCTTGTACCAAATATCTATTAAGGGTTTTTCACAACCCTTAAATCGCTTAGGAGGCAAAAGTATGCATGTTAAACTTTAAAGCAGTTTAGGCATATTTATAAATAATGACTTTTCAGCTCTGTTATTTGGTATTAAAAATCTAATGTTTTTATCTGAAAAAGGCACCAGCACTGCAGAAAAACCAGCACTCTCCAATTATACATAAGGATAATATTTTACTTATTGCAGTTCATTCTCATGTCAATCTCTTGCGTGTCTTTTCTGCTCCATATCCTAGGAGAAAAAGAAAAGACAATCAGCACAGAAAAAGACAAAGAGCACAGAAGTTACCAGAAAGAACCTTAAACAAACCTCAGCCCCCTAATTTTACTGTTCATATGTAGTTACTCTTTTCTTTGATGGTGCAATGAAGAAAATAATGTACGAGATAAAGTAGGGGAATATTTTATAATATGCTAATAGGACTGATTCAGTTAAAGAATTGTACCAAATGGTACAGTTCCTCGCATTTTAATATCCTTGGGGAGAGTTTTACCAAAACAACTTAGTCCACAGAGTTACTGCAAAATCAGATTAGCACAGTGAGGCCCTGCCAATAAGTTATGACAAATCCTTTACACTTCAGAGTCTGCAGCAAGTACACACACTCCTACATACCAACCACTGACTGGACTGGAGACTGGGAAAAGAAAGTACTATTGGTGTTGGCATTAGAAATTGAAAATCTTTTTTTTTCTGGATACTTGTTGAGTGGTAACATGGGAATAGCTACTAATCTCACTGCTGTGCTGAATTGGGAGTAAAACAGGAGTGGCTTTGATTAACATAAGTAATATTTTGCTGTATTTGTACATCACAATACAGAAGTAGAGAGTCAGGAGAGAGGAAGATAAATCTGCCCTGTTTGTGGGTCACAGAGAAGCAAGTTCTCATGTAAAAGAAATTGTTGTTATTGCTGTAGTTGGAGAAAGAGGGCTGTTCCCTAACACAGAAGCTGTTAAGAAACAGTCTTGGAAATGTTAGGAAGGAAACCTATTGTTTTCCTTCTTACCATCATGTTCTGGGGAAATAATTCTTTTTGTGAGTTTTCTTTTTATAAATGGCTAAACTAAATATATTTCACCTAAGAAATAATGAACTGTCATTATACGTTATTCTTCTTAGCAGTTAAGCTACAGTGTCAGAAACTTTTTTTAAATTGTTGTTAAAGCATAGCTTAACAAAGATCAGTGGTGATATTACCATTACTGTATTGCACAATCATTTGAACAAGACAAAAATCAAAATTAGACAAAGACAAAATCATAGTGCACTACAATACAAGGTTACTGATTGTACTGATCACTTACCAAAGTTTTGCTGTTGCTAAAAGTTCTCTCTGCCTCAAGGAGAACCTTGAGAGGTGTCTGAGCTCAAGGGGAGATCACTGGTGCAGCCAGGCTGTTTAGCAGGGAGAACTCAAAGAAGGCTTGCTTAGACTGTCATAACTGGTATAAAGTGGCACATGGCATAAAGTGCTTGGCTTGGAAGTCAGATCACATGGGGCGGAGAAGATATGCATGAGACTCCTTTTGCCCACAAGTTTCTTTGTTCCTTGATGTATGAGTCTAGGAAAAGGCACCTGCTATTTATGTGCTAATGGCATGATCCTGTTCCCAGCTCCTGTTTGCATTGATGCTCCCTGTGCCACTCTGCTCCTGAGAGGGTTTTCAGACCACAGATTGGAACTGGAGAAGTTCTTGGCCTGGTTACAGCTCAGCCCTTTGCCTCCTTTGGAGCTTGTACCAAACAGCTCCTGGTTTGGGTAAGGAGTTGAGTGTATCCGTTATAGAAGACAATATTTAACTGGTTGAGCCAAAGGACAGAAGTATCAGTAGGATGGGACATAATTTTCCTCCTGAATAGCATATTCAGACCCAAAAGGTATGGCATGAAATACTATAGACACAAAGGAAGTTGGTCAAAAGTCAGAACACTTTGGGATTTGTTGCCCCTTTTCAAACGTGGTAACAGAAGGAAGGGATAAAAGAGCTTTAACACCGATATTATATATAATAAATGCTCTCTATGCCAAATATAAAGTTGTAACAAAAAATGTTTAGATTTCGGTGACTTGGTAAAAAATCTTTATTTTGATTTATTTCCAGACAGCTTTCAATCTGTCTGTGAACAATGAACCCATAGTATTAACAGGACACTACACAATGTGTTTTCTTCTTTATAACAGTGTAAAAGAATACAGAAGCATTTGGGGGTAAAAAATGAACTTAAGTTTCGAGTGTTTTATCTGGCTCCACTCCAAAACAAATGGAGCACATGGAGGGCAGCTACTCTGGGGTGCTGAGAATATCTGTCAGGCCTAGAGTACTGAATGGTCTTTGTTCACCTCTCAGAAGAAATAGTGCAGAGAGCTTACATAGGGTATGTAGGATATATTTGTATGTTACGTGTGTATATTTGCTGCTGGTTGTTACAGGAGCATGTTAAAAAGTGAGAAAAGAAGAAAGTGACATTATCTAATTTTCCACTGAATGTTTCTAAATTAAGTCAGCATTTCCTGTGGTACAAATTGTTGCTCATACATTTTTGAAGTTCCCACCTGTTCCAGTTCTGTCTCAAGCTGATTGTGAGGCTGCTGCATATAAAAACACAAAGTAACATCTGTGGCTTCCACGGTGGAAGGAGAAAAATTTCTATATTAGCCCAATAGTCATCTTTACTGTATCACTGAAGTGAAAATGTCTGTGTTGTGGATTCTGAGGCAGAAACAGGTTAGTGGGCTTTAAATGAAGGTTATCTACAAGGAGAATGGGATGTTGTTCCTGACAACTCTATGTGTCTTGTTGCTTTCCATAATTTTTCTAGTTGACTGCAGAGACCCCAGAATGAGTCCCACTGTTGATCTTCTGCTGTGGGCCAGAATCTTAAACCACAATTATTTTTTTCTTTTTCTTGATTTTTGTTTTTTACCTTAGAGCTGTCGGGCAAGGGTGATACAGTGAAGCCAGAAAATGGGGTTGTGCTAGTGTAGCAACCCTTGTGTCACATATTGCTGCTCCGGCTCAATAAAATGTATGTGCTTTGCTCTCTTTTTTAATGGCTTGTCCATTAGAACAGCCTCAATATTCTTCATGAGTCTTATTTGAAATAGTTTTAAAAATCCAAATGGGAGAAAATGTATTCCTTTCTTGATCTGCTTTAATGGGAGTTGTGCCTAGGGATGAGAGGACAATAGATCTTCCTGTGTCTGAGTGAGATTGCTTCTTTGGAGATTCAGAAAGGTGATTTGTCTTTAAAATGATGTTGTTTAAAACTGTTTTGTTTATTTATGCAGTAAACCAGAGCTTCCAGCTACATAGAAGTAACCAGAATCTTAGAAAAGATTATTTCTAGTAATTATTTCTGGAAATTATTTCCAGTAATCTTGGAATATGGGATTTACAGGCTTATGGTACGTGCAAAAGGAAAATCTTAGAGCTGTAAATAAGCCAGGAACAAACAGCTTTTGTCTACTTTCAAGTGTTTATTTCCTGTGTCCTTTTGGCATCTGGCAATGAAATAAATTCTTAAGATTGAAATGCAGCACCAGGGTTTAATTTTTCAGAGTGAATGTAGTTTAAGTGAGTTGCTGTAAATGCATTGGAATGAACAGCAAGAAAACATAAAACTTAAGTACTTACTAGAATGGATCTGCTCCCATGCACTCTGTGCAATAAAGTATCAAGCTTAGAAACCATCTTTTACTGTGGTAGCTCAGCTTTTCCTAGGAGGACTTCTTGTTTGGGGTTTTTTAATGTCTGGGATATTCAGTGGTGTTTAGGCCTCTATTTTTGTTGTTTATTCTTTGCTCATTTGTCCCCTGTACTGGGCACTGGTGAGGCAGCACCTTGAATTGCTTGTTTTATTCTGGGCTCCTCATCGTAGGAAAAACATTGAAGTGAAGATCAACAAGATCAACATGCTGGTCCAGAGGTGAGGAATTGAGCTGGGGAAGGTCTGGAGCACAAATCCTGTGAGGGGCAGCTTGAGGGAGCTGGTGGGGCTGAGCCTGGAGAAAAGGAGGCTCAAGGGGAACCTTGTTGTTCTCTACAACCCCCTGAAAGGAGGGTGGAATCAGGTGGGGATTGGGGATCCCAGTAATAGGACAAGAGTGAATCACCTCAGCTTGTGCCAGGGGAGATTTAGGTCAGATTTTATGGAAAATTGCTTCATAGAAAGGCCTGTCAAGCATTGGAAAATTCTGCCCAGGGAATGGATAGAGTCACCATCCTTGGAGGTTTCTAAATGAGGTGTAGATGTGGCACTGGGGGACATGGTTTAGTGCTGGACTTGGCACTGTTGCACTTATGGTTGGATTCAAAGACCTTACAGGGCTTTTCCAACCTAAATGATTCTATGATTCCATACTTAACAAACATTCATTTTTCAGAGGAGTTCCTGATTGATTCCCTGAATATTGAACTTTGTGTCCTGTCAGGAGAACTCAAAGGAGATTGAAAGACTTCTGAAATACTGATTTAGTTAAAATACTGATTCTTAAACCCTCAGTTGTTCTTGCCTCCTGCTCTGAGAAGGAAGTAACTTTTGTTTAGTGATAGAAATGCAATTGGCTACAGCACTCAGTATCATGGGGTACACACCAGTACCCTGAATAAGATGTGGTGCAGATGCATCAAAGAGTAAGCAGACCAAATGTTAGTGAGTGTTAAATAGGTAAAATATTTCCTGTGGTGAAAGGACCAGTCCTGTGTCAGTAAAATGCTGGTATATACCAGCCTTTGGTGGATTTTTTAATCAAAGAGAATGTAAAAACCAAAATGGGAAACTATTTACTTGACCAGCCAACTGCTTCCAAGAAATGTATTCACCATAACAATTTAGTGTAGTTCCTTCACAATACAGGATTGTTGTACACATTTTTTCAACATGAAGTTTAAAGTTCCAATTTCAGTTCTGTTGCCCTCTCCAATTTTCAATCCTTACTTTTTATATATTATTGTTATTCTAAACCTATTGGGTGCAGTTAGTTTTATTCTCCAGATACCTTATCTCTAGTCATTCCCCAGCCTAAACACTGCACATAAAACTTTTTTCAGACCACTTCCCCCAAGATGTAAAAATATTGTTTATAAAAAGACCAGGGGGAGAACATAAGGTCTATCATTGTATAAATAATTTCAGCTATGACATGGGAAATATTTTTAAAAGAAAGACATACCAAAAACTGAATAGATCTGGGGGGAAAAAAACTGTTTCTAATAGGAAGCTTTTAAAGCCTTAAGCCTGAAGTTGAGGGGGCAATGTTTCCTGGAGCCCCGTTCAGTAGCTAGTATATAAATCTCATTTCACATGCATGAAATCTGCTGCTCATTCAGCACATAATCGCTTTGCTGGGTGGAAAAGTCAGGCTGCAGATTCCAGCCTGCCTGAGACAAGGGTCACAGAGCCCTCTCTGCGTGTGTGCGTCTTGCCTCCGCAAACCCCACCACGGCTCGTGCAGGCAGGGCTCTTGTAGCTGCAAACTGAGACATCAGATGGAAGCTGACATTTTCCTCTCACACAAGTCTGTGCAAATGCTAAGGCCCATGGCACAGCACTTCCCAAGCAGGTGGTACAAGGATGCCAGTAGGAGCACATCCCAAAGGCATTTCTGCAGCATGGAATGACTCACTCAACCTGCTGGAGGTTTCTAAATGAAAGATGAAGATATTCTGTTTTGGACAGCTGTTGCCACAGATTCCTATTTTGGGGTTTGTTCCATTCCATTTTAATCATTTATCAATATGGTCTGTATCATTTACATAGCTGATGGCTTTGGAAAAAAAAAGAAAAACCCAAACTAAATTCTTCCAGTCAGCATCATTTTTCTACTAAAAAAGAATGCTCTGAGAATGATAAATTACACCTCTTTTTCTTCTACTTCTACGTCTCCTTTGAGAGTAGCAAGTGATTACTATATCACGGAGTTCTACTTTTAAAGTCACAGTTTCAAAGTGTTTCTGCTAACTCACATATTTTTCTCCAGTTATGTTATTTCAGGTCTGTAGGTAGTTCTGTTTACTAAGTGCACTGCAGCCCAGTGAAACATTATGCTGTGCTAAACTAAACTTTTCTTCTCAAAAGCCTATTTTTTCATATCACTTCACTATGAACTGCATTTAAAGCTGAGTATTTTAAGCCATTTTCCATGCAGTAAAAAAAAATTTACTACTGCTTTTTTTTTCTTTTTTTTTTTTTTTTAATTTTATAGTGGCTTATCATCTCTGGTAGAAGAATTACAAATCCAGCCAGCTAAGCCATATTTTTTCCACCTTAATACTGGTACCCTTTTTTCTGAAGGATACCTAATAGCTTTAATTATGCCCATTGTTTACTGAGGAAACAGCAGCATGACACTTAAAGAGCCCTTTTGCCTTATAGTTAAAGGACAAAGTTCATGCAGTTGATGAAGGAGTCTCTGCATGCAGGTGTGAAACTTCAGTGCAGCTATTGCTCTGTTTTTACAGCTGTTGATCTTTCACACCTCTCAAGCAGACCATACTGTGCAGGAATTGATATTTAGAAAATAACTGGGCACCGTGATCAAGTATCACTAACCTCATAATCCTTCTGCAGCATTTCTGGAAGGTGTTTATGTTTTCTTTCCACTTGTTTTAGATTAGGTACAAAAGGAATGAAATTGGTCTGATTATCTCAGTTGAAAAAAACTCATAGTGCCTGCTCTATATACAGTTATGATTTAGTTTTTGTTGCTTGGTTTGTTGCTTTTTTTTCCTTTTAATTTTGCTTATTATTATTCCAGTTGTGTAATTTCTGTTTCTAAGAAGATGAAATTCAGGTAATGATCTAGGAATATTTTACTCACACCTTGATGAAGACACTTGCAAATTCCTGAAGAGAAACCTCTTTGAAATAATTAATTCCAAACCTTAACATAACCCTGATGAATATTGTGACAATGGTAAGAATGAGATATTAGTAGCTCTGTTGCCTATTTGGTAGAGATTTTTCTCATTAAAATGGCTCATTGCATCATTTTGGGGTGGTGTTGAGGCCAAATGTAGAATCTTAAAGACAGCAAAGGACATTTTCATCAGAAAAAGTGATGTCTGATTAATCAAAAGGGACTAGGAAAAAACCAAGTGTGGAACCAGATAATTTTTAAATATGACATTGCAAGGAAAAAAAAAAAGTGGTGAGGAAGGTTTCTAAACCAGACTAAAAGTGGTACTGAAGGAAGGGGAGGATGGCCCAAAAGTGGCTGTGAAGGTCACAGCCTCTGCAGTCTCTTGGGGAGAACAGACCAGCAACGGGCCCAGACCCTGTGGGGTGATTTCCATCACCTGGGTTAAGACCTGACCTGAATCTTAGTCCTGGAATTAAAGCTGTTTTTCTGGAAGCTGAGGCTCCTTTCTCATGGGTCTAGCCACTCAAAAGTCACTGCAGAAATGAGGACAGGGTTTATTTTCTGTAATATATTACAAATAATAAGCTGCAGTTCATAAGAAAGCATAGTAGCATCTCTGGTGTAAATGATTATCAGGCAACTGGGTGCATTCTAAAATTAGACCCTAATGCTGCCAGATCTGATCTCTCTCTCTGGCTTTGGGATGTTATAAACATAATTCATAGATGTTGTAATTTTCACAGAGGGAAATAGGACACAGCTGTACATCATCACCCTGAACTCTCAGAACACTTAAGCATATACATCCCATTAAAAACACATTTTTCAGCATATCACAAGGAAAATATTCCCTGAAACTACCTTTCTCTTATAAAATTGAATCAAATTAATAATGTAAGTAGTTCAATTTTTGTGCTATTACTTGTCCATTTTATTTTAAAGGAAGAATTAATTTTTCTTAGGCTATCCTTAAAGGAAGAAAATTATTATCATAGAAAGGATGGAATTTACCTACTCTTTCCAACAACAAGAAGTCTGGGTTTGATGCTTTCAATGTTATTCATGCCATAACATTTTATGTGGCTTTCTAAACTATGCAATCTTGGATATAGAAGTATCTCTACCCTAGGGGAGGCGGGCTGGTAGCTGAGGTTGAAATAAAACTTAAATCTTTTTCTCTTTCTGTAATACACACTATTCATGCTTCATGAAACTGTGCTATTTGATACTTCTCCAGATAAATGCAGCGTCCTGATGATGTGTCATGCTTCATTATGCTAGCAAGTTCTGTTCCTTAAATTTAATCAAAATGCCAGTGGAATTTTCTCATGTCTCTTTATTCATGTTTCTTTGCTGAAGGAAGATCTTTTTATATCCCTCTGAAATTGCTTTTAGGAACAATTCTATAAGTGCTGAAGAGCGTGATAAGGTCAGAGCTGTGGGATACAGCATGAAGGTGGCCTGGTTCTCCAGTTGTTTACACAGGTGCCCTGCTAATGTGATCTTGTTGTCCTTGGGGGCCTTGTGTCTGCCTTGGGATGAGGCTGGCTCTCAGTTGTGCCACCAAAGGAGAGCTCCCCAGCTGATCTCTGCAAATGTGGCCCATGTAGATGGACTGCATGGATGCAATTCCAGAGCAGAAATAGTAACAGAGTAGAAAAAAAGGACAAAGTAGTATAATTATGCATGTTCTGGTAGAGGAATATTATTTTATATTGAATGTATTCAAACATCAAGCTGGTTGTTACTTTGGTGCTTCAGAACATTACAAGTTCCCAGTGAGGAAGTTGGGGTTATATATGTCACTGATGTTTATGCATGTACTTTCCTTATTCCACTTTGTATTTACAATGCGTGTTTTCCCTTGAGTTATTGCTGGAACCAAAACCCATCTTTAATCAGATATAAAAAAATCTACTGATACAATTTTTATGTGAGAAAGGTTAGCTTCTGTTCTTCTGAAAGTTAAGAGGTGCTTCATTCTGTATAAATCAAATCTATCTCATCTAAGAAGTCCCATTGGACTTCTGATCTCTTTTCATTTTTTACCAAAAAGATTAATGAGGTCACCCTCTACTCTGACATCACTCCTTCCTCTTCCTGCAGGAACTAGAGCAGAATTACCAGTGCTGTGTGACAGGAATTATCCCTCAATATAGTGACTGTGAAGGGCAGAAAAATCTTACTTTGCACCAAATCCAGAAGACCAGAGAATCATAGAATGACTTAGGTTGGCAGGGACCTTAAGGGCCATTTAGTTCCAACCCCACTGCCATGAACTAAATCAGGTTGTTCAGGCCCCCATCCAGCCTGGTCTTGAACACTTCAACCTATCTCAAACTCATTTCTTTTTTCCTGTAAACCCAATGAATATAAATTTCCTTTTTATGAAAACACTATTTTATTTCTTTTATCTTTCAAATTATTTTTAATATGAAATCTTTTCTATTTACATTCTCTGAGCATGTGAGTTAAATCCTCAATTCTACTTGGCTAATAAGTCTAGCTGAGGCCTAATCAATCATTAGCTTAGACTGAGACTGAAAATCTTAATAGCAACAAGTATTTGGAGAGAATTTGTCAATTCAATTTGCCGTTTAGTCTCACAGCCTTGGCCCAAGCATTTGCTAGGAGGGAATTTTTTTCAAGGTTCCCTGTAGTTCAACAAACACTAGAAATTATTTTTCTATCAATCTCAAGAAGAGAAATGGACTTTTCTTTTAAAAGGGAACTAAAATACATATTGCCTTTCTAGTTCAGTTGTTTAATTACAACAAAATCAGCTACCTAAAAAACCATGCTGAAAGTCAGAGTTTGCTATTTCTGCTTCTTCATCACTGAACTTTGTCAAAATCAGAGCTCTGGATATAGCATTTGTCAGCTACCTGCTGCTCCAGAACAGCAGAGGGAGCACAAAACACTTTGTTTTCTTTTAATTTCTTAGTGGTGATGAGATTAACTTACAAATGATTGATTGTCACAAAGGTTGCTAGAACCCATAGGTCTTCATCAAGTTATATATTTTTTCTAATTGATCAGAACTGTTTCTGATGGTATCTCTCATCTCCCAGAAAATCACACACAACTTGCAGGTACTGCTTGTTTTCATCAGGAAATCTGCCTAATCTCTTTATATTGGCTTTGACTTTTATTTTTCAGCTGAACTTTAGATACCACATCTTTTCATCACTACCCAAAGGTCCTAATAAGTGGTAAAACAGAACTATGTGCTATTTTCTACTTCAAAATAGACTACCTTGGCTGATGTAATTCAGGAGCAAGTAAGCACCACGATCCTGTCAATTCAATTTTGATATTTTTTCTGTGCTATACAGCTATGTGTGTGTTCTGCATCTCTTGAAATATCTTCTTCCATCTTCACTGCCTGAGGCCACAAGTGTGCAGAGCAGTTCTGTCTCCCAAAGAATGTCAAACATAATAAAAAAATGAACTTGCAAAAGAGCTGATTTTTGTGTGCCTTCCTGCTTGTTTCTTCTACCTGCTCTTTTTGCTTTCCCCTGTCCTCCTAGGTTTTATTTTCTGCTTTTGGAACTGTATCCAAAGCTCCCTCAGAATGAACTGCTTTTAAAAAGCTTCTTCATAATGAGGCTTGTCACACAAATGAATGGAGCATTGCTGAAGGCTCACAATGTGGCACAGGCTGACTCAACCTTTCGATGCTCGCTCTCAGAATTAGCATTCTTGTCCAACAATGGCTTTCATCCCTTCTCTTTCTGCTGCCAGAGACTGTGACCTGGTTTGTTCAAGAAATCACACTCACAAAAATGAATGGAAAGTGTGAGGATTAAAGTGAAGGTTAACCTCACAGAATAGGAGAACTTTAAAGTCAGTTTATCTTCCTTATCTGTTGGACCTAAGCCTTATAGGAGAAGCAGGAGAGTGAGTGATCTTGAATTCAGTGCCAAAGGTGAAGGCAGCTTTCCTCACAATGGGCAAAGCCTGTGTGCTTTAAGGGTAACTTCAGTGGAACTGCTTCATGGCTGAGGCAAACAGGGTTGGGCCACAGCTGCACACATTTCTGCTTCACCACAGAGGGCAGAAAGCTCAGCATCATCTGAGGTACCTGTGTCCCTTCAGACCTTTCAGCACCCAAATCCTGGAGGAGAAAAGGTGTGAGATACCTGCTTTGAACTGAGGGATGCTGGGAGAGCATAGGCTAGGAAAGCCTTTCTGTCAACTCACTGAAGGCATTAGAAGTAAATAGAATAAAAGAGAGCAGCCTCACTGTTGGAGTTCTGAGAACTGAACAGCTCTTGCTGGAGCTCACACCCAAATTACTGGTGCTGAGCAGCCCTAGGTGCTGCGTCTGCCCCAGAATTCAGTGAGTCTTACAGGTTCTGGAGAGTTTTTGAGAGCAGTCCTTTCCATAGGGGACACAAGAGAAGAAGAAAAAAGAGTGAGAATTTATCTGCAATCCTGATTTTCCATTTTGCACGTAATTTTAAACATGGAAAGAGAGGAAAGAGACAAAAGGAGGAGGGGAATGGAAAGAGGAAAGGGAAATGTTATCATGACTTCAGCTCAGCATTGCTGAAATATCCAGTAGAATGGAAATTATAAATTATTTTTTTTTAATAATCACAATAACTTTTCTATTTAAACCTTTAGAAATTATGGGTTACTCCCCATGCTGATCTGGTACACTTGCTTTAGGCTTTCAGCCACCTATCACAAGTGCCAGGAAAAGCCTAATAACCCCACCTCACCTAGGAGTCTCTGATGTGTTATATGGGATGCATGGCATCCTCTGCTGTCAGTGTAAAAGTCTGATGGCTACACAAGATCTTTTCATGTCTTGGCCTCTTCTGCTTAATCTTTTACAAAAGCAAGCAACTGTGTACAGCAGACAACATTACATTTCTTCCATGAAGTTTTAATCCCAGTTTGCACTGGTGACCTTGCACAATCTTTGAAAACCTTCACTGCTTCACTGATTAAGCTGATGGACTGATGTTTTTCTGCTTTCTATGCAAAAAACGCATAACACCTTGCTTGATTAGAGATACAATTGCACAGGATTATTAGCATTATGGAGTAGAAATTATGGAAGTGCAATTTATGATCATCTGGCTCCCAGACTACTGCACTTTATTAAAACAAGAGAATATTTTGGGGAAGAAAAATAGGATGCAGGAGCAGGGTAGCTGATGATCTCATATTCAATTCCACTATAGGCAAAAACAAAGCATGGAAAATTTAGCCCAGAATGATTAACATTCCTGGGGTTATAAACTATACTGAAAACCAAATGCTATGAAGGAAATTATTAGACAACCTTAATTAAAAACATCACTACCAGCTCTCCACATAATAAACGCACTTGATCTGAGTGAAAGAAAATGAAGTTAATGGTGAATAAACATTGGGAATAAAAGGAAGATTTTACAACCTAGAGCTGAGGGAGGTCTTCATCCCTCCCCATAGTCCCTGCAGCTCCATTTCAGCTAGAGGTGGTGGGTAATCATGAAACCACTGAATTTGGGAAGGATATACATATCCACCCTGCTACACAGAGGAAAACGTAAAGCAGAAATTCCCATTCTCTCTAAGTTAGATGAGGAATGAGAGGGACAGAAGAGGCAGAAAGGCTGGGCTCCCTGGCAGCTGGAGGAGGCAGATGAGAGGCTGGGCAGTGAGGGGAGCTGAGCTGGCACCCCTGTTTGGGAGGGAGCCAAGCCTGGCTGCAGCAGTGAGCAGGAGCCCAATGGGGAGCACCGGGCAGGTGTAGCCTGAGACAGGTCCAGCCTGGCTGAAGCAGAGGTCAGGCTGAACAAATTTGATTAACTCCTCCTGAGAAGGGACAATGACAGCTGACAGGAGTGCCACAGCAGACACAATCTCCTTGGACTTCAAGAAACCTTTTGCCATGTCATGGCTTCAAAGGCTGTGTTTGAAAACCTGTTTTGTTGGCCAGATTTTATTAGTTAAATCAGCTTCAGAGTGAAGCAAGGATGTTGAAAGCTCATTTAGATTTCATGCTAATCACCTTGGCAGTGACCCTTTAAAATAAAAAAAAAATTATTTATACTGCTTGCAGCTGTAAGTACTGCCTATACTTATCTAAACAGAGGAGGCTGACTTTAGTCAGAAAGATGAGCTTGATAGCTTTAATTAATTCTTAATAAAAGAAAAATAAAACAGATGAAAGCAGCCAGCTCAAGAACTTAGAACCAAGCCAAGAATTTCATATTTAGGGTCTGGGTCTTGTAAGCACAAGCATCAGAGTAAATTTATTTCCATGTGTGAAGATCAATGATCTTAGTAATTGTAATTAAAAGTGTACCTAAAAGTATGACTATTTCCATGGTGGGATGTTTTGCCTGCCTGTTTCAATAAGAGTTATACCACCACTGGCAGACAGGGAAAGTCTCAGGCTGCACACAGATTATAAAGGCACAGTTGCATTGTTCTGTTGTCAAGGTTTGGGCTCCCAAGCTCATCCTCATCAGGACAGCATCTTGCAGCTGTTTTCACAGAATCATCAAATGACCAAAACACCATTGGAAAGGGAGCACTGGAGGTCTTTTAGTCAAAATCCCAGCACAAAGCAGGACTTGTAGCCACTGTAGGATCAGGTCAGCTCTCCCTTAGTCTAGCTGGGCTGTGAAAAACTAATTTGCAGATTTGACAGCCACCCTGTACAATGTGCTCCTGTGCTGCATGACCCACACAGCTTTGCTGTTATTGCTTTGTTTTGATTTGTTTTTTGTTTTTTTTTATAATTTACCTATAGTGCTTGATGTCCAGGGATCCTGAAAATAAATTAAAAGGAGGGAAACCTTTATAAAAAACCAGACCCATCTTCTCCTATTGTTCTCTACCTTAGAAGTATGTCAAGGCTGGATTGTCAGCACTGAATAGAATTTGTTGCCCTTTGTTGATTTCATCAAGCCTATTAATACTGTTGGTGGGCTTTTCTTGGTTGGGTTGGTTTTTTATGTTTTTCCTACTTAATTAGTACAGTGCATTGTCTTGGGGCTATTTGAGGATGAAAAACAAGACTTTAATGATAAAATACAGGAAAAAAAAGACAGACTACTCTTGTCAATGTCAGCAAATAAATAGCATTAATCTGTCTTCATTACTGCCATGCATGGTGTAATACAAGAGCCCAGCAGGTGGGAAGAGTAGAATATCTTTTAACTACTCCATGAGTGCTAAGAATTAAGCTGAAACTTACACTGTAAATTTTTCTTTGATCAGCAAAGAATTATGACAGTCATTTGGAGTCCAGAAGCTTTCTGACATCTTTCCATTAGGATACTGAGGGAATGCAGGATTTCTGACCTGAGCTGTTGTCACCAGTTCTCAATGGGAGGTGCCTCACTGCCGTTTGTGCCTTTGGAAACTCTGCCCTGTCTGCACTGTGGAGTGGGATGCTCATTCCAGCTGGAGCCACATCTCTTCCCTGCTATATTATTTAAAAATATGAAGTTTTAATTAGCACATAGTTATGTTTTAGAGTGCTTCTGAATATGTCATATCCTTAAAGGCTTCAGCTAGCGGATGTTTGGTTCCCCCCTCCCCACCTCAGAAATGAGTTATCCAGGCAATCTGTGCCAAATGTTTTTGAGCATAAAGGTTGAATACACACAAATAGATTATGTGGAAGTGTAAATCAGAACTGTGCAGTTCACTTCAGTGATTTACATTATCTGAAGATCCGCACTATTAATTATTGGAAGCCTACCTTTTTAAAAGCAGTTTTTAGTCACTGTGACATCTAACCATCTGGCTCCAGTTTCCCTCAGTATCTACTTTCAGGCATAAATACTAGGAAGCTTTGTTAAATATGCAGATTACCCAGGCAGCATGCAGGGGATGGTGATAGACAAAGCTTTGTTTGCACAGCTCATTTCTTTGCAAAGTTTTCTGGTTAAAAGTTTTCATGTACCAATCAGTAGTGGAGTTAATTTGCTGGTGTCTTTCCTATGACTTTTACTACAGCTGAAGATTTTAACTGATGGGACAAGGGAAAGACTATCCTGGCTGTTGTGATCATCTGCCACAGCAGCCAGTTTCACTGTGGAGGCAACAGGAGAGATTGTTCATGGAGTGCTTATGAGCTTGGCCCCCTTTGACAGTTTATTGCTCTGGTACATATCTGTAACACATAGGTGTGATCTGTTTTGGGAAGAATTACGGCTATTAAAGCACTAGCCCAAAAAAGTGCACATCATTTGGAGCTCTGTTGTTGGAGAATGCCCGTGTTGTTGTTGCCTCTCCCAGGCTGTGTGTGCTCAGAGGTCACAGCTCTGGCACCACTGGGCAACTCATTCCCAGAGCAGATGCTTTGGCCCCCGTGGGCATTGCTCCACCTGATAAGGAGGTTGAATCAGCATCCTCACCCTGCAGGGCTGATATTCCAGGATATTATGACCAAGTCAAAAGCAGAAGCTCTGAACACACAGAGATCTCTGTTACCTCTAACAAGCTGCTTGCCAGGGTCAGCAGAGCTCCTCAGACCCAGCCTGAAATTCATAGCATGCTCTTTCAAAGAGCTCCTACACAGGGACTGTAATTTTCTTTACTGCCACAGAACTGCCTCATTTATAAACTAAGATCTAGTGTCTGAACACAGAGTTCTGTTCTCTCGAGTATATGATTTTACCCAGCACAATATTTCCTCAGGCAACAAAGTTATTGACTGCAATACTTTATGTTGCTGCAGAAAGGAAGCCTCTGTAAAATAACCTTTAATTGTCACCAGGCTGTGTCTTTTTTCTATCTTCAGGTATGCATTTAGAAGGGGCTACAGGATACAGAAGAACCTTGAGGAGCTTTGCAACCAGTCCATTACTTTTTCCTTTGTTCCTACTGAGATTTCTCCATTTATCAGATGGGGAGACAGTCTGTGGTCCTGGAAAGGGGTACGTGCTTCTCCATCTCTACAGTCCCAAAAAAGAGTCTCCCCTCCCCCAAAGCAAACTCTTGCCATCTGATATCCCTGTGGCAGAAAGCACCTTAAAGTTTCTCTGCTATCTCAGCTTCAAGGATGTCACCACTCTTGTTGATGTAGCCTGAAGTCAACTCAACTTGATTAGGAA
Organism: Molothrus aeneus; assembly: GCF_037042795.1. Taxonomy (NCBI): domain Eukaryota; kingdom Metazoa; phylum Chordata; class Aves; order Passeriformes; family Icteridae; genus Molothrus; species Molothrus aeneus. Next base: position 9,248,177 of record NC_089647.1, read on the forward strand.
TTGAGGAAGGATTTTTAAATGTTGCTAATGAAAAATAAAAATAAGGTATCTGCAAAGTTTTTCCTGTAACCTCAGTTTTGTAATGTCTGTGATATTTAGTTAGTCTTAACTCTCTCATCAAGGCTAATGGCATATAAATGGCTAATTTTAAGTTCCTTCAGACTGTTAGAAAATGCATTTCCTATTGCCATTGTAATTTTTCTTTCACCCCAGTGTAAAACAGTTACTGAGTTTCTGTAGCTTAGATTCTTACATATGTGCTGCTAGTTCCATGAGAGACATATCTTTGTGTGAAGAAAAAGACCTTGGATGCTGTTAAGACCCTCTTCACCCCAAAACCTGTGACACTCTTGAAAAATCTCTGCTCTTGATGTGTGAAGCTAAACTTCCCAACTCAGCATGTGCAGCTAACAAAACCCATCATCAGCCAATTGGAAGTCTGATTTTTGAGGACCATTGAACACTGAACATTTCAGGGAGCTGCAATTACAGAAACAATTGTGTTAAATAACTTTGGACTGATGGTGTGTGAACATCAGCCCCCCCCAACTTCCTCTTTTTTATTTTGGTTGGAATCTGACAGTGCACAGGGTTATGTTAGGAACACTTTAGGGAGTGTTGATATGCTTCAGAAATTCTGTCATTTCTTCATCTATCTGTGATTTATGCTTGTGTTTTATGACTCTGTAGGCTGAACAGCCTCATATTTGCAGTCCTATTTGATGTTGAGAAGAAAAAGGGCAGGGTATGTTTTAATGGAGGTGAAGCATCTTAAACTCCCCTCACATAATTCCAATTCCACTTTCAGTCATAGCAGTACAAGTCAGGAGGCACAGCATGTTTCACATTTCTGTAGTGCTGGACATATGTCAAAAAAAAGAAGCAGTTTACCTAAGACAAATAACAGACTGTATTAGAAATGTGCCTTTGTTTATTAACCATGTGAATTGTTTATTTTGCATTTTTATTTGGTACAGTGGACAGTGATAACATTTGTAATACGGTGAAACCAAAGCTTTCTACCCCTCTTTAGGAGTCCTGTAGAGCATGTGAACGACATTAAATTTTTGTTCTGAAACTGGTCAGTTGATGTTTGATGCCAGAGCACAGGTTGTGCTGATCACTGTCACGGGTGTGCTCGGGATCACCTCACCCAGATATTTGGAGTCTCAACACAGGCTGGGGGATGAGCAGATCAAAAACAACCACAGACAAAGACCTGGGGGTGCTGGTGGGTGAGAGGCTGGCCATGCCCTGGCCATTGGGAGCCCAGAGCCCCCCGTGTGCTGGGCTCATCCAGAGCCCCATGGGCAGCAGGGCAGGGAGGGGATTCTGCCCCTCTGCCCCCTCTGCTGAGACCCCACCTGCAGGGCTGCATCAGCTCTGGGCTCCAGCACAGCAAGGACAGGGACCTGCTGGAGCCAGGCCAGAGCAGGCACCAAGGGGATCACAGGGATGGAGCAGCTCTGCTGGGAGGAAAGGCTGGGAGAACTGGGATTGTTCAGCATGGAAAAGAGAAGGCTTTGGGGTGACCTAATTGCAGCCTTTTCAGTACCTGAAGTGAACCCACAAGAAAGATGAAGTGACTATTTACAATAACCTGGAGTGACAAGACAAGGGGGAATGGCTTCAGACTGAAAGAGAGCAGGTCTAGATTGGATATCTAGGAAGAAATTTTTTACTGTGAGAGTGCTGAGGCCCTGTCACAGGTTGCCGAGAGGAGCTGTGTGTGCCCCATCCCTGGAAGTGATCAAGGCCAGGTTGGATGGGGTTCTGAGCAACCTGGTCTAGTGGAAAATGTCCCTGTCCATGGCAGGTGGGTTGGAATGAGATGAGCTTTAAGGTCCCCTCCAGTCTAAAATAATCCATGATTCTATGATAATTTTTACAGGTCTTGTTCTTGTCTCTGCTAGCACTCTGGATCAAATGCTACACACTACTCCTGGTGTAAGTTTTTAACATATGATGACTCTTTAAATGCCTGTACAGGGATTCAGCAGTCTCCCTTAAATTCACACATGACCCTACACATGGTACAGCTGAGTGCACCTCACTGAGGCCAGAAAGCTGCTAGTGACTTGGTTGTGATGCCATACTTAAAGGTATGTGATGCCATACTTACAGGTAACCCTTCCCAGTTGTCTACCCAAGTGAAAATATGATGCAAACATTGCCTAAATCCTGCAAGCAGCCAGGTGATCCCTGCTTTAGAAATGCAGGCTTGCTACCTGCAGTGAGCACAGAAGAGGCTTAAAATATTTTATGTGTAATATGAATACTAAATGTAATTATTAAAACCAGCTATGTAAACATAAGGTAATATAGTAGCTTTAACAGGCACTTCTCCAGTCCTGCCCAAGTACAGTGGAAATGCAGACCAAATTGTGCAAACCAAACCTCCAAAAAATAATACATAAATGGTGGTGTATTGTGACAGGGTAGGTAACAAAGTGTAAAGATGAACACCTGTCTCCTGCATATGGATTGGCAGGTACAACAAAGAGCCTTGGAGTACATGAGGGTTTTTGGAGAAGTTTGCAGAATATTCACTGTGTAAAACCTCTCCTCAGTCCTATTTCTAAAACTGGACCTTTTCCTACTGCTATTCTGAAAGGATGAAGGATGAACTGATTGAGGAGGACAAGGTAGTTTCTTGTATGCCTATTTGGCAGTAGAGGGAATTTATATGCTGATCACAGAGTGGAAATTATTATGATTTAAAGTTAAGATGTCTAGAAGTGAGAATTGGAAGCCCCACAGGGAAAACAGTGATGGAATGTGAAAAGAGAGGCTGTCATTCTAACAAGAAATATGTAGCTAATAAATAAATAAATATAAAATAAAATCTATTACATTTGGATGTGTTCTATCATCAATTATTAGACCTAAAACCAACATCTACTGTAATGTGATAAAAGAGGCGTTCTACATTGGGGTTTTTTGTTTGTTTTCCATCTCTGATATTGCAGAAATAAATGCTAATTTAAAAGAGGGAGAAAGAGATATTTTAAGAAATTACTCTCAAGTTTGTTCGGAATTATATCCGGACATTTGAATAGAAAACAGAAAACATCGGTAGTAGGAGTGAGCTACTGGTGAATCAAAGACAACATTTAAAATTAAGAGTACCATGTGTGAAGTCTTTGGAAGAAGAGACAGTCAGTGTAATGGAATGATAATTTGTTGGGCTGAGTTTCTATTCTTGTGCTTGAATGCTATTGCATCCTTTGAAAAATTTACGTGAGAAAGATTTGAAATTAGAGAACCTCTAAGCCCTGTGCAAATAATTTAACTAGTATCCACAACAGATAATTAACTTTTCCACACTTCTGCTGGCCCTTTTCTCTTGAGTTCTCAGGTGCAACATGAGAGAAGGAAGGAGATTTTCTCAGCAACAGGAACACCAGAAAATTCTCTCTGCCAATACCAGGACTGCTGCTTGAGTCCATCTTCAGTTCACACTAGAACAACACCAAGGTGAGCTTGGGGGAAAACTTTCTACCTCTGCTCACTATAAATGAGGTTTCAAAGGTTTGTTGTTCTTAGAGGGATGGGATCAAGTGGTTAAGTGCACTGATAACTAAGTCAAAAACTTTTCTAAATATAAGAAGTTGAAGCTATGAAATTCATCTTCCATTTAAACCTTTCCTTCCTTCTCCCCTGTCCAGAATTAGATGCATGGCCAGCTGAGCTGCATGTGACTGTGCACAGGATTTCCAGTGCTAGGCCATGGTAAAGCCACATGCGAATTACTGTTTGGCAAAACCACTGGAATAATTCCAGAGTGGGATTACCCCTGATTCTGAGTGAAAATAGATGCCTGTAAAGAACAATGGGGCTTTGAGCAGTACAAACCTCTTTGTTTTCAAGAAGGTCATAGATGGAGTTTTCCTTTTTTTTTTCATGGTAGAAGAGCACAGCAATATGGACCATCTAGGTGCTAGTTGCTACGGTAACCATAAAATCACATCCTCCAAAACCTTTCTATTTAATTATATACATCACTGACTAGCTAGTGAAGTAAATTTATTTTTTTTTCCTCCAAAACTCCAGATTGAAAAGGAAAAAATGTATGTCCATTGCAGTTTAACCTTTTCTTTGTCACTGATATTTTGGGAAGAGAATTTTTTCCTTCTTACAGGCATTTTTAGCTGATGTTCCATACAGTTTTATTGACATCATAAATTATTGTATTGGGCTGTAGTGCTACACAGTTAAGGGTTAGAGGTTTGTCATTGTTTCTATGTATTTATAGCCTAATTCTCCAGACTTCTCCTTGATATACATGATTTGTTTCCAACCTCACAATATTGGGGCTATATTTCACCTGTGGAAATACCTGCATTGGGATGAAATCCATATCTGCTAGAGCTAAATGAAAAACACCACCTTGTGTACAGAAAACTTTACATTTTTGGCAATCAAAATAAAGGCAAGATACTGAAATCAAAACTATCTCAGATGGACTTCCTGAACTGCTTTGTGCACCAGGATGAATGGGCATTAAAAGCCTGTAAACAAGTAATTCAGTTGCCTCTTCTGTTCCTCTTCCTTCCTTATAAAACAACAACAACTAAGGCTAACTTTAATACCTCGGGAAAAACAAATTGATAACTATTTTTATTTATTTATTTTCCCCACTTATGTAGATTTTATGGCAAATCCCTTTAAATGTTAGCATAAGATATACATATTTTGCTATCCTGAAAATATAAATCATAGTTTTCCTGCTCTTTTTAAAATATATGTAATTTGTAACTTTAATTTTTCTTTTCCCTATTTCAATATTTTTCCTTAAAATATGTTGGTTAAAAAAAGTAATGAGGAGTGATCTCCACATAGGTATTAGACAGTTGTGTTTAATTCATATAATTCTTTGTTCATTATTCTGATACTGCATTGTCACACCTTACCAAAAGGAATCTTTTCATATATATATATGAATATTTTCATAAATTAAAAAAAAAAATTTGGGTCCCACACAAATTTGTTTCTTGAGGTCAAACTGCACCTAATTTTGGGTGTTTTCCAGCCAAGAGGTCATATGCTAATAACTATGTTTATTAGCTACACTAGTTTCACCAGTGCAATCAAAATTACACATTGCAAGTAATTTTTACCATTTTGATAAGTAAGTGATAGAATTGGAATGTCTCTTAGGATGATTCAGAAAGGTAAACTCTGAAATCAATATACAGAATCCCTAAAATGGCAAGGCACCTTTAGCCAGGTAATGAATAAATACACTGTGTGAGCTTTACAGAGTGGTTTACACTCAATCTAAATAAAAGGTTAAAACTAATTCATCATATTTTTTCTATTGAAAAAATAATTCAGTATAAGCATAATAAAAAAAATTCAGCTCAGGAAGTTTAAAGCTACAGTGTTAGCAATATAACAGGAGAAATTTATCAAAATTATTGCCAATGAGTTTATTTTCTGCCAGAAATTAGTCTGTTGCTGTGATTCACTGGTTTTATTTCTAATGCAAAAGTTATTCATATTAAAAAATTATAAGTGTTCTGAAATGTGTGCTTGCACAATTTGGTAACATTTTATGAATATATGAATCTGTGACATACAGATGAATGGTTCTAAGCACTTCTCAGTCCAGCATCATGTTTTGAGCTGCAGATGCCAATGGCAGCAGTTGTACATCTATTAAGAAATTTGGACAACCTTCAATTTTGATTTTCATTATTATCCTACTTCCAAACCAAAGGGGATTCTTGGGTAATTTGGAAAGATGACTTCTCTCTATGTTTGGAGTTTATATTATTTTTATCTCCTAAAATAGCTTAACAACTTGGTGGAGATGTGTCTTTTCACCTTTTTGAAACACCTGTCATTAATCCACATGTGATTGTGTTGACACTTGTGGTTCAAATTGCAGCTACGGCTGGTATACCTAAACAGTCTAGTATCTCCATGTTTCTCTGGAATTACTGTTATCCTTCCACCATTTTTCTGTGTCCTAAGGTTCAGACATTGGTTCAGAGCAAGAGAAAAGGATTACAGAGAGAAGAATCAGCATGACTATCCATTTTTTGGGAGGACACCCATGTAGGTTTTCTTCCTACTCCCATTTGGGTCTGGCTGGAGAAATTTTATGTGTTTTACATGATCTTTGCCCTGCTGATTCTTCACTGGTTCATATTTCCACATTACTGTGTGTAGTACATTAAACTTTTATGTTAGAGATGTGGCCATTATCCTCTTTGTTATCCTTAAAGCTATCTTTACCCTGCTCCCATGGTTGCATTCCTTTAACTAGGGTTACCTGACCACTGGTGACATGTTTATAGCCCTGTGGCCACTGGTGTCATTCTGTGCCCATGGTTTCAACACCCCCACAATTACCCCCTGTCAGCATTCTTTTTTGTTTTATTCTAAAGTCATAAACAGTTTATTCTGCACCAAGTACCTGCTCACTATTACCCTATACAGTAAAAAAAAGTAGGTAACAGTGACCATATTATCACATAATTTTTTCCTGCTAAATAAGACTAAATATGGCTCCAGCTAGGCCAAAAGAAGTTGAGGCAGAGCCTGGTGGGTGCTGAGCTGTGTTATTGTCCTAGCACAAAACCTGTTCCAAACAACACTGTACAGGGCAGCAAGGCTAACCTTGCCAACCCTAGCCCTCCCTTCAAGGAGCCATGCAAGCCTGAGTGAAGTACCTCCTTGTTGGGTAGCAGGGAAACATCTAGAATACAGAGCAGAGTCAAGTATCCTGTTTACTTACAGTTCTGAAGTGTGGAATACAGTTATAAAGAAATGGGATAACAAAAGGCATTGCTCCAGCCACACTTACCAGGAATTATCTTAAATACTCCAGTTTCTCATGCTCCATTGCTAGTTTCTGTTGGCTGTCCCCAGTCTGGCACACTAGAGAGAGCTCTTAGATCTGAATGTTTTCTACTTGAACAGCTAATGTTGGTTAGAGAGGCCATTTGGAACAGTTTCTTCTTTGGCCCACAATCAAAGGACCTCTTTTGTTTTTTTTTTCTCTCTTGTTTACCTACTCATCATTTTCCTGTGTGAGAGCAGTGAGACATTATACAGTGCCAAGAGGATTATGTAATCACTTTCCCCCATCCTCCCTAAGTTTACTTGATTAACATTTTTATTGCATATCTTAATTAGTAGATTCCTAGCTTTAGGCTTCAGGCTGCTTTCCTTGCCTGACAGCCTCTGTTGGATGCGCTGATTTAATTTTAAAACTTCTGTAACATGAGATATTTTAATGGTTTTAAATATTTGGTTTGTTACAAGTTTGTATATAGAGTGCTATAACACACTGAAATTATTTGGGAATTTGCTTCAGAGAAGGAGCAGCTTCTTCCTTTACATTCCATTAGATTTCAGGAAACTCATTTATATGAATTTATACAAACAAAAAAAATAGAATAAAAATTGGATAGTCTTAATGTGGAGGGTTTAGAAACAGCTTTTGTCATTGGGACATTAGAGACATATTCTTGCAGGTATTAAAGGAAACAGAGGGCAAGATTGATCCCTTTCTAGCTCAAGAGATGCAAATGTAGATGCTTTTTTGTGTGGACCACTTGAGGAATTTATCTAGTAAGTAGTGTCCAAACAATTCCAAATCTGCAGAAAGCAAAGCTGAGGTGAGCATAGTATCACCTTTTTAGCCATCAATTCACTGATTATAGAACTTGCCTGTAAAATTATATTGCAGTTACTTCAGCTCATTTTTTCTACCCAGGATGGTGTTTTCTAATCACCATATTGCCACATGTTCCGATTCAAGGCTCTTGCAATCTGTCTTGCTGAATCCTTTGGACATTTTATAAAACCTTAACTATCATTGATGGGGCAGAAATTTGAATTCTACCATGACAACACTGCTATTAATATATTAGTTTTCATTCTTGCATTGTCTCCTTCTTTGTCTGTCAATATTTCATGACTTGGAGGTCAGAACAACTTCAAAAGGATTGTATTTCCTGGTTCCTTTTTAAATGTACAGAAAAATGTACAGAATTCTTCACACTTGTACTGTTTAGTGAGCTTAAAAGTTGTTTTTTCATGCATTTTCCCTTTCTAAATATATTTGAGGAAGCTCCTTTTGCTTCCTACAAAGGTACAGAGCAAAAATATATGCTGCGATCTGTAGGTGTGTGAGAGAAACCCCTTGTGTCTCTTGTTTCTTTCTGCACTGCAAGTCAGGCAGCCACAAATATATTTATCCTCAAATCACTTTAAGATTGTTAGGCCTTTAAAGGAATTCTGGCACTCTACATATCTTTGATCCTAGGAACAACTTCTCCTCTGCAAAGATTTCTGGCTTGTTTTGCATGTAAATTATCCCATTTGGATGGAATGAGACCAAAGGTTGCTCTGACCAAAATATGAGGTGATGAGTATAATTGGGGCTTTATTTATTATGTGACTTGGCAGTAGGATATCTGTATCATCTACACAGGCCCATACAAGCCATGCAAGAAAATGGGCCTTCTAGCTAGATATTGTGCCTGAATTTAACCATCCATGTATTGATTTCCCCTGTCCTGTCCTCTCTCCTCTCCTCTCCTCTCCTCTCCTCTCCTCTCCTCTCCTCTCCTCTCCTCTCCTCTCCTCTCCTCTCCTCTCCTCTCCTCTCCTCTCCTCTCCTCTCCTCTCCTCTCCTCTCCTCTCCTCTCCTCTCCTCTCCAAATGTCTGCAGGTAATTGGAGGGAGGGAGACCTGGGGGCACTCACATGAAGCATTACTCAGTCCGTCCATCCATCCATCCATCCATCCATCCATCCATCCATCCATCCATCCATCCATCCATCCATCCATCCATCCCTCTCTGTGCAAGGAATCTTGTAACACCCAGACATGTCTCCAGAGCCCAATTCCTGTGTTATGCAGCAGAATGGGCAAGGAATGGGCTTGCAAATCACTGAAGGTTCCATTTTCCAGTTGAATTTCTGGATCTATTTGGTAAAGGTTAGCAGCCTTACTTTTCCCTTTGGGATATGTTTGTGGTGAGCCCAGTTGCCTCTCAGGTCATTTGGTGTGTGGGTTTACTGTCCTAGGATGTCAGATTTAGGATTTTGATCCCTCAGTTCACATTTTGAATGGAACTGTTTCCATTTCTTTGTATTCATCCTTGCTGGCCTGTCTAGATACCTTCAACATGTGGCATGGGGAATATAATTCTGTGTAGAACCAGAGGGAAGAATATAATTATTGCAAATAATTACAAAAGAACCATTTCCATAAGCTGCAATTTACTTTGTCAGCTAATTCCACATATCAAATAGATTCAGGAGAGGAAGTATCTGAAGTCTCTTGTATGTGGATGACTGGGAATCAAAACCACTGCTTTTTATGCTGATTTTGGATCACGAAAAGTGCAAAATTCCTTTGTGCATGTATTTTTTTGCATGCGCTCAGAAACACATATTCAATAGATTCTGCAGAACTGTTACATTGGGAAATAATATATTCACAGGATTAATAATATCAAATATTAGTTCTGTGCAAAAAAACCCTGCAATAAATAATTCAATGAAATATTTTTTCTCTTCATGTAGTTTATGACAACACTGACTTACAAAAACTGTTTGGCTATTCAGAGTAAATCTGGCCTTTCAGAGTGCTTTAATATTCAATGTTCACCTTTTTCTACTACTTCTTTCTTAATTTAATAATTGTCATTTTTGATCCTTCTTTGTAATAATAATATTGTACACATTAAACTGATGTAATTATATTGGTAAAAGTAGTGATACGGTTACAATTCTATGAAAATACCATGTTTTTCTGTTAAATAATGAAATGTGTATTAAAATGTAACAGACCTCTTAGGTTTACTAAATTAGAAAGGAAACAACTGGAAATCCAGCCCATACCAACTTAAACACAGATTCTACTGCAGGCTCTGCACACAGCCACAGCACTTGAGAGAAAGCTGAGAGAAGCTTTCTAATGCACTGCACAATTTTAGTCCCAACAGAGAGTCTAAAAATAAAACTGTCGAAATATCTTAGTGCCTCCCACAAAGTGCTGCAGATACTTTAGCAGCAGGGCTCAGAGTAAAGGCATTGAGGCCTGATCCCTAACCCAGTGATCACAAGGAGATTTCACATGTTACTCTGTGCCTGAAAGCATGTGGAAATACCAGTACAGCTCATCAGCATTTCTACTGGGAAAGGACAAGGAAGACAGAGAAGGAAGAACTACAATTATTGTCTTTGAACAAAGAATTCTGAAACTGCATGTAAAGAATCATTGCTGGAAGACTGAGTAAAATTATGAATTTTAAAAGCTGAGAACACTGAGTATATTATTTTATCTTCTCTTATTTCAGAAGGGTAAAATATAAAGCAGAAAAGTCCATTTAAGACCATGTGAAATTGAACCAACTACAATATTTCACATTTTTTATTATTAAAATTAGATGGAAAGAGACACTACTCAGCAGCACCCTGAACTCCAAGAAATCTGGATAAGAGGTTTTCAGACACAGATCAGTGAGAAGTGGGAATTAATTCCTCCTACAACAATATATAGTAGAATTATTTGGCAAAAGACCTCAGGTTGTTTTGAACCTTGACAGTAAAAAAGGGAGTAAAGGAGAAAAACTTGACTTTAATATCCAGATTAATGACATAAATATTTAGTGCACAAATTCATGAGGTGAACTGAGACTGAGGTCTGATCAGCTCATGGTATTTTGATGAGAACTGGATCCAAGAAAGTGTGTCTATGCCTTGAAGTTCATTTCTTCAAGAAGAAAGGCAGAAAATTTCCTCCTTGTTATTTTAAATCTGTTCTTGCATAAGTGAAAAAATCTTAGATTTAGAGAAAGAAGAGAAAACAACTCTCGGTTTAATAGAGCAAGCAAAGAGCAAGAGGAACTTTCTCTTTACAACATTCATGAGGATGAAAGGGAACATCCCTTCTCTCTGTCCTTTAGCCCAGCAGGATTATCCATTGTCCAGTATGTAACCACTGTCCACAGGTATATCTTCAGGGAATCCACCAGGTCTGGAAAAGAAAATAAATAACGGACAGAATCACTGACAGAAAGGTAGACAATTCTTCACACTTTGAGTGGTATGCTTGAAAGTAAATTGTCTCCTTATTATTTGATAATAGTGGTAGATTATTAGGTGCTACAACATCTGATAAAGAGCATCACAGTATGTATTCAGCCCTTAGTGAGATATAGTAGAGAAAGAGTTATAGTAAGAACTTCAAAAATTAGAACTTGTCTGCTCTTACAAGCATAATTTTCCTTAAGGTAGACTGGCAAACCTCTCTGGATTCACTGATCTTGCCAGTTTAGAAATTATAGAAATAGAACTGAATGTCTGTATCCCAGTTTTTAAATTTATTAATAATTAAATATTTTCCAAGCCTTTTGCTCATATAAGCCAGTACTTTTTTCGCTTTCAAAATTTAACTGAAAGAGAAAGCTTTCTACATAAGTTACATCATCTGGAAGCTGTCTTCTAATATTCAGCCTTAGCTGCTGTATTTCTCTGAAAAGGGTTGTCACCTACACTGTAAATCCTTTTTAAGCCAAATCACTAAGTTCACGGAATGCACATAACTCCAATTAGCTGCAGCCTGCTGGCTCAAAAGCAATTTGGTCTTTCTTTAATTACTCAGGTAAACACAGAAAAAGCTCTTTTAGCTTGCCTGAATTCACAGAACAAACAACATCCCCCACCCTATCTTTGATGATCCAAGACAATCTTGTCTTTTGATGCTTATCACTTGCTTGTTCAATAAAATGTAATTAAAAACAAAAGCAACATCTCCCTATCACCAGCCCTGAGCTGCAGTTAATTGTCAGGCTTTCCAACTTACTCTCACAGTGCAAAGCTTATTGCACTTTAGGTCACAAGACTATTTGCTTAATCTCTTTCCTTTTGGATTGACTCTTGAGTCTCACAATGGGATTTCTGCAGGTGAAATTCAGTTACAGCTGCCAGGAGATTTTTTCTCTTGGTCTTGTAGTAAGCATATGCAAAATTGAAAAGATTATGCATGTTCTTATTCAAAGGCTTAAAGAAAACCACCAAGAAATCCAGAACTATTTATGATGCTTAGCAAGCCATTTGATCGATTCATTCCGCCTTTCAAGATTAAAAAAAAGAAAACCCTAAATTATTACTTTTTATTTCAATTTAAGGTTATTCAAATTTCCCATAGAAGAAGAAGAAGGATGGAGGATTATCAAGTATAAATATGTCAAAATCCCAGTAAATCCAATCTATTAACCAGTGGAAGATAATTCAAGTACCCAGCACATTCATGCCAAGAAGCCAGTCTGAAGCTACCAAGGGCTTCAGAAACTCAATTGAGCAATGATATGGGCATGCAAGAAGTAATTATAAAAATTAATGGACTGTTATTCATCTAGAGGGTTTTTTTTTAATGTTAATGAACAAATTAGTCTTGCATGTGAGTGTAGCACATCTGTTTGTGCCTACATACAGAGAAACACATCCACATGTCACACAAGCTGGCTGGCTTGCACTTTGCAGGACATATTTGTATACATTTTATCACCGTTTCTGTAAACAGCAGTTTCTTTCAGTATGTTCCATGCTCTCTGCCTAGGACTTAATGGAAGTGTTAATTAGAAGCGCAGTAGGGAAACAATTTATGCTTCTAAACATGTCTTGTGTATGGAGTTTGAGTAATGAGGAAAAACAGGCCGGAACATTTGTATGAACAGATACTAATTACGGTTTCTGAGTGTAACATGCTCACTGCTTTTGCCAAGAGCACAGCACAGAATTATGTAAAAAGACAGATGATAAGAGATTTCAAATAACCCAAAAAGGGGTCAAAGTCACAAATTTTCATAAAAATAATTTTACACGTTTAGTTGAAAGAGGAATGGTGGCTTGCTATCATGAAACCTCATTATCATATTTAATTTTCTTCATGGTCAGTATCTACTGAAGTCTCTGTAGACTCACCCTGATGAAATTCTAAGGTATCTGTGCCAGGATTTTACCTGATCACAACTACTGTGCCTCATATGTAACTTGCATGTAGCCAAAAGCATCCTTCCACTGCCAAAAATCAAGTTCAGAAGTGCTCAGCAAAAATTCCTGCCTTGTCCTGTACTACTGGAAATAACTGAGAATCTAGCTGGTTAACAGGATAGACTTGCATATTATTCATTATAGAAAACTCACAGTGACATATTTGTAGTGATGGATAATTAACTTTATAAACCAAAGCGAGCCTAAACATGAAAGTAAATTTGGTGAATAATGTCAGAATCCCAGAAGGGGGAGGAAAAAAGGAACAGTATGGAAATATTAGTAGTACAAACAACAAAAAATAAAGGACAGTAGAAAATAAAAGGCACCAACACTGCAAGTGGCTTCTTACTGCTTTCAAAGTGGCAGAATAAATACCAAGGCTAATGAAGAGTATAGTTTGATTATTTACCACCTGGTTTCATTTCGTTTTTTTTTTTACTGGAGTTCACTGTACTTCATATATCACACACAGCTGGAGTGGAAAGTAAGAATATAATTTTCTGCTGCTTAAGTACAGTGTTCACTATAAATTGAAAACTTTCAGCTTGCTTTAACTTTCTGTACAGCCAGACAAAGTGATCAACTGTTCAGTCATCCAGGAATACAGTGGGTTCCTTCAGAATTATATTTTCTTTTTAGTTGTCTGGTCCCTGTTAACTGCTTTTATTGAGTAGGGTGATACAGGCTTTTCTCTTTCCTTAGACCTGTAGTCAAATACATGATTATTACAACTAGAAATAACACAGATTACCTTTAATTTTTGCTATGATTCTTTATTTTTGTAGGGTATAGTTGACATCATCAGAAACCTCTAGCTAAAAGTGAAATAAAATTTAAGATATAGATGCAGTGTTTGCCTATTTAAATGCATACATACATATGCATATATAATGAATGAACACTATAGTATTGTTAATAACTCTGCACACTATTTTTTTCTGCTTGGGTACAGCAGTTATATTTTTCAAATTTGCTCACTGTCCTGTTAACATTGAAGCCAACAGTGAAACCATTGGCCAGATTTGGACCAGCTAAAAATTACTCTGAGGTCCCATTAAGGAGTTTGTTATCTTGCTTGCAAGGAGGCTAGATGAATTTAAACATTAAAATTTTGCATATGGAACTCACAGGAGGCCCTTGAAGAGCAAGACACAAATTAAATGAGGTTAGGGTTCCTGGAATACTTGATTTCAATACTTCAAAGGAAGGTCTGGGTCCAGAAAATAAATTGAAAGATGGAGGGCAATGAAAGCAGAATTTCAGGGTTAAAGTCTGAAAAACCAGCAATCTCTGCTTGGAGCCACATCTAATGTAATTTCCTACTGAGGGTACAGTTTGCCAGTTTGGGAGAATTCCCATATCCTACTATGCATAAGTGCTCATAAGTCTTGAAAGTGTTCCCTTTCCTTTTCCAGCGGTGATGAAAGGCAGACAGCAGATGACAGAAGCAGGTGGACACTGTCAACAGTAGATACTGAAGCTCTGTGGTTTGAGGAAAGAGAGAAGATGGATGGATAAAACAGACAGATAAGAGCATTAAATGAAACAAAAGATAAAACCCAAGGACAAACACAGGAAAATAAGCTGATCGTGAAATGTTGAATGTCAGAGTAAGAAAAAGGAATTTATGTCCTTTCTATTGGTCCGTCTTTCCAGCTTCTGGACCCAGGTTCTAGGGTTTTCATATCTAAATTTTGTTTTTTGTGAATTATTAAAATACTGAAATTCATCTCACCCCACTGCTGACATTGATAAGGTAGAAGGGTACACCAGCACTACTCACCTGTTTCCCAGCTAGTCAGTGAAGAGAAATGGGCATTTTTAAGGCATGATTAATCTGCCTTATTTTAGGCATTTACATCAGCAGGAGACAAATTGTGGCATGGAAGTGCCTTCTTTTCTGCATTGCCTGCACCTTTCTCACATTACTGCTCCATGCACAAGCAGCTACAATAGATCAGGTTACTTAGCTCTTTACTACCTTTGCATTTAAACTGTTTGGTGGCTTGTAATAGTTGACTGTGAGTAGCTGAGGGTTTTGGCTCACTGTCAGCATTTCTCTAAAGTTGGTTTAGTCCCAAGATATTTTTTGTTTTTCCATTCCCTGGGCAAAATGAAGCACTCACAATAAAGGTATGTTTCAGGTACACCGAACGTTCTAAAGAGAACTCTGGTTTTAACTTTTATCAGCTCATAAACATTATTACGGCACCTGTAAAATATGTAAGAAATAAAATCTTTTTTAAATTGAGGAGACATTCTACTGTCTTTTGAAATGTCTTCTTTGTTCTTTGCAACTGTATGGCAAATGCAACTTAATTTTGGCTGGACTTAAAAAGTATTTTTGGCTAGTAAAAGATCCACAGAAGAAAAAAAAAATGACCAACTCTAATGGCCAGATTAATCATGCCTTTTTTTTCCCTTCCCAATCTTGATCCCTTTTTTGCAAAGCTCTCAGTTGTATGTCTGTGAAATGATTGCTTGACCTTGCTGTGAGCCATGGCCAAGTGCTGTGCACCAATTTGCCTGTGCAGGAGCTGGCAGCCAGGCTGGCTGCAGAAGGTTTGTGTGGAGGAGCCCAGAGCCCTGCTGGGCAAGGGTGCTCATTGCAGGCTGGCAGAGGGCAGGAGAACAGGCGTGCTCAGTGCTAGCAAAAAACAGATTCTGTGAGTTCATCGCGAACCATCCCCTCCCCTGCTGTACTTGCAGTACACTTTGGACTGTTGCTGAGATGTGTGACACCTGTAGCTGATGCTTAGAAGGAAAGCCTACAGGTCCTTCCCTTGGAAGGAAAGGCTACAAGTCCTTCCCTTAGAAGAGAGCAAATGCTGTGCTGGGGCAATGGCAGTGGGCTGGGGAAGAGGAGGAAGCTGTGGGAGTGCAGTGGGAAGCCCAGACTGTGGTCCAAGCACACAGCAAGGAGGAAACACATTTGGTGTGAACCCAGGCAGAAAGACCCACCAGTGAAGAGCCATATGACAGAGTTTAGGCAAAGATAAATGTCGCAGACATCTTTTTATTAAAATCCTTTCCTTAGGATTTTTTCCTCCTGAGAAGCTGAGAGGTATCAGGAACAAAATGTAAGCAATGGTTATCTGCTGCTGTGGAATGCAACAGGGGGATCTTTGATTGGCCCATCTTGGATGTTTATAATCAATGGCCAATCACAGCCCAGCTGGCTCAGACTCTCTGTCCGAGCCACAAACCTTTTTTATTCATTCCATTCTATTCTTAGCTTAGCTAGCCTTCTGAGATTGAAACCTTTTCTTCTATTCTTTTAGTATAGTATTAATGTAATATATATCATAAAATAATAAATCAGCCTTCTGAAATATGGAGTCAGATCCTTGTCTCTTCCTTCAACATAAGACCCCTGTGAACACCATCACAGATAAATACATAGATATGACTTGTCTCCACGAGCAGCTGACTGCTCTGGAAAACTAAGCATCTTTATTAAGAGATACAATATGGGGTATTTCTTTCTATTTATTCTAATCCTAGTATTCTTTGGCAAATCACTTGTATTTCTATTCTTTGCAAACAGGACTGAGATGTCATTCTTTTGCCCATACTTTGCCTCTAACTGTGTCTGCCAGGTAAATACCATAATGGCTCATTCTTTGTGTTGAGTCTTGGGCTTCCCCAGTTTTGCTGGCACTCAGATGTTATTAGCATAATGTATTTTTAGTGAACTCTGTCAGCAGAGCACTGTATGGCTAATCAAGTACTCGTTGGGGATAAATGGTAGACTTAATATTCTTATCAGGCTACTGGGGCTTAGAAGTTACCGACCCTTGTTCCACTTATATCAAAGCCACTTACAATGCTACTAGCTTGTAGCAAATTCATTTTCTGTTCATGTCTGCTTGCCTATGATGGTGCCTAGGAACAGAAAACAGAAAATGGGAAATGGAAAGGAATGAAGGCCCCTGTTGCCTGAGGTCTTAATGCTATTGCAAGATATTGATCACATGAGATACTTCAGCCTAATCCTCACAGTTTCACAGGCTTTGCAAAAATGTTTCTCATAAGCACATTCTCAATTACATTTCAACCTTACTGATTCAGAAACTCTATTCTTTAAGAGGATCTATTTAATAACAGCAGTAGCTGCCAATTAAACTACGGATTTTATTAATTTTCTCTAGTGTTTAATCTTGTCTGCTGTTTTTGTGAAAGCGGGATAGTCTAGGTCAAGGTACCACCATGGATCAAACCCAGGAGCTGCTTCCCTTGGTGCTCTGCCTTTTCCCTGGGAAAGATCAGGACTGACTGGAAGGGCAGTGACATCTGCCCAAGATGAAAGTCATCATGTGCTGCCTGCTGTGTCCTGCTACATTTTCCCATTTCTGGGAGTTTCCCCAGTCCTGCCATGGTTTCCCCATTTCTGCCATTTCTGCTTCAGCTCTGGCTGGGCTCCTGGATCCTGCAGCACAGCAGAAAGGAAACCCCACCTGCACTTGCAAAGGGGATGTCACTGGCCAAATCACCTTTACTGATGTGTGTTGGGCAGCAGATTAGGCATGAGATTTATTTTTCCTCTGAGAAGAGAAAGCACAGCCAAACGCAAAGCAAGCACAGCAAAGGCAAAACATTATTTTTCATACTAAAATGAAGAATACTAAAGGAAGAAATTGCACAGGCTGACACATACACAGAGATCACTAAAAAGAAAAATTCACTTAGTGGACAGCCACTAGGAATAGTTTAAAAATGGGAAAAACGAAGTGCCTCACTTATTCTATAACTTTGGTATTATTTCTTGGAACAAAAGAAACTGTAGTTTTCTACTGTTCTGAGATTTTAGGCCAACTAGTGGTTGTTCACAATTCTTCTGTGGTAGATCCAGAACATCTGCTGCCTTTCTGGATGGGAGAAGTGTTTGTGCATCTGTATGTGTGACTCTCTGTGCATTTTTGGTCATGCATATATGTGCCTTCATCTATGACTCTGCATGTGTGCCCAGGTTTGTGCATGTATCTCTGTGTGTTTTCCAAAGCTTGGGCTCTGTCCTTGCAGTTGCTTGTGTGGGATAACAGCAGCTCACATAGAGAATTTTTGCTAATGTCTTGCCACAATATGGTTTTGCTCTATTCCAAAGTCAATCTTTCAGTTTATCTGAGCTTCAGTGAAATTTAAACTGATAAATTTTGCAGAGAAAATGGTTCTAGGCGCAAATATTTCGGATGTGTCATGATGAGGATTTTTTCATGAGACCTTTTTAAAATCAGTTGATTGATCACCAGGTGACTTAAGGTAGTTAACACAACAGCCTGCTTAAAGGCTAGAGGACAAGACACACATTTCTGCTGCAGACTCTGGATGTTTCTGCTTTGTCCTAAGCAAATATAATGTTAAAAAACCTGGCAAATTTTCAAATATTGATTGTGTTGCTGGTGAATGTAAGTTTGACTCTCCTAAAGAGAAGTCATTCCTTTGAAGGATGGGAGAAGCATAGCAGTAATTGTCCAGTTAGCTTTTATCCAGCACTATTTGCTGCTGTTAGTTATACAGTAATCAAATAAATGTCCTAGTGCTCTAAAGGTAAGGACACTTTAGGAGAAATCTTAAAGATTTCTGAGAATTAAAGAGACAAAAATTACATACTTGTAAAGTGTTCTGTCTTAGAACTATTGCTTCATCTGATCTTTGTCTTGGTTTATGTTAGTGAAAAAATTTCTATACAGCTTTAAACCTGATTTTATCTAGAAGTGAACAAAACTAAAGGAAACTCAGTTAAAAGGGATATTTTAAGTTAACAGTGAATATTTAATGAGATTTATCAAAGCCATGGTAAAGGTATTTCATTTCTTTAGATCAATCTTTTTGAGTGATCTCCACCAGACAAACTAGCCAAACTTTTCTAAAGTTTATTGAGCAAGCCACCACAGGATAAAAAAAGTTAAAGATTCAGTGACTTTGAAATAACTGTGCATGCTACTATCCAAAGCAAATAAGTCAGGTAACTTACTCAGATTTTTTTGTAGGGTAAACTTTTGCAAGTTTTGAAAACTTGAGAAATTTCCATGGAGTAGCTAGCACGTCACGAATGCCTAGTCTAGCTTACTGCACAGTAACTAGTATCTTGAATTAATCAGAAAATTTCAATTTTTATTTTAACACTTGTTGGTTTTCCAAGTACTGCAGTCAGTATAGAATGTTTTGTTTTGATACAAGGGACTAACTGATCTTTTCTCTTCTCTTCTCTTCTCTTCTCTTCTCTTCTCTTCTCTTCTCTTCTCTTCTCTTCTCTTCTCTTCTCTTCTCTTCTCTTCTCTTCTCTTCTCTTCTCTCTTCTCTTCTCTTCTCTTCTCTTCTCTTCTCTTCTCTTCTCTTCTCTTCTCTTCTCTTCTCTTCTCTTCTCTTCCTCTTCTCTCTTTTCCATTTGACTCTGTGCTGCTTTTATAGATAAAAAAATATATTCATAGTATAGGTTCAAGAATCATGATCTCAGGAAGTTAAAAAATATTTAGAATAGTTGTGGTGTTTGGCTATTCTCTTTCATAGTTGTTGAGCTTTTAGAAATAGTAATATTCCTCACAGAAACACTTTTCCTTTATTGATTATGTGACATTTGGGGAACAAAGAAAATAATTACTTACAATTGAATCATGCCTTCCACCCAAATGATTCCTCAGTTTTTCACCAGTTTTATACTGTGTTATGGTAGAAAGAGAAGAGAAACAATTCTAGAGAAGCAATTGCCCAAGGTAAAGGCCAGAAATAAACTCAGACATTTATACCTTTATTTCAAAAGACTGCAGTGTTGCATTTTTTGTGGTTCCTGTTGACCATGGTGGCAGCATCTGCCCTCCTGGGGAAAGGAGGGAATTTTACTTACGCAAAAAACTTCTGCTCTCCAGTCCTGACTGAAATCCTGTGGCTGCATGTAAGAATCATGGAGCATTCATTAAACACATTTAAAAACAAAAAGAGTTTTAGTGTGCTGGAAAAGTGGGTGTTGGCTGCCAGCTGCCCTTGCAGGATGTTGCTGGTCTCTGCCTGTGGAGGGGAATTCCATCCCAGAGCCTGGTACCAGCAGGACCAGCCTCCACCCTCTCTGCACACCTTGGCACAAAACACTATTCCCCCTCCTCATCCTGGGCTGCCAGTTCCCCCCAGGGATCAACTGTACCTGCAACTTTGACGGGATTTCTTATCTTCAAAGCACTGCAACATCCTAAATTTATTTCTAGAAGCAATGCCTTTCACTTAGTCACATCTTCCCAAGCATATGTGCCAGAGGTTTATTGTTCCCTTTCATGGCAGGTGAAGTATTCAGTACTTAGCTAGAAGTAATTATCTTTCATCTTTAAAGCATTCACTATAAGTCTGTTTCCAAATCATTCTTACCTTTCTTCCTAAAGTGTGCTGCATTAAATTTTTTACCCACTCTTTCCCCTCAGATAGCATTAAAAACAAATTTAAAATATTTCCTGATATTTCAAATGCAAAATATATAAAATGGGAAACAACTGAGTTTAGCTTATAATTTTTGGTATTTTGGTATGCCCCAACTTTTCTATAAAGACTGCATATGATGGTTTAAGAGTACAGTTTGCAGATTGGGTAAATAGCTGCTTGGGCTGGAGCCTTTCTTCATTTTCAGGGACTTCCATTTTTCCTCATTAGCATGTATCACTTCAGGAAGATATCCTGCAATTCCCATGCAAGGAGAAATATGTTATTTCTTCATAAACATGCAAAAAAGGGACAACAAAGCCACCTGAACACATGCATTAGGTCTTTCCCTGCCACCCCCTAAGCAGTAGTTTTCAGGAAAATGATGTTTTGCAGGTTGTACACAAAGAAATATCTTTCAAAATGGTTGTCTTCTTCAATTTTCAACAATACAAGTGATGTTACCAACTTGCTTTCAGGAGGTTATTTTAGAAGGACAAGCAATTTTGCTATTTTCCTTAAACCACTGGGAGATAGACTTTGTGATAATCTCCTGGAGAAGAGATTATGCAACCACTCCTGCTGATTGGTGAACTTTTGGCTATTATAAATAATGGCAAAAAAATTATTGTTTCAGTAAGGGTCACACTGCAGGAAGACAGAAGGGTTTGGGTTGAAAAATTTTCCAGTGAGGTGATGTGACCACTAAAAGCAGAGGGTTTGGGCATGTGCGTGTTCAAACATGCACATTCCTGCAGAGTAGAAGGAACACGGAGAAAACAATGGGAAGGTTTAAGCAGACAAGAAAATAAAAGAAAATATTTGGGAATTGATATTTGTTCGTGCCCTCCACTTCTGGAAAAAGGGGTTGGAGTTTTTTGGTGGTTTTTAATAGGGCTACTTTAAGAAATTTAGCTTCTTTTTTTCTTATGTTAGAATTTTTGAATAATAAAACAAGCATTGCAAGCTTACTCTGTAATTTGAGCCATGCTAAATCTTTGGTGTAGAGTATGTGACAATTTTTGGTTTAGAGAATAGATTTTAGTGAACGCTTTTACCTGTAAATCTTCCAACAAAAATTGTTCTTCACTTAAAATGAGTGGAATGTTGATATGAGAGTTTGTATGTCTTGTGTATGATAAAAGGATTGAATTCCAACTTTAGCTTGCACATAAAGCTTCAACTGGCACCTCCACAATGCATGTCCTAAATTCTGTTTGATGTGTATATCAATGTCCTTCAAATACCACAAGCTAAGAAAACCACTGCAAGCTGCCAGGTTTTAAAATTGCCTAGTGCTGGCTGACTGATTAAAGCTACCTTGTCTCTCTGCTGCTATCATTTATGCTATTTAAAACCTGGTCCCTTTTTCACTCCCTGTTTTCAGTGCTATTATCCATCTATCCTGTTTGACTGGGAAATAATCAACATGAGAAATTCCTTTCATGGCAGATGGGTGGGTTTTTTTCAACTATTGCTGTGAGTATCAAGAAGATTTGGCAGTGGATTTTTTTCTTTTGTGCTTGAAAAGATGATGTATACAGCTCTATTTATATATTTTATGTATGTTAATTCTTGCTGTTGTTAGCCGGACTTTATGTTCAGTAATTGGAATATTTAAATAGAAACAAAACATTTAAACAGAAAAACAAAGGTTTACAAAGAACCAAGTTGTAATCAAATGGAATATTAAGCAGAATGTAGGGCGAGTTGCCCAGCTGTAACTGTTGAAAACTATACTTTCCTATATGGAAAGAAAAGGTCATAAATAAACATATATAAAAATATATATTTAAGTATAAAATAGAGTAATATTGCATATGAAGCTTTTCATTTAATAGGCAATTAGAGATTTTGGCACTTATGCTGTGGGAGGTTGAAATGTGCATTCATCACAAATATTGCTCCCTTCTCAAACACCAGACTGGTCCTCAAATGTGGCCACATCTTGCATCTCTTAGGAGCCATCCCTCCAACTACAGCCTTGCTAACTTAATAAAACATGACAAGTACACAGCCTGGTTAACACGTTTGAAATAATGTCACAGTGCACATGAAATATCACAGAGAGAAGCACAGAGTCACATGGGCAAATTCTCCATGGAAGTCTGGATTTGAGGTATTTAAGGGTAAATTTTGGCAGACCAAGGGAGTTGTTCATCTTAGGGTGTAGCTACTGGGAGCTCTTGTTAAGATATTAAATACTCTTACTATCCAAGTTACCAAAGAGAAAATATTCTTACATGGCATATCTGTTAGAGGTAAAGGGTGGGAAGGCCAATTCTTTAACAGCTCTTTAAAAATGTTGAAATCATATTCTGGAATATTTTGATGAGCTTACATGAGTGCATTCCTTAAGATTCACAATTCATATCTGGTATTTGACTGCTATTTTTAGAGAAGAATTTAACCCAGAGTTTTCGACTGAAGTGACTTGTTGCATTCACTGCAAACAACAAGGTTGTGCCTACACGGTTGAGTTTTTTTCTTGTTTTGTTTTGTTTTGGTTTTGTTTTATAAAGTCAACATCACTAATATATCAACCTGAGACCCCAGATGTTCTGGACTTAGAAAAAAAAAGGTCTTTTTAATCTTACTTACATAAAGTATTCAGATCAACACCAATGACAAAGATCATGATGAAATAACAGTGAGCATCCAAAGTCTCGTTACTGCAAGAAATTAATTGTAATCTCCACAACAAACTCTGCACTGAAGGAAGCTCATTTTAAACTTTCCTTCTGCGAACTTTTCATGTACTCAGACACATGAACTTCCAGGGAAGAGGCGTGAGATGAGGTTAACAAGAGGGGGAGTGAAAGTGGTCCATGAATGGGCCTGTATATTAGAAGAAGGTTACTCAAACAACGAAAATGTTAAAAAGCTGTCTAAAGTCTAAAGAAATGTTTCTTTTGCTCTGTGCAACTGATGAAAAAGACACTAAAGCCGCAAACTTGATATGCAGCAACAGTAGAATGCATCTCTAAATATATGAAAGGCACTGGGCTGAAACTGGACAAAGCCTTTCAAAAGTCTCACCTTTCAGTTTATTCCCAAGGGGATTGCTGTTTCAGAAACTGAAAGATACTTTTCCATATTAAAAAGCCTTTTTTAAACTAGCGTCTTAGTTTATTGTTGACTCATTCAAGTGGCACCCAATAGAGCAACTGAATTTTATTTGGAAACCCACTTAGGGCTTAACAGTTTTGGCAGTATAACTTTCCTCTGGCTTTGGGAGATTTTTCTACAGCTTTTTGCCATGTAAATGTGCCCACTGAGTGATTCAGTGGGAAATTTCCATGAGAATGCACCCTGACAGCAAGAGCCATAGCTATGTCCCAGCATACACTTTCACACAGGATAGGCTGAAAAGCACACTGGGAATCACTAAGCATGCAAACTGATTATTTAAACCTTTTACTTTCTGCATTAGATTTTTCAAGGTGAGCATTTGTTTCTAAGTATACCTTGTCAGTTTTAGCCACCAATGGTTTGAAGACATTTTCCCACTGATACTGTCTTGATTGATACACACTTAGGGCTTTTCCCACATAGAACTTCAATGACATTTTCTCTACTGCTCATGATTGTCATACTTTGTTCTTAAACAGTAGGAAGTCTGTGGTTTTATTTCCTCCAAGATAACAGCCTTTCTATCATTTATGTCTAAGCCTGAAAAGTTTCTTTCACACTGTCTGGTAGTTAATAGAGACCTGTTTCTTCTAGCTGATTAATTCTGCCAGGCTTTTAAGAAGCTAAATGCCATTTAAATCTTATGTGGTTTGAGAGTATACGTATTTTTAGAGTTAGTTTCAGTTTCACTTCCTTCATGATGCCTGATATTCTAGTTTTATCTCGCTGAATAGACCTACTTACATGAGCAAATTTTCATAGGTGGGAGTTGGATACTGGCTCTTTTGGGATTAGACAACTTTGGATATAATTGTGTGAGGAGGGATGGGGAGCTGGAAGAACTGACAGACTGAACTGGCTGAGAATTACTGAATGCTGGGGACAGAACTGAACATTGTATTTGGGGTCAGAATGGGTTGTCTGGAATATGATAGAGAAATTTGTTTTGAAACCAACTGATTAAGAAAAAGTGGTTTTGTCAAGGATCCTTTGAATAGTGATTTTGGGGTTTGGGCTAGCAGAGTTTGGGGGAGAATGACAACCTTATTTTGCATTTTATTATTAGGAGGAAATGAGTGGCATTGACTGGGCAGCAATTTGTTGGCTATGGTACATGAAGTTATGATGAAACAAAATTTTTTGTTTGTTTTACATGGGAATGGTTTGCAAGGTGGAAACAATTGGCATAAACTCAAGAGCCAGGTATTTCTGGTGCTCTTCAGGTGAATATAAATAATTTTAAAAAGTTGGGTTTTTTTCTGACTGCAGAATAGTTCATATTGCTTTTTGTTCTTCTAGCAAGCTGTTCTTTTTCTGCCACTCCTGATGGTTTTCCTGCTGTTTTGTTCACTGTCAGAACTACTTAGCCAAACCTGTATCAAGGTGTGGCCTGTGTTTTACATAACATGGCTACTGACGCAATTCTAGATTGTGTATGTGTTAAAATACATCAAATGCAAACAATTTGTTAAAAACACATGCCTAACCTACTTGAGACTGAGAAGTTAACAGTAACACTATGGAATGCCAAAGAACATTCTGCAATATGAGAAGGAGGGGACCTTCAACAGTATATTCCTTTCAATATCATTCAGGCATAAGCCAAAGGTGTCTGTCTATCCTCAGGAGATCAGGATTTAGATACATTTGGTTCAAGTGTTTCTCTATTCAACCATTTTTGCACATCATTCATGCAAATCTTAAAACGTTTTCAGCCAAGCATGAATGTTCTCTTTGTTATTGTTGCTAAAATCGGTGCAGCAATGTTCAGCAGAGTAATGCCTGCATAAAAGTCACTGAAGTGTTTTCACTTAACCTTGTAGGAACCACAGTTGAAATCCTACATGCATGAATTTCAAATTTGAACTCCAAGGTCTGAGACTACTCACTTTGAATGCTTCTTCAGTTCTTTATGGAAGTGGAATTAATATTTGGACTCAAGTGCAGAAATTAAACTCCATTTGCTGTTCAGACATGTCTGGATCCTTTGTATTTTTATTTGGTCAATGTCCCTTTCTCACCACACTAACAATTCTAATTTGTCACCTCACTTGATTTTAAGAAATTGTTTCTACAAACATGATTATTAGATAAGTGACACATTTACACTGATCAAAGTATCTGTCAAAATGTGTTGTCATGATGACAGTAAGGCCAGAGAGCTTTGTGAGACAGAATTAGATATTTTATGGTGTTTTTGAGAGTGGCCACAAAGGCATCCTGTGACATTGTATATTTGCTTTGTGGGTGTCTTTTTGTTTGTTTTGTTTTTGATGGATTTTGGTTGTGGGTTTTTTTTTTTTTTTTGTTTGTTTGTTTGAGGGGGAAAAAAAACCCTGCTATGCTTTCAGGCATAAAACACATAACACAGCCTGGAGTAAGCTTTGTCTAAGGCAAGTCATTCTGTTGCTGAGCTTTTAGCCTAAGAAATTGCCCAGTGTTAGAGAGGGATTCCCTGGGATCCAGTCCAAGAGGGGGCATTGATATGCCAGTTAATTTTTTATTCTGAGTATTAGTTGCACAGCTGAGGAGAAAGACCCTCATTTATGTTTGCTTCTAATACTAAAAAAATAGAAACTATGTGGTACTTTGTTCTGGTGAACTTTTTTACAGTAGTTGTTGCCAAACCACACAACTAATAAATAAGCAACGGAAAAGAAACATTTTGTTAATGAAAAGATGTGCTACAAAGTGTCACTAAAATGATGCCTCAGCAATGATGAATTTTGTAGTACCATGTCCAAGGACATAAATTTTGCTTTCAACATTTGCAGATTATTTGGAAGCTCTCATTTCCATTGTGACTTTAGTATTCTGAGTGTTGTTGCTTCTGTTTGATTGTTGCTTTTTTGTTACCAAAAAAAAGTCTTTAAAATGGGCTTTATTTCAACTGTGTTTCACTGTAAGTGATACATTCTTCTCTTGTGAGGATACTGACAATGAACTATTCTTTGGGGTTTTTTTTTTAATAACAGCAGCTCGATTTCTGTGCATTGACAGAACACTAGGATGAGCATTACTATGGCAGGGCAGATTAAAAAGAAATTAGATTGCCAGTTGGATTTTGAAGTTTGGTTCTTCTGCCCTTCCTGGATTTTTCAATCGTTTTCTTTGCAACATTTATTTTGTTTAATACTGTCCCTAGGTGGTTAATCAGCTTGTCTTCCTGCCCTCTGCATTCTCTTCCAGTGAACATTTGGCTTCCAACCAATCCTCTTCTCCAGTAGTAAATTACCCAATTTTGTCTATTTGCCTAAGGGTACACTTTATTATTTTTTTTCTTTTCCTTTTGTCCAATGAGCCCCAAAGAAAAAAAATTTATTTCCTTCTCTCACTGATGCCCTGGTAATACATTCCTACCCTTATGATTTTCAGTCCAGGAAATGTAGCCTAGTTTGATGCTTTTCTTCATAATAACAAACTGTTTAGCAGAAACAGATATTTCTGATTTTCTATTGCTCCCATCAGAGGTATTTGCATAATCAAAATTTATTTTGGGTAGGTCTTATAATAATAAATTTAAAATTACTTTTTTTCCTAATTGGAATGGGCAATAATTTTTTAATACCACATGTAAACCTTAAAAGGAATAATAGTGTACATTTTAAGTGACAATTTTTTAATCACTATTAAATTGATAGAGAATTTATAGACCAGTTGTAAATTCATTAAGTAAATCTACTGGGTCAATGAGCCATAAACCTAAGTGTAGTTCTTAGAGGTATTTTATTGTGTTGCTCTCTCAGAATCACAGAGGGGGTCAGGTTGGAAGGGATCACGATCGGTCATCGGGTCCAACCTCCCTGCTCAAGCAGGGTTATCCCAGACCACATGGCACAGGATTGTGTCCAGATGGTTCTGGAATATCTCCACTGAGGGAGGCCTCCACAGCCTCTCTGGGTGGTCTGTTCCAGTCTTTGGTCACTGCACAGTGAAAAAGTTCTTCTTCATGTTCATGCGGAATTTCCTGTGTATCCATTTCTGCCCATTCCCTCTTTTCTTATTAATTGGCACATATAGTTTTCCTCTCTGAAAAAACAAATACTACAATTAAATCTCTGCTGAGAGTATTTTGTGAAACCTTGACGTGCTAAAAGAATGGGTGTTCTTTATTTTGCAGCTTGAGTACTATTTCCTGAGTATGGTGGATCTGCCGTTGGAAATTCACTGTACCGAAGGGTGGAAGAGGAAGAAGGCGTGGGTAGCTTGGTATGTGCATGAATGAAGTGGGTTGCAGGATCAAATCCGCAAAAGAGCTCAAGGAAAGGTTTATAGTGGGGAAGAAAGCAAAGAGAACAGAGTTATGTTCAGATCCCTCAGGCCATATCCCTCTTCAGGGAAGTAGCAGGTGGACCTTCTTACCTATTTTGTGTATGCACTTTCCATCCTTTGTGTTTTTTTCTACTTCAATAGTATCTGGAGACCTTTAAGATTAAGTTGCAGCTGCACTCTGCTCGCTCTAGATGAGCCACTGAAGAACTATTTCCTCGTAAACCTTGGCCCTGTAAAGCAGAGTGTTTGCCCAGACTCCTTGGAGGTGCAAACCTCAGTGATTTTAATGGAGCTGCTAGCCTAGAGAAACAGGCTTCAGGCACTCTATGTGGGATCTGAAAAGTGGAGAGAAAGGACTGGGAATGAAGAAAAGCAGAAAAAAAGGCAGAATGACTGTATAATGCAGGGTATATATTCATAGTTGTGTAAAAGTAACAGCAGAAGTAATTACAAAAGAAACAGCAACTTGTAGAGACAAACCTGAGCAATCTTCAAGCTATAAATCTTCGAAGTGATAACTTTGCCTTTATTTCCTTCACATTCCCTTAAAGTAAAAAGAAGACAACACTTCTTGGCTATTCATAGTGGGAAATCTTGTACCATCTGATGGCTACTGTATGATTCAAATAATAATGCACTGTCTGGGACAGCAATTGCAAGAGATCATTGTATATTTGAGTTTAACTTTATATGACCTCAAACAGCTTTCAGCAAAAGCAGCAGAATCTGTAAAGACAGATTCCACACCAGAAAGAGTGTAGACAAACAAACCAGTACCAGAGCACAGTGATTCATAGAACCATGGCATCTTGTTGCATCTTCATCAAAACTAAAAGAGCTACAGAGGAAAAAAAGCAGAGGAAAGACAACCCTTATGAAAAATAAGAGCAGCAATAAGAAAGCAGGATGAAAAAAAATGAAGCATTCTTTAAAATAAACTGCAGCACACATATATATACAGAGGGTAGAAAAGATGTGACACACAGGCTTTTAAGAAATAGACAAGGAATAACAAATGTGCAGTGTTTTGCCCTCAACAAATTAATTTGTCAGGAGCTTGAAGAGTTCTCGTGTTTTGTGGGGTTTTTTTTTTTTGTTGCTTTTGGTTTTGTCTTTTGGAAAGAAGGTTGTTTTCACAGAATTCTCTATGTGTGCATAACAAGTCATTTAAATCAATGTTCGACATTGTCTTTAGGCAATTATTTTCTCTGCTATTTGTCAAAGGTAAGAAGTAAATTCCAAGCAGTTTTGAACTGCTGTTTTGTTGTAATTATCTTCCCTTTTTAAAAAGATACTGTGATTTATGATGCAAAATGAGTGCTTCAGGGTTACATTCTGGCATTCATTATGTCAAAGAAAGAAACAATTAAAACCCAGGTACATAAGAGAGTGGTAGATGCAGGAGCGTGCAGCGCAGCCTGAAATTAATTTGAAAATTGAAGATTTATTAAATGCACTTTGTGTACTTGAAGGCAGCATTAGATCTATTGGCTTCCATCTGAGCACAAATGTCTGCCTCTGCTAAAAATTTTAAACTTTGCCCCCATTGTTTGAACAGCCTTGTGAGAGTGTGTGTGCCTGTGAACAGTTTGTGTGTGTGTGTACACGTGCATGTGTGTGTGCTCTGCTCCCTGCCAGCCAGCAAAGGATCAGATTCCTGGGATACAAGAAGGTTAATGGTGCTCCACTAAGTGTGGCTCAGGGGGAACAACATTAATATTGTTGTCCAGAGACGTGAAAAAATGTGCAGCAATAAGAGATATCTTAAAAGTAGTAATTGAATCTGCTCTTAGGGTTATGTTTTTGGAGTTTCTCCGTTTGGAAGGAACCAGCTGTGTGATTTCCATTAATATCCCGTAAGAATTTTTACAGCTTCTGGACTACTGCTGCCATAAATCCCACTGGAAACACTTTAACTGTACCTGTCATCAGCATCTTAGCCTATAATATCCATGCTAGTTTGTTTTCCCCACTTGACATATCTTCTCTGGAATTCCTGGTACATGGAACCACTGTACAGTGCAGTCTTGCAAAAAATTAAGGAGGCC
Source organism: Molothrus aeneus (assembly GCF_037042795.1). Lineage (NCBI taxonomy): Eukaryota > Metazoa > Chordata > Aves > Passeriformes > Icteridae > Molothrus > Molothrus aeneus. Next base: position 9,278,058 of record NC_089647.1, read on the forward strand.
ACAGATTTCCTTTAATTGCCTTTACTTGAATATTAGAGTATTAATTTGGAGCTTGGGGGCATAAAATCAGTCAAGAAATTATTTTATTTTTTAAAAAGCTTTATTTCAGAATAAGGATTTTTGTGGATTTTTTTGCTTGTTTTTGTTAAGAGATGAGAACAATAAATAGCTTGAAAACTGCCTTTTTCTGAAATGCTCAGCATGTTAGGAACATGGGGAAGTATTCACAAAGATTAGTTTTAGTTTAAGGGACTAAACTCTAATTTGCAATAGATCTTCTAGAGACAGGTGGGAATAAATAAAAGCAAACCCTATTTTGACTGAAAGGAGGATCCGCTCTCTCTTTTTACACTCTCACTCTCTTTCTCCTCCCATTGAATACAGAGTTTTCTTAGGAAGATCTTCTCTCCAAAAATGTAGTCAATTATTTGTTGAAGATGACTTTGCCTGAATTGGTGGAGCAGGACCCAAGGACTTCTGAATCTGACTGTGTTATTGTACTACTCTGTTTTGATCTAATTTCAATGAGAGTATGGGTTGTGATCTTCCTATTGATGGTGGTCTCCATTCTGTATTATACCTTACCCTTCTAAACGTCTGTGATTTAGGAGAGAAACTTATTGTTTAAATATACCAGTCAAAAATAGCACAATACTTTTCTGCTGACAAGTACCCTGAAGATGTTTTGGATACTTTGGAAAGCAGTCAAAAGAAAGTACACATGCATTTAAAACATCATCATGATTCCCTTCTCCACACAAGTCATCACTCGAATAATTTTGTGCACTTCTGTACATCTTATCATTAATTTTTGATGGGTACAGCTGGTAGCCTGCACATTTATGTACACTTGAATCCATTACTAATCAGTATAAATTCACTGATTATACAAGTTGCTTTTCACAAACTCCAGGACAGCTGGAGAGCTGATGACATCAAAATGAAACAAAGCATTTCCTTTTGATGTCAACCGTCCTGCCACAGCTTGTTGGATTGGTGTTCTGTGCTTATCTGAGCTGGGCTCCTTTTTGTCCAAGTTCTAGTGCTCTCTGATTTTCCTTATTTAAAAGAGTAGCAGCAGTAGAGTGACCCCAGAAGTCATGCTGGTCCACAATGTACTCCATATTCTAAGGTCAAGTAAGGATATTTTATTAAATCTAATAAATTTAGGTCAGATTTTTGTAAAACCTTGTCAGCGTGCAGGATACAAGAACAGCACTGCTAAATTCAATTATATCAGGCTTCCTTATTGGTGATATAAAGTTTGAATCTGCTTTTAAAGCACTGAATGCAGGCAAAGTAACTCACATCCTTCTCCTCAATTAATATTTGATTGACTGATTTCCTTACTTTGATCTTTGGTTAAGTGATACTATGTTTCATGTAGTTAGAGTTGCATAGTGAAGAGATTATTTTCATTGTAATTCAGGTCAATAAGGTGCTGGTTTGGGTTTTTTTTTTTGGCATTGTTTGACCAAGAATCTTAAGAGTAGGCTGCCATTCATCAGGCAGCACAGCTTTTCTTTCCATTGCTGGAACTCACCACGTAAAATTTATGTGTTTGAAATTAATGTTTGTATTAGATTTCCACCAAAAAGTATAAGGCAATATACCAGGAAAAAACATTTTGAAATTATATCAATTCTACATCTTTCTCTATGCTATTTAAGCATAAATAACCAAGCTCCCTTTATAAACAAATTGTTGAGCACATTCTCTATGGGACGATCAGCCTTACAGCTGGATGACATACAGATGGTTAGTGAGCCCTATTGCTCTAGTCTCTGTTCTTGTAATTTTCTTGGGTTTTTTTCTACATGTTTAAATGGTCTTCCAATATTTCCAGCCCTATGAAATGTGCCCAGGTGAGTGTATTAATTCTACTTTTGTTCATACTCGTTTGCCTCTACTCTGCTTTGAGTGAGAGAGCACCACTTCAAGCACCCCTTCATCCTGCTGCATATCTGTCTGCAGCTCAGCCAACACTTCAGAAACCCTTTATCTTTCCATATATTTTTCTGACTAAAGATAGATTTTACTCTATGTTGCTCCACCTTGCTCTTTTCATAGCCTTAGACTTGGGCTTGAGGGTTTGTCTTTCTCCTGACATCTTGTCTTGTGACACAGATTCAGAGCTTGACAGAGACACCAATTCCTGGTTGAGAATATTTTCCTACAGATTTGAAGCTCTTTATTCAATGTACTAGTCAAGAAAAGTTTAGAGAATATGAAAGTATGGAAGCCCCTAGCACAGAAAGACAGAGTTTGTTTTAATTATTTGGAAATAATTTTAATTTTTTATGGGTGGAGATATAGATGGTAATTCAAGCAGAAAATGGAAGTCGGAATCTAACCATGTTTATGCAACAATGAAAACTGAGCTTGGGTCTTATTTTCCAGTGGTGGGATCTGTCTACACAAATGAGATTTCCCTCTCAGGTTGTGTCTGTATGAATCTTAAATGAATGCCATTGCCTCACTTTTCTTAACAGATAAGCAGTTCTAGTTCAGGCTGGTAAAATTTTATTGCATATCACAAATGGGAACTGGGAAAAAAAAGATGAATACCATTCACTGAAATAATATTTACTTTGTCAGTTTGAATAACATCTGCACTTGCTGCTTCAATATTTCTACCAGTATTTGACCTCCATTTCCTCAGCTATCTCTACTGATTATGAGTTATTATTTAAGCTCTAAACACAAAAGTCTATTACTGGTTTTGACCTTGGTCATTCATGTATCTTCTATATCAAGGTCTCACACTTACCTGTCCTCTCATAAATTAAACTGGATTTCATATTTATCAGGCAGTTGGAAATACAGCTACAGCACAACTGGCTCTTGACTTTTGACAGACATTAAATAATCCATAATGAAAAAGGCAAAGTATTTACAGGAAAGACAATATGAAATATGTTCAATTATAGGAGGTCTCTGGTTTTCCATATTTACCTTTTGGATACCTTCCTTTGATTTTGATGCAGGATCTCTTGAACCAGGCAGAGGAAGCTGGGAGTCTAAGTCACCTCTCAAGAAAATGTGTCACTTTTACAGAAGCAACATTCTAGTGAAAATACACAAACAGCCAGCTAATCCTCAAAATTCAGGATCAGGTCTATGCTATTGGAAGTAGATTTTCCTGCTGTTGCTATTTCTGGGCTTGGAGGTACCTTGATAAAAAGCAGGCATCAGCCTTAGAGTCATGGTAAAAATTGTAACTATTGCACCAACTGGAATAGTCATGGAGCTATATGGCAGGAGGGCACATGGAAAGAGGGAAGGGGCCTGGGAAGCTTTCTAAACTTCTCTTTGAGGATGAAATGTGTGAAAATTTCAAAGTTCTCACCCTCAAAGAGAAGATGAAGTCGTCTTGATTAAACTGAAAGAAGGCGACTGTGGTCGTGGGAGAGGCATCTGAAGAAAGACAGGCACATAAACTCAGACATTTCAAGACAGGTCTGTACTCCATGTTTGCACTCTCCCCTCCAGGTATCCCGTGGTTTGGGTACCAGCCTGGTCACTGGTTTGAGCTTGCCCAGGCAGAGGAAGCTGGGAGTCTAAGTCACCTCTCATTCTGTTGCAGAGTGACAGGCCCCAGGGATGAAATTCCTTCCCCTCCCTTTCTTCCCAGACTTCTAGCTCCTGAAGTGGGAGAGAAACATCTGAGCAATATGAAGTAATGAGATTTGGAAACTAGCATTATTTGTCAAAAAAAATGTTTGTATCAGCTTTATGGATGTAGTTTCAGTCCTTCATACATGACAGAAGTTTATACAGTTGATAGTTTCTCAGGACAGCAGATGATAACTGCTCTGCTCTACTTGCAATATGCAAGTGATGTACTGATTAAAGCTTACCCTGAAAAATCACCTATCCTCTTTCTGAAGTTTCCTACAACAGGCTTGTAATGTTCATGTGAATGATTGAAATCCATCTTTTGAGAATGCTAATGTGATTTCATACATTAAATTGTCTCTTAATAGCAGTAAAACCGTGTTTTCTCTCATGCAGGGTTTATACATTTGCTTTAATAATTATAAGAGCAAGCCATTTCCTAGATAATTGCAAACATTCACAATTCACATTTAATTTTATGCATAAGGATGTTATAGGTACTGTAAATTTCATGCTCTATGAAAGGTTCAGTCTGATACATATCTCTTTTGCACAGCCATTGATTGATGTGCCAGAGACTAATAAATTTTGTCTGAAGACTTTGACTGCAATCTCATTCCCATTCATTTACATAAAACTTCATTTTCAGAGCAGTGTGAGAGTGCAAGTATTTCTCAGTAGCATTAAAATTACCTAAATCTGACATGGAGAGTTTCCTCCAGGAAGGTGACAGAGCAGAGGTACATGAGCACCACTGATAGGACTGAGAGGAGTCAGACATATCTCTGTGTGCTGCAACTGATTTTGTAGATAACACAACACCACCCACACAATAGGGTATAATTTGTCTATTCTAAAATTAGAGAGTACTTTTATTCTTAATCTCTGAATTCTGATGCTATTTCCAGCTGTAAAGATGTGTTGTGGTATGGTTTATGAAGTACTTGGATGCTAAGCTAAAGATAGATCAGAAAAACTACACAGGACAATTAACATTTCTGATTTCAAAGAAGGATTTTTCAGAGCATAGTAAATAAATCCTAGAGACATTTATTGGGCACTAATGATTAAAGACGTCTTTAATAATTGCTCATTATGTGAAATCTGCAAAAACCAGAACTCATAGAGGACAAAAGAAAATATGACCATGCAATTTAGACTGTCATATAATTTATGTCAAAATACCAGAAATTTTCACTAGAATTTTGTATTATTACTTTCTAGGTTTTAAATGCTTCACACTAAGAGCTTAATAATGTATTAAAATTCTTTTTATTGCAATTGTTTGGGGGGGGTGTGGGGGCAATTGATAAAAACCTTCTTCAGACACCTAGTTTTAGGTAAGTTTGACCAGGCTGAGCCCTGCAATCAACAAAGAGATAGAGGTAACAAATGAGAGAATCCTCCAAAAGTTCATTCACCACATTTATATTAGGCCTAGGGTAGTTTAGCAGGTAAAATCTCATGTGACTCTACTGAATATGCTCAGAGAGTACCTTTAGAGAGAATGCTCATTTTATTAGATTCCCTCTTCTCTGGAAACAGCAATATCTGCCATGGTCCAAAATACTTATTAATACAGAAAACCTTCAGAGAGAATAGCAAGAATAATATAATAACTCAATATTTACTAATATAATAGTATGTAAATTATTATCTGAGTTATTAGAAGTTAAAAGTTGGTATGAAAAGTGATGGAAACTAAATGACTTAAATAGGAAATCTTGGTAACCTATGACTCATTCTGCAAACAGTACCTTCCATAAATATATGAAGAACAGCAAATGGTTAAATTATCATTTGGATACAAGCATTCTTTAGGGTAGGCCCATATCTTTGCAGAGAAACTACTTTCTTAGTACTGGGCAAATATTTATTCCTTACTTTCATTTGTTGAAGGTTTCTTCTTTCTTTTTCCTCCCAATCCTTATTTTTAATATTTTTAAGATTTGGATAATTCAGTTGTTAAGTATGAAAGTCAAAAAAACAAGGCCTCTGTTCATGTTTATTGAATGTTATCAGGCTAGAACTGGGCAGGTTTTGGGCAACTACTGTAATTTCAGTGTGAGAATCAATTAATCTTTGTCCATTGTCATGATGAACAGGAGGTTAGTTAATCTTAGAGTAGTAGTTTTATTAAAGGAAAGTCTTTTAAATTATCTGAAATAATTATTTATGTTCATACCACCACAGTTTAATTTGTAACAGCTCTTGGTTCTGTTCATACAACTGCTGAAGCTTTAGCTCATTTTCTTTGCTAGTTTAATTTTTATCTGTAACAAGCAGCCACCTCTCACCTTTCTAGACTGTGCATTAATTTATGTTCCTGCCCCTCTAGTTCTGAATGAGAACTAGTTTCCTAGCAAAAAAGACTCTCTCTGCCTTGTCCTTCCTAAAAAACATGGTGGTCAGTATTTTTGGGAGGTTTTTTCACCATTACAACCATACACCCCTTCTCACTGTCTTTAAGCATAGCAAGTTAGAACAGGTCACCTCTCTACAAGGAGAATTTCCAGTTCTTTGTGTATATTACCTTGGTGTTTAGAACCAATAAATAAGCAATTAATTTCCTCATTCTTTTCCACCTCTATACAACCCCAAGTATCACCTTGAGTCTGACACAAATTTGTCTTCCCTCCCACCACCATAGTTATCAGGTCATGTTTAAGAATAAAAACAGGAAATGTAGGACTGAAACCATCATGAAAAAGCATAAATTGTGGCAAGAATGGACTGTGTGATTACTGCAATGAATCTGAAGGACAAATCTATGAAAATAAATCCTCTTCCTGTGCTTTTTTTGCAAAGCCCACATTTTCCTTGCAGGCTGAAGAACAGGCAAGAAAAATGGTGGTGGTCTATTTACAGTTTTATCAGAGGAAGTATTACAGCTCTGGTTCCTCAGGCTCTCAGGTGCCCTGGGTATCTGTGATACATGACCAGTGACACTGTGGTCACTATAAATGCAATACACAGTCACTGCCATGCTAAAATCTGGCCCAGGATTCAGAAAAAATGGAGATTTCTGTTCGTTTTTGGAGGAATGTGCTATGGGCACAATTTCATGCCATTTATTTAGAGTCTGACCCTGTTTTCCTGCATTGGAAAGCAATTGAGACTACAGTAAGGAGTAGGCAAGGTGGCAGCACCTCCTCTGGTGGCAGGTGAAAAAGGACCTGGAGATCCAAGGGAACATCAGGAATATATTTAGGAGCTCAGAATGAAAAAAAAAAAAAGAAAAAAGAAAAAAAAAGCTGGTATCATTTTCAAGAGCTTAAAAGCTTCATTTAACACACTGCTTAAAAACAGAACGTTACTTTATAACAAAAATACCTGCTTGAAAGCTGAGCAGGAAAGTGTTGTCTCCATTTTACACCTAGGACAGGGAAAGTGACAACAATTGTCAGGGATCACAGTGTGTGTGACAGGAGGAGTCTTGCTTTCCTTTGATAGACTATCCTAAGTTGTTAAGAAAAGTAAGGAGCCCCAGGAATGCAGTCATCTGATGGAAAAGGACACTGGAAATCCTTACTTTAACCCAGATAACACAGCTCAAATGTCACACATGTTAGCCTTGCAGTGAAATGCCCTGAAATGAGATGCAGGCTGGGATGGTTAATAGGAGCTATTCAACAAGTGTATTTATGAGAATCATAAATAACTCACAAACAGGGAGGAGGGAGTGAAATTAACCCAATCAGCAATTCATTATGAATTATTTGCTCACTCTTATAGGAGAATAACAAGCACCAGGGTCGGTGAGGTGCAGTCAGTCAGCACAGAGAGCCTGGGGAACAGGAGCTGTAACAGAAGCAGGCTCTGTAAAGAACTTATTAAAACCTGGTTTCCTTGTGTGGGATTGAGAAATATCCAGAAAAATGGGGAAGACGTGAAGCAAAAAAGGAAAGGTGAAAACAAACAAACTAGCAAGCAAAATTCAAAGTCAGATCAAAATGCCCATGGAATTATTTTCAAATATTAAGGAGTTTTCTTTTATGAATTTTTCCCCTGATATTTTTGTTCTGTGTCCTTCAGTTTCATGAACTCCATAACAAAATGCTCATTCTAAATACTATTTTGTCTCTTGCTTTTTTGGACAGCTGAGGTCAAATTCTTCCAAACTAAATTTTGGGGAGGGAGATGTTATTTGCTGCATATCTTATGAAAAGTTTTATAAATGTGGTGACAAACTTTTGCTGATATCCAGTTCTGTACAAATTATTTTCTTTACCCAGTTTGCTCTGCAGAGCTAAATTCAAGTCTGTAGCCAGTTGACTTGGATGTTAACCCTCAGCATTGTCTATTCACTAGTCTATTCACTAGAGGACAATGATCCTGAGGCTCAAGCAAGCTACCAAGCTGATTGAAAAAAAATGCAACAAATCAAAATACTGGAAATTGAAGAGGACCCTATTTTTTTTTCTGTTTTTCTCCTTACATTAACATAATTAAAAATATTTTCTTCAGATAAAGCCAGCTTCTGAAGGAGATTGCAGTCTTGATATAAAATCAGCAGGAGGTAGAGTGTTCACCAGTTTCACTGCTAATATTCATTAATTTTTGCCTTTCCAGCTAAAAATATATATAGTATTTTTTTATTTTCAGTTTCAGCTTGCAGTCACCAATTCCGTCTACATTTCTTTTTTTCTCCAGCAGATTAAAGAATCCTTTGTTCCCTGGTGTTTTTTTCCCTATGCATATGGTTATAAACCATTATCAAATCACCTTTCAATCTCTCTTTTTATAAGCTTAACAAAATGAGTGCTTTAAATTTCTCACTGCAAGCCATTACATCTCCAGCCATTAAATACTTTTTATGGCTCTTTTTAACACCCTCACCAACATCCTTTAAAAGTACAGAGGCCAGAGCAGTGCAGAGCATTGCAATAACAACCACACAGAGGTGAGCTCGCCTCCCTCTCCTCCTGTGTTTATCCACGCATGGACGGCATTAACCCTTTTCCCACAGCTCTGCAAAAAGCCTTTCGGAGTCATAACTCTCTGCTGTGACCCCTAAATTCCTCTCAGAGTCACTGTTTTCTGAGGCAAACTGCTCCATTCTCCAGGTTTCACTTGTACTTCTCAGTCGGGTATCTGACATTTGGTGAGACAGAATGAGACACGTTTTGATTGAAGGGTACTCATTTGCCAAGTAAAGGAGCTCCTGCAGTCTTTTTTTATTTCTGTGCCATCAGTCCTCACCTCTTCTGCAAGATTATCAGAAGTGATTTTTTTTATTCACTTCCATGTAGTTGCTGTAAATGTTTCCAAAGTTTGCTGCTAAGTTCCTTCTTAAATCTCAGGCAATACAAGCAGGGAGAGGTTGGCACCACGGGCTGAGAGTGAGCTTTGTTTCAGACATATACAAGTTATCTACTTAAAAATGCCTCCCAGCACATCATCCAAGTACATATCTGCTTTCCACACAGCTAAATGAAGGCAGAAAAAGCAATGTTGGTAGAGAAAAAGAGGTGTAGAGAAGTCAGTGGGCTTGCTCACAGTTCTCCCCAAAATTGAGGAATGGAATTCCCATTTCTGTGTCTTATTGTTTGTACTTCTTGCCTAACCAGCCATAACCAGTCTAGAATTTTTGTCTTTTACTCTGTGTGTTTTCCCTTCTCCTCAAACATGAAAAAAAAAAAAAGAAAGAAAGAAAGAAAGAAAATAAAATTGCCATCAGTTTGTTCCATCTGTCTGGCTTTCTAAAGGGAATATGCTACCTAAGTAAGAATTTACAGTAAGTAGTAGTTGTATGCTTAAATTCTGGAAGTTGCTTTGAGTAGACTATAGTTACTCCTTCTGCCTTTAAAGAAACATTTATTTGTGTTGCTTTTAAGAAGAATTTGGGTGCATTTGCTAGTGGTCATTTTTTGATAGATTTTTATGTGTTTTGAGTTTTCTGGTCCACAACAAGATAGACTGGTTTGAATATAAAGACACCTGGAGTTGTATGGATATCCAAGAGTTGCCTGTTCCAGCAGCAGCACTGTTTTCACAAATAAAGACAAAGAGTGTAAAGGTTGTGTGATGGAACATCTGACCTGGAGCCAGGTCTGCTGGGAGATTTATGGACAAAAAGTAGAAAAATTCCTGGGGAGGATGAATCATCCAAGGCCAGGAAAGAGGTAGGTCAGCCTCTGAGAGGAGGTCTTAGGGGAAGAAAGGCAGATCTGTGTAAATGATGGTGCAGATATCCCAATGGGATTGGAGTGCCAGGCCCTGAAACAAAGAGGCTAAGATTAGATTTGGTGCTTATGGTCTCCCCTCCAGTACTGAGTTCATTAAAGCTGCAGGAACTGATTCAGTGTGTGGAGGTTTCCTGACCTCGAGGTCACACAATAAGCTTGTTTCATAAGGCATTTTCCATCTCTGCTTTCTCATTCACTTTTTCTTTTACTCTCCCTTCCCCATGCTCTTTGTAGCCTCCAGTCCCAGACTTTCCCTTTGGGACCTTTATCACATCTCAGTGTGCTCATGTCTCAGGCTTTGTCCCATCAGCAGCAGCCTTGCAGGCCCCCACTCCTCTCCCACTGCTGCCATTTAAATCACAGTATTTCCACACAGGACTGCCATTTCCATCACTGTCTCTCCCTGTTCCACCCTGGGATCCTTCCTCTCATCCTACTGCTAGACCTGACCTTCCCTGCACTGGGATCTGGGAGGTTTCCTTGAGTCCTTGCCAGGATGTCCACCAGAACAGACTCTCAGATTTCAGACATTGGCCGCCCCAGGTATGACTGAAGTGTCTTAGGAAGACAATCCAAATTCTTGTCCTCAGCAGGAGCACTGCCAGTGTAGATGGTAACTTTTGAGAATATGGCACTCTTATAACATTTAACAAGTATGCACAGTCATTTCCCAAAGAGGTATCAAGTTTGAGCAGACTTTTACAGGTACGACAAATCTCTGATGAAGGCCACTCTATCTTTCTATCTAGCTTCTAATTCCAAATTTGCTAGTTTTCAAAATAATCTATTTTCTCTTTATATATATAAAAAAAACATTAGAACAACTTTTCTTTGTGCAGAAAATGGAAGAAAAAATTTTCTTCAAGGAGTGATAAGATCAGTTTGCCTAACTTGATTTGACTTGACAATAACAATTTTGAAATAAGGCAAAAAAAAGTCAATATTTTACGATAAAATGAGTCACATCTTTTATTTTATATAGCCTTCAATGTAACCAGCTGCTTGAAATTATGCAGGAAACCAGAATTAACACACTTGGTTGCTGAAGAAAAAATAAACCCAGCACACAAATCAATAGTATTTTCAATAACATCTGTGAATGCTGACAAATCACAGCTCCATGGCATCCTCCCTAACCCAGCGGTGTTACTTTGTTCTAGTGGTGTCTCAGAGGGTCAGTGACTTAAATTTCCTGCAGTAAATGGGCTTTTCTTAGAGCTCTTCTATCCAAACATTGACAGGTCCAAGGCCTGCTCAGTTATTGATGCACAATTTTAACTTCCAAATCTTTATCTATGTCATGTAGCAATTCCCCATTTAATGGAGACTGGTTTTTGTGCTCCTGGATTTATCATTGTTCTGTAACAGTGTTTTAACTGCTTTTCTAATCTGTTAAATCATATCTTGCAAATGCAATTTATATTGATCTAGAATTCAATTTTTCTTAATTTGGTTTCTGATATTATTGTATGAAAACATTTGCAGAAGCAATTTCATATGTATTACAAAAGGATGAGGTACCAAGTCCAATACTCCTTTTGTTGAATAGATAAATTCTATTTTATTATCTTAAATTATCCTAACAATAAAAAAAAAATCTGTATTACAAGGGAGCTTTAAAGAATTAGTTGTGGATGCCATTCTTTTTGTAGCTACTCCAATTCCTCTTTCTCAATATAATTATTTAGAGTATATTTACAGATTAGCTTTAGTTTTTAATATTTAGAGGCTTGAATTATCTGTTCTGATTTTTTATTCTGATTGCTTAAGAAGAGATGCCTAAACTTTATTGCATGGCAAGTGATCCAACATATAAACCCACTGAAATCCCAATCCTAAATTTTTGCATCAGTCTAGCCATGGAACAAGCAGTAAATTCGTAACAAAAATATTGATTTCAAAGTGTGTGTTTTGGGCTGGAAGACTTGCATGAAAAAACATTGTTTGTCCTATTGATTTCTGTCAATTATTTGTATTTGCCTATGTGTGACCATTACACCAAACTTGTACTTCCCCATAAAGATTGTCGAGGTTGAGTCCACAGCTGTTATACAGCGTTAGAGTCTAGGAGGTCTCCCAAGTACTGTGTGCTTTGAAGTCACCATTTAAAAAGTGCTAGACAGGGAAATGGGAGAAGTCAGGAGTGTTTTCTAAAGTTCACTAAGATAATCAAACAGCCTAAGAGCAAATGGAAACATTTACACAAGTAGGTGTAGCTTGGTCCATGGTATGATCTGTCAGAGATCCATGGCAGACCATTAATGTAAGTTTTTTTTAATTAAGTTTGGGACATTCTTTACCCTAACAATCTCTTGGTCCATGGATGTGGACCAAGAGATTTTTAGGGTAAAGAATGTCCCCAACTTGTCACCTCGGAGAGCAGTTTGACAGCTGAGGCACTTTCCATGTAGTTTGCCAAAATAAAATTTAAGTCAAATATAACCTTATAAATACCAGAGATTTTCTCTTATCAATAACAAATACTTAAGCTGATGTATTTTCTGTAACCAAATTTACCTTTGAACAGTAAGTAGAATATATGCAGACTACATAAAAATCTTTTTTCAAAACTCTGTGACAAAGTTCTAAGGGTCCAAATTCTCAGTGATCAGTTACAATTTTGATTTTCCTTCAACTGCAGCATACATGCAACATGGCCCCACCTATTTTATTTTGATGAGCACAAACACAGTGCCATGTGTATGACCAGGAATGTGTTTTGTGAATTAAAATTTGGAAAGTAATCAAAAAGTATTCTAAAAAAGGAGTACCGATTACTCTATCTTCTAAACAAGCTTCCATCGTTCAGAATTTCAGAGGTTTATTCCAGTAAACCAGCAAGGCTTTCTAAAATTTGTTTCTCCTGAGATTTAACTGCATCACATTTCCTCTATGCCTAGAGGAGTCTCGTGTCTGAAGGCCAGCTGATTTTTCAACACTTTTACAAATACCAGAAACTGAGGCCATCAAAACTTGTGAGTCAACACCTTCTACCCATGTTTCTTGACAAATTCTAAGATGCACCTGGCTGCCCTTGGCCCATGGGAACATTCCAGCTTTTAGGGATCATTGGAACAACACAGTGTCTTGTGCTCATATCATCATCCTGGGATTTTCAGTGAAATATTAAGGGCCAGAACTCCCACCATTTCTATGGCAACTTAGGACACCCTATAGACAAAATTAACTGCCAGGTTTCCTGTCAGGTTTGACTCTTCAGCAACTGTGCAGCTGGGGCGGTGAGAAGTTGCCAGATTGCAGGAAATAATTATAGTAAAATTCCACAAAAATGCAAATATGTAAACCAAAGATAATTAAAATAGAGAAACGATCGCAGTAATTGACGTTTACAGAACTCATACACTATGGACTTCAAATGGGAAAATAACTACAACCAGGTGATGGTGATGAAACAGCAAATACAATTCCATGGGAATCCTCCCTTTTTATGCATCACATTTTAATTCTGTCTAAACACATAACAGACTTTGTGCTTCAAGAGTCCTTACAGATAATTAAAGCCCAAATTCCTCATTGTGGGTATTTTTGTCTTCTTTTCTTTGTTCTTTTTTTTGTTTGTTTGTTTTTTTGTTTTTTTTGGGTTTTTTTGGTAAGGTTTTTTAGGGGGGAGAGGGGGATGCTGGGATTTTAAATTTTTTTAAAAAATTTTTTTAGCAGATTAAGGAGAAAATTAGCACCTAAATTCTTTCACAAACAATCGTGAAAGATCCCACGCTGATGTAAGCTTTCTTCAACTCCAGTTTTTCTTTCATTTATCTGTTAAAAAATCCCTGTCCCTGCCCAGGTTGCTGTGCTTCACTCCTTGCTGGAGCTCAGTAATGCAGCAGAAATCAATCTGCATCCTGTTCCATATATTTAGTGAGTGAAGTGACTCACACAGTGGTCTGTAAATGGCAAAAGTTGACTGGCAGGACTCTACAGCCTCAGGGGGTGGTGGAAAAGGACCTGGCAGCAAACCATGAGATCACATCTGCTCAATCACATTGCACAAAGAGCCTTTTTTGACAAACAGACTGCAGGAAGAACTCCACAGCCAGCAGCTTTGCCTTCAGCTAAAAGTTGGGTGTTCTTTTTAGGAAGAATATAGCAGTGCTCCAGAAACAATCTGGCCCTAACAAAGGAGCTACCCAGGTTTTGACCCCTGGAGATCCCTGTATTGTGTCCTGAAAATTAAGTGGGTCATGTAAGAATTTGCAAGGTCTGACAGCAAAGTGATGCTGCTCATCCTACAGTGGGGGTAGAAAAAGAGCAAAATATTAAGTTCCAGGATGTTACACTTCAACACAAGATGACTGTTCCTCACATCTCTACCTCTTAATACACTAGGGTAGTGAGAACTGTGCTGTGAAGAACTTCTCCAGTAAAAGAGTGAAGGGTTTCAGTGAGAGAAAATGCTGTCTTGAAAGAGGAATGCTATAAATACTTTAATAATGAGTGATAAAATCACAGAATCAAATGATACATTTTCTGGATAGCAGTGTTATTTAGTAGGATAAAAAGGAAGAAAAAAAGAAGCTTTTCTTTTTGTTTCTTTTATTTTTGTTTTTGCTTTTCTTCCAAAAAAAGGAAGAAAAGCAAAAACAAAAAGAAAAGTGTTGTGCCTTGGCCAGAAAAACCATACTGAATGAACTTATTTATTATTTCATCTGTCTTTTCAAGTGACATTGGTAGTTAAGTGAATGTAGACACAAGGTCTTGAAGGAAAGACTTAGAAAATAATGAAAGGAGGAACAAAGCTGCTAAAACTTCACTCAGTTACAGATTAAGATTAATTTCCAGTAGCAGGGGTCTGCCCTAAGCAATGCTTCCAAAATATGGCCAAAAAGCATAAAACTTTAAATGAGCTAACAGGTAGGGAAGGAGTATATCTTTTGTTATTACTCTGATGTGTGGGAAATAAATTAATATCTTTAAATTTTAGCATTGCATAGCTTAGTCAATGCCTTTGGAATGACCTGCATTGTAAAGATGCTGTGGATGAACACAATTCAGTAGTCTAAAACATAATTTCTGAAGTCTTGGCTGGATTCACATATCTTGGTTTAAAGTCATAATCAGGTGAGTTTGTTCTGAATCATCTGTTTACACATGCAATCTCTGGACTCCTGGCTTTTGTATGAAAAAACTCACCTTAATTTTAAAAATACCATCTCTGTTTTTTTCCTCCTTGCACAGAGGATTAGCTCAATAGAAAGTTTATCTTATTTAAATCAACAGGCTTTGGTACATTTTATAATCAGAATAGTCATCAAGGAGCTACAATAAATTTCTGCAGCCTGATTTCTGACTTGCAGATATTGAGAATTCATGTTTATTTAATTGCAGAGAAAAAGAATGTTTTGCCATTTTTCTCTAGGAAAGCAAGAACCAACACAGAAATGCTACAGGCTGTAAATTTGATAAGATGTCTTGTAGTGCAATTTTTTATTTATCCTCATGGGACTCTTTGAGCTTTCCCAGATCTACCTTTTACCACAGAATCGCCTGATGTTCTTCATCAGCTTTTAGAGCTGGAATTGTTACAAATGAGAGCTTACAGTGGCAGCCCTGGTTTATTTTACACCATGCTGCCACATAATAATTGTATTACATAAGTTTGGCAGCATTTCACAGCTGCATTAAGTCACATTAATGGGAGGTATCCAGTTCCTAATGTTGAAAACTGCTTCTCCACAGAAGCTGATTGAATAGGTTTGCTCACTAGCAAAGGCTCACTCATTTATTTCAGTTTTTAAAGGGAGGCCTGACATTATCCAATTTGTATGTCTGATGAAAAGTTTCATTAAATGGTGGATAAAGTGGTGTGGAATGAAATCTGACTGTTCTCAAAGGAAAAAAAAAAAAGAAATTTTCTTTATACATTAGCTTTTCTAACCAAGAGACCAGAGAGAAGAGCCTTCTTAAGTTACAAATTTAAAGTACTTTCAGGTTTATTTGATACCTCTGAGACTCCACCA
Source organism: Molothrus aeneus (assembly GCF_037042795.1). Classification (NCBI taxonomy): domain Eukaryota; kingdom Metazoa; phylum Chordata; class Aves; order Passeriformes; family Icteridae; genus Molothrus; species Molothrus aeneus. The sequence goes on from NC_089647.1 coordinate 9,293,842, forward strand.
AATTTTCTTAATCACACAAGCCTGTCTCCAAGCAGTTATGCGAAGCTCAGATGAGGCCAGAGTGGTTAAGCTGAGGTTTAATGAAGAGCTCAGACCCTTGAGGATGGAGGTCGTGCAGTTCAGCAAGCCAACAGTTTACGGGGCCAGGGTGGTCCAGCCTGCAGCTGTGCCAAGTGTGCCCATGGGACTCCTTCCTCCTGCTGCCTGCACAGCAGCCCTGCCTCACCTCCCTGCAGGGCCTTTTCTCCCCTTCATTCCCACAAGGATGCCTGATCCTGGTCACAGAAACACAGACCCCTACCTGCTCATGTGGGGTGTCAGAACTCAGGACAGTCCTGAGTTCAGAGACCTTGGCACAGAGCCCAAGACACCCTTGACTTTGATCTTGACCCATGGAAAAAATTACCAGCCTTAAATGAGGATTTACAAAGTTTAAGTAGAATGATAGTGAATTTATCACAGGGCGAAAAATAGATTTTTTGGGTTTTTAGAATGGGGGCTCGGGGTCCCAAGATGGAGGAATTTGGGTGTGATTTGTCCTTTTACCTTCTTCTTCCCAGCCTCCATCTTCTGGGTGATGTTGGCACTTTTAGATTGGTTTAGAGTAGAAGCTCACTGTCTAACATAGGTGATAGGTATTGGAAAGTAACTGTAAATAGTGAACACATAGTTTTTAGTATAAAAAAGATAACACTGCCCCAAGGACGGGCAGTGTGCCTCAACCCGATCTGCTAGACAGACCTCAGTGGGCCAGGAGAAGGAATTTTATAGATAGGAAACAATAAACAACCTTGAGAATAAGACTAGAAGAGTTCTGACTCCTTCTTTGACTGCCAGGCTGGGAAAAGAGACTTTCTAATGCATCATGGGGTCACTCTGACCAGCAGAGATTCTGACAGTGGGGCAAAAAGCTGATCCTCCTTTCCCCTTGCTCACCCTCAAACATGGTCCAGGCAGGGGATCCCTGCACAATGGTAGCAAGCTGCCTCTCCCCTCTCTTCCATCAGCCCCTATCTGGTTTGCTTGTCCTTGTGCCAGCATGCTTCTGCTTCCCTGCTGCACCCAGGATGGATCCTGCCTGTGGGTGCATCTGGAGTGGGTACAGGGGAAGCTCTGCACCTGCTCTTCTTCCTCAGTCACAGAAGGCAGTGGCCACATGGAGAAACTTGCAGACCATTTTTGACCTATGGGTGTCTTTTTTATCCTTCACTAGTGGGTAGTGATGACACCATCACCATTTCAAGCCCTAAGTGACTCAGTTTGTGACAGGCTGAGCAGGCTCCAGATGTGAACCTGGAGGAAACATAGAGTTACTGCTAAATTCTGCCTGGGCTCACCACGTAGCTCCAGTGAGTTCACTGGCGTCTGCACCTGTGCATGAAGACAAGGGAATCTCAGGTTTTGCTTCACTTTTAAGTTTGTAAAACCCATCATCTATGCATGTGGATGGCTCTGGAACAATGTGGCAGACACAGAAGACTTGAGAACTTGATTGAACATACTGTGTGCAAACCTCATCAAAATGGTTCAGCTTGTTTCGTGCAACCAGATCACCTGATATTAGTAGAAGGAAAAAAATGACAGACCTGAGACAACCTTAAGTGTTTAAAAGAATAATAAAGAAAATAAATTCAAGGTTATTGATCTATTATAAACCTAGTAATGTAAGTGCTAACTCCCTGTTTTCACTCTCCCAAAGCTGTGCCTTTCTACACAGAAAGAGTCAGGAAACCTCTGTTGCATTTCCAGGTCTGGAACCCACATCCATTTTCATTTCTATCTTTCAGGGTAGATTATAGGCAAGTCTGAGAGGGCCTCACTTGTGACACAGAAACTTTGCAGCTTTCATGGTTTTGTGTCAAACGCAGCTCATGGGCAGTGGGAGAGGCAGGAGGAGAACAGTGGGCACAGTTCTCCCTGAAAAAGTTTCTCCTTGCTCCTTAGGGAGCATGAGTCTCCAGCCAAAGGAGCAGGGCACTGAAAGATGAAACACAGGGTAGAGTCTTTGCCTGAAGCAGTAACTATGAATATTATTAGATAAAACTAGTCCTTAGAATAGGAATGGGAATCCAAGTTTTCACTCTTTCCATGAAAATATTTAAACCTTCATGATGGATTGGACTTTAAAATCGTCCTTGAACTCATTGACCACTACCTAGCACACCGTGCTTTAGCACACTATATTTTTTAGCTCCTATTTCAAGAAGAAAAGTCATTTTCCTGAGAATTACCTTTGAAATACTCAGTTTTATGTTGCCATATCTTCTTTGCAAAACTGCCTGTAGTGGCAGCAGGTCTATGCAAGGTCCCATGCATCAGTCAGTCTCACAGCATTTTATTGACAGTGCAGAGGAGACACAAGTGTCATTTCAAAACGCATTTGCTGTTCTAATAAAACAAAATATCCAAGCATGGAAAGTGCTATATGAAGCAGACAACATCTTACAGCTACACAGAAAAATGAAAATGAAATCTATGTAACTGTGATAAAAGGAAAAATATCATTCACTTATAATTGTAAAGTAAAAAAGAATAAATAATTCTTGCTAGGTTATGGTCTTCAGACCAGGATCGGGTTGAGAAAGGGATGCTCATATGTCCAACACCTTTTTTTAATAAATACATATTACACAAATATTAGAACTTTTAACACACCAGGATATTCTCAAGGTTGAATTAAAATATAGTTCACCTTTCAGCATTGTACAAAAGACACTGTTAAAGTAAATGGTGCTAATTTAGTGTGAGGGGAAAATGACCTGATTGACAGCTGTGGTGAATTTTGTTCAGAAAACAGAACTAGAAAGGCAAAATTTGCTACCTTGTCATCATCAATTCACCTTCCCTAGAAAGAGCTATCACAGAGGTAATTACTGCATCAAACCTACTCGTATTTTTTATCTCTTTTTGGTCACATGGCTTCTGCCTCACTGGGTTTTAGATTGATACTGTCAAGCTCGTTGCATCTAGTCCAGCAAGCAGGCATCATGGCACACTGGCCAGAATTCTGAGAGATCCCAGATCAAATACTGGCATGTTTCTTGCTCTCAGAAGAGTAGGAAACATCTGTGCATGGCCAGAGGTGCAGCACAGCAGCAAAGCAGTTGTTGTGGACAGACATCCCATGCCTGTGCCATGCCCATATCCATGCTCATATCCACGGCTGTGTCCATGCTCCATACCCTGCCCGTGTCCTGCTCGGGCATGCACAGCAGCTCAGACCAGCTCAGCCCTGCTCCAGACCTGTGCCTGGGCCAGGGATACCAGGGTTTGGCACTCTGAGTCTGCCAAGGAACCTGGATGGAGCACTCTGAGCCTGCGCCTCAGGGTGATCCATGGCACAGTACATTGGGGCCACCCCTAAATTTACTCTCTAAAACACATGCTCCTGGTGCAAGCTGGAAGGTTGAACTGTCCTGGCCCCTCCCCAGCCCTTCAGCTACTTGGTGCCCTTGGATGGAATTGCCTGAAGGTGCAAAAACACCATGGTGTTGGAACCCAGGTCATTCCTCTGACTGCCCTGGAGGACTCGAGACCCTGGCAAGGAGCTCAGAGACCTTGGCACGGGGTCAAAGACACCTGTGCCTTTGATTTTAGCCCATGGAAACAATTACCAACTTTGTGTGAAGATTTAGAAGCCACAAGAGTTTGAGTAGAATGATAGGTAATGCGTCACAGGGTGAAAAAGTAGAATTTTGGGGATTTAGAATGGGGGTTCAAGAGGCAAGATGGAGGGATCTGGATGTGCCTTGTCCTTCTTCTTCTTGTCCTCCATCTTCTGCTGTGATGGTGGCACTTCTGGATTGGTTTAAGTAGAGACAGACTGACTAACATAGGTGATAGGTACTGGAAAATTATTGTAAATAAAGTACATGTAGTTATTAGTATAAAAAGCTATCACCACCCCAAGGATGGGCAGTGTACCACAAACTGACCTGCTGGACAGACCTCAGAGGGCCAAAAAAAGAATGTTATAGATAAGAGAAAATAAACAACTTTGAGAACAAGAGCTGAGGAATCTCGATTTCTTCCTCAGTCACGGGGCTGGGAAAAAGAGACTTTTTAATACCTCGGGAGCCATTTCAGCAACAACAAACCCAAGACCATAGGAGCCAAATCCCAAAGAACCAGCCTAATGGTGAGGTTCTATTTTAATATTTCCTTGGAATTTGTATCAGGGGCAGGTGTCAAGGAGGGGTCTCTGTGAGGACTGGCTGGAGCTGCCCTGTGCCCAGAGCAGCTGATTCCAGATAATTCCAACTGACCCACTGTGGCAGCCACATGTAGGAGAAGGGGCTGGAAGTGCCAAATGGAGACAGAGAACAAAAAGGGTCAGAAACGGAGGAGGAGAGGTCAGGGGAGCAGCAGGAGGAGGAAGAAGATGAGGAGAAGGTTGTTCCTGGCCCCAGAGAAGGCGCCCACTCACTTCAGCCCATGCAGATGGCCATTCCCAAGGGAGCTGCCACCCTGCAGAGCCCAGGCTGGAGCAGGGGAAAGATGTGGGAAGGAGAAAACCTCAGAGAGAAACAGGTTTTGGGCTGTGACTCCCTGGCCTGCCTGCACTGCTCAGGTGGTGGAGTCTGGGGACAACATGTGAAGCTGATCCTGGGAAAAGGAGGGGAAGAGTTGTTTTCAAGTTTGTATATATATTATTTTTGTTTACTGGTACCTGTATCGGCAATTACATACTTATTTTAATTGGCAATGAATTCTGTGGTTTGTGTCTCTCCACAACAAATGAAATTGATGTCCCTGTCCTTATTTGAACACATGAACTGTCTTAACCTTTTTTTCCTATTTTCTTCCCATCATCCCTCTGAGTGAGGTGAGTAACTGAGCTGCTGGGTGGGATTTTGGCTGTCAGCCAAGGCTAACCCACTACAGATTTATTTTATTTTAAATAAAAATTGCTCTAAAATACCTACTTTGGGTTTTTGTTTTTTTTTTTGTTGTTTTTGCTCTGGGGCATTTGAAAATATTCAAATAAAAAAGGAGACTACTCTTAGTTTGGGATGTTTTGCATTTGAATAAAAGCGTTCCCAAAAAAATTGACCCTGATGGATAAAAGAGAAAGTTCTTCAAAAACATCAGGTCAAATTAAGTTACTGAAAATATTTTGTTAAGCTTTGGATAAGCCCCTTGGGGAAATTTCTAAGCAGAGCTTCTGAGGTCTCCATGTTCTCCACAGGTTAAAAGAAAATTTAGAATTGAATTTAATGCTCTTTGAACCTAAAATCAATACAAACTCAGAATAACACAGCGGTGAAAAAGTGATTTTAATTCAAAACAGAAAGCAGAATGCATCCCTGGTCATTTTAGATTTAGAAAAATTAATTAACTTTGACACAAGTACAAGTGAGCTGGTTCATTGCGTGTCTTTCGAAGTCCAAGACAATCTTCTTAACAATCTGCTTAGTATAATTGGAGTAAATGAAGAAATACATTTGAAAATGTCAGGATTGCAATCGATATAATTGACCAGAAAGGGGTAACAGCTTTGTTACTCCCTTATGCAGCCAATGGAATGCTCTATTTTAATGAGACTATCCCAGAGAGGTTTAAATTTAAAATTATAAGGGATGTGTTCAGCAGCTTGCAGAAGGTGAGACAGAATCCCATTCAGTTCCTGGAGTTCTCATTGCAGACAGAAGTTTTGATGATAGACTTTGAAAAAAAATAAGGTTCTTGTCCCAGAGAGACATTAACTGATCTCAATTACCTTAGAGCTAATCAGTGTTAAGGATGCTGAAAGTTAATAGTTTTTGCTGGAGTACCATGGCTTATCTACATTTCCTTGATACTTGAAAAAAAAATTTTTTTTGCATGTTCTTTGTACTGAAGATTAACCTTGTAAATATTCATGCTTAGATGAGGAATAGAAATACGGGATGAAGACACATGAAGAGCTGACAGTCATGTAGTGAGCTTGAATATAGATTAGAAGAAAACTGTTTCAAAGCGAAGACTAAAGTCTAAAAATCCACAATTCCATAATAAAATATTTTTTATCAGAGTTTGCTTTTATTTTGAATAGCTCACATTAATAATTTCACTTTTGGAAGCAACCCTTATGCTCCAAGTAAAATTTCAACAGTTAACTATTAGGGTGGTCTTTTTAATTTTGTCTTTGGTTTCTTCAAGTGAAAATGTGCTAATTTTGAGAGTGAACGAGCTAAAAACTCAAAATGAAAATAAAATTGCCCAGTACCACAGAACCAAAAAAGTCTGTAATATGAGTATCCTTTGGTTCTTTGCATATGAGGTGTTTGTCAATGTTTGGTGTTCTTCTAGCTGTTGGTGTTCCTGCTAGAAGGCAATATTACTTTAATGATCATGATTATTTTACAAAAAACATAGTAACCCCCAGTCTTTTGTCAACACAGCAATCTCACCAGAGCTGGCATTGTTTTTTTGTTTGTTTGTTCGTTTGTTTATCTTTGTTAAGTTGGGTATTTTTGGGGTTCTTAGTGGTAGGTTTTCAGCAGCACGGTATCCAGAAATATCTTTTTTTCTTGTGTTTGTTCTGTAAGTGATGGTCAACTGTTGTAGCTGTCTGCATCTGCTGTGTCTGTGATGATCACTGCAAAGAGAATTGCTTCATGTGTGCATCACAGCTGGAGGACAGTCCATATGTTCACAGCCTCGGCAAGATGTTATCTGACTGTCAGACTGACAGAGAAAACACTGAGAGGTGAAACAAAACTCATTTCCATGCCTATTTTGCCTTGATATGATTAAGCATATTTCTCCCCAAATAATTCTCCCCAAAAGCCCAGGTGTTAATGAAATTAGGACACAGCTTATGAGCAAAGACAATGAAATAGGTACACTGATCAGATACTGAGGCATTTGAGAGTTTTCGCTCTGTAATAGATATGGGGACAAATTTTGAAGGCTTTATTCAGTGCTTTGCTGAAATGATGAAAGCCACAAACTGCTTCTCTGGAAAGGAAGCAAAGCAAAACCCACGATAACCTCTATACAAGGATGCTCTTCATGCCAGGTATGCACAGACACAAAAAGAGGGGAGGGAAGAGAACAATTTTGTGGAGACATTACAGCTTGCACTGAAATTTCTTAGAACTGAAAACAAAAATGCCTTAATTTTCTCCCTCTCCTGCCTTGTTATACTTCCATAGCTACCTCCATACTGAAAGATAACAATGGGATCCCTTCCCTTCCCTTCCCTTCCCTTCCCTTCCCTTCCCTTCCCTTCCCTTCCCTTCCCTTCCCTTCCCTTCCCTTCCCTTCCCTTCCCTTCCCTTCCCTTCCCTTCCCTTCCCTTCCCTTCCCTTCCCTTCCCTTCCCTTCCCTTCCCTTCCCTTCCCTTCCCTTCAGAATTTTGAAACATTTTTAGTTTCAATGTCATCCACTTCTTCTTTGATCCCACAAGATCACTTTATCAGCCTCACTGTTTAATCCTTCTCCCCAAGTCTGCTTCAGTATCAGAGAGACTTTCCTGAACTTTGTACAAATTTAGAAAGCTCTTGAAGACTGTAAAGGTATGAAAAACTATAAAGGTATGGGTACAAGGAATTAAAGTTTAAAATAGGATTTCTGAAGTGGAGGTCTGCTAAATTAGTGGTCTTTGATCAGTTATTAGCCTGAGTTCAGGAAGAAAATTCATAAAGTTTTTGAAATACTGAGTTCAGGAAATGAATATTTGAAATATATGTAGCTGCTGAAACTTTTAAAAGTATAATCCACAGAATAATTTAGAGCATGCCCCATGTCCCTAGTGGCAATGATGACATTTTAATCTTTGGCAAAATTAAGGAACTACTCAGGCAAACGTTTGGGATATTTGACTGACTGCCTGACAGCTATTAATCTAACATTTCACATTGCCAAATGAAATTGAATGAAAAAATGCTGTAAGGTTTTTTTTTTCACCCAGAAAATTTTATAGAAATAGAGGTAAAAATAACAGAAAACTCCAAAGAAGCTCAGCATTGAAAAATTGCTTGGTATTGAAAAATTGCTTTGCATACAGCCCAACATTCTGTGGGAAAGGCACCTTAACACCACTTCTCATTTGATGAGCTGAGGTGGAGCCTCCTCATTCTAAGCCAGGAAAATCACCAAAGTGTGATTTCCTTTTTTAAATCTGTCTCCTCACGTACCTTACCCCACAGCTGAACCTGCTAGAGACTTCTATTCACGATCACTTATACATTTTACCAGACTTTTTCCCACTGTCTGCAGGATATAAATTACTGTCTGCCTCCTGGTTCAGTCTAAGTAAAATATCATGTGTGAACAGCAATGCTTAATGATGACCAGATGTCAACATCTCAAATCTGACATCTTTCTTAAGACAATCTTTGAATACTGACTGACTGAAACATCATTTCCCTCCATAACTTTGGGCAAACCACTTGTGGCAAAAACCCCACCACAAAACCCAAACAAACAAGCAGAACTGCCCTTTGCATTAATTTTATCTGTCTAGTTTAGGCAATCCAGAGTTTGAATTTCCAAAATTTCTTAAGTCCTCATGGAAGCTAGAGGGAAAAGTAAACCTTCTGTACATTTTATAATCATGCCATAAATACTCAAATTCAGTAACTGACTACCTTAGGTGGAGAAATAAATTGTTGAAGAGCAATACAGGAAGACAGCCAGGTAGTATCCAAAGAACCTTCTGCTCAAATTCAAACAATCCAGATACATATTTTATGTTGAGTCTGTCACCTTCTTATTGAAAAAAAATCCACAAAGCAAAACCAGAAGGGAACTGGGTATATGAGTAAAAAGCACCTCACATTTCTCCAAGATAATGATTGTTTAGATGGACAGACTTGAGACTACAAAACTGTTCACTTTAACAGGCAAACACAGAGCTATTAACCTGAAGGAATCAGGCAATACTTCCTTGAGAGGAAGTATTTTCCTGTAACCTGTTTGAAGTGACTCTCTTTGGAAATAGTTCCCAGAAAAAGAAAACAGTTCATCCATCTAGAGAAAAAACACCCTAAGAGAAGGGAAACCCCTCAGTTTTCAAGCAAAAAGTGTATTTGGGCTGCAGAGAGAGAACTGGATAAGACAATCTTACCACTGTGCTAGCTTCAAGACAGAGATTTCAGGAAAGAAATATGGCCAGCCCTAGGGCCTGAGTCAGTCTGTTCTGCAGAGAGAGGTCACCAAGTGCACTCAGGTGTGACTCTGTATCCTAGGTGTTCACTTGGATAGTGTGTGCCACTAAACCCAATATGGAACTTCCATGAGTTCTGTCCCTCTCCTTTTCACCCCTGCATTTTTAATGAAGATAAGTGTCTCTGAATACATAGGTGAACTTAAAAATTGTTCTCCATATAATATAAGATCTATGAACACTCCTGAGTATGTGCTTCTGCTGTTGATTCCAAGAAATAAGTGGCATCATTATTATGTACTGTCACTCATCATAAGCTGTGAGAATGCTCTTAGCTGAAAATAGATGCCCTTTTTTGCGTAGCGAAGGACCACCAGTATTTCTTGTTTGTTTTGCATTGATTTACACACACAAAGTTCTTCTATATCCTTAATATAAGCAATTCTATCCTCTTAGGGTGTTTTAGTCCTGGAAGCAAAATGTTACCAGTTCAAATCCTGCTTAACATTTATACTAAATGCTATATAACTGCTCTGAGCTTTTTTTTATTTTCATGTAAAAGTGTAATTTTATTCTTCTAAATAAATATGTTGACACTATTATTTATAGTTAAATTAAGATTCCTAATAATAAAAGCCAGGGATCATAGCAAAGCTTGCTGTTAATAGTTGCCCAGCCTGCTAAAATTGTGGTCTGCTATGTTCATCATGCAATGGAATAATGTCATCATTAGAAAGCTCTTTCCCATATATATAATTAATTATTTAAACACTAAGGGATTGTTATTGAAGGTCTTTTATAGTGCCATGGGTAACATTAAGATACTACTATTAAAATAATTTAAGTAAAAAGTAAGTCTCACCCTGAAAAAAATTGTTTAAGAGGATTTAGTAAATAAAATATTATTCAAGAACAAAAAGTCCATCTAGAATTGTTCAGCTATGGCTATTGTTGTCAAACATGGGGTCTTGTTGGAAAGACTTATATCTTATCTTCAGACAGTGAAATCTATATTAAAGAAATTAAGAAGAATCAACAAGAAAAAAATGCACATTCTTGCAAATAAACTATCCAATTTCCAGTCACAGAAGATTTAGAAAGCCAAGCTGTTGTCCTCAGGTGCCTGAAACATGGTAGGTGTTGCAAGGTGTTAAACATCTTCTGCACTAAAAGGATAGGAAAGGATCTTCAAAACTGCAAAGAAGAGGCCAACACTAGAAGAGTAGAGGTTTGAAGGACTGATAATTCCAGAACAATGTCTATGTTTTCCTCTGCTGGAAGAAGAAATTCCTGTTTGAAGAATATCACAAACTTATGTACCATTCAGTTAAAACAGTAGAGGAGGTACAAAAATGTGCAATAAAATACCTAATAAGGGAGGCAATAATCAGAATATCAATCCTGACAACACCCAGTGTTGCACTTTCACAGTGCTTTTGATCCCACAAATGTCACATGTGCATCGTGAAAGACCCAACGGAAAGGGTGAGACTTGAAATCCACCATGGGCTTGAGGCCAAAATGATGGAAAGCTGTGTAGGCAGTGGCTGGACAGTCAACACTTTGACTGGGAGCTTCTGGCCAAGAATAGTCTAATCAACAATATCATTAACACTGCTGTTAATTAAGAAAGCTAAATTCATCAGATTTATCATATTTCAGTTTTTTATTCCAATATCCTCTTCATATAGAAAACGTGAATGGATTTTGGGAGAAACATAATGCAACTGTATTTGTACTAAAGGACATGATAGAGACTAAATGGATTCCTTTGTGTTGAGACTTCAAAGTAGTTCCTGAAAGAAATGTAGCTCAACTGAGACTAAATATAGAATTGTAGCTCTGACCTTTAGATGTGAATGTCTATGCTTTTATTTTAGACTTAACATCCTTGCAAGGGTAGAGCAGGTTGGATTTGTTTTAGGGGTCAAAAATAAGCAAAAAGTTGGTATATATATATAATCAAACAAAGAAGCCAACCAACAAACCATAAAGTTAAAAATAGAAAATGGTGACCAGAAAGCATCTAGGATTGTAGCCAAGGGATATCTGTGCATGAGGTGGTCAGGGAGCTGTAGATAGCCCAGGATAATAGGTTTATGTCTTGCCAGCAAGTTGCTTTCAGGTTATATGATCTTCCCACATGATTCTGATAGAATTATTGTTCCACCTGATTCACAAGGTGCTCCTGGATGAGATAAAGGTAAAATTGTACTCTGTGGGGAAGGAATAAAAAACTGATAATTATTTTTCACGGTGATTTTTACTGCGCCAGTGTTTTCTCTTAAGCAGGAGAAGCTAAAATTAAGGTTATGCATACTGAGGTCACATGCCTCTCCCTTGAATCTATCTTGTTACAGGCCTTATAAAAATAAAAACTCATGGACAAAAAAAATCCAAATTTGGTGGGAAATTGAATAATTGTAATCACTTAGTTTTTTTAGAAGAGCTTTTACTATCATTTACATAGGAACTCCACAGATGACCCTATGCGAGGAAGTGCACATGCAGCTGATCAGGGAGGAGAGGCAAAGATTAATTTATTTGAATTAAAGAACTGGGGGGAAAAGCTTCTACTTTTCACATCCTCACAGATGCCTCTTCTCACACTATTTTAAAAGGTAAGTTGAAATAGGGCTACAAGAACTGTTTCTAGGAAGTCAAATGAAAAGATACTAGGGTTTCATCCAGTATGGAGACTTCATGAGCACAATTAATAAAACCCAAACTAGTAGTTTTAAACATATCAAGTGATTACTTGTTTTAGTAGAGGTCTTACAGACTTCACAGAGGGGGTAGATTTGCTCTAGTGCTGCTTTTTCTTTCAGGGTGAAGGAATTTCAGAGTAATCTCTTAATATAGAAACTCTCTAGAAATTGCTTTATATTAGTTATGTTCCCCTTGTCTGTTAAGTGCAAACAAATACCCAGATCTGTTATTCTCCTGTGATTTCAGTTGAGTTCCTTGAAATGACGTGCCAACACTGTGAGTGACATATCCATCCTCTGGTAATTTGTCATTGATAGATTATTCCTTAATTAAAGTTTCAAGATGGATTTTCTTGTACTCGAGATCAGCAGCTTTACAGTTTTATCTGGAGGCATAAGGCAACAGTGCAGATCTAAAGATGTCATTTGACATAAAGATATTTAAATACATATTTTTATGTATACATAAATATTTGCAATACCTTCATCTTTGTTAAATAAAGAGTAATTTTTAGCCCCAAATTTAAACACTTTCCTAGACTAAAAATACTGATGCAAATCAATATATGTTTCAGTAGGCTGGTGCATGTCTGTTCAACATACTGCTATCTGATCCCATGACTTGTAACGTTAATAACAAAATCAATCAAGTGCCACAAAAGTGAATTGAAAGACTCCCATGGCCAAATTTGAAAATAGAATTAAGAACCACAGAACTGATTAGCACTGCATAACCTTGAGACCACTTGAATTCCACAAAGGCTGTAATTTTTTATTTACAGAGAGACTCATCAAAGTATTTTTAGACTATGACAGGGTCAAGCTCATCACAAAATAAGGTGGAAGTCACACTTGTTTAAAAGATGGATGCAGTAAGAAGTGAAAAGCCACGATTTACGTCTCCCTAACATAAAATAATTTGAACTCATCTCTCTCAAAACAAACAAGCAAACAAACAAGCCTCCAAAACTCCCAAACAAATAAATAAAAAATAGTAAAACAAAGGGAGCGATACAGACATTTTTCAAAATAAGGGGCTTGGTGACCTAAGAAGCATGCTGACTTTTTTGAGCTCTGCATTTTCCCAGCCATCCCAGCCAAGCCCTTCTTAACAAAGGAACATTTTTCCAGTGAATTCATTTCTAAGTAGCAGCTAGTTTTCTTTCTGGAATTTTTTTTTCCTAGCCTGTTGCAAGGTGATGAGTTGGGAGTGAAAGAACTGGCAGACTTTCTCTTCACAGACAGGTGTGATTTAGGGGTATTATTTCTATTTTCAGGATACTGTGAATCACACAGATTTGGAGTGCAAGGTTTGCACAAAATGTAATGAGTCAAAGCCTTAATAAATATTTACATCTCTAGAGCAAAACTGAATAAACTCTAGGTCCAGAGAACTGTAACCTTTCATTAAAAAAATGTGAACTACCCCCCAAAGGACATGTCAGCTTCTCATACATCATATGAAATTCAACACAAACATTCAGGAGCACTAGTATGCTTTGCAGCATTTATTAAACTTGCTCCTTTATCCTCCCTCTTTACAATTCTTCTAATAATGTATTATATAGCAAACGATGATTGGGTTTGTGTTGGCTTTTTTAATGAAAAAGTCACAAAATATGTGCCATGGAGACATGAGAGAATTACATAGTTGTTGGGAGAGAGTATGGGACCTATAATGCAACACAATATAATTGGTGTGCAAGTTCCCCTCCTTACTTATTTCTATCAAAATCCTAATTCATATCTTGTTTCTTTCCAGCTCCCTTTGGCAATTTTATTCTGCATACAAGGTGTACCATTTGTCAAAGGTAAATAAATGAATGGTGGTTAATAAATAACTGTAGCATGCTTGTAATTATCAATAAGTAATTATTTAACATTTAATTATGAACTATTTATTAAAACATATGTTCGTCTTCTCCAAAATTTTTAATTAAAGTCTGATTTATAAATAATCCCCAAGAAATTACTTATTCCCACTTATGAGGTGGTCTTAACTCTCCAAGGTGTTTATGATTTCCAGAATTCTGCAACCGTGCTTACTCTGTTTTGGATATCAAAAATATATTAAACCCATATTCTTTTGTATTTTTTGCCTGGTTTCCTTTGTCTGCTCCCACTTCTCTTTTTCACCATCCTTTTCTGAACATTCATTGTGCTCCTTCAGCCAAAGACCCCACTTTAATTTATACTGGCTGCCATACCCACAAGTCATTCCCTTCTGGTGAGACAATATCTTTTTGCTGGAGACAGAAAAAAAACCATAAAAAGGTGGGGGGGGTGGTGGGGGTGGGTGGGGAGTGGTAAAGGAAGAAAATTAAAAATGTGTTTTATATTATTGCGCTGTTGCCAGCAGCACAAAATAGCTTATAACCTGGCCTGGTAGCAGACTGAAAAGTGTAAGCAAGCTTCAAGCACAGTCTTCACATTATAAGTAGGTATGGAGACAAATTTATATTCATAAAACATACAAGATCATGCTCAAGATGTTTTAAATCTTTTTTCTTTAGCCAGGGAGCAGCAATGCTTAAGTTACCCTTTTCTTCATGAAATGTGTAATGGTGCTCTTTTAAGACATGCTGCATTGTAATTACTGCTTTGCTACTGCAGTGTACTTCAGGGAATTGTAACTCACTGAACAAAGGTATCTTGCTTTTAGTTGCTGAACAGGCAATTAGCTTTCCCCAAAATGGCATTTTCATATCCCAGCAGCCCCATGAAGCACAAAAAAAAGTCTATACATCATATATTGAGCTCTCTCCTGTTTCATAGACTCTGAGGCTCCTTTCACACATGCTGCTGATCTGCGTTTGTCAGTGAAAAATCAGAATAACAAAGCAACATTCCACTCCCTCTTGTCACTTGTCATATCTTTCCACCAAAGGAAATTTGCACTGATCAGCTGTAGCAATTTGGGAGTATTCAGCCTAGAAGCTGCCTCCTCTTTCTTATCTTTTACAAGGGAGGTACTGGGTTGTGTGTGCTTGGGGAGAATTGATCCTGAGTCCTAGCACTGGATCCCATAGGTCCCCAAACTTTCATAGTTTTGAGGGAATTGTCCTCCATAAGCGTTTTTCCTACAAAGGTTTCCTGCAAAACATCACTGGAGTTTTACCCCCAAGAAAAAAGAACAGTATAGATTTGTCACCCCTGAATAAAGCTGAAACTCAGAAAGAATATTTATTCTGAAAAAGTAATGGTTAAATCCAGGGGAAAATATTACAAAACCAAAAATCACTTTTCCTTGCTGTCTCCTAAGACTTCTTGATGGGATGTCTTGGGAGGGAAAAAAATCCTCCACACCTGACTCCTACCTTTTAAACCTGACCTTTAAAATGAACATAGGAAGCTGGTGGCATAGCCTGCTTCATCCATCTGCTTTGCTTCAGGGAGCATCTATGTATTCATTTCTTTTATCTATGGTAAAACTTCCCCTCCTAGCTTTCCTTTCTCAGCTTCCTTTTCTTCATGTTTTCATGAAATGCGGGTTTTAGATTTGTTCTAAAAATGTAAAAATACTAATCCTCCTTCCTTGTTCTTCAGGACTGGTATCCAAGACACATAATGCAGCTGCAGTGAAGAGGATCCTTCATTTCTGTGAAGGGTTTAGAGTCCCATGGCATTCCTCTGTCTTCCATTCTTCATATTTATAGCGACTTTCATAGTGAGTTCAGTCTTTTCCAGAACTTTCACTATGGAAGGAATAGGACCATACCCTGTGTAAGTGACCTCAGGACTGTCCTGGCTTGCCTACACGTGGACTAGGAATTTAGGGTCAGCTTTGGTTCATTGACCTTAGGTAGAGCCTAGGCCACAGCTGTGTCCATGCAGCCTTTTGATAGGAAAAAACAAACAGAATAAAAAAAGAAAAGCTTTGTACTGTGGAGCATTTCAGAGTTCTTAAAGAGGTTCTCTTCTTATTGTTTTAGTTTTGTTTATGTTTTTAGTGAGAATTATCAGTAGCTGCCACAACCTCCCCAGGGATGTGGTGGACTACCCATCACTGGAGGTCTTCAAGGTGTGACTGGGCAGGACTCAATAATCTGATCTAGGCTCCCTGTCCTATGAAATATTGGCCAAGAGGATCTTGCAAGGTCCCTCCCAACCTGGGTTCTTCTGTGATTCCAGGATTCCATAGGATTCTGTGAGTAGCAGGACTCTGTGGGCTTGCAAAGGGAGAGCTTTTAAGGATTTTGCTTTCCAGTTTGGAACACCTAAAGCTGTGCACTAGGAGAATAAATATATAACAGCTATATTACCTAAATTGTCCAAATGGAATATTAAAGTGCTCATCCTCACAGAACAGGCATCTTGACCATGCTTATATCCAAAAATAAATTGTTTGGTCCCTCAGCCTACCTTTTTCAGATCAACAGGTGACCTACTCCCCTTTTATCATGATAATGCCATTTAACTTTTTTCCTACTCTTTTTGATCTTTAATCTTCTCTATGGGACATTCTTGCACACATGTCTGTATTTTAAGTCCAATATAATCCATTAGACCTCATATTTATTCGGTTTCCTTGATATATCAGAATATTGATATATCAGAATACCTGTTACATTCTACAAAACCAGATGTGTATGACAGATCATTCCCCATCAGTGACACAGACCCAAATGAAGCAATTCCTACAATTGCCCTACAAATTCCCACCATCATAATTATTCAAGGCAAATAAAGAAGCATTATCTGAGATCAGCTTCCTGAATTAAGAGGAAAATATTTTTTTATTAATAGGGATTATTCCAAGGAATATTTCAGGGGAAAATTGTGATCCTGTCTAACAAAAATAATCATGCCACACTGACAGAAATTTACTATGTGTGGCTATTCCAGCATGCTGCCACAGATTTCTGGGAGGCTTGGATGACAGCAGGCAATTGCCATCAAGAAAGCAGCAACTCCTCTCAGGCTCTCTGCAAAGTGCTGATGTGTCCACAGGCTGGGTGAACAAACAACTTGCTTTCTGTACTGCTGAAGCAAGCTGTGTCAACAAGACAGAATTTGAATTATTACATGCTGCTGTTACATCTGTAGGAGCAGAAGAAGGGAGTGGATGATTATGGCACAGAGCTTGTGGTTAGGGAGGGAGTAATAGTAGCTCTTCAGCATCAGTTGCTGATGGAAAACATCTGCTTCCTTTCCCATCCCCACGAAACAGGCACTTGGGAAATGTTCCCGGATGGTATCTCTCTGATCTGGGTCATCCCTCTACTTGGAAGTCTTATGCAATGTTTGGATCCACTGAGAGGAATCATTAAGTAACAGAATGGAAGGCAGATAAGGGATCTGCTGCCTGCATTCCTGCATGGTGTCTGACGTGTGGCATGTGGCCTCCAAGGGTATGAAAAGTGATGCCAGCCCCTGCTGCTGCAGCAGGAGGCACAAGAGGCCCTTTATTCCTCCCTGGGGCAGGAGTGGGGGAAATCCAGATTCCCAGGCTGCTTCCACCAGAACCCACCACAGCCAAGCTGATAATATTATAATATTCACCTTCAGCTGCAGCACACTGAGCTCAGAGGTTAACTAGCCCTACATCATGAGAGGGACAGGAATGTCACACATGATTCTGGGCAGTCTTTTTTTTAAAAATTTTTTACTGATTACAAATATCCCTTTTTTTCTCCCAGGCACATGTTTTCTTCTCAGGACTAAAGCTTGTTCATGTTCTTCAAGGTAAACCACACAATGTATCATCATGAAAAAAATGTAAGGAATGTGAAATGAAAAGGAGTGGTGGTTTTGCTTAGCCACCATGTTTTCAAAGTTTGTTACCAGCACATTTAATCCACCATACAATAAAAAATAAATGATCCAGGCTGTGAGATAGTGGCTGAAAGAGAATAAGGACATTACAGGAGAGACAATTTTTCATTTTGAATCCAAATTTAACCAAAAGGGTGGCAGGATTGATTTCATGGTCTCATAAAGGAGTGCCTGCAAAGGAAGAAATGGAGGCTTTAAATCTAAAGAATTTCTGATTGCAGAAAGTGTGAATACAGCATGATTTCCCCAGCCACTGTATTAATCCTTCAGAGTCTGAAGGGAGCTATATTTGTATATATAAACTATATATGAACATACACATATAGAGAGAGTATATACTCTTACAGATAGGAACATTACTGAGTCTTACAGATAAGCATGAAGGAAGATAACAAGCCTTTCTTTTATATTCCTTAATGATATACATACAGGAATCTTTTTTTTTTTTTTGATTGTGTGAGTTTATATGTAATTAGTAGATAAGTGAGGTGAGGGAGATAAGAGTTTTATTTCAAGGTGCCTTTATTTTATGTGTGTAGAATGTATCAGTGTTAAAATGGCTGTATATAATTGAGTGTTTTATTCACATTGTGTGTATGTCAGATTGGTTACTGTAATTGTGTTCAAGTCTCAAAGCAACTTGGTTTAAAACCTATAAGGACTGTAGTAAAATAAAGCAGGAAAGCAAGTCTTAAAAGTTTCCCCACACATTGGTGGAATATGATAAAGCATCTCTTCATAGTTAAAGCATCCAACCATTATGCTTCATAAATCCAAATCTGTATTACTCACATTTATTTACAATATTTTGGAAGAAGCCTGGCACTGTACCAGAAATACAGTTTAAAAAGCAATAAATGTCAGAGAAAAAAAATCCCTTCTGTCATCAAGTGATAAAAGAAGAGTTTGCTAAATATATAGTGATGAATTAAAATATTACCAGTAAGACAGAGCCTATACATAATCTTGGAAGGGAAATTCTGGAGATGAAGAGATAATGTAGTACAAGCTAGCTGTTCTGTAAATAACAAAATAAAACACTACAATGAGCCATCTGCTTGCTCTTAATGGAGACAATTGGAAATTCACACACTGTATTTATTTATTTACTTTAAAAGGACATGATTTCTTTCATTTATCTTTAATTAATTAAAATGTCTAAGGAAGGTATCAGAGTGAGATGGATTTGAAGTAGCAGCTTTTGAGTCTTATTCTGTTCCTTGGTCTGTGACAAATCAATTTAAAAACGCTGATTTGACATCCCTGATACACTGAATGGGATAACAAAGCCAAGAAATTGCTCCCCTAAATGCAGGCTCATCTCTCTTGATTCAGTGGGGCTGTTGCTCCCTTCTATTGTTTGCTAAAGTCTAAATCCACGACAGCCTTCTGGGGGAGAAAAACCCCAAGAAAACCAAAAAGCTCAAAGATGGGATTCCAAAAATTCCTAAACCCTGTTCCTGGAGTATTGCTAGCGCAAAAGCAGCTAAGAGCAAGACTGCATTGACTGCTTGCATCCCACCATAACAAGGTTTGCTGATGTGTGGCAGGGAGTGCTTTTGCCCATCAGCACAGCAACAGAGCATTTATCCATGATTTGGCACACTTGGAGTAGGTGCTCTCCACCCACCTGTTTGAATGATTTTCTACCATTTAAATACGTTTTTCCTCTGTGACACAAATGTGTCAGCATGACACTGCTACAATTATAGTGACCCACCATTTTAGAAAACATAAACCTCAGGTCCTGTACCTTGTGCTTGAAAGCTAAGGGGGAAAAATCAGAAAAATGTGGATAAATGCACTCAACAGCCAGCCATAGGACCTCCTCCTGAACATGTTGGCCACCTCAAGTAACAAGGCTGTCAGATTTTACAAGCCCTGTTTTGATGTGGCCTGGCTCAGGAGATCCTATGTGAGGCAGTGCCCCTGCTGAAATTGTTTCAGTGTGCATGAAATAATTGAATCCTCACAAGACAGAGTAAGAGACCATTAGAAAAGTGCAGAGGAATGGTAAAGAAGCAGTCAAGACTGGTGTTCCAGTGTGTACTAAAACAGAATAGCAAACACTTGAAAGAATGTCTTATGGCCCAATAGGTTAGATACACATTTGATGATGCTAAAACATGTGTTCCCGTATTTCCTGAATTCAGAACAAATGCTTTTATTGTTAGATTGACAGGGAAAGCCATCTCTTCATGGATTTTTATCAGAAAGGGATTTTTATCAGAAAGGGATTTAAACACTCAGTACTTAGGCCACTGATGAACATTTCAGTTTCTAAGCTTCAGCCCTGTGCCATATACAAGTTAGATAAATGAATTATGCAGGACAAAAGAATTGTTATTTTGTTAGCCTGTGATAGCAGGAGTATGAACTCTTACTGGGCCATGCCTGGTATTATTGCTTCCAATGAATAAAAGGACTTAACTGCCTTAAGTACCTACAAAATCATGAATATTTTCCAATTCTTTTCTTATGTAAACAGTCGCTGCTTCCATCACAAAGATGTTATTGGTGGACAAAAGGAAAAAAATCAGTGTGCTAATGAATGTCATGCTGGCTTTCATAAGCTATCACACTCCATTAAGATGAAGGATACGCTGAAAAAATATACAGCTCCACAAAGGTGATATAAATGCCCATAGCCAACAGGATCAGAAATTAGGCAGCTTTTACACAGACATTTCTGATACCATAGAGAAGGCTGCTCTGACAGGCACTGCCAAAGCCTTGTCTCATGGCAAGGGCAACAGGACAAGGAACTGGGACTTTTTTTCAGACATGAAAAAGCCATTTCATTTCCCTAGAGGTGTTACAGAAAGCTGTTAGAGAGCACTGGTTACTTTAGCACAATGGAGCCCTGAAGGATAATCCAAAATGCAGACATGGGTTTGGAAAAATACCCTAGATTGCATAATTTCATCAAGGTAACCACCAGAGAGCTGCTTGAAAAGTCAAAATGGAAAATTGTGGCTTTTACCTTATGAAGTGATTCAACACCTCTAGTGTTGATAGGAAGAGGGCTGGGTGGACAGAGGAAGTTATAAAAGTCAAACTTAAATTATATGTAAGTCTTTAAAAGAAAATATTATGTAAAAATTTGGGTGGAAAAACATTGCTGTTACAGAATGTTTTCCAGCACCTAAATGCCATGAAAATGTAGCACTTTTTTTTAACAAAGAAGTAACCTTCAAATAGTAGAGAAAAAAAATTTGGATTTATGACTGTTGATGTTTATTCTTCTTTTCTTCTAACAGATCATTAACTTACAACACATTTCTGAGTCTGCCTTGGTCTACAAAGATGCAAAAACCATGGGAATATTTGAAGAGACCTCCTTCAAACTCTGATGGGCTGTTGTCTTTACTTGCCTAATTTCCTTAAACCCTCCAAAATACTGTGGCATTATTCCCCCTTTTTTTCCCAGCAGTCACAAGTGAACATGAGGGAAAGGGCTTGTGACATCAAGTTCAGTGAGTTGCTACACCTTCAAATGAGAGCATCACACAGCTGGGTGTCAGAGCACTCCAAATATTAAATTAGCACCACTGCAAGACACCTATGCATTGCTAGGGATGTCTTTAAAGAGAAAACCACTTTTCTGATCCTTTCTCTTTCATCCTTATAGCAAAACTTTCATTAGAAATAATCCTTTCATTTTATTGGCTTCACTATGCAATGTTCTAATATAAAAATTTTTATGGGTTTATAAAAAACCTTCAGGTTATACTCCAAATAAAAAAAAAACAAACAGAATAACGCCCCCCCCCCCCCCACACTTCTCTTTAAAGTACATAAATATAAATACATATAGATGCTCATGTATACTGAAGACCTTCCAGTCATAGAAGTGTAGCTGAGATTATTTCTTTAACTCCATATATTTGGCATCAGTTTTGTATACTTTCAATGTTGTTCTCAGAGAGGAAGACTTGGTTTTTGTTTTCTTCTTTAAATTGAAAAATCCATTTCTATTTTCCTTCCGGGAAAGATGTCTGGAGAGCATTAATCTTTGAGCAGAGGTAAATTATAGGAGAAGTAATAAAAACAAACAAAATAGTAAATTGTGTAGAGTATACATCAAGACTTCTTTTTGCCTTTTCTCCTTACACAGAGAAAGCACAGCTAGTGGAAATGGAATTGAAATAGTGAAATTACTGGTTGGAAATGGAATTGAAATAGTGAAATTACTGGTATGGTTAGAAAAAGTGACTAAGCCTTGTTCCTAGACAGCTTCCTACTGCAAGATTTTTTGCTCCATTTCTCTGAAGCAATTGCTGCTGGAGACTTTTCCATACAGGACATCAGGCCCCATAAACCTGATGGTTTGCTCCAACTTTTGATTTCTGCTGGTCTTTTCTAAACCAGCTGATGTAGGTTTTGTTCCTATGAGGTCATGCACACATTTTCTCCTAAATTTACCTAAATTTTCCTCTGCTGCCCTTGAGCAGACCCACGTTCTTTTAGGCAAGTTCTACGGCACAGTTAATGCCATGCATTAAGACCATTTTAAGTGTTTGGATAAAGTCACACTTATCTATTATCAGAGACTCATTGCATTTTGTCACATCTTTGGCAGAACTTGCAAAAATACTAAATTACTATGAGAAAGCTTTTGCTTTTTGTGGTCTGAAGATCGATTAGCAAATTTTTAAAAAAGACAGACTATGCCTGTGCCTGGAGTTGTAATTTAATGTATTGCTAACATCTGCTTCTTTCACATGGCTAGGCACACTCACATTTTTACTTGTTCTCTATTACCAAAATTTTCAGTTCTTTGAGTGAACTGCGTGTCACTGTAGCATTTAGTATAGAAATCCTGCATGAAAGAGCTCTTACACATGTAAATTTAATGCTTCCAGCTTCCCTTCCTTCCTCTGAAGGGCTATGAACCCACTTCTCCTGCCTTGCAGGTGAAAGTATGAATCTGTGTATGACAGACCTATGTGAGAGAAGATGCTCTCATGTCCTCTTATTGTGATTGTTCCATTTTAATATTAAATATAATATCAATATTCCCTATTCAGTAGAGCAGAAGGAGGTGAACAAGCGCCCAAACAGAAATGTGACCCCATATGTTCACTCTTAGGCTGCTTGCCCAGGAAAAAAAGGACACACTCTTACTCTTCCTGCTACAACCCATACTTAAAATGCTTAAACTTGTGACAAGAGGAACCCATATTTCTTAGCAAACACTCTCATAACAAGCTGTGTTTGCAGTCCTTCATCTCTGGTCCACACCACACACAACTGTTTCAGCAGGAAGGATGAAGACTGAAGGCTACAATAAAGACCAGGGTTTAAAGTCTTATGTGTTATTAATTAAGCATATCCAAGAAGAAAGAGAAGATTCAAATATCTAAACCTCTTACTAGTGGAAGCATATACTAATGGCTAATCCACAGAGGAAATGAGAGTCACAGTAGGAGGAGATTTATTTTTTCTTGCTTTGCACAAGCACAATATAGAATTATCTTCTAAGGATGCGCCTCAACCAGTGAGAGAAGTGAGAACAACTCAGTGTTTCAATTCCACTGGGCTTTAAATTAGGATAAGCAGTCAGACAGTTGCATGTCTCAAGAGTCCTTAAGTACAACTCCATGAAAATTAGGGACCTCACTTAAGATGAGCAGGGGGTTGCTGGCAAAGACCAAAGCCATGCTTATGTCACCTTGCTTCAGCTGGGCCAGCACGATGCTCTGGGCTCTCAGCTTCAGCCCTACCCCAGGCTGCTCCCACCGCCTAAAGGATGCTTTAGTGCCAGCTGTTTTCCAACAGCATGGATGGGCAATTCCCAGCTTGGTGTCAGCTCCAGCTTCATCTCAGCAGACATCAGAAGGCCTCAGAGAGAGGTTTTATGGACCTAGTCCAAGTCACAAGAACGTAGAAACTGGTCACGATACCTCAGTCTGAAATAACGGGTGACAAAACAAGAAATTTTGCTCTCTCGGAAGTTTAAAAGTTGTTGAAAATTTGAACAGAAACTGTAATTATGAGTTCAAATAACAGAAATAATTGCACAAAATAAAAAACCCCCACAAATCCTGTGTTCTCCCCAGCTTGTGACTAAGCTCCCCAGCACCAAAAATGCAAGCTGTATCCTGCAGATGAGTCAGTTGATTTGGAGGTCAACATAAAGTCAAACATCAGCCTTTCAAAGGCTTCTTCACTAACCTCTTTAGACTGCCTACAGCCTTAACTTGTGTACAAAACTAGTGATCAGCACAGCAGCAAATCCTTAAAGTAAATGGAGGAGTAGCACTGTACATTTAATATATGTCTAGACAATAGCCATAGTGTTAGTTTCTGAATTACAACATAACAAACAGGGGCATATACAGGTTAATTAGTAATAAAGTTGAACTATTAAAGTGGATCTCAGTTAATTCATTGGTTTTCAAAGTATTTTAGGCTAGATGGATTCTAGCCAAGGCTCCAAGCTTATGAAACAGTGATTCATGGCTAATAAGGGCAAATGCCCTAGAGATACGAATATTTGTTACCCCAACTTGCTGACCTTTTCCCAAAGAGGCAGAAATTTAATTATCTCCTTTGAAAGGCACAATTATAGAAAAAGTCGAAACCTAATTTATATTCAGTTTCTGCATTTTTCACAGATAAATAAGTAGGGAGAAAGAGATACTGAAGGAACATTTGAAAATAGCCAGAACCAAAATGAATATATGTGTGTGAGTGTATTTTGGGGGACTGAAGAAGACTTCTTCTGCTGCTAGTTTTTTCAGCTCTTTCAATTTCGGCTCACTTTAGGTCATAAGCCATATGACACAAACCTTTATTTACAACGAAGTCAAAACTCAGAAAACTGCCTTGTCTGTCTCTCTCTGTCTCAGCTCTGGTTGGGTTTATTTGCTTCACTGGCAAGGTAAATAACTGGTCAGAGGGGTCACTGACAGATCCCCAGTGGCAGAGACCAGAATGTAGCTGCCAGTCCCAGATTCCCCACCAGAAGCTTCCAGCATGTTCCTGCACTGCCACACCTTTCACAGGCTGTTGCTTCAACTCTGAGTGCAAATGCCAAATAAAAAGGGGCTGTGGTCAAAAAATGAAATTCCATGAGGGTTTACTCCAAGATGTATTTTTGATCTGCTTTACTGTGTGGGGAATTTTCTTCATTAATTTTGTTTCTTGTACCAAAACTCCTCCAACAGCTAAAATCATGACACTGTGAAAATGTGAGATTAAGTCAGCAATTGTCCACGGCTAAGCCATCTACATTAAAACAGAACAAAAAAGCCTTCTCAATTATAAATGGCAAACAAGCTGAATGCAGATTAGCTGACACACTTTCATCAAGTATGATTCTTTTACAGTGATCTGAGCTCTGATCTACTGTACTCACACGGGATCCCTGGGGAATCTATCTCCTGTAAGATCATATCTTAATTTGCTCAGGTAATATTTTTAGCAATTTGATGTCTTCCTACCCTGTTTCCCACCAAAGAAATAAATCATATTGTGGTCATTAAGTAAACCCATTCATCCAGTTCCATTTGCTATAATTCTGCCTGCTACTGTGTAGCCTGGGGCTATTGATCAAGCAAAGCATTCCCATCCAAGAGTGTGTATGTGAGCATGTGTTTAATTAGAAACTTAATTTATTGCAGTGACAGCATGGAAACTTTTAAACACAGGAATTTTCAGCTCTATTTTCAGCTCTTAAAAACATACATGCCTTATTTGATTGCAGGCAGCTTATTTCATTTATACCAAAAAAAATATTTCCATGATTAAAATTAATAATGAAAAAGCTTCATTCATTTATTTTTCATACCTTCCCTTTAAAAGTTTATAAGCCTCCCAAAAGTAGAAACAAAAGTTATTTGAATGAGTGTATGTCTTTGCTATATTACAGAACCACTGTGGGACTGGAAGGCACCTCCAAACCCCTGCTCAGAGCAAGATCACCCACAGAGGCTGCTGGGGACCATGTCTAGTTGGCTTCCTAATATCTCCAAGGATGGAGATTCCATAGTCTCTATGGGCAACCTGTGGCACAGCCCAACCACCACCCTCACAAAATGAAGTGTTTTCTTCTGGCTACCTGTGACTTGCTGTATTTCAGTTGGTGCCTGCTGCCTCTTGACCTGTTAGAGAGACCAAGAAGAGTCTGGCTCTGCCTTCTCTACTTCCTCAACCAGGTATTTATATACATTTTATATCTATATTTATATGTATGTATGTACATTGGTGAAACCCCTGCTGAAGTTAGTGGGTGCTGAAGTCACGATAAACAGCACCCACTGCTCACCCTTGTTTACTTCATCATGAAAGGTTCTCAGGCTGGTCCTCCTCAGGAATGGTTCCTCCTCAGGAATCCGTGCTGGCTACTCCAAATCACCTTGTTTGGAAATCATTTCTGAAAGACTGAAGTGGGGCTGAGTGGTTTGCTGTTCCCTGAATCCTCCCTCTTGAAGACAGAGTTGACATTTGCTTTCTTCCAGGTCTCAGAAGTCGTATTCACCAGCACAACCTTTCACAAATAATGGAGGGAGAACTGGCAGGGACATGGGACAGCTCCCTCAGCACCTCCTGGCTGTATCCCATCAGGTTCCAGGGATTTGTGTGTGTCCAGGTTGTTTAGATGTTCCTTTACCAGGTCCTCTTCCAACAAGTACAACTCTGCCTTGCTCCAGACATTTCCTCAGGTCTCGGGGGTCTGGGGTTCCAGTAATCAAAACTTACCAGTGAGGATCAAGGTGAAGAAGGCGCTGAGAACCTCCCTATCTTCCATCTGTCTTGCCAGCAGGTCTCCTGCACCATTATTGCAAGAGATCCACATTTCCCATGGTCTTTCTCTTCATGTTGAATTGTCTATGGACACCCTTTCTGTGGCCATTCAGATGCCTCACCCAGTCCAGCTCTGGTCCCAGCCCTGTCTCTGCACACCTGGACAGTGTCTCTATAGTCACCCCAGGCCACCTGCCCCTGCTTCCACGCCTCACACATCTTTTATGTTTGAGTTATCCAGGATCTTGTCTGCTAGCCAGGATTCCTCCCACCTTTTCAAGGCATGAAGGGGTCCAAAGGAGCAGCGTGCCTAGCTGACAGCACGATTTCAGAGCAGCAGCATGTTGCCATTTTCTGCCTGAAGCACTGAAGGCTGTCACAACCACTTATCTGGGGCACTGCAAGCCACATAACTATTATTTTTCCCCACAGGAATCCACCTCCTGGTGACTGTGAAGCCACAGCCTGCTGTGGGGACCTCTCCTCTGAGGACACAGAGTCTCCCAGCTCTCTGATGGAGGTCACCATCCCTCCCTGGTGGCCAGGGCCCCGCTGGCTGCGCTGCAGGGGAGGCTCCAGCCTGGGAGGGGGACGCAGCCAGGGCAGGTTTGGGTCACTGCCTGCTGATCACCTGCAGCACACACATGAGCTGGATGACAGAGCGAGCAAAAGCACCAGTGAAGCAGACAAATGTGATAAAAGATGCTGTGAGGGCAGCTTGAATGATTCTGTGAAGAGCGCTGGTTTGTCATCGGGGTACTAAAAGTTGGAAAATTCACGTTAGAAGGATGCAGTACTTTCTTCATTTCTTGGTCATACCACAGCAATCCCAAGGACTAGGCAAATTAAAATAGGCACATTACAATAGGCAAGTTGAGCTTTCATAATTTTCATCTGGAGTAACAGAATTAGACACCTCCCTTACCCCCTTTCAAATGAGAACTTTCTCTGGCTCTTCCACATTCCTTTGCATTGTAAAAACCATACACATTGCCTATATTTCCTACTTATTTCCTTCTAAAAATATGATTTTTTCCCTAATATTTTTGTATTAAATATGGCCATGCTTACTGCCAGAACAGAAAAAGCTCACTCCTCTCTTACAAAGCTGCAGCTGAAGTGCCTCTCCTAAGATTAAAGGAAAATCCCTCCTAGGTATGATTTGATTTGAGTGTTAGCAAGACATCTGCCAAGATATTAGCATAATTATCCAATATAGTACACACTCTTCTAATTTTCTATTTTATTTATTTATTTCCAACATAGACCATGTTTCATTAACTAATATTTAATTCCCAGTAATCATAAGGTGCTGTCCAAGAAGTTGGCTAAGATAAAAGCAGAGATAACCTCAAGATTCATTGTCTCCCCAAGTAGGACACTCCTGGTCACAGAAGCTGGAGAACAAGGAGGAAGAACTTGTGCTCCTGCCAGGAATACCCTTTAACCCTATATTGAAATAAATAGGAATTGTAGCAATTCCTCCACATCCCACATTTTGTCTCTGGACATACATTGCATGCTGCTTCACAAGAGAAAAAAAATAAAAAAAAACCACTACAGAAAATCTTGCTACTCTGTTCCACTTTATGTCCAGCAATAGTAAAGCAACTTAGATGTGGCAAAGAAAATGAGAAGGGCCTGTGTCTTGTGCTATAGTTTGACAACTTTATCTGTCATCTTCCCTGGGAAATCCAATTTTATACATGTTTAACATCTTTTTTTTTAATCATAGGAAAGACACAAAAATACTCATGCAAAACTGTCAAGCACTAAAGAGAATATGCTTAATGTCCTACCAGTAGTTTGATGTTTAATTTTTCCTTAAATGAATTCCAATGGCTGAATGGGGTTGGGTTTTTTTTAAGAACATATTGGAAAATACATAGACCTCTAATGTTTCCTCTCTTGTGTTTGTTCCCAGCAATAATTGGACCAACTTCTCCTCCCCTTTTTGGAGGAGAAAACTATCTTTATCACATGAAACATTGTTTTCTGGTTTTCATCTCCAGATGTCTAAGAAGCTCAATTCAAAGAGTCGCCCAGAGGTGCATATCCATGTCTGGGACAGACACAGAAGGGCTGTGATGCTTTAAAGAATCAGCCCTTCCCTATGGTGGTTTGTGGTTTTAGAAGAAAGACTCAAAATGTTGTGACCAAGGAGTCTAGGTTATGGAAAAGGTTAAATTTATCTTGCATTTTCTATTTTATTACTCATTTTACTTATTTTTCTTGCCTCATCCTCCACTCACTGGAGGCAGCTCCATCACAGGGATATTTCACCTCTCAGTTGTCCCTCCAGAGCAGGCAACAGAAACTCATTTTTCTATCTCATTCTTCAAATGCTCTTTTCTACACTTCCTCTGTTCCTTCTAAAACATTAGAGCTGTATCAATTTTTTTTAGTCCACAAGGTTTTTTACTTCTCTGTTGTTACTTGCAATTAGCTTAACAACTTATCACTCATCCACAGAGGCTTTAAATAATTTATATTCCAGGTTTTGCTTTACAGAATTTCCTCTCGATCCTTTTGCAAATTATACCATTTTTTTTGTCCTCAAGAGTTCTTTGCTCATAAACACTGCCAATCTATTTTACTTAATACATTTCTGATTGTATTAAATTGGAACATTTACATGTTAATACACCTGTATTTGTATCCAAAATCCATCCCTAATGATCATGGTACTTTCCATATCCATTTTACTTAATAAAATTCAGTCTGAAGTTTTTCCTTGCTGAGTTGCCTGCAACACATACTGATATAAAAATGAGCTCTACATGAAACTCTAGTCCTCCTTATTAATGATTGAATAAATTATACAAATTAAAATTCCCTAGATATCACTGCAGCCACTAATCTAATGCTCTCAGCCATCTCTGAGTGTGCTTCCCTACCCTGAACCACAGGTGGTAAACACTTTTTCCTTCCCCCTCAATACTTCAATTTAAACTGAGTCCAAATTTCCACATTCCCCTTCATTTTTAATAATCCTCATCACAAGCTGAAAGGAGTTATTAACTCACAGTGCCACCTTTCCCAATCTTCCTTACAAAATATTCTGATGCAGAGGGTGTCCTCTGAATTCCTAATTTAGTCATGACAGCACACACTACACAAATAAGAATTTACATGGTATTACCCTAAGTTTTGTAAATAGTACTAATAAAATAAAAAGAAATATTTACAATCATTGTCAATAGAAAGACTATTGAGACATTGTATAGAATCTATGTGCCCATATGTTTCTTCTATGAACTGAAGGTTAATATTTTAAAAATCTTGTTGCTTTAATAAAAAATATGACAAGCAACCTTGTCTTTCTCCAGAACCAACAGGGCAAAATCTTGGGCTTCAGAGGAGGAGCTTCTTCTAAAACCCTGTTTAAGACCCCTAATCTCTATGGCAGATTAATTTCTATATACATAATAAAGGGAATAAAAAATTGAATAAAAGCACTGGTAAGCTGCTGCCATGCTGGAGACTGATTCCTTTTGTATTTGCACACTGTTTTGAAAATTGCTTTTGCTGCTTCTCCTCTCTCTTCCTTGCCCCTCTGGTTTTTTCCCCACATCCTTGTGAGGGTGGACTGGGTGAATGTGGAGCAACAGGTTGCTGATTACTTGTTCATACACAGCCATGGACGACAGACAATTTATTCAATGTTTTCCTGGGTTAGAAGTACTTAAATTCGAGTATCTCTCTCCCAACAGCTGTCATGAACTTGCAGAATTGAAATAATCTTGGAAAAGCTTGGTCTTTCCATTTAGTTAAAAGTGACCCATGGGTTCAGATGTTAATGGAAAGCAGAAGGAGAGCAGAGACACAGGACAGCATGCAAAAACAAACTTCCTTTTTAAGCAGCCCAGGCTAAAAGTAGGAAAGTGAATTATCTCTGTCCAATCCACACTTTATTTTGTGCTTGAAGGGTACACCACGCCCAGGAACCTAGTTTTTCACATTCCTTCTCTAAATTTAGCAGTGTCAAAGAAAATCATGGGTGTGTTTTGATTCCTTGGCTGCCAGTGGGAAGTGCTTCCCTACTGCTTCCCTCATATGCCATAGGCAAGAAATCTCTATTTTTATTTGTGCTATCTATTTAACATGACCAGCCCTTGTGCACCAATACTAGTGGACCTTAAAAGATAGATAATTAAAAATAAGTATCAAAATCAAGCATTTCTTCTCCTCATTTATGAAAAGTGAATTTCCTTTCCCTGTAAAAATATCAGGACAATATTCTAGACAGTGGATTTTAAAAAGAAATTTTTTGGATGTCCGAGGATGACTTGAAACTTCAGGATGCACAAATGAGAACTCAATATCTGGAAAGCATCACTTCTCAGACCTGTGCCTGCACATCAGTAAGAAAGGCACTTGAAAGCCTGGGAAAAAACCAGAAGTTTGCCTCAGTCTAATATTGCACTGAGTGGCATAAGAATGTGATTCTTCCTCTCAGTCTACCCTTCCTCTCTTATTCTACTGAAGGGGAAAATGCACAGAGTAAAAGGTACCTTGCATTTCTTCCCAGAACAATTTAAACCCCCTTTTTTTTTCTTTTTTCCTGTGCCAGAATAGATACTTGACAAAAAGCCTCTCAACTATAATTTCTTCCTTTACTTCATGCTATTTCACCATTTTTTTCAAGGCTTTATTTGGGACATTAGTAAGCTTTCTGATTTATTTTAAGGATGGTTAAGTTCAGAAATATGATCAGAGAATTGGACTGGGATGAGAATAAAAACAGTTTCTGTACCCTGTGTTCATTATCTGTCCCTGGTTGCCATCCATTTTTTCTATGTCCTTACCTCTTCAGCATCTTTTCAGATTTGCTTTCTTCTGGCTCTTATTTTTCTGCTGACATAAAATACACCATGATTAATCAAATTATCTTTATTCTCTTTTCTCCTCTAAGATTCATTTGAATGATGTACACTCATAACTTTATAATAATTTCTGAACTTTATTTTCTTTATTCTTATTATTTATTAATTTTAAAGCCAGAAGGATTTTATTCTGAAATGCTTTCTGCAGCTTCAGTACTTAAAACCTCTTTTTTCTCTATAAAATAAACTCTGACATTTTATCACAATCATAGGCCTTCAGCTAATTAGAACTTTAAGAGAAACACAACTGTTGCAAAACTTGTGGTAAAATAGAGTGAGCAGCACGACGGTTCCTGGTGTCCATCTTCAATGTGCTAAAAGGGAGACAAGAAGAAAAGAAAACAACCACACCAGAAAAACACAGCTTGAAGAAATGGGCCAAATAAGTCCCACTCCCTTGGACTGGTGTGCTAGAAGCATCCCTCCTGTGAACAGCTCTCTAACATGCACGTGGTTCCTGGCTGATAACACGTTTTCCTTCTCAAAGATGATGAATTTGGATTAATATATTCATTGTATATTCTGTGTCTATAGCTCAGAACAAATACTCACCCATATATTTATGTGCTATCATTTTTTCATTGTGTGAAAAACATATTGTTTGAACTTACAGGAATGACCAGTGCTAATAAATCATAGCATGAAATACATTCGATATGTCACTTCTGTCAGTAAGCCATGGGGGAAAGGGAAAAAAAATTGGCCTCATGCATATGTTTTAGGGAAATTTTGTTCCTGTTTCTCATTGTCTCACTTTTCCTGATTCCAGTCAGAAACTCTGCAAATGAGGGCTGACTTGTTTAGCACCCTCCAAATGTGCTGAAATGAGTTTAGTCACAGCCCACACAGAATGCTATTTCTGTTTACTGAAGTCCAAATCTGCTCTGCAACTGAGGATCATGGATCAAAGATCAGCCAGCAGGCCACAGATATTTCATTTCCAAATCTTGCATGCAGAAGAAGACTCAAAAAATTGTCATTTTACAAGGCTTTCCACAAAATAAATGTAAGCATCATACAGGTGGGTTTTATACAAAATACACACAAATATCATAAAATGGGTTCAATCAAACAGCAGAACATATTAATCATAAAAGTGTGAAAGCAGATTTTGACAGCAAGGTGACTGTCCACTCCTCATAAGGCTTATTTTGTAGAATATTGTTTCAATTCAGGTCCACATTAACTGTTTTCTTTTAGATTACACCATTAAAAATACTATTACTCTTAAATAGGTTATCTGAAATGCTTTTAAGATGTGTTTATGGCATATCTGATGATATAATGAAGTTCATTTCGCTCCTATAAATATTCTTAAAGGGGTGTTTTCAGCAGGTCATTCTTCTTCCACACCAGGCCATGCAGTGATATATGATGCCATTAGCAGGCCATCTTCAGCCCAGTTTCTCCACCAGATGTATATATTTTTAATTACTCTTTCTTTGTCAGAGTGAGTGACATTTTACTGGTTGCTCTACTGAAAGTGGCAGGCAGTTGACAAAGTGCTCCATGGACCTGTCCTTCCACTCATCAATTTCTTGCAGGTGTACAGTTTTGCTTTTAAACACTATAATTCCATGTCAGAGGAGATGTACACAAGCTTAGGGGGTTTATTCAATAAGCCATAAATTCTGGGTGGGGTTCTTTGTGTTACTTTAAATTGGGGTGCCTTTGCTGTTTTCAGCTCAACATGGTTCCTGTTTTCACATACATCTAGAAGCTCATTCTAGATGTAGTGCTTATTCTAGAGTAATTCAGGCTTCTAAGTTGGAAAGGAAAAGGGAAAGGGAAAGAGAAAAAGGAAAAGAGAAAGGGAAAGGAAAAAAGGAAAAAAGGAAAAAGGAAAAGGAAAAGGAAAAAGGAAAAGGAAAAGGAAAAGGAAAAGGAAAAGGAAAAGGAAAAGGAAAAGGAAAAGGAAAAGAATGAAACAGACTCAGAAGCACAGGCTTTATGTATTTCTTTGCAATAAAATTTGTATTCTCTCCAATTCTACCCATGCACAATTCCTACTTAGGGTGGCAACCTTTTTGCACCATTTGCTTTCTGTCTCTTTATCCTAATTAGGTCAGAATAAATATTATGACATTCTGTGAATGCCAGAGAGGAAAGTATTCTTGAGGCAAAAAAAAAAAAAAAGGACTTAAAATGGAGAATGAAGAAAATAAATAACAAGTGACCAAGTGGAGTTTTCCTGGATCCTAGAGGACTTGCCCAATTTGACGACTGACAGGCTTGAAACTCTAAAATTCTTCAACAAAAAAGGTGCAAGCTCAGCATTGGGCACTAGTTCAGATTTTTTGTGATAGCCCTATATCTACTCTTCCTCTTCATGCACCTGGGACTATAAGGATGTGACCAGCTGGAAGGTGTTATGGAGTGTTGTTTAGGAACAGCAAGAACTGCACACACCCATTTCAAATTCAGTTCCCTGTCTTGACAGATGACTTCATATATTTTCTCTTCAGGCTGAATTCTCTCTAAAACATATGACTATGGCTCAAAACTAGTTTCATTATTGGTTTGGATCCAATTCTATACTGCCCAACAGGCAGTGAAACAAGCTATCACAGAGGTGGCAGAGCCATGTTAATGCAGAGCTCTGCTAAGGTGAAAGGCAAGTGGTTCTTTCATAAAGACTAACAAAAAGACAACAGAAATGGAAAATATGTCACTTAGACATGGGATTTATTACTTATATTAACCACCTTTGCCTCAAAATTCTGTGACTCTCAGGTTAATCCATGCAACTATAGCTTGCACATCTGGCTTTTCTTTCTCTTCCATTTTACCTATTACAGAGCAGTTAGTACCTAGCCATTTTTCCATTGGAAGAGATTATCAATATAATCAGAGTAGTGTCTCAAACTCCTTTTCCACAAATTAAAGTTATATTCTATCATGTTTCTCCTAAAATACACAGCATTTTTTACTCTGTGATTAGCTTTATTTTCTCTCCTTTCTCTGTATATTCTCTAGATTTTTAATATCTTGCTCTTGTTGGATCAAACCTATGGTGGATAACCAAGCTAATAGTTTTTCAGGGGTAAAACTCAGTCCTCCAAGCCAAAATTTTCACACTATAAATACCTCTCAAAAATATTGAGGTGAAATAAAAATCTTTTTAATTGATCTAATCCACTGATTTATTCTGTGTAAACTCCCTCCATTAGTAAAACATGTTAATAAGTGCAATAAACATTTGAAGTGGCAAGACAAATTTAAAAAAGAGAGAATGGACAAGAGTCTCTGTATAAACCTAGTGATTTATAGGTCCTGATATTTTTCAGTAATGTCACTGCTATTTTGAGGTTAAAACTGAATTATATAAGGTAAAACATTAAAGAAATTTTAGCATGCTTTAACCCTCACCCACAAACTGCCCAGATCACACCTACCATATTCTTGATTACTTTAGACTCTTATTTTCAGACATAGGGCTTGGTCTCTGGTCCTTTTTTAAAATTTAGCAGGTTAGTTTCATTTTATTTAATCTGAGTGAATTCATGCCTATGGATTTTATAGTGATAATAAAATGGCTTCAGTTCTTCAAGGGATATTTACTATGGACCATAGGTACACACACACACACACAAATCTGCTTTCTTTTTTTGTACAGATTTTTGCAGTGAAGCAGCAATTATTTTTAAAAAACAATAAAATTGTTCTCTTTAATTATTTTATAAAGAAAATTGTTGCATTTACAACCACAGTATGTGACTACGTTATTTGTAAATTTTCTCAGTGTTTGTAATGAGAAAAAGAAGAAAACCTTAAAACCTTGTTTTATAAGCCCATCATTATCTCAACATACAGGTAAAAGTGTATTATACACTTTTTTCTTTGGCATAAAGTGTCAAAGAGGTCTTGCTGCCATTAAAGACCAATTTATTGCAGTATGTGGATAAACATATTGCAATCAAATATTTATCAGTGAAGAATTTACCTTTAGCTTAACCCTGATATGTCAAATGCCATGCTGGGAGAGAAAGGCAAAATAGAACCTATGCATATTTTAACTCACATAAAATACCTCTGCTTGTTTTTTCCCTCTGAAAAAGTGGATAGTCACAACTGGGCATAGCAGAAACATGAAATCTGTATAGACTAGTCTCTCTATTAACTTTCAAAAAACAATTGAAATAGAACAGTTAAACATAACTAAAGGAATTTTCAGACAGACAACTAAGCTTCAGTGAAAGCCATTGATGTTCAGGCTCCTAAGGAGCTCAAAACATTTTTTTAAAGTGACCTTAATTTCTTTAAAATCACAGAGTAATTTTGGAAATTACAACCAAAAGAAATATTCTCATCTTCTCTTATGACTTCACACAAAGTGCAGCAGGATATTCTTTCTGATATATTACAAAATAAGAATAATTAGCAAAGCGAAGATGCAAGCCATAGCCATATCTGTTGAAGTGCATGTGAGGTATGAAACATCTACACAGTGTGGTGAGATACTTGTATTATCTGTTTAATTGTTTAACACAGCAATACAGTGCACCCATTAGACACAGAAATTGTGTGATAATAATCCAGTAGGGAGAGCTAGAGTGTAATACTTTTGCCAAGCACTTAATGCCAAGGATTCAGACTGCATAATCAATTAGAGAAGACATTGCTATTATGATATGCATTTCTGAAGCACCTCTCCAGAATGCCTAAGCTCTCTTATTTACATTTTGACTTGTGCTGGTTGCCTCAAGGAAAGAAACCAATCTTTCCTCCCTCCAATATGAGGGAGCTTTGCAGCTTTTCAGAGACACAAAACTCTGTCCTTCCACACCCTGTTGTCCAACCTCTACTGAAATAATTTGCCACCACCCAAAGTCTATGACATTCTGAATTCAATACCGTATCCAGAACAATGAAAACAATAACTGTCAGCTAAGTCAGTGCCCCTTGGTATGTAGTCCCATTTTTCTAACATTGAACTTCACAATAAAAACTGAATTTGGTCCAACCACTGTGTATCCATTGCTTGGATATTGTTGTAAATCATTATGTTCCTCCAGGGGTTTATGTCAGGAGACTTGTACAGATCTGCAACCTCCAATAAATAGACCGTTATCTGAAATTTGATTAAACCAAGATATATTGTATAAAAAATATTCCAGTTCATTACTTGTCCTTATTTGGATGAATTTTATGCCTCTCTGTGAATTTTATGCCTCTCTGTAGAGGTTACAACTCTGCATGAGATAGAGAGATAGATAGATAGATAGATAGATAGATAGATAGATAGATAGATAGATAGATAGATAGATAGATAGACAGACAGACCTGTACAATGGATAAGACTGCACAGGCCAGGATTGTCCAGCCTAGGGCAGTGTTATTCCCCTTCCTGCTTTCTTCCTTGCCCATGTGATTGAACATCTGCAGTGTGTTAGCAGATCTTCCAAATCTTTTCAGCTCTTCTTGCACACTCATCTAAGACATAAGGCTCAGCCATAGCTAGAAGAGCTGCTTCATGCAGAAAATTGTTTTCCCTGAGTTCTTGGAAATGGCAGTTGGAGCCAGTTGTGGTGTAGAGCAGAAATGCACGTGCAGAACTGAGTTACAGAGTGCTGAGAGGCAGGACACAGACACCACACAAAGGGAATGTCCTACAAATGTCTCGGCTCCAAGTGATTGCTGAGCAGCCTGCACTCGTAACAGCAGGGAAATTACTGAGTAGAGAGTGAAGTGATTAAAAGCTGTACTGGGTCTGGCACATTCCTGAGACACAGAGGGCAACTGAACAAATTTAATAATGCTGCACTCTACATTTGTCAACACATTTGTCAAAAATATCCACTCACAGAAGTTATTTCTGTCCAATATTAGTCAGTCCTAAGGCACACAGTTATTATCAGATTTTTTACACATAAAATCATTGTATAGACATTTGGCCAGTTATGAACATCATGTAGTAGTTGTTCAGAAGATAGAGTGATGTTTATCCAGAAATTGTGTTTATCTAGGGAGATATCTAGCAAGTAAAGAGAGAAAAAAGTGGTCTGCTAACATTTGTAAAAGATGGTCAGAGATCAAATCTTGCAAAGTTGAGTTGTGTTTGAAAAGTGTTGTAATGTGATGGAAGGAAAATATTAAAGGGTAATTTGAAAAGTGAGGATTATAATTAAACATGCCCTTCATGTGAAATATTTTGACAAAAAAACTACACTGTCCACAGATACCACCAGTCTTTCTGCCACATCATTGTCTGTCTAAAAAAATATAAACAAACCATCTTTTAACTTAAAA
Source organism: Molothrus aeneus (assembly GCF_037042795.1). Classification (NCBI taxonomy): domain Eukaryota; kingdom Metazoa; phylum Chordata; class Aves; order Passeriformes; family Icteridae; genus Molothrus; species Molothrus aeneus. Next base: position 9,331,305 of record NC_089647.1, read on the forward strand.
AAAAATTAAATTGTGAAAGCCAAGTAAAACCAATATTTTGAAACAGGATTTGCATTAAGGATGCATTTTTTCCAGGCAGAAGTAGATGCAATGTATGGTGATGTACAGAGGACGCTGAGCACCATTACTATTGATGCCAGGGTAGAAATGGTGTTCAAATAACAAAGCACTTGCCAAATAGACACATGAAATTGGACTAGAAATTGGACTTTGACTAGAAAGTAACAAAACAGAACCAGCAGAACAGGCACTAAACCCCTTGCCCAAGAGAGATCAGAGAAAAGCACATCTGCCCCATTGCCAGGAGCTGATGCCAGAGTGATTTGGGGCTGGCTGACAGCTCCAGGGATGAAACACCCGCTGTGATCCATGACTCCAAGGGCTGCTGTTCCTTGGGGAGGGCTGAGCTCTCCTGTGCAGGGCAGGGAGATGGCCAGTGCAGCTGTGCTGCCATAACAAGGTTAACCCACAGCCAGGGGAAGTTGTCAGCCTAAATGGAGACATATTGTGAATGGAATTCCCCAGCCTCCCCCAGGGAGGGATACTAGGGAGCTGAGTCACTCCTGCCCAAGGAGGGCTTAGTGAGACAATTCCCTCCTTGGCTGAGCCAAGTGGAGGAGCTTGTGTCCATTTGGGCTGATAAAATTGCAACTAATGGGTTTATCCTTCTGCAGCAGCAGCAGTGCTGCTGAAATTTTAGAGGAGAGCAACAGATTATCACAAGAGGATTATGCTTGTTAATTGATATTTCTGGTACATTTGACTGGAAAATGAAGGCATCAGGATGTAGATGCTGAGCTGTCTCTGTCAAGAGACAGCTGAAACTGGGGCTTTTGCTATGGCACAGCTGCTCATGGGTGAGAAGTTTCTCAGCCTTATGTAAAACAAACTGCTTGGGGGTGAAGAACACCAAAACAGCCAAAGTTCCTTGGTACCCCAAGGACTGTGACTGTGAAGGGGTTTGGTAGCCCCCATCTGTCTCCTCCCCTTCCTCCACACCTCCAGTCCTGCTGGTAACACCCAAGTGCAAGTAAAGGTAATAAACATCCCTCTCTCTCTCTCTCTCTGATATTTGCCTTAGCACCTTTCATCCAAAATGAATAATATACCTTTGCTGATGTTTCTTTGGAAATTATGTAGCTTCAAGAGATCACATAGGAAATCAGACCAGCTTTAACTTGTAATGAAAACTGGTTAAAATTTATGCTGTTCTTCACTTTTATTATTTATTACAACCTTGCCAGAGTATATTGATTTTGTGCCAACCCCTGTTCTTGTCACAGTTTTTGTCACACAAATGAGGTTCCAGAAATGTAATGCCTGTATTTTATGAAATATAGTCCTATGCCATTTCAGGATGACCTTTTCAGTATTCTGCATTCTGATGGGTTGGCTGTTTGTGAGGCAGGGGCCTATTTCCATCTACACCTTTTCCCCTCCACACTTATGTTTTAAAAGTAATTTAAACAGAGGTCGCTATACCAATTTCTTTTGTTTGTACTGGCATGCAGAGTTGATAATCTCCTTTCTGAAAAATTGGTGAACTCTGGACAGCTGGCTTTTCACTGCACATGCTTCCCTGCAGTCTCTGTGTAGGAATGAAGTTTTAACTACAGCACTAATTTTACTATTCGGATATGTTAAACCAATGGGACTGGTTTGCTTTTGCTTCCAAGCTATGCTCAGCACAATAATGAGGCAACAGTTTACCCAAAGAAGTATCCCTCAGTGTAAGTGATTGACCAAGAAGGAGCACAGCCCCAAAAACAGAGACACAAACTTACAGAGTCATCATAGCATCACCCATAGAACAGTGGAGCATACACAAGGTGCAGAGAAGAACCTAGATATTTAACCCTACAGTGGCAGGGTGAGTCCTTTTAGTATCTGCATCTGTAGGAAGAAGGGATATCATAAATACCTGTTTATAGTCATTCTTTATTGACTTTTCTGACTGTAGCATAAGAAAAAGGCACAAAAAAACTTTCTTTAAAAAGTATACTTGGTTCTCAGCTCTTTTCCCTTTTTTTTTTCCAGCATGATAATAGCTCCTTGCAGGATTCATGAAGGCATCTGTTCCAGTTAATCACCCCTATCCCACAGATCACAGGAGCTGCTGACTCTTGATTTCTCCTATGACATCTTTAGCACGTGGAATTTTCCCCAGCATACAATAATTTACTTGTGCACTCAACATTTCAGAACACACAACAAAAGGCTGTGAAATTGTCTATCCTCACAAGACAATCCAGTGGGTAAGCTATTTAATCAGAATTCAGCAAGCTGAGAATTTTTGCTAGTCCCTATTATGGCCCTGATAGTCCTCTGCTGCCCTGGCAGCTCTTTCCATCCATCTATTCTGACCAGCAGTTCCCAGAAGCACGAGCTCAGAGGGAGCTGACAGCCAGCCAGACCTCAACACAGCAGTGCAAGTGTAGTGACAATGGCTCATCTGTGACAGATCATCCAGTTCCTGTGTGCTGTGGAGACAGTTTGGGAATGCACAGGAAATTCAGCCCATCCAGGTCACCTTTGCCTTGCTGCACAAGCTTTTGTCACCTGTGCAGTGTGTGCAGAAGTCCTGATGCATCCTGAGCACTTCAGATTCCCCAATGCATGTGCACTTTTTGTGGGCATTTCTTTCTGCCTGGACAATGGTAGACTATCAAGGATGTGCAGTGGAAAAGCAATCCTAACAGAGTTTTGCCAGCTGAAGTCTCTGCTGTGGGTACACAGGGTGGGCAAATTTGGCATAGTGGGGTATCCTTCAAAACATAGGGACCCCTGAAAGCTTAAAAAGAAACATTTTATCTGGGGGAAGGGGCAGGGGTGGGAATAAAGAAGTGGGGGTTTTTCCCATCATGTTCAGGAGGAAAGCTGAGCAGGGCTATAATATATTAATATCATATTATACTATATATAATAATATAACATATTCAAATATACTGTATATTATATTATATTCTATTATACTATATATTATATTATATTTAATGTAATATGATATTATTATATTCTATAATAATGTAACATATTATATTATTAAATATATTGGTATATATTATACTAATATTATATACTATATTATGTAATATTAGTATAATATATAATAATAATATATATAATATATAATATCATATATAATAATATATATTATAGTATAATATAATAATATATATAATATATATTCACCAGGGTGAATAATAGTAATACAATTGCTAATAGAGAGCAACTGTGGAGCTGCATCACCCACCAGCAGTTACAAATCTTCACTGCTCAGGTGGGTGCCCTTTGTGCAGCACGACCCATGCCACCACTGCCTTGTTCTGAACACCAGAACCCTGCTGCTTCTCCTGGGGAGTCTCTGCCTCTCATTAAGGCAGGCAGAGACCCCCACAGAAATATTCCAGGCACTGCAGAGCAGGCCAGCTTGAGCTGATCTGCACTGCCCTGCTGGAGCTAGAAGCTTCTCCTGGTTGTGAGTTCATCTCATGGCACCTTTTACAGGACAGGGTGTTGCAGATCAGCCAATGCATAGTTTTCACCAAAAAAAAAGGCATTGGATTACTTATTTTGGGTATAAAACAGCAGACAGAGCAGTCGAACCAATGAGGCATTCACACCTCCTGTATTCTCATGCTGAAGTTATTAAAGAGCCTAAACTGCAGTGCAGTCAGGGAAAGGCCTTCTTAACCTGCCTGCACAGCTACTTAAAATAAGTAATTAAGTCAGAAAAAAAGCACTCTTCTCCAGCAAACAAGCAAACTTTTAAATAATATGTACTTTAGTCCCTGAATATGTAGTTAGACCTCTGAGCAGTTATTTATCTTCACACATTTCAAAGCCATTACTGCAAAAAATTCAAGGAAACATAAGCAAAAAAATGAAAATGTAAATACATGTGAGGCTAAATCTTTCCTGCAGAGAGCAAGAACACAGAAAAGCTTATAGATCAAACAGTTTAGGGAAATATATTACCATTTTGGATTTGTAAGGGTTTTCTTAGGAGGATTAAACACCTCCTTTAGGAAAAAGTTCATCTTAAAAGCTGTCACTTCTCATCCACATTGCCCTGGAGGTTTAGTAGAGGTCCAGACAGCATTGCAAGTCAGAATTTTATTTAGCATTTCCAAGTCAGTCTCAAAAAATTCAGGCAAGCCTAAATGAATGTTTGGGAAAGACAAGTTTTGTTGAAAAATATTCTCGAGCTGTATAGACAATGACAGCCAATCAGCAGGAGCAGGGTGTGGGATGTGGAAATGCTGTAAAAAAATGCAAGCAAAACACTTTGTGAGCAACAAGGCATAGCTATGCTGCCATCACCAACATGGGTACTACCTAGAGGAAGCATTTTCAAAATGTTGTAGCTCTGTTAAAACATTTCAGTGATGTAAACACATCAATGCTGATCTATCCCAGCTGAGCACCTGGCTCTTGAGCCCTCTTCAGATCTGCCCTTGTAGGCAAAATAACATCCAGGCAGAGCTGGACATCACACCAGGCACAGACAGAAATGACAGTCAGTAAAGTGCACAAGATGCTGCAACTACAAGAGCCAGTGGATTACTTACTCTTTCACAGTGAGGACAATGAGAAACCTGGAAAGGCAGGGTCTGAGCTCAGCTGCAGCCCCCAGGGCTCCCAACGCCACCAGCCAATACACAGAAGTGCTGCTGCCCACATCAGCTTGGGAAATAGGAGCTGTGGCACAGTCCAGAGGGTGAGAAGAGCCAGGCCAGGCAGAGCTCACCAAAGCTGGGACGTGGGTGTGTGAAACAAAGGGTGCCACAGAGCCAAGATTTCCAAACCCTGGCATGCAGTGAGTTGGCTGATGGCACCCGGTCTGAGTTGTTGTTTCATGCCAAACTGCATTTAAAAGAGCTAAAAGACATTAAACAGCTCCTAGTATGAAGCTGCCTTGAAACAATGGCTGGAGCTGTCCCAGAGATGCTGTGTGAATATGGGAATTGCTCCATGTGATCCTGATGCATCCACAGAACAATTTCCCTACTAAACTGTTCGAGCCAGCTGTGTGAAAAGCAAAGCAGGCAATGCTCAAGCCAGTGAAACTGCTCTGGGAAAGTGCAGTGTGCACTGCCCTGTCACCCAGGGCTGCGCTTCTCCTCCTATTGAGGACAGCTCCTGGATGGAAAGGGGCAGACCAAAAGTGTGTCCCCAGGGCTAGACCATTCATTTTTTCTGTTTGCATGTAAGCTAAAATAATCTAAGATGGGATTCTTCCCTCTGGAGGCTGTTCTTTTTGTTTGTTTGTTTCTGGGAATCATGGATGTTAAAATCTAACCTGAGCTCCCCATATTTAAAATGGCTAAATAAGTGACATCCTTGCTGGGGGAAAGGGCAGTGAAATGGAGGCATTGAAGGTGGAACCAAAAGCTTTATCAGTGGGGTTTCTGTAGGCAGCAGAGATCAAAAGAAAGACCTGCATGGTCTAAACACACCTATATGTTTTAAGAGAGAAAAAAAAAATCTACTCTTTTATTCTCCCTGTCTAGACATTTAATATAACAGAGAAGCAAAATGTGACCATTTACCTGAACACCTCCTCATAAAAACAGTTTTCCTCCCTCACTTCTTCCAGCTGAGCATTATCAGAGTGCTTTCCTTCTATTTATGGCTTAAAATGTTGATTTTATTCTGTATTCAGAAAAAAAAGATGCAAACAAGAAATTCTAGTCAATACCTAAATACTTCTGTCACAAAGGAGTCTTGTCAGAATTTCATATAAGCAAAATATGAAAAATTTGAACCAGTGGCAGATCTAAAATAATAATAAATACTATTTAACATATAGAATAAATATTCCTCTTTTTTTCTTTTTCCACACACTGGCAAGATTGTCCCTTTACTTGGCATCCCATTGGCCCAAATTCCAGACAGGGTATGTGAAGACAACATAGCTACTCACACCATAAAAATGTCTTTTTAGATGTGGATAAAAACATTATTTTCCTGAATTCTTGCAGGAATTTCCAGCTAAGACAACAGGAATTCACTCAAGAGGGTGCCTCAAGTTCCCCAGTCGCCCTCTGTGTTTATGGCCACACCTGCAGTCAGAAGTGACATAATAACCTCTTTATTTTGGTACTGAAGGTGATGATGACAACTTCTACTGTTCAACCCCTCATGGGCAAGAGAGACATACAGCAGATGACAAGAGAGATGCCGGGTTTTAGAAATTTTAAGGTATTCGTATCTCCCCAAGTTGTGGTTTGGGCCTTAAAACCTGAAAACATCGAGTTCTAGTCTTGGGAAGATGAAACTTCACAATTTTAAAGCTTTTTCAGAACAACGTGGGAGAAGTGGTAAAGTAGCTTTAAAAAAAATGAGAAAGAAAAAGAAGGAAAAAGAAGGAAAAAAATGTTTTGCATGTTTCAGACATAACCTGACCCCAGGGGCTGACACTTTAAGAGGAAATGAGTGCCACAGGACAACTCACAGTGAAGCATGTAAGAACCTAGAGACCATAAATCCAATCCAGAAAGAGGAATAATTAACTACTCATTATGGAACTGGAACATTGAGGGAAATCTGTACGAAAACAAAGAAATAAAGCTAAATAGCTCTTGTTTCTCCCAATCCTTTTGTTCTCCCAAGCAAAATTATTTCCAGAAGAAAACGACTAACCATGATGTAGTTCCCTCTGTTTTGAAAGTGATTATCCTGTAGGGATCAGTATCTTACTCTTCCTTATATTTGTAAAACTTTTTCCTTCTTCATGTGGATTTCAAATGAAGCACATTAGAATTGCTAATAACATTCCTTACTTAGCTGAGGAATATGTCAGGTCAATTCAGCAACAGAAAAAGTCCAAGAACAGCAGAGCTGGAACAAAAATAGATGTAATTATTCTGTTTTCAGTAAAAAGTATATTTGCAAGATCCTGCAAAGAAATGAATATTCAAAACAAACACATTGTCAGGGGAAAAAAAACAAAACCCAAAAATAAACCAAAGAAACCAACAAAAACCAAACCACCCTTATTAAGTAAAGAAAGTAAATACAGAGACCTTAATCACTGTAAAACAACAAATTTCATTTCTGATATCAAGGAACAAGGTGAAGCAATGGAAATATCGGCCTTTGACAGCTGAAAGGGAAATGTGAAGACTAGTGACTCCAATGAGTGACATGAACCGTGTTTCATGGCACCTTATGCCACCAAATCCAGCTGAGAATATCAGTAAAGCAGTCTGATGGCTGTTCAGTGGGAGGTGTGAAATGACTTCAGGGGTTTCTGTCTGGAAATTGCACCCATGAATTCACCTTAACAAAAAATGAGTTCTAAATAATTTGGTTTAGAGTAAATATTTCTTGCTCAATATGGGAAATTAATTGATGGCATATAATTTGGTCTACCATATACAGGTGGACAATTAACACACTTTCATCGCCAGTGTGTGAAATTCTCCATTATTTTGCATTTCCTCTGCACAGGAACCTGCCATCTCTCCAATGTTAAGCATCCTACTGCATCTATCCTGGAATTTACACAGACAGGAGAGCCACAATCTCATTTACCAGCTCTCTTTCACTTATTGGCAACAGGCACGACACTCATCACAAAGGTAGATGCATTTGTTTTTATTCAGGAGGGCAATACTCTATCCTTATACATGGCCCTGGAGCTATAAACTTCAGAGAGGTACCAGGTCACATTCTGTGGGTCTGAGTATATCTATAACATTCCTTGGCTGGAGCAAATCTGGCTCATTTTGGTCTGTCAACTAGGGTGAATTTGAGTAAAGGTGTAAAATATGACAGCTGGGAAAAAAAAAAAAAAAAGGTTTTACCCACCTAAAGATCTTAGTCTTACAGGAGAATTTAAAAACCCTGTACATCATACACATAGTTTTTACTCCTATTCTAGCAAAGAAAGAACTAATGCCAATTTCACAGTACTTTTCATTTTATAAGCTGTACAAAGCCCCAGAGTGCTGTAGTTCCTTCCACAAAGAAGAAAGTAAATTCTCAGGCAAATATGCCAGCACTTGGTGTGCCATCAGATGCACAGATGATTCCTCACACATTATGCCAGAGCTTCAGCACAGAGGTGTGATCGACTCATGGCCCACCAGGGCCCAGTTCCTCAGCCTCATCCTCCAGAAAAACAGACCCTAAGGCACAGGAAAAGTGATTTTTGATCAAGTCTTTGCTAGATGGATCTAAGGTTAGGTCACCTCTGATAGAGAGAAGCTCCTTGTACTGTCTCTCCCAAAAAGGTTAGCTGAAAGCTGATGGGCTTAGAATTCAGTTCTCTGAGCATATATTGAAACAGATATTCTAACTGAGTTTACCAGAGGCAGAGCAAATTCATTTTACTTTGAGACACTAAAAAGGACATTTAATTGTTCTCTGAATCCATGGTGGTGTTAAGACTCATTGGTAATTATCAACAAGATCATAAGAGCATCTTTGGTTGTTTCATTAATTATACCAACAAAGCTTGCTCCAATTTATTTTCACACATTATTCCTTTGTTCTGTTATTTCAGACATGCACTGACCATCAAGACACAATCTGAAGAGTAGCTGGGATATCAAACTTAGTGTGGACTTGCTAGAAGAAAAAAATCCTCACCTTAATACCCAAATCTTACAAGTCTCTTTGTAGCTCTGTCCCTCTGACCCTTGTAAAGAATTTATTTGGTATAAACTTGAGGCTTAGTTCAAATTGAAAAAATCCCTTTAAGGCATTGAAAAATTTTGAAGGGTAAGAAGGATACTTTTCACTTCTTCTGTCAGGGAGATGACAAGGTGGAGAGAGGGGTGAGAAGCCAGAAGTTTAGAGTGAAAGGCCAGAGATTTGTAAGGCTCCAGAAGGATGAGACACTTGGGAATACTCAGGAATAGGAGTGAAAATTAGGCCAATCATCTTCTTTGTTTTCAGTGATCCAAGTTAGACAGGATACACTGCTGAGATTTTGGGCTCTGGTTTAGTTTATGAGTTAAATTTAAGTCTTAAAATTAAGTGCCAAGATATGACCTAGATTGAGGGCAAAGTTTCAGGTTTTATTAATTTGTAGTCTTTAAAATTGAAACCAGGAGCCTCTCTTGGACTTTATTTTATATGAATGGGAAGAAGATCTTGCCTGTAACAGTAAATTGGACTCAACACCTACACAGCATTATTTTATGGTTTACTGGACATTTATCTCAGTGAAGTCTGTGTCTGCATTACATTAAAGTTGAAAGGAAAGACACAAATGAAACTCAAAATCAAAGCCAAGCAACAGTCGAGTCAGCTATGGAGCTGCTAACTGCATTTGTATTGATTAAATTTACATTCTGGAAATAATGAAACTACTGCTGCATTTACCTTATCATGATCCTAAGCAAGGCAGAATTATTATGCAAAAGGAAAGAGTAATACAAAAAAAAGCAGGCTCAGGGAGAGAAGATAAACAAAACAAAACAAAACACACAAAAAAACCCTCTTGCTCTTTTCCTCTCTCCCTCCCCAAAGCTACATAATTTACTCCCAGTCCATAAGGTCCTTAGTTCCAGTGATTGGGATGATGGATGGCTCTACTTCAGCTGCAGCAAGAGAAGATCCAGCAATGCATCACTCTGCAGGAAAAAACAATGGAGTGAACAAAGCAGCAGGACAATGTGGTGGGCAGGAAAGCCAGGGGAATTCTCTGCTGGTGGGAAAAAACCTGACAGCCCTGCACTGGAGAGTGTGAAACACAGCCTGGGGGGTTTGCACTCCTTGTGGCCATGCTTGTTGAAACCTGATTGAGAGGGGTGACCAACAACTGCAGGAGGGGAAGATCTTTTCTGCTTGAGTTCTGGTGTTTTTTACAGGAGTAAAAACTATAGTAGTTTTGCCATAGCCTAATTTCTGCCAACATTTGTAATTTAAAATATTTGGAAGTGAGTTGGGTGAGTTCATAGCTGATCTCTGTGCAAGTTAGGTGACTCTTAAATTTACCTGTGATATTCTAGAGAAACTGATTAAAACATTTATGTTTTAATGTGTGTCAGCGTTCACACTCAAATCCAATAAATCAACAACTGCTGTGCTAAAGCTATCATAGTTCCTAACATAAAACTCAGCAGCTAATGTAGTAAAAAAAAGGAATACTACTATTAAATATTACATTTTTTTGGCAAGAAGCAAAAGCACAAGTGAAGGCCTGAGGAAATTCTGAAGGCTTAGGCGAAATGCTTAAAACAACAAGACACATCCAAAATATATTCATTATTTATGTATGTTTTCAGCACATAATGCAGTAATAGTGAATTAATTATAGCTTGTAATTTAGATGATTCAGACAGAATATAAGAAGATAGATATAACCATAAACAAATAAATTTACATAATACACAACACAAAAATTCAAGGGCACTTTCTAATGCCTGGTGGGGGTAGAAAGTACTGAAGCTCATTGTTTGAATTAAATGCTGCAATAGGACATTTTTACACTTTTTACAGGAAATCAAGTTTGTCATCCAGAGAAACTCATATGGAACTCTAATGATATTTCATTGTTAAGCATGTTAATACTGCTCACTGCTCAAGCTTTCTCTTATTTTCCATGGTAAAACCTATTGAGCAGCATGTAATTTTGCTGAACTTTAAACAATGAAATTGAGTTTTTTCCATTCTAGTTGAATTATCACAGAAAACACCTCTACCATTTCTATAGCAAGATGGATAATATTTCACTCACCTGAAAAATTTGGTGAACACTCTTTGAACAGCAATGATATCTGCAGTTTTCTGACACCTGGAATGGGATCTACAGATCACTGGATCTCTCTTTTTACTGGATTTCTTTTTTTGCTTTTCTTCTGCAATTCAACAGCAATTTACACAAATGAATAACTTGTAAATGCAAGTGTTACTTCAGTTAACTAAAACACCTTGAAAGTTGACCCTTGCAGAGCAGAAACAAAGCTCTCAGAGAGCAACTCCTGTTCTGGGAATGCATCAACAACTCCTCTGTAAACCCCTTGCAAGGGAGACAGGGAATTTCATGTTCAGGATGGAGAGGAATGCCCTGTCCAGGATGTGCATTCCATGCCTGCACATGCCTCCCACTCCCTGTGTGCTCTAGGCAAGCAGCTGACCAGGATCAGCTGAACATTTCTTCTTGGAGATGGAACTGCCTGAGAAAAATGTTTGAGCCCTACAGTTGCAACTGAATCAATTTTTTTATTGCTTTAACATCCAAAATAGCATTAAGTACTTTCAAAAGCCAGTCATAAATGTGAAGTTGACCCCAAAGTGAGTGCACGCTTTAAACTTTTATCTCTGTGAGGCAGTTCCCAACATCCCTCAGTGACTGCACAAGATACATTCATTAATGTCTCTAAAACACTAAAACATTAGATTGGTGATAGGAGAGAAAAGCCCATCAGGAATTAATAATTTTTGCTTTGGAGCAGAGTTTTAATGGACTGCAGTTAAGTAAAGCCTATGACCTTGTATTGACCATGGAAGATGAAACAAAATATTGAATCAGTAAGGGAGTGCAGTTAATTTTGTACACTGAATAATAATTACATGGACATGTAGATTATGTCACTGGACATAATCTACATGTTGATGTAATTACAGATTGGTATATTACAAGATACATGGCTGAGAGACCAAGTCACAATCTTGGCTTTTTTGTTTCCTGCCTTCTGAATAGTGGATCTGACAAGGTTTTCATGCTTTTGCATGAATTCAAGATAAATGTTCATATTCAACATGAATATTCAGAATTCCAGAGAAATTAAAGTTCTGCAAAATTGAAATTTGTCTTACAGTTGGAGCCTACTCATCTTGTATTTTTTAAACCCCCAAATCAGAATATTTGCTTTTGTTGAATTGATCTGAAATAGTGCTTTTAAAACCTGATCATTAAGCCTCTTATTACCCTTCTCTTCTGGTGAATTATCACATTTTGAAAAAGTCACAACCCCTTCTGGTAAGTATGCAAATAGATGTTAGAACATTATTACTAAGGTTGTAAAATAAGCAATCATAACAAAAAAATTTGAAGGGTTTGTCTTCAGCTGATGCTTCATCCCCTCCCCCTATCATCTATTTGCCACAGTCAAATCAGGATAATTGAGAATAAATTCTCTGCAGTGGATTGGGCTCCCTGTAAAATTACATCTCTTCAGGCAAAGACTGTCCATGTTCTGACTGCCATGTGCAAAGCTGGTGATGCCATTCCAAAGTTTACACTCTAGTGCAAGGCAAGGCACTGGGAAGGGGCAGAAGGAATGACTGTCAGACTTTCTTTCCCATAGGAAAAGAAAGGTGAATGGAAGCCAGCTATAACTCTACGGTTTAAAAACAAGATAAATGAAAGAACATGCATGAGATAATAAAATATTATATAAACTAAAACAACTGTAATACAATAATTAAATATAATCAAACAACCACCCCAAAATCAAGAATGGCTTGGAGAAAGTAAAGAAGAAAACATTCATATTTGTAATATAAGGCTGAGAGGGAAGTCAGTGAAAGAAAGTACTACTCATGCTATAATTAGATGATGTTACTCATGCCAGTAGCATTTTTAAAATCTGTTTAGAATATGAATGAGTAAAGAAGAAATGAGATAAAATGAAGGAAATCTCCATGAATTTCTATGAAACACAGTTACGTAACTGAACTTCTGGTTCATCAAATTACAAACTACAGTTTACTTGCAAATGAATGGCAAATTGCAGAATTTGGAGACTATAATTGAGAAAAAATTACCTCATGTTTTCCATTTCTTATGATCTCAAATATCTCATAATTTGACCCTGTCAGAGGCCAGATACTGGGTTGGAAGCACCTTTAGTCTGCTCCTAACTGCTGTATTTACTATATCATAATCCTGGAAAAGGCTTTAATTTTAATATGCTATCAGCTGTGCTGGCTCCTGAATGAGACAAAGAATGCATTCACTTGAATGCTATAACAACATTTTCCCTAACTGAGGAAAAATATCTGCTATGTTCATCAACACCTTGGGTTGTTTTTATGGGTTGCATGACTGTTGGTATTTTTTTTCATCTCAATATGCAGTATTTCTGTTTCATACGTGAAAAGCCATAGATTTTTCTTCATAGCCAAAAAAATCTCACTTGTGATATGAAAGGTCTAGCAGCCACAGGGTTGACTGAAACTTCTTGAATACGAGTCATGTCTAATTTACTATGTGATTGAAGGAGGTCAGCTTGGCTCCAACCTGCCTTTCTATTACTTCCCAACTGGTTTATGGGTTTTCACAAAATAGTTTTGACCATGTGTTGTGGAACCAAGTGTGATCAGAGATGTCTCAGAGTCACAAGTCCAGACTCCTGCTCTCTCCTTGCTGTCAGGAACCTGCTGTGTCTGATGGCTGTGTGCAGACGCCGAGCTGGCAAAGCCCTCGGGAAGAAATCCCTCAGGCTCTCTCTGTCTTAGACTTTTATTTTAATTCCACCAAAGAGTTAATTGCAATTTTAATTCCACCAAAGAGTTAATTGCAATTTTAATTCCAACAGCTCCTCTGCCAGAGAGCTCTGACACTGGGCAGAACTCTGCACACTCTCAAATCCCACATTAGGATTTTGGGCACACAGAAATCCCACATCAGGTGGTGGCACCTGACACAGCTCCAGAAGAGCAGGGAAGGAGAGAGCAAATCAGAATCATTAGCAGGATTCTGAACCCAGCAGAAACTAAAGCCTCACACACTCCAACTGTTCTCTGCTGTCACTGTGGTTATTAACTTCATGATAACAATAAGTTTGTAAGCAAATTTGTAACCCAGCTGGGGAAAAGATTGGAATAGACTACATTTTTTTTTTCTTTCTCATTAAACACTTCAAATACAACTGAGAGGAATTTTAATATTTAAAAAGAGAGATTCAAAAGCTATTTACTTCTGGACAGCTTATCCTAAAACCACCTCAGCTTGTTTTTGCTCCCATGCATCTCTAATAAGCAAATATATGCTCACAGTTAACTCTGTAAATCTTTGCTATTTAGTGACTATGGAAATAATTTAAGCCTCTAAAGTGTATCTGCTTAAAGCTTCTCTACTCCACCCTGGCCTTGTCCTTCTTCTCCTTGCAATATTGTTAAGATAAGCAGAAGTCCTCTTTTGATATTCATCATAAAAATACAGGATTTCTCCTTTTCCAGAAGACATGCCACAACTAATTTGGCCGAAAACCATCACCATGTGTCAGGCTATTCAACTCCAGAGAAGCCTACTGTGGCTGCAGGTCATGTTGTTGTTTTACTATGTGTGGCTTTTGTTTCAGCTGCACCACAGAAATTCTCCTTTTTTCCAGCATAAGCAGCCAGCTTTGTGAGCTGAGACAGGACAAGAAAGCAGGAAGTAGCAGTTCAAGAAAGGATCTGTCCCCTGGTCTGTGGAAGGATACTGGATGAAGGTACCAGTGAGACTAAAAGGTGGATTTAAGCAAGAAAGAAGAGTTCAGGGGGTAGGGGCTTCCTGGAATTAACAAAACCCCTCAGAATATCTTGAGGCAACATATCCAGTGAAGTGTTAAAAAGATATAAACATGTAACAATAGCAAAACTATTAATATAAGTATATTGCTAATTTTTAACTGAAAAGCTTTGTTTCACTACAGAAAATATTTTATTTATTAAGGATAAAAGTATTTCCAGTAAAGCCTCATTGAGCTTACTAAGCATATCTTTTGTTTATTTTGCTTCTTTCAACACAACAAGTGAGGAAAAAGAAGAAACATTCCCACTACCTTTACTAAGGCTGAGATTATATTCAGAATAGTTCCTTAATTATCCTTACTTGGTATAGCCACTATTTAAAAATCCCACTCAATAGTTAAAGAAGAAATCTCTTTACACTTACTAATTAAACACTAAGAGCAGGTAAAGCTTACTGGAAAAGTACACCATTTTCAACTGTATTTCCTCTTTGAATATCATGCATATTTTCTCCAACATTTGGCTAGGCAGGTGGCCAGCAGGCACTGTCAAGATAATTTATGTCTCTTGTTTATTTGAATAATTAAAGTAACAACAGCACTGGAACCCTGCAATTTTTGCACAACCCCAGCTTGCACAACAATTTCCCATTCCTTCTACTCTTGTCCTCTTCTCCCACAAAAGAAATCCTGCACATGAGAAGGAGGCTCCAAGTGAATCAGTAAGATCCAAGAAAGTAGATCTTTGTGAAAGGAACAAATTTATATGCAGTTTACTAAGAAGAGAAGCAAACTCCAGTAGCAATTTTCAAGTCAGCCCCACGTACCAAACCTCTGACACCCACCTTGGCCTCCTCCTTCTCCAGGGATCTCCAAGGACATCCAGCTTCACCCAGCCCTGCTGCTCGTGAGCTGCAGGCACCATTTGGTGACTGACTGTGACTGCCTGCTTGTTTATTTGAATAATTAAAGTAACAACAGCATTGGAACCCTGCAATTTTTGCACAACCCCAGCTTGCACAACAATTTCCCATTCCTTCTACTCTTGTCCTCTTCTCCCACAAAAGAAATCCTGCGCATGAGAAGGAGGCTTCTAATGAATCAGTCAGATCCAAGAAAGCAGATCTTTGTGAAGGGAGCAAATTTCTATGCAGTTTACAAGAGAAGAAAACTCCAGTAGCAACTTGCAAGTCAGCCTCCTGCCCCATTATCAAACCTATCACACCCACCTTGGTCTCCTCTTTTTCCAGGGTGCTCCAAGGACATCCAGCTTCACCCAGCCCTGCTGGTCGTGAGCTGCAGGCACCATTTGGTGACTGACTGTGACTGCCTGCTTGGTGTGTGTGAGCAGCTCCAGTTCCCCTGTTTCTGAAGGACAGAGGAGTTAAGGCAAAACCTGTAACCTCCAATTTTTACCAAGAAATGGAAACCAGTATCAGGGGGCTCTGAATCTCACCTCAACTCTCAGCCCATCACGGCTTCTCTGTGGCTGCACTTGCTCATGTGGAAGTGAAGGAGCAACTGATAGAGATCTGAATTTATTCCCGTGAACAGCTAAATCTGGAATATTCCACCAATTTTGGTCAAAAACATTGGTCAGGCTAAGAAGCCTAACATCACTGACCACAGGACAGCCAGAGTAACTCACAACAAGACCCCACCCTTGACAGGTCTCTACACATTTTCTTTGTTGTTACCTTTCTTTTGTAAAGAAGCCACATTTTCCCCAGTTTCATGAGATTTTTCTGGATGTATGTGGATGTCTCCCTGTGCTGCAGCAACGTGGCTGGCCTTGCAGTGCAACACAGCTGCATTTGATGGGTGTTTTTATAGCCCTCCTACACCTTTTCAAAACTGTCAGGTGGTTGTAAAAGATGAGAAGAAAAAGTGATCTCACTGAAAGCCTTTCTTTTTTAATGTCTGTAAAATAATTAGGAGCCCCAAGTCCTATACTCACAAGCCAGGGGCAAAGTCTGAAGAAACATAAATTATATAAATTGCTTTGCAGATGTGCACATTAGCTAAAAGAAGACTGTTTTTTCCCTGCTAGGCAGAATTATTTTGCACCACTGTGGGGGAACCAAACCTTTTCCACACTAATCCTTAATACTGGTGGGTGGCATATAATCCTGGTACTATTGTTTATGTTCTCTGATGAGCAGTGTCCAGGACTCCGAGCTTTAGAGTAGCAAGTTCCTTTAGTTAGTAAAAGATTTTAAGTTGTCATGTTCACAGAGTTCCTTCTGGTATGTTTTTTCTTCTGCTATGAGTTTAAAAAAACCCTTAAACCAAAAAAAAAAAACCAACCAACAGTAGATAGTAGTTAATGTGATACTTCTAAATGACCACTCATTCACTTCCTCCAATAAAGAAATAAAGGATGTGCAGAGCAGGGTCACAATTTATGGAGTATTACTAGTCAGTCACACTCAGTTTCAAGAATCAGAATATTCTGCCTGTGTTACTTGCTGATTCATCACATGACTGAATATTTTTCTCTTTTTAAAAGGCAATATTTTGAGACCATACATCTATTTCTTTGGGGAAGTCCAGAGCAAAATCAGATGTCAGACATATAGAAATGAGATGCTAAACTATGGTAAGCATATCTGACAGTTCAAAATACATTATTTCTTTGCTGTCTGTCTCAGTGAATTTCTGAAAGAGGAAACAGTATTACCTCCTTTATTGCAAATTGTATTATGAGATGGAATAGTTTTGTTCTATAGTCCTGGTAATCTTCTTGTATTTCTACTACTAGAGAAATTGCTTTTTAGCCTGGGACATTTCTTGATTTGAATTTTACTTCTTTCAACATATCAGCCCAGCAACAAAAAGCTTTTATTTTGGTAGGCTTTTGTTTTTGGAAGAATGCTTGCTGCCACGTTGGAAACCCTGCCACCATGCCACCATGTCTCTAAGTTTACAGCCTTGGTGCTGAACTGACCTTTGCTGTAAGAAAATGTATTTAATAAACTTCTCAGCTAGATTTTTCTTCTGAAAAAAAAAAAAGCCCAAACAAAACCAAAAACCCTAAACAAAACAACAATTCATCAAACAAAAAAAAAGAAAGTATTGAAAAGCATGCTGTTCAGACAATTGGAATGACATTTCTGCAAGTATTTCTGGTTTTGGTATTCTGCTTATTTTCTTACTCATCTTCTTAGTCTTCTGCTTTCTTATTCTAATTCTTACTCTGCTTTTTTTTTTTTCTTAAGTTTTGGTATTCGTCTTATCACTCTAGAAAACCTATCCTTTTCAAAGTACTGTTCATTATCTACTGTTACTTTGAAAAAAATTCAAGCCCACCTATTACCTTACAGAGCTGCTTACAATTCAAAGTTGTTTACATACATATGAATGGTCATGCTCATATTTATTGATAGATATATATGAATTCCTAGAGGGGAAAAGTCTCCAATTTCAGTATAAAAATGTAGAAGAGGAATTTAAAAATATATATGATTACAAAAATATCCCCTTTAAAATTAATTTTTAAAGGAAATCCATTCCTTTAAAACTGAGGTTCTGCCATGGTAATCTATTTTATTCAAATAAGGAATTTATCTCAAATACAAGCTATTCTCTAGTTTTGTCAGAGGCAGGCCAAGCACCCTGTGTGAGTTCAGGACCCTGTGTGGTGATTTCCTCTCAGCAAGCAGCAATTACAAGGATTAGGGGCTCAATGGAGGTGAGAGGTGTTCAGCCATTTCCCTGGCATTGCTTTGGGGCACACAGACAGGTTCCCATGGGCCCTGAGCAGTGGAGCCTCTTCCACCAGCAGGCACCAGAGCAGGTCCCTTTTGCTGCTGCAGCTCCAAATGTCACATACCACAGGTGATGCTCATTATGGGAGCTGCGGGGATATAAAGGAGAGCAAGGATTATTGCTGATGGTGGAGTGCCAAAGGTTAGTGAAAAGCTGGATTGTCTGCTGGACCAGGGTAGATAAGAACACAAAAGGGCACAGAAATGGATTTGAATACAGCCACTTATCAGCGTGCCTTTTAAACTACATTATGCTCCATATAATGGTGTGCTGTTAGCACTAAAATTGGGAGTCTCCTTTTATGAGCGTACTAATTTATTAACATCAATTTGTGTCACCATTTTAGCATCTCCTCTACTTCCCTGAGCCAAGGAGTAAGACACCAAGTCAGCTAAATTCAGGCAGAATTCAAGTGGCTCTAGTTCTTTTCAAACAACTATTGCTTTCTGCTGATGTAGCTCTCTTTTGGCTGCTGTATTGTTTTCTCTACAATAAAAGCAAAGAAGCACACATAAAACAAAGATGTTTATGATTTGGAATAAATTGTAGCTTTACTATTCTTTATTACTGGAAACCATCCAATTATTATGCAAAAGAATAAAAAAAAAAGGATCATTTATATACCATACTGTTAAATTTTATATCGAGCGATATGATAAAACAGCCAACTGGGACAATGGGTGGGGAATGGGAGGAATGCCAGGTTTTATTTATGCCATGTTTATGGTTAGCTATGTTTATCCTGTTTTGTCAGTTAAAGGAACATTAAATAGAATTATCTTGGATTTATGGTAAGTAATAAAGCAGACTTTTTTTTTTGCCATGAATGTTCAATTAGATTAAAGTATACAGTCACAAGAGCAAATATACACCTATTTATGATTCCTTTCCTGAGGCCATCCTCATGTTCCTCTCCCGAGACTGCAAGAATCTGGAAGACTTTGGACAAAACAGTGCCTGTGTTTACTGCAGCACATATGTAAGCATAATGCAAGGCTGATAGGGCTGAAACATGGAGTTCAGGGATCATGAAAGAGGAAAGGATACAAGAAAATGTCAGCACCATGTTTAAAGGAAAAAAAAAACCAAAACAAAACAAGTGGAGATTTCTGGAGAAAACTATCACTCTGCACAGACTCTGACATTTTGCTCAGAAAGGGATCTGTCATGTAAAGTCAGGGGGAAGATTTGCATCTCTTTTCCTGGAACACGATATCCCTCAAAACTCTTTTATAATGTGAAGATGCCATTTCAAACCACACCTGGTATCCTTTTTTCTTACTTTAGGGTTATGTCCTATTTAAAAGAGCACCTTTTTGAAACAAGAGAAAGGTAAGCAGGGTCAAGTTTCACGTTTTTCAACAAGGTTAAACCTGCAGTTCAAGTTAGGGGATTTAGTATTTGCTGTTGTATAAGCTTATATACAAGATAAAGGAAAAAAAGACCAGTTGTTTTAATCAATTAATCTCAAAACATTCTGTGAGGCTTAAATTCTGGCTCAGTCTATGGATTGCCATTTTTTGATTAGCTGATAAAATGTCTGGCAATTGCTGTCAAAAAAGGAGAAAAAAAATCCAATTCATTAAGATAATTTTGTGCTGCCACACATGCTGTCTTCAACATAATTTTACACTGATCTGAACTTATTGCACAAGGACTTTTCCACACATCAGGCAGGTAGAACAGTGATGCTTCTCAGCTCCAACACTTTTAGGATGTTGCCTAAAAGGAGTTATAGCTGGGAAAATGCCAGACATCCTGGGACCTAAGCAAGAGAGGTAATTGATGGTGCCATGGCCAGCAGCTCTGAACCCTGCTGTTTCTCCTCATCTCTCTTTAATCCAGAGCAGAACATCATTCATGCTGTACTAATAGCAAGGATTATATTATCACATCCTGTACTTCCAAACAGACCCTTCTCACTGACAAACAAGTGCAAACTTTTAGGATTCTGCTTCAGTTTCGTGCCAAACAATTGTAAAGGTGCAAACCTCTCTGCTCTTTTAATCCTGAATTTTCCATGGCTCTTTTGTCCATCCTATGTGTCTTACAGGGATATGCAATCAAGGAGCTATTGTTCAAAAATTTATTGTTTATACACAAAATAGAGCAGGTTTTAAAAATCATCTTGCTTGCTCACTTTGGTGAAAGTTATCTGGCAATCCTTATTCCTTCAGATTTTCTCAATTCGTATTCATTAGAGTGAAACCTGTTCTTTTATGATAGCCTAGGATGTAAGTCATTGCAAGAAAATCAGTTTTATTTACCTAGCACAGAAAAGTAATATTTATTACATACACAAGTGTTACACATTTCTACTATTCATTAGTAACATAACCCTCTGTGCTTTCATTTTTTCTTGGTGCAGAAATACCTTTGATGTTTTTAGTGAGACAAGGAGGGCTGTGGCCTTCCCATTCCATCCAGGGCCAAGGTGCCTGACAGAAATCTGCATGCACAGCAGTCAAGTGCAAAATTCTCAGACACACTCAGCACCAGAAACTGGTCTGTGTTACACAGCAATCACCTGTTCCAACAGCTTTTCTGTGTTGAAGGTACTTGATCTTCCAGTGTCCTCCCCCAGCTGTACACACGGAATCACAGAATCATTTTGTTGGAAAAGAGTTCTGAGATAATTGAGTCTGACCTTCGACTGATCATCACATTGTCGACCAGGCCACAACACTGAGTGCCACATCCAGTCATTTCTGGAACACCTTTAAGAATGGTGACTCCACCACCTCCTTTAGGAGCCTTTTCCAATGCCTTTCAACCCTTTATTTGAAGAAATTATTCCTGATGTCTGACCTGAACCTCGTCTGGCACAACTTGAGGCCGTTTCCTCATCCTGTCATTTGTGTCCTGGTAGAAGAGGCTGGCTCCATCCTTCTGCCAGGGAGCTGTGGAGAGTAATAAGCTTCCCCTTGAGCCTCCTTTTCTCCAGGCTAGCCACCTCCATCTCCCTCAGCTGCTCCTTACCAGACTTGTGCTCCACAGCCTTCACCACCTCTGTTCCCTTCTCTGCATCTGCTCCAGCACCTTAATGTTTTTCCTGCAGTGAGGGGCACAGGATTTGAGGGGTGACCTCAGCAGTGCCCAGCACAGGGCACAGTCCCTGCCCTGCTCCTGCTGCCACACCACTGCTGATCCAGGCCAGGTTCCATTGGCCTTCTTGGCCACCTGGGCACTGCTGACTCATGTTCAGCCACTGCTGACCAGCACCTCCATGTCCTTTCCTGCTGTACACTTTCCCAGCCACTCTTCCCTAAGCCTGAAATGCTGCCTGGGGTTGTTGTGACTCTAGTGCAGGACCCAGCATTTGGCCTTGTTGAACCTTATACCATTGGCCTTGGTTCATCAATGCAGCATGTCCAGATCCCTCTGCAGAGCCATCCTGCCCTCCAGCAGATCAACATTCCCACTTAGTGCTGTCTCTGAACTTTCTGAAGGGTAAACTCAATCCTGTCATCCAGATCATCAATAAAGACATTGAACAGGACTGGCCCTGACACTATTACCCTTGGGGAACCTTGGCTTATCCCACAAACTACTCAAAAAGAAGTAAGAGAACACCAGAGAAAATTTAAGCAGTAACTAACCAATATCCCTTTGTATCTGAAGCACCCACCTCTGCTCTGAGTGTTCTCCCAGCAAACACAGCAGGACTGTCTCCTGTCACAGACATCTTTTATGAAAAATCCTTTCCTTAGGATTTTTCCTCCTGAGAAGCTGAGAGGCCTCAGGAACAAAATGTAAACACACTGATTATCTGCTGCTGTGGAATGTAACAGGTGGATCTTTGATTGGCCCATGTTGGTTGTTTCTAATTAATGGCCAGTCACAGTGAGTTGGCTCAGACAGTAAGTCCGAGCCACAAGGCTTTGTTATCATTCTTTCCCTTTCTATTCTTAGCTGGCCTTCTGATGAAATCCTTTCTTCTATTCTTTTAGTATAGTTTTAATATAATATATATCATAAAATAATAAATCAAGCCTTCTGAAACATGGAGTCAGATCCTCATCTCTTCCCTCATCCTCAGACCCCTGTGAACACCGTCACAATCTCCCTCCCTGCCAGGGTGCAGAGCTGTGCCATTCAGGGGGCACAGGGATTCCTGCTGGAGCAGCCACCTTTGCTACAGGGCTCCTGCACAGCGCACCACACGCCTGTTCAAAGCATCTCCATGGGCTTTTGATCTTCCCTGCTGCTCCTCTGAACCAGCACTTGTGATGCTGGGGCTCACACCAGGCTGTTTTGGGCACCTGTGGTGTTTGGCTGACAGACAAACACCTCTCCAATAGCGACCATAAATAAAACACGGAGCAAACACACAGGAAATGTCGTTTCCTGACCCTGGTGATTCCTGTGAATTGTGTAAAGCATATGCTTCAAATAGCTTCATTCCTGGTGCAAAATGCCCTCCTTCCCCACAGTGACAGTACTTGATGGCTTCCCAGACCTTACTTGTGTGACCGCTTGTAAAAAAACAATTTAAATTGTCAGAAAAAGGTGGACTAGTTGGCCAGCAAGGAGTATTATGGCCAGTCAGTAAACAAACCCTCTCTCTCTCAGCAGTGATTAGTCTGTCTGCTACAAAGCCTTACAGTAATGGTGCTTTAGCTAAAGAACAATAACCTCCATAAAACTTATTTGTAGCTTAGGCAGTTTAACTAGAAATTTAAGCCATCGGTAAAGCCTCTTTTAAGTTTTAATTTAATTTAATCTTCTCCTCGGGGCATGGAGTATGCACAGGAAGAAACTGTTATTATATTTTTCATGAGAGAGGAAAAAAAAAATAAATTTGGTGAGACTGCTGGGGATGTGGAGCAGTGCTGAGGTGGGGGCTGAGGGGAGCCGAGTCATTCAGATGCCTTCAGGTGAACCCTGGAGAGAAAGTGACTTTTCGGCTGATGGCACCAGAGATTGTGGATGAATGGAGGCAGATCATGAAAGCCAGATATCAAAAGAGAGATCAGTGCAAGCTATTAAAATGTACATTTATATTGCTAAATATTTTTAGGGCTGCTGAGTTGAGACAGCTAGCAAACAGCACATCATGAAGAACATTGATTGAAAAGCTCACTGGGTTGGGAAAGAATTTTTCATTTCATAAGTCATTTGCTGTAACCATTCCAAAAAGTCAGCAGATTTTTAAAATTAATGAGAGTCATTCTGTGATGAAGTCTGGCTTGATGGTCACTTCCTTCCCTGGGTTTTCTCGAGAGAACTGAACCTCATCCTTTTGTGCCATTAGAATTTTTCAGTCAGTAATGCTAATTTGTTTGGCATGTATACAGCATGAGAAATTATCTTATCCTGTTTATAGAATCCCATACAGATATGATGCTTTCCAGAGATTTTAGGTCCAACTCCAAAGAGCTTTTTCTAAGCAGCCAATACAATGTATTGAGTAAACAGTGGAGCAGAAGGATTGTCATTCCAAATTGCAACAACTACATTTTTTCAGATGTGGAGACCTGGAAATCTACTGCTTTTTAAATTAATACCGTGTTACTATTTATTTAATTATGTCCTGGTAGCTATTCTTCAAACAAAGGATAAAAATTCCCTTGCTATATTCCACTTCTGGTGTGGAGAACAGACACTAGATAAAAAAAATCAGCATGTCTGTTACTCAGAATGGGCATTTTCATTGTTCTCCATTGATTACTCTCCAGTGCCAATTTTAATTTCACAATAAGATACCTCAGCATACATACTAGTCAAGCCAAAGCTACTTCAATAAATACCTGACATCTTTTTGACCTAGTAAAAATCAAAAATGTCATTTTCTTAATATATTGCCAAACATTAATTGATTTTAGCAAATGTTAGGACTCTAAATGTGCTTTTTCTTCTACAAAATGCAGGCATTTGTTTCAAAATGAAAACTGACAGGACTTATTCTCAGTAATGACTTGCTCATTGCAGATAGAAATGTCACATGATTATAGGCCTTCTGCTCACTGAAAGTTTTCCTTATAGTAAGATCCAGAAAAACCTCCTGAACATTACATATAAAGGTGTGAAATAAAAACATTATTATAATATATTATAATTATATTATATATATAATATATAATGTTATTCTAATATATATAATATAATATATAATATATATATTATATATAATATATAATATATAATATATAATATATATCATAATAGCAATAATAACATTATCATAATATAGTATAATATATATAATATATATGTTATGTATAGTATATGTTATTATAATATATTTTTTATATATTATATATTATATAGATAATATAAATTATAATAAATATAATAACAATTAATAATTAACACCTAATATTTGCCAGGTTGCTGTAAATAATCTATTTACTAATATTCTAGGGAGGAGCAGCAAGGGTTGTGAGGACCAACCTGGCATGAGCAGCCTGAACTGTTGTCCTGTACAAGCTATTTTCTCTCTGTTGCCTGTAAGAGAAGTCCAGATGACAACACTGCAGATAATGTAAGTCAGATGGAATAAATGCCATCCCTAGCTGCTTGTGCATCAGATGCAATCTCAGCTATACACTGCATTGTCACTGAAATTGCTGCTGTCCATAACCCCATGAGGGCTGGAGATTTCATTTTCCTTGTGTTTATTACATTTATTACATTATGTTAACAATAGTAACGTATATTATGTCATCCTGCTACTGTTTGTCTTGCCTTTTCCTTTTTCATTTCAAACACCAGGAAAAATAGTGTACTGATTTGATCAACTAATTTGCATATGCATTTTACTTTGGAAATTATCTCACTATTCCAGAGCTTTAACCAGTCTGGGGCACTATCCTATAGCAGTCACAGCAACTGTGTTGTTTTGTCAAATGAAAGAGCTTTTTTCCAACTTTTATTTTTGTGTCTCTTAGTGAAACAAATGTAATTATGAAGAAAATAAATTTCCATGACAATCATTCAGAGCTGTAGTTTAATTCCTAGTGGTTTAATATAAGTTTTAATTTCTAAAATTTATTCTGAGTGAAATATAAATGTAAACAAAAATAGAAGCTCTTAAGGCAATTTAATCCAGAAATTTTCTGTTCACAAAAATTAATTCTTTCAAATCCTCTTTGTCAACAAATACCGTGTTACTATTTATTTAATTATGTCCTGGTAGCTATTTAAGTCTTATAGAAGTCTCTTTTATATTTACATATTGCACAATCAGGAATCTGAAATCTAAAAACTTTTCTTTAGAAAGAAAACTTAAAAGAGGATATACCCAAGGGCAATTGACTAAGGCCAAAATCAACAAACCTTTTTTATGTATTTCTATTTACCTCTGCTTCATATGGTCTTCTTTTTGAAGAATCAGAAAAAAATAAATATCGAGGAGACCAAGAAAAATATGAAAATGGAAATACAAGGAGAGAAAGACAACAAAAAGGTGGAAGTGAGCAGCCTGTAAGCACAGAGACATACAAAGAACTTGCAGTTTTGGGCCAAACAGCATCCTCGGGGTGGGGCAAGAGAAACAGCTGCACAAAGCTGATTGTAAGATTCCTGGCACCTGTGTTTTTCTGTCACAGTTATTGTCTGTATTTTCTTGTCATAGTGTAGGGGCTCTTCTTACCTCAGCTCAGCCTCCCTTGGTCAGACTGTGTTGCCAGATTGTCCAGGCTATTCTCGCTCCTAAGTAAAGGCAAAGGCAGAGAGGACAGGCAAAGCTAGAGAGAGAAAAAAACCCAAAATCTGCATGAGGGCAGGAAGAAAGGGCTACTGCACTCCTCGTACAAGCCCCTGATGCTCTTCGGGTGCTTCTGACACTTCTCTTCCCCTCCTCTGCCTGTGAGGAGGCACTCTCTGTTGTTACTGCAATTTCAGCACCATTTGATTCTTTGATTGACATCTTCCATGGGGAAATTCCCCCTAAGAATCTCACCACAAAGTTACTTGGAGAGGAACATATTGAATTTCTCCAGGCTTGCAAACACACGAGCTGTTCTGATCAGGATCCAGTTCTCCTGCTTCCAGGGGCTACCCACAGTTTCCTCCATGACACCAGGCCTGTGACCTTCCCCTGTTGGCCTGCAGCAGTTCTGTGGGAGGGAGGCCTGTCCTTCTAGGCCGTGGGGACACACTCCCCACAGACATCAGCACCTCATGCTGAAACTCGCGGTGCTCAGGAACACCCATGAGAGTTCTGTGGCTTTTCCTCATTCTTCTCTTTCTCCTCACCACCTTGGTCGTGCCTCTCCTCCCACTCCAGGTCATCACTGTCCCCCCAGCTGGTCTCGGTCAGACATGCTCCCCCTGGACCCCCCTCTCTGCTCTCCAGACTGCCTTTTATATGGAAAGTGGCTTCCCCACGCATTATCCTGAAGTTGCTGCTCATTTTCTGCCTACCAGGCTGTCTCCACCCTGTCTCAGACGGGCCCTAATCCCCCACGCTTTGTCTGCACATGGGCTGTGAAGTCTTCGTATATTCTTCATATGTGCTGCTGCTGTCACCTATTTGCTCAGGCCTAGAAGCCATTGCTTTACAAAGGACCAAAGTCATTGCTTTGCCTTCAGAACTATTAGTCTATTCAGGTACCAATTCAGAAGCTATTTAAATGACAATTGGGTTCACAGAATATGGCTTCCAAGTATTTTAATTTGATTAGGAATCAATCCCTCTTAATTACTTTTACAAATAATTCCCATTTTCCAGCTGGAAATAGAGATAAGCTTGTGTGTATATATATTTTGCTCTGAGACTGGAAAAGAAAAAGGTTCTATAATTATGTATCTGATAAACTGGACAAAAGAGAGAAGACAACTTTTAAAGAATTTAAAAGCAGATCTGATTCTAGTAATAATCCCTAAAAAAAAACCCCACTAATCACATTAGTAGAAAATAATCTGTGAAGAGTAAAGCAAATTAAGTGCACGGCAGAGCAAGGGAGAAGTTGTATAATTTGGGGGATAGATAAGTGATTACCCAGTGAGACAACTGGGTTAAAAAAAAAAACAGAAGAAGCTCTAAATTCACAGCAGGTGTCAAAACCCAAAGATGACCTTATGATATGTTTTACTATTTTACAATAAAGATATACACATGGTTAATTAAAAGGTATTGGTGAGATACTCCCTAACATGCTAAAACCAGGAAACTGAAATCAATTTTATTTAAAAATCTTTATCTCTATACTACTTAAAAGACAGTAATTTGAAAAATTACAAGAAACATTAAAGAATTATAGTGCATGCTCAATTTTTTGCCCTTCACACTCCCAAATGTGATATAAAAGAACTTTGTGGAGGAGCTATATAAGGAACAACAGATAGAAATGTATGAAATTTTAACCATGTACAAAACCTAAGCCAACTATGGCTGTTTTTTCCAGGTCTGTGGTAGAAATAGCAGGAGCAGCTACAGTGTCACACAAAGAACAGCTGTGGTACTGTGCAAAAGAAAGAATAGGACAGGGAGTGGCTGCAACCAAATTCATCATAGAAAAATTATATCTCTGAGGGTCTCTTTTCCTATTGACTAAAAATGATAAATGATTCTCTAAAGAAATCATAAGCCATAAAAAATATATGTGAGACTTATGTTTCTTTCCAGTCTGCTCAGTCTGAAATATAACGAGAGCACATCTTATAGCTTTGTATAGACATATTTCTTGCCTTTTTTTTTTTTTTTGGATGAAATTTCTCCTGGAATTACAGGCAATATACTCCCATGCCTCATGCACCAAAACCTGATATACTTAGGAACAGAGATGAAATCTAGAGCTCACCTGACTCTGAGGTGGAGATCTTTTCCCATGACTGTCAAAACACACAGTTAAATCATCTCCATACAAAACTAAGTCCTTGCTGCAACTCTCTGCTTAAATACATCATGAACATATCTCTGAAAAGGAGACACCAGCTAAGATCACAACCTTCTGATTCCCAGAAAGGAGAAATGGCACAGGCTCCTGGCTGTTTCTGCACCTTCCATCCTCTACATCTCACTTCATTGCCAGTCTCTCCTCTGGCTCCCTGAGGGTAGTCCCAGTGTTTGACTGGTCAAGATGGAGACAGAATTAAATAATCCATGTTTGTGGAGGAGAGAGAAGCAAGATGCCATATCCTGTATTTGCTCTGTGACTGAGCAAGCACAGGGAATCCCAGCACAAAGCTGTTCTGAACTGAGGATCCCTTCCACAGTTATTGTTACAACAAGCCAGACTTCTGAGATGTTCACTTTTCATTTACTTCTGCTGGGATTGGACATTGACTTACAGTAAGTTTTGCTAGGATTTAAATTAACTTCAAGTATTTAAAATCCGGTGTCAAATGTGGCAGCTAAAATAAGAAAAATCAGAATAAATAAAAGTTAACATTTGTACTGACAATGCAAATACTCATTTTCTTCTTAACTATTCAGCCATGCAGCCTATGTAGCAAAACACTTCTTAAACCTCATTGAGATGAACAGGGCCTGAGTATATGCACATAAAGTATATATATTTGTTGGCTAATATTAACCTAGATTGAGGTAAGTATTGGCTTTTGACCAATACCTCAGCATAAAACATACACATGGCACACAATGAATCTTGAGTTCTTTAACAATTCAGCATCTAGCCCAAGTTATGTAAAAACTTAAGGATCTTTCCAAATGCATCCACCAGCCATTTCCAGAGGCAGGTAGAATAAGATCCAGGTGAACTTAGGTGAACTAAGATACTCCTCTGCATGCATGGAGATGAATTCTGGTCAGACAAACTGGAAGGCACATCTCACTTTAGGGAGACCAGCCCTCCCTAAAGCCCCTGCCCCTAGAATTACAGAATCACAGAATGGTTTGTTTTGGAAGGAACCTTAAATATCATCTAGTTCCAACCCCCCAATTAGGTTCAGTTGTAGACACCCATTGTGCATACACAGCCCTGTCTGTCTCCACTGGTGACAGATAACAACCTCAATCACAGTGCTTGTGGACTGTGCATCTCCTCTGCTGGGTGGAAGAGTAGATTTTTAATGCTTCTGAAAAGGAAAATAATATTTGGAGATCTTAAACAGTTCAGAATGAGGTATACCCTTATTTTTAAACTGGAAACTACACCATTTTGAGCTGCAACCTCTCTGTAATTGCTGTTTAGTTAAAGGGATATAGGAGCCAAATTTGAACTAGGTTTTTTTTTTCCCCCAAGCAAGTCCTGATAGTGCACAAAAGTTGAAGTAAAGACACATGACCATACACATGTACATATGTATACAATATTTTGTATTTAAAATATAAAGATATATTTAGATAGATTTACATTTTGGTCAGTTTACTATATGATAGATATGTTTGCTTACAGATGCTGCACTATTCACTAAGGCAACAAAAGCAAAAAATTAGTTTGTCAAGTCAGTCACTGAATGAAAGCGTGAGCATATAATTTCATTTTTTTCTCTTTTCTCCAGCTGGTTTCAGCACACTGAGGGAGTTTCACGTGTTCTTTGGACTCCTAAAATGGCTTCAATATAACCTGACACAGACAATTCAGTCTAACAATACAGGAAATCAAAATACATAATGCGGAATCATTCAGAGCTGCTTGGATTTTAAAATCCCATGCCCTTTGAGAAATTTCCAAAATAAATGAAATGTTTTATTAATTCTAACAGCTTAATGTACAGAACTAATAGAGGTGTAGTCCATTCATCATAAAAATCTTTGTCTTCTCCCATAATGCATTAATTTCTTTATACAGACAGATTGCATGGCTATGTTTGTATGACACTTTTTTCCCACTCAGATCAATTCTAAGACCTCTGAACTAAAGAAAATAATCTTTCTAAATGGAATACTAATTTTAGCTAAGCTGCTTTTGAAGACTATGCTCTTTAAAAAAAAAGCCAAAGCTCCATACAAAAGGTAGGGAGAAGAGGGAGAGTGTAGCTGATGAAATGCAAATGAGGCTTTTCTCAGACAGCTGGCTGCTTTGGGATGACATGTGTGATGAATGGCTCTTAAAACATGAGCAGGCATCAAGCTCCAATTCAGTGTCAGACTGGCAAAAACAGCAGCATTACTGGATGCTTCCTTTAATTAATGCAACACTTCTGCATTAGTCCGGACAGTGCCGATAAATGGGGAAGAACTGATATCAGCGGTAATATCAGAAATCCTTCAACCTTGAAGCTGGGATGCATTAGCCAAAAGCTGCGGTATCGTAAAAGGTTTAATTGTATTTGTAATGTACCAGTGCACCATGACAAAAATGGGAGATAGTGTAGGCAGGACAGGGTGAGCCAGTGATAAATGAGTGTGAGTGAGCGATTACAAAGCAGGGAGGAGTGTGGAAACAGACAATAGACAGCAGAGGGGAAGGGGCAGGAATGGGGGGTTATGATAGCAACAGCTACTCTGACGCGGAAGGCAGGTAACGAGAGAAACGTGGTTACAGTTTTGAGAAGGGCTACGAGCACTTCAAGGCAATTTAACATAAATCTTTCCTCCTAAATAGGTTTCATTGACAAAAGTGAGATTTACCACTGCACCTACTTCTGGCAGGACTTCATGGAGAAGGCTTCGTGAGCCAGTTATCTACTGCAAAGCATTACAACTCACTAAATCAAACACACAGCACAAGGTTTTCTATTAATTGCACACCAAAGTAATAGGATACACACACACTGGTCATCCATTGTGCTGAATTTTATGTTTTCTGCCACAACATACCATAAAACTCCCATGCAATTTTTATGCTGTCACATAGTCAGCAAGTGTGTGTAATAATAGCAATAACAGCTTTCCTGAGATTATTTGAAAATAAAGACTAATCTTCTACTGAAAGCATCAGAGCCTTGCACACAGCAAGGCTACACAGCATTTGTGTGCAAGGTGTTCCTGTTTTGTGATTGCCATCAGCTGCAAGCACTTCTGAAGGCTCCATCTTCCTAGCAAGAAGGCTAAGGCACATAATTAAGATTAACAACAAGTTCTGGTGAGGTTGTTGAAAATGGTCTCTGCTTAGTGTTTCTGAGAAAGGTGAAGTATTCCCATAATGTGCTCAACAGTGATTTGCTATTCCTTGATGACACCTTTATTCATGTGGTGGCCTTTTGAAACAATTCCAGTTGTTCTCTCCCTTTTGCCTGCACACATGAGAGGTATTTGTTGTGTGCACCAGGTGTTTACTTGGTAGTGTCAAAACTGGGGTTTTTTTCCTGTTAATTAAACTTTGTTCTAGAAAGCCAAAAAAGAAAAAAAAAAAAATCTGTTGCTTTTAAAATGAACACCAAGAAGAGTTATTGCCAATGTTTAGTTTCAGGTGTGAGGAGAGAGCAAGGGAAGAGAGAGACCTTGGAGAAAGAAACCTTTTCATGCAGCAAAAACAAATATATAATATAACATAGAGAGGGCTTCTTTGACCACAATAATAATTTTTACTATTTTTCTGTATGCTTTTCTTATTGTACTATATCACAGATATGAGAGAGTTTACCAATTAAGAAACTACCATATAAATATATTCTTCCTTGAACTGAGGCTAAAGACATTAAAAAACCATTATAAATTATTCTTCAAGTATAGAGCACTTTCTTAAATATAACAGAACTGTAGAAAAAGATTGAAATATAGATATTTAAGTGGTTCTCTTAACTTCTAAATTGTTTAGAAATTTAGAAATATTTCTTTATTCTTATGCACAGATATGTTTTAATACTTATAGAATGTCTGAATGGAAGGTAAGCTGGCCAGGGAATGAAGGTTTTTCCCAGGAGAGAAGAGTAATAGAAAGTTAGTGGGTTTTTTCTTCCTTGAAATACCCTTTTTTGTTAAATCTTTTAAGTCTAGTTTTAAATTCTGTGTCTTGGGTACCACCACAGGTACCATGGTTTCAAAATACCTCTGTAGCTCCAGAAAGTTAATTTGAAACCAGCTTAGTATTGATTAGAGGGGGAGTTAAATGGAGAAGAGGGTTAAAGGAATTGGGATCAAAATAATTTTTTTGGCTAAGAAATTCCCAAATAGGTTTAAGAACACAAAAAACAAAACCCAATTAACCAAACAAAAAGAACCCCAAAATCCCAAACCGATGGGTTTCATCAATTGCTGAATTTTACAGAGATGAACCTTACTATCCTTATTTTCAGACTAATAATTTGTCACAGAACTGAAGATGGTGGTGCCAGTGTTTCCCTTGTTCCTGTTTATTTCCAAAGCCCAGTAGCTATCCCAACAGGCTTATAATCCTGGATAAAAAGTGCCCTGGCACATCAGAAATTTCCCCTTGATGTAGACAAGGCATCAATCTACTTGCATTCACAATTTTTAAGGAGAAAACTCTATTATAATACATTGAATTAATTTCAGTGTTGCTGGAGTCTTTCACCTAGTCATGAAACTAGGTGAAAGTATAAAGGCAGTCATGACCTAGCTTGTCTCAAAATTGGCAGTCAGTGCTTACTTAATGTGCATCTATTCAGGAGGTCCATTTTCATTCTTAACTCCTCAATTTCCTGTAGTATGCTTTAGCTCCTGTATCACTTACAAAGTACTTTAGCACAGGATAAGGAGGCTGTGATCCAACCATTCTCTTCAGCCTGGGGGAGACCATTTACTGCCCCTTTTCCTCCCTCCCTCATCTCATATTTAATGTGCAGGACGAAGCATTCATTTGTGCTAAATGAGAGATGCCATCAGAAGTGAAGGGTGCATGTTCAGCCAGGATTGGATAATAATATGCTTACTCATGCTTACTACATTAGGAAGTTTTAATGGGACTACAGGAGGATCAGGTGCTAATGGCTGGAACAGCATCAGATTGCAGTCCATGATTTGGCTCTTTCCTTCTGCAGAGCAGCTATTCAGTGCTGCTAACGGAATTGTATCCTTCTCTGACAATTCAGGAAAGCAAAATAAGAATAGGAACAGAATTTAAAAGGTCCCTAGCAGTATGGTTGCATGTCCAGACAAGGCCATCAGGTAATTGTGCCTGCACTCAGTGGTGGCTGGGGTGCTGGCTGTGCAGACAGCTCCTAACAATGCCCCTTGTGCTCCTCTCCCATGGGATTTTACTTGGACAGCATTTTCCACTAATGCATGCTGGTCATGAACAAACAGCTATAAATCACCTTGGCCAAGTTAACCCAAAGACATGCTCCAAATCCTAGTGTCAAACTCTCTAACACACATTTCCTAATAAATAGAAATATTTTCTTTAACAGGAAGAAAACAACCAGCAGCCTGGGTTGGGGATGAAATCATCCAAACCCAGATGGCTCTGGATTTCCTGGTGCAGTCCAGAGCCCAGCCCCAAGCAGCAGGGAGGGAAACATGCCTTTGCTGCTCTGCTAAAACAAGAAGTCGGATCAAGCACAAAAACTTTGATGAAAGAGAAATATCCTAAAGATGAAGTGTTTATAGCAAAGATTTTGATGTAATGATTACAGGCAGAAACAACAGATCTGTAAGTATAAAATATGTGTTTTATATAATAAATACTTTTAGGACTGTGCTTTCATTATTCCCTAGTTCCCTGAGATCTAATGATAGGATGTAAAGATCTCCTTTATAATCCAGTTATATGACCTATAATATTCAATTCTGACAAGAGGCCAGGAGTCCAGCTTAAGTAAGTTTGTAAGAATGTATAAATCTTATAATTGTGGGCTGAAATCATTTTGGGGAAGAAGTTTTGTGGAAAAGTTTCCAAGATTATTTTAATAGCAGATGCTTGAAAACACAGACTTTCCTGTGTATTTAAGAATTGTAAGCCAGGCACCCAATCAAGAAGCTGGCCCTGTTTTCCTTGCACTACTGCCTAACACAAGAAAGGATGCAAAAGGAATGTGGTATTTTTTTAGTTCACAATAGTTATAAATTTTATATATTTACATTGTACGTTTCAGATGCTGCAGATTTTGGAATCATTATAAGTGGAGCCTGCATCTGGGTGGGTGATGACACATCAAGTCACATTTCAGTTGGATATTCATCATTAAAGTTTTTCATTAAAAACTTTCATGAAAGCCATAAAGCTTTTCAACAGAAAGGAGACAGAGAGGTACAACTGTATACTTTAAACTGCTTTAAAAAGAAATATAGTAATTGATAAATCTTTTGGAGCAGATGGTCTTCTAGCTGATTTAAGAGGTATGGGGTCCCTGGGAGCAATTGCTCCTGGAACATCAACATCTAATTCCCATTCTTCACATGTTCCAAATTCTGCATTCTCTGGAATGCTGATAATTGTTTTACTTTAGTTCTGTTCTCAAGAGAAAGCTAAATAATTTCATTTCACTCAGAAGTTTATTCATAATCACCAGAGCAACTGAATTTGGTATCTGAAACTACATTTTCTGTGTTCTGCTTATTGACCATTTTACATGCTTGGGTAATCACATTGGAATTATTTTGAGGGAAATCAGAGAACTGAGCCACGGTTGGATCACTTGTGTAATGCACAGATGATTTCCCACCACCCCTGCCTCCCCAGAAGAAATTAGTCAGAGCAGATTTGAGGTGTGTGCTGCTAAAGGTGGCGTGAGTCAGAGTGCACAAATGGAAACCAAAAATCCTGGTAGCTGGCCTATGGCTACTCATTTCACCCTTTACTGACATTTTTATTTGATAATAACCTCTTTTTGGACAGTGCCATATGTTCATACTGTGCTTTCCACAGTGCTGTCCTTAAATCAGATCTCTGGATGAAAATTAAGTACAAATATAAAAGATCATGACACACAACATCAGTAATATTGTTATCAAAATTAATTGTCATTGTTTTCTTTCTGCATGGCTTGAAAACATCCTGCATTAAGATTTGGGCCTAAAACCCATTTACATTTTTGTGATAGGAGAGCACAAAAAACTCTTTTTTTTTTACTACAGGAGCAGTAGTAATAAAAAAAAATTAAACTGAAAGAGATGTGGAAGTCAAGATTCAAATAGACATTCCCTTTGTTTTGAGCAGTTATTCTAATCCCTCCTTGGCAAAGAAGGGGCATGAACCAAGAGCAATCCAATACAATATGGGTAGTCTACTTGGTTTAGTCAACAAAGTACCTTTACCCTTCTAAGACAATTCTTATTGCCAAGACTGCTGCTGTTATTTTCATTTTACAAGTCTATTTTGACAAGACATTGCCTGACAGACAGCACTTGCAAAAAAGTAATAAATTCATAAGTTATCTTCATCATGATACTTGCATAACTTGCTTGGCATATAAAACCCACTCACTGTGTTCTCACAATACTACTCCCTCAGTTTTAAGACTAATCCATCTGCATTGTACATCACTGCATTATATGCATCATTACACTGTAACTGTAAAAAGGAAGATTAAGGTGTGATAAGGCCTAAACATTTTCATAACAATTTCAAGTTTGTGGATATGTAAGATGTCAATTGCAATACATATTCACTTTAAATAATAGCCTGTTAGAAAAAAAGCTCCAAACAATGATTGTGCTTGCTTTCCAGTTTCTTTTGGTTTTTGTGCCTCAGGTTTTGTTTAAGACCTTATTCTAGTTAGAGTTACTTGGCAATAAGTGGGAAAAAAAAAATCAGCATTTTCCTGCAACTTTTCCTCCCAGGATTTTTTCATTTCAAAACTTCAAGGTCAAAGATATGCAAAAACTCAGAAGAGGA
Organism: Molothrus aeneus; assembly: GCF_037042795.1. NCBI lineage: Eukaryota > Metazoa > Chordata > Aves > Passeriformes > Icteridae > Molothrus > Molothrus aeneus. Next base: position 9,367,078 of record NC_089647.1, read on the forward strand.
AATCAGTGACTCAGTTGAGATGATCTGCAATGCACAGTGATTTACCCAAAGAACAAAATGTTTAAATTTTGGTCAACTTTTAGCATATGCCTTACTCATTGCGTGACTGAAATATATTTTGGGTTTTTTTCATAAATTAAAAGAGAAGCACTCTTCCAAAGAGAAATTGCCTTTGATTGCAAACAATCAATTGCTCAGGAAAAGTGGAACAGGAGTATTTTCTGGTATGATATCTGACAACTGGCTTAGACTGGGAAAATCCTGGTCAATATGTTCAATCAGTCTTTAAGAAACTTTCAAAATCTCCAAAACATTTAGCAGCCCTCAACTATTCCTTCAGCTCCCTTTGCTCAGGGTGAAGCTGTACTGGTTGAAGTAGTTGCTCTGCTGGGGTACCTCCACCTTAATTAACTGCTTAGCTCAGTTATTGTGACCATCCAGCAAGATGGATGAATGTTATACATCACCTCACCACCATCAATTGTTCACCCCATTAGAGCAGAGCAGAAGAATATAGACAAATGATTTATTCATCAAAAAGGAACAGGTTCAGCTGACCTGAAAAATAGTTGCAAAACTAGGTCAAATCCATCAAAACGTTTCTACTGGATTTCTCTCTCTCACACACACAGAGACACATTCACATTCCCTGTGAAAGGACTTTGACTCAGTTCTGTTAGTGCTGTGGTTGGGACAATCGTGGAGGATGTGGAAGGCACCAAAGTTTATTTTGCTCTTCTGCTTAGACCCATATCTGCTGCTCCTGGCAGGCCCAAGCCATCAGGTTCCATGATCTCTCACAATACCCCCTGCTTACAGCTTTCCTACAGGGTGTGGGGTGACAACACATTTACTGGGGCCCAGAGGAATTAAAATAGCTTTCTCAGCAATGACAAGTGACCCCAGTGCTGGAGCTGCTGAAATGTCAGTGCTCCAAGCCTGGGCTCAATGAATTTGGGTTTCCTGCTTTTTAACAACCTCAGTTCTAGGCTGACCAAACCTCCTACAAGCTTTGTCACTGTACCTGTAGCCATGTCTCTACCTCTGCTGGTTAGCATTTAATTAAAGATTCCCCAAACAGCACCAATATATTTGCTCTGAGAGTGGATTTGATTGATCCAGGAAATGTTAAGGGAAAGCGTTCAAAGAGAAAAAGTTCACAATGGTGACAGAAAACCAACACTTTTTCTGTTCAAAATGTCCCCATCCCAGGTTGGAGGGAAAACCAGTACCCCACTGGTGCTTTCCTGTCCCTTACTGACTTCTAGTGAGGAAAAATGCAGGTGGCCCATGCAGGGCACCTCTGAGAACACTTTCCATGCATGCTATTCCCTTGAACGACAGGTAGATTGGATTCTGATTCAATCTAATTTGTTCACTGGTAATGAGCTGTGATATCATCACCTAAATATAGAAATAGGTATTCAGTGAAGGTTTTAATAAATGCAAGAGTGGAGAAGAGTGTCTCTTGCCTAGCCATAGTCCTTTTGAGAAACTAGAAGTCTAATAATGGGAGTTGTTGCTTCTAATGAGATAATATTAATAGCTTTCAATCAAATTACTTGCCTGATGCTGAATACCCACTAACTTGTATCCCATACTCATTTTTATTCATTTTTTTTCCAGTAAGACATCTTGTGAACTGACATTTTAAGGATTGTGTTCCTGAAATAAAACTTGCAGATCCTATTTAGATTGTCATTGCTAAAAAGCAGCAAATTCTCAGATGGTTTTCATGGGACAAGAAAGTACTTCAGTTATTTTGACAAAGAATTAAAACTTTACAAAATTCTGTTCTACTGGAGGATCACAACAGAATCTTCCAGTAATTTTCCCAAAAGTATGAACATTATTCTCTGTGCTATAAAAATAACTCTAAATGTTCACTCTCTGCCTTTCACTGTCTATAAACTTTTTTTTGCTAAATATATGAAAAGCTCTACAGTATCATGTGATAAGTTTGGGCAGGTCTGACTGCATAGGCTATTAGGGACTAGAAGGGATATAAGAAGTTATGTTGATGGTGCTGGACTATTGGCAGTGAAGAATGACAAAAATAAAGTTAAATTAATCGTTGTTCATGGCACATTTTTTCCTGAGTCCCAAATCAGAAGTTCATCACAAATTCACATACCCCTAAAGGCCAGTATTTGAAGCACACCTGGAGTTCATAGAATTATGAACATGACAAAAATATTTTCAGGTATTTAGATGATTTTCTTGGTAAGAATGGGCACAAGCATGTAGCCTGCTCTTTGGAAACACTTTGTGAAGCTGTCTAAATCTTTAAACTGACCTGTCATTTTGTCTCTTACAGTTCTACAACTTAAAAGAAACAAACTTAATGACAAGCCAACTCATTTCTTCATCTATCAGAAGATGTTTTCCCTATAAGACCTTCAAACATTTTCTTAGTCACAAATTCTACTTTTCATTTTGATGTTGGTTACTAATTTAATAAGAATCACAAAACAAGTAACTTTTATGTGGTTTTTCTTAGAAATTTTAAAGCACTTCCTATCATTGATAGGGACTGTTCTCCCAAAATATCACTAGTTTGTGATATGTTTAAGAGAAAACAAGGGGAGAAAAAGAGTCCAACTGTAATAACAATGTTAACCATGCACTTGCCACAGAGTCACAAATTGGTCAGCTTGGTTTCACCCTCTTTAATTGATTATTCACCAACTCCTTTTCCCTCTACTTTCCAAATATATCCTTCACATGTCCTTCATGATCCCTGCCATATAAAGGAACACAAACAAACAAAACCCCACCAAACATCTGGGCAGTTTTCTATGTACATTTAATAATCGAGGTATTTTCTAATTCCCCAATAACTCTGCAAAAACCACGCTGAGCAAAACTTGACATTTGTGGTGAATAATGACTCCTTTGATCAAAATGAAAAGGTGATAACAAAAAAACCACCTAAGGGCTTTATATCATTTCCACTCAAGGGACTGAAGTCTAGAATATATGAATGTGAAAAACAATGGTATTCATTTTTGCATAAAACCTTCATATTTATAATCTCAAGATTCCCTTTTATTCTTCATAATTGCTATAGACTTAATTTTGTAAGTCAAATTCTGGCATAATTGAATTGGTTTTGAGAGGAGAAAATTCCTCATCAAGATTTCTTCCCTAATTTTTAGCTCACAATAAGACTTCTCCCTGGATGAGAGACTACTTTATATTGGAACAGAAATAAGCTTTGCAGAGTCTTCAAGGCATATACACTGTCACCTAGACTGTGGCACTGCACTCTGCTCTTACACTCCCTGTGTACCCACAGATCCTGTTGTGTAACATTGCACAAGTTTGTATTTCCATATATATAGGCACTCAGATCCATTTGGACAAAAGCCCTTTGTCTGTGGAGAATACTCATGATTTCAAAGTATGGCCATCTGTTCTGAGATTTTAAAACTAAGGCTGTGTGACAATAAGTGGTTTTTCTCACAATAGAAATGCTATACAATGCTTATTGCTTATTGTACGTTGGCTGCTGTAGAAGTTGTGGCTGAAGTGTGGTTTTATTTTGTAGGAAAGTTGTGGGATAAGAAGCCTGTTACAGTCAGTGTAAGAACAAATGTTGCAGGTATTTGGAGAGGGCAAATGCTCCTCCATACCAAGAAACCACTGATGACATCTGGCTGGGCAGGAGTTGCCTACCCAGCAGAAGCCTACATGGGTTTCAAAAGGTTTACTTTATTTCTTGTCAAAACAATTATCATTATTCCCCTCCTCCCTTCCATCTACCTCCCTTCCATATGCCTTTTTGCTGGGTTGGCTTTTTTCTGGACAGCTGCATGGTGAATTAACCCAGACCCAGTATATGGACACCATGCCACTCTGGTGTTGCATAATCTCCTTCTCCCAGGTGGTATTAATCATTAGCCAGTTGCATTGAATAACAAAAGAAAATCCATAAAGGATTAATCACTGAAATTAAGTTTGGGGTTGATTTCTGAGTAAATTGTAATCTATACTGAGAATGCTTCATCCAAAGATAATTGGCAATTTCTTTTTTTTTTTTTTTTTTTAATTAAATGTGGAAGTGAAAGGCCATGAACAATAAGAATATTTCCTAGCTTCATCACCAAATCATTCTCATTCTTTTCTGGTCAAGATGAAGTCCTTTATCCTCTGAATCTCCAGTTTGCATCTGTCTGCACACTGTGCATTGCACTAAAAGAAAAACAGGAATCTTGCACACATTAAGTTATTTGTCATCATCTCCATTTAACTTTACCTTGTAGCTGTGCTAAATGAGCAAGGGCTGCAAGAGGAACTAACATAGCTTACTTCTTAACAGAAAAATATGCCTAATTTCGCATCCACAAACACCTCCTTTTAATACCAAATCAAAACAAGGGTTTAGATCATCATTTGTAGAAGCTCCTACTACAGTCAGAGGATCAGAGTTACTGTAAGAAAAAGAATGGTTTTCTCCACATATTTCCAGCTGACTGAACAACAGAGTCTCTTGGCTCAGCACATGCAGAGAGAAACCATTTTGAAGCATAGCATGGGAATTTTTGCAAATCATCTAAGTCACAGAGGCAAATGTAGGAATTATCATGTCTCATTTGGAGTGCTGTCATTCAGCAGAAAAGTTCTTAACAAATTATTACTAAAATTATGTAATAATAAATGATTTTTTTTTCAAATTTCAAAACCAGCCACTGAGGTATGGTGTATCAGTAGAAAAAGATTTTGTCCCAAGGGGGTGTATCAGTGGAATAATTTTTTGTCATCTGATTAGTCTATTCTAATCCAAAAAGCACTTTAGTATAAGGCTGATAGGAAGGCTTTGCTCACCTCAACTAGAATAAACACAATATATGTCATGCATAAAGATAACAGTGAGGGAACATGGACTTAAACACAGCCAGGCCTCAGTAGCATGAAATCTCACTCATACCAATCAGGTTCTCCAAGTAGATCACAAAATTAGAGTTTCATTTTGTAAGTGGACAAAAATGTGCCAATCTATGCAAGTTTTTAGATTTTTAAAAAACCACCCAGACCAACAAAGCAACCAAAAAACCTCCAAACAAAGCACAACAGGCACAGACCCTGTGTGCTTCATGCAAGTACACAGGTATTTTTCAACATTGCATATAAATTCAAGCAGCACTACATCTACTGGCAGAAATGTGTCTCCTAAAGCCATCCACCAATAGACCTTCAGGAAAGTTAGATGATGAATTGCAAACAGCTGCATCTGTACTGCACAGTCAGGATTTTATAATAAGCCTGTAGGTAATGTTTTTCTGCATAATTTTCCTTTTCAGCTGAAAAAGCAAGGTCTTTCTTGGGAAAACCTCAAGAATACATCCCACAGGGAATTGGAGGAGATTTGGGCATGTAAAGTTATCAATTAGATGCCTGATTTATATCCTCAAAAACTACCCCTAGCCTTTATAACACTGCACAGCCATGCTACCCAAAGTTTCCAGCAGAACAATCCCCTGCATAGCTTGATATGAGGCAGCAGTCTCACACCACACCTTAACCATCTGGCCTGATGGTCAGGACATGTACAGGTGCTTAAACATAAATTCTGTAAACATAAAAGCTGACAGACGTCAGAGCAGCTCCAACAAAAGGAAATGAGTGTGAATCCTCGGCCCAGCCCACAGAGTGCTAATTAGGGCACTCCCCTGGGAGGTTTCAGTTCAAATCCTCTCAGATAAAGGATGCTGAACAGCATCCTGAGTGTCCTTATCAGCCAGAGACCATACAAAAAGAGCACCCACACCGGTGCTGACAACATAGTCCTAATTCCTCACTGGTTTTAGAAAGGAGAGACTTTCACCCAGCCTCTGTGGGATATTTCATGTGTGCATTAACTATGTCCTATCCAAAAGCAGTATTTCCCATTAAATTCTGTAGGCTACAGACTCACTGTCCAGCATTTTACAGCACACAATATATGAAGTCTAGGCACTGCTTTGATATTCTGTGAGACTCTTTCATATTTAACTATGATAACACTCTAATTCTCTTTTGCCAGCTGATTTTTCCCCCAAATATGTCTCAGTTGTTCATTTGGCCATATTTCAGGCAAACTAAATATATCTAGAGGGTCATCAAAGTATCACAGTATTTCAGACTGTTTAAACACTTTGAAATGTACATTACAAAATAATTGTTCAGGGCCATATTAACACTAAAATTATGTAAAGAGAGAGCTTTCATTTTCTGTGTGGTATTTATGAGAAAAAGCTAAGTGTCATGCAGAAAATAAAGAGCAAGTGAAACATATTAAGACACTCACAAGCCCAGGTGCTCTTTTGGCAGGCCAATTTGTGCAGCCCCAAGAAGGCCACAAATGTTCTCCCTCCATGCTCTGCAGTAGGTGTTGCTGCACCACAAACCCTACAGTCATCATTCCTGGGTGAGGATCTGATGGACAGAAGAAACCTGAAAGTGCCCTTCATGTCCACTTGTGTTTCAGAAGGAAACAATAATTTTTTCCAATTGCTAACTCTGCCTGTTTGTCAGAGAGAAAAGGTCTGACCCAGCCTTTCTCCTGGGTGAGCTGCACTGTGGCATATCCTTTCATCATTCAGTTACTATTTCCACCTTGGTTTATGTGTCTACTTGCTCATGTGGCTGTGCAGTCTCACCAAAACAGAGGCTAGGGACAGAAAGCCATTTTCTCCACCAGCTACAGGGGAAACTTGCTAAGCAAGCAGCATCCAGAGCAATCCATTAGTCACTGAGGTACACCTGCAACCCAATTAAGGGTACAATGTTCTGTGTTCCAGGAGGTTTCTGTGCTGTTATAGTTGCTTTATATTTTGGTGACAAAGCTGGCTTCCCTATTAATCCTAAATGCTATAAGGCTATTTTTCAACTGGGAAACTGGTAAATGGTTTTAAATAATGCTTTGCTCAGGTTCTAAGTGTCCTGCCTGTGGTTTTAGACTTAAATTCTTTGGCTGGTAAAATAAAGCAGACATGCAAGTCACAGAGGTAGCTATGAAAATTCACTGCTGAGTTAATTGCTAAATAGTCACAGAAAAAACACAGCACTTCAGCTCCTCTTTCTGAAAGTCACCCTGAACAGAAATTCTGTTTATTGGTTTCACACGAGTGCAACATCCCACCACACACCAGTGCCCTGCCTAGTTCTTAAATGAACCCCCCCTGATAAAACACCTTTGGATGCCAGGAACAGCACTCTCCTCTTTGTTCCTGCCACAGCCACCTCTGTCTTGGCCAGTGACTGAAAAGGCTGAGTCTCCTTCCAGCAGGGACAGGCAGCACTGCCACTGGCAGAGCAGCTCTCCACACGTGCCCAGACAGGAGGGATGCCTCTTCCAGGCAGCCAAGCAGAGCTCTCCATGGTTGGGATGCTGAAGAAGGTGCCCATTGGAACATACCAGACTGTCAAGCAACAGAGTGTACTTGGTTTGCAAATCAGCAGGAGATTTTTCAGATATTGAGGTCTGAGTTTACAACAAGGAATAACTCTCTTATTTAAACTTTTTCTCCTCAAAGACATTTGTGGATATGAATAACACCAATCCCACCTGACTCCTGCCACACCTCTGCATTTTACCTGTGTGAACTCAGCTAAATATCATGCACCTGGTGTGGTAGGGACACCAGTTACCACCAGCCTCATCTTTCAGAGCCCTTCTCCAACAAACAATCTGCAGTGCAGCTACTCCAGAGGAATGGACCTATGGTGTGTGCTAAGCCATGGATATGGTTTGACTCTAACATGGCCATTCACTGCACTTCTACTAATCAAGCTGTATAAGGGAAAATTCCCGTTGCCAGGAAGTCAGCAAAAGCTATATCAGATGCAAAAGACCAGAAGAAATACATTGCATATTTTCAGAATTTTAAGATGTCTGTGTATTCTAATTTTTCCACTTTCATGTCTCTCCTTATCTTTGCAGTCAGACCAAAGAGGAGTATTTTGCTGACAAAATGGTTTCAAAGACTGTGCTAATAGCCTAAGCTCTTCTCTCCTTCTCTTCCAGGTGGTTGCTTCAGTTTCATGTGGTGCACTGTGCTGCTGTTGTATTTGTCTAGCAGGGCAGTTTCAAATGCTTAATGCTTTCAGTGTGTTAGTCAATTCCTTCTTTGTTTCACTACACACATAGATACAATGCCAAGGAAATGGAAATTTAAACTAGTCACAGGATTTCTGAAAAATAGATGACATAAAAGTCACTTGCTGTTGTAAATCATATCCTGACATCTTAATGTCTTGCAGTAATGAGAAAATTCAAAGTTATTTCTAGTGACAATTGATCATACTAGTACAGTTTTCATAAGAAACATTAGATAAAATGGAAAAGTGTCATGCCCATCTGTTGAGAAAATACTTCTAAAGCAAGTGTAGAAGAAGGCACTCTAAATCAATTGGTTGAACCTTTTAATGAGATAAAATCAAGTCAGATTTGATCCTAAAATTGCACTTTTTATGATACTTGGACTTCTGAAAACATTTAGCTTAAGACCAAAACCATCCAGTCTATTTTCCTCCTTTACTTGCAAACAGATTTGTTCTGCTTGGATACGGCAACATGAAAGAAAAATTGTGCAAAAGGTAGCCACAAACAAAGGAAAACTTCACACTGTAAAGTGTTCTTGCTGCTGAAGACAAAAGAAAGGTGTCATGAACAAAGAAAGAAACCAGCACCTGAATTATTTTCAGGATATGCTTTTCATGCAGCTTACACTTTCAATCTGAAAGCTCGATGGTGTCTTTAACAGTGTTGTTAACATCTTTCATGAAAATAACATTTTCAAACTTACACTGCTCTTTCCTAAGGCACATTAACTGAAGGGGATGAACAGCACAAAAAGAGGTAGAATTTTACCAGTATCTGAAGGCAGGGTATCAAGAGGATGGAGCCAGGCTCTGCTTGGTGGTGCCAGGCAATGGGCAGGAACTGATGCCCAGGAAGTTCCACCTGAACATGAGGAAGCACTTTACAGTGACCAAACACTGGAACAGGTTGTCCAGAAAGGGTGTGGAGTGTCCCTCACTGGAAATATTCAAGAACCATTGGTCACAGTGCTGTGCAATGAGCTCTGGGATGATCCTGCCTGGGCAGGGAAGTTGGACAGTGTTCCCTTGCAGCCTTACCCATCCTGGGACAGCGTGGATCAGTGAATATTGTCCTTACTGCTGTGGGGCACAGGGGGAGAAGACACAACCATGAGGGTCAGGCAGTGTGTCTGTGCTCTCTGGCTGGGTTAACAGCAAAGCAAACCCCACTTTTGCTTTGCAGTTAGTCCAAACTGCAAAGGAGTTTTACAGGAGGCAGCACCACTGCCTATGCCCTCACCCCAGCCACCGTCCACTGTCAAGCACTTCTGTGGCTCTTGCCAAGACTTGAGTTTCTGCTCCTCCTGGCAGCTCTCATTCTGGCATTCCCATTGCAGTGCTACAGCAGGGAGAGAGGCTAATGAAAGGTTTCATGGGGGATTGAATGCATAGCTGAAATTTATTACTGTTATCATATTTTCCTATGGCAGTCACCAGACAGGGCCTGGGGCCACTGTGATAGAATCTGAACAGGCATAAAGAAAAAGTTGGCCAGGGACCTCCTGTGGAAAATACAGTTTTGATTAAGAGTGTTTAATACTTAAATCTTATTTAGAGGCAAGAGAATTAGGTTTAAATCAGAAAGTCTTGAGCATACTCAGGCAAAGTTAAAAGTGGAATTCCTGCTGCAAAATTGAAATCTCATGTGGCAGGGATGTCAGATGGTCAGACAAGACAGCAGAACAGGAAAGCACATATTTACAAACATTTTGAGAAAAAAAAAATCGTAAAACAGATGGATAAAGAGCAAACCTGAAGACCTGTATTAATTTATCTGTAGGATTCAATGCAAAATCTTAAACCCCTTGATTCAATAAATCATATTGAATAATACTAAACTGAAACTTTCCTTACTTCCCTAAATTTTGTTAGCAGTCACTACATCTATCTGTACTTTGTCCTTCACAATCTATAATCTTGCTTTTACTGAAACTACAGGAAAATGAAGTTCCAAACTCGGGTTTTGTGGCACTCACTTTGTTAAGTAAAAAAATATCTGTGCCATAAGAAATTTATCACTATTATGTCTTCACCAGGAGAAAATACATTACAGTGGGAAAGCCTTTCTTCTAGAGCCACCCTGAAACTGTGATATTTGCATGACAATCTTGAACCACAGCCTAGTTTCTGCAAACATTGTGACTAACTCTGTCAGGCATCAATTCTAAAACAGCTCACAAGATGCTTGTGTGTTTCTGTGTATATTTGTGGGCAGAACTGCCTAAATCCCTCCTAAAGAGGAGTGAGCCTCCTCTTTACTGAGCTTTAGAGGGTGGCACACCCCACCAGACAGAGCAGTTATGGTTTGAGAACAAAGAAGCCAGGCTGCTGCTGTGGGCTCAGTGCATCATAAATGCTCAGCAAGGTCATTTGGTCGTGCTTGGATGGTCAGACCATGCTGAAGGCCATCCTATTGTTCCCATGCCCTCTACAGTCAGCATGTCTGCCCTTCTGATTGCAGACCTTACAGGAGCTCTTCCATCTGGTAATCCACAAAAACAGAATATGGTTTGTCAGGCCCAGATTCACTGGAGCAATTTTCACTCTTGGGGATCTTCCCACTCAAACCATCAGAGCTATTCTGGTGACTGAAGGTCACAATAAGAGACTGAGGCAACTGAATTCTTTTAATAGCTGACTTTTAGAAGGCACTCAGAACACTCTGAGGTCACTGCTAAAATAACGTTTGCAAGGGAGCTATTGCATGTAGGAGGGATTAACAAAAACAGTGGAGGAAATAAACACACAGAAGGGAAAACAAAAGTAAGTTTTTCCTGAGGCACAACTAAAACTACACAAAGGCAGTGCCTTGACCTTGCATTCTTGTTAATTGAGTGCATTCTAAGTGATCTAATTGGCTGGCTGCAAATCAGAAAAGAGTAGATGGTAGCTGCCAAGGTTTGTTGTTTTAATGGAAAAACACTGTAAAGAGATTTCAAATGGTGGCACTCTGTGCAGTCTCCTTTTGTGCAGAGTCGCTTTGTGAACATCTTGCAAACGATAGCAACACTTTTCATCTTTGATTCAGAGCACTGGGAGAAATGCCAGGCTAGCCCAAACTGATTTGGGTACCTACATCACTTTCAGCAGACGTCTTCAGAGTGTAGATGCTGTTAAGATGCCTATAAAGAATGGGATGCGATGAGAATACACATTAGTGAAGAGGAAAATGGCCCCTTCCATACATATACACATAAAACTACATAAAAAATAATTGTCCAAAGGACTTTGCTGGGGTTGCTGACTGTATAAACTAACAGCCTTCCTTTTTAAATTGAGTTCAGTATTCCCTTCCAAGCATCATTTGCTTTGTCTCTTCCCTCCCCTTGGAATCTTACAAAACCTGGAGCTGATTCCTGTAACGCCACACTCTATAAGTTCTTTCTTCTGGTGCTTCTCCCACTCTTTGGCTTCCTCCTCCCACTTCTCTTCCCACTCATGGACATCTCAAACCCAATTTCCTTTTTTCTGCCATTGTTCCCTCAGTAGTTCCTTTGGAAAGTAGTTTCTTTTGGAAAATCCAGCACTCTGTCTTTCTTCATAAACCTGTTTGGCTTGTCCCTGCTGACAGAAGCTGAGGCAGCCAGCACATGCATCACCTCAGGAAGAACAAATGGGTGGCACTGGTCCTTCTGTCCCTGCCAGACTCTGTGGGACAGAAGGACCAGTCCCACCCACTAACATGAGTTAGACATCCAACTTTTTGATGGTGTCTTGAGGGACTTAAGAGAAGATCAGCTTTGTCTCTACTGTGTGTAATATTTTCAAATTTTTAGAAGATGAGTGCTACAAACCTCTCTAGAGAAAGTTTGGATGTTTTTTGAGGAGGTTGAGCAAAGCAGCATTGATGACAAAATGTCACCCTTACTGTCACTTGCATAGTGGCATCACACTGGAGGCAGAGGTGAGGAGATTTCATTTTTTTTTGCAGTGGAGAGAAACCTCATTTTTTCTGTGCCCTCTTTTCTTGAAATAGCAGAACACTTTTGCTGTACTCCCATCACCCATCATCACCTGCAGCGTGCTATGAACTCCCAGCACAGATCACTGCCACCTGCAGTGCAGGATCAAGTGCCTTAGCTGGCAAAGCAGCTGCCACTCTGGCCCCTGAGAAAGGCAAACATCGGAACTGCTGAGAATTACTGCGAGGAGCCAGGAGCAGTTAAATTCAGCCGTAGTTATTCCTCACCTCCAACAGACTGTGGCAATTCTTTCCAGGAGACTCCATGAGGAAGATCTGCAGTGGGAAAGAAGTTTTCCTTCCCTCCATCCTTATTAAGACCTTGGTACCTCTCAGGGACAAGCAAGGCTGCTGCAAGTCTCCAGGTGAGGGAGCAGGACTGACTCTGTAGATGTCTCCTTCTCAGTTGCTTGACAGGTTGAAATTTCCCTAAGGAATCCAAGAAAAATAAGTTGAAATGAAGTGCTCTAAATGTGAAACAGCGTGGATTTTTCTCAGGTAAAGACAGGGCATTTTGTATAGCCAAGGGGCTTTCTTCCTCCCAGATTTCAAAGGTCTCCTGTGCACAAAAGCAGTAGCAAACTGCTGAAAGAAAGGTTACATGCATTTAAAATGTAGGCTTAGGGAACTTTGCTATAAGAGTTATTCCTGGCTCCCACTAAGATTCTAAATATACCATTCTTTGTGTGTGAATTTTACATATGTTCTTGTTAAAAGAAAGGTCACACTGTGAGTTTGTTGTATTTTTACATTTCTGGATGTAGCGGGTTCCAGAGATGTAAATTTTCCCTTCGAAATACTACCAACTATCACAATTTTTTGCCTGAAGAAACAGCATCTTTGGCTGTTTCCAGCTGATAGCTACAGATCAGTGCTGTTTGAGCATCGTTTCATCTACTGAGATGGCTCTAAGTGAGCAGAGTTGATGGTTTTGTGGAGTTCTAGTTGTCTGCTCCAGCTGAAAGCTAGTTGTCTGCTTCACTGGAGATATAAGCTGAAACAGCTGATCAAGACTGAGATCTTATTTGAATAGTTAAACACTGGCTTCATCTGAGCATTAACTAATTTGCATGGCAAAATTCCAATTTACCATCTATCACTTAAATGACAGCTTGTGAAACAGTAGTTCAGTGTACTTCACTTGCAGTGTTAGATTTCTATTCAAATCAGGAGAGGAAACATATGTGGAGTGTGTGTGTTGGGGCAGTCATTGTAAAACACACACAACATGCATACTTAACACCAAAAGCTTCAGATACAAAATGCAGAATATAAATACAGAAATTATTCTGTTCCATTTAAAAAAAAATCCAACAAACAGCACAACAAACAACTAACTGTTGGAATTTAAGAGAAAAAAAATGTTATGTTAAAACCTTCTCTTAATCCATAGGAACAGAGGCATGTGGAAAATATAAATTTGTTTCCATGAGCATAATAGCAGCATTCCACTGACTTGTTCCTTAGAAACTACAAACATGCCACACACAAACACACAAAAAAGAAGATCTACCCATTTTCAGGGAATGCAAAAAGCCCCATGTTTTTCCTTGGTTTGAGTATACTAAAGCACCCAGTTACAGAAGAAGTTATTAGGGGTAATCCAAATCTGCTGTTATGCATTGTCACACTGCTGTCACTCAGGTGCATTGGGCTCAGAAACTGGATGAGATCTCCTATCTGAAAGCATTATCTGCTTGGGGAGTATATGTATCCATTACAAAGCCAGCATGCTTTAAGTCTGTAAATTGACAGGTTAAAATAGGAGCAATTTTGGGGAACTGGAGCAACTGTGACCAAAGCACTGTTGCATTCAGACTTTTCTTGCAGAGCCAGACACCCCTCTGAGGTTGCTCAGAGCCTCATTACTGCAGAGCCTGGACACCCTCAGGGGCCCCCTCAAAGCCAGGGGGGTAACACAGCCTCCCATCTGTCGCTAGAAATTTAGAAAAAGATGCATTTTGATTTCAGGGAGGTTTAAAATTGTTGGGGTTTTGCTGTAGGGGAAATCTAAATCTATTGCTACTCTGTTCCATATCAGGGTTAAGCAATATAAAGAAAATTCCCTCTGAAACAAACATGCTTTCTCATCACTGTCCCAAGTGCTTCTGCTGCCTTGGCTCCCACGAGTACCTGAATTTTGGGCTATAAAGACATCCATGGTACAGCACGATTCTCACTGTATTTCAGACACTGTAAAGTCAAGGAGAAACCTGCAAAAAATAATTGTGTTTCAGCAATAGAGATAAGCCAAGCGGAGCGGTCAGTGGGAGGCTGGTGCAGAGCAGCACAAATACAGCTGTTCTGCATCACTTGGCCCTGAGGACAGGGAATTGCTGGTCTTGGATGCCATTCCCAGTGCTGATGTGCCCAGTGCAGATGCTCAGTACAAGCCACTGTTACACCAAGGTAGCATATCCCCTCTTTTGTATGCAAGTCACAGGCATGAGCCTCGCAAGAACCTTTGCCATGTAGAAATAAATGCAGCCTTTCCCCACACCAGATCCCAAGCATTACAACAGTACTTCTTTGGTTACCCTTGTACAGGTGATTCCACATCACCAGTAGATGCTCAGAATCCGACAGGAAGTGGAAACAAACCCACTTTTTTTCTTGAGAAGCTAAACAAAGTTGAAAACTCTTGCTCAGATTCCCATGTAAGAAACCAGAGAGCTCCTGCTCTGAGAAGAACCACAGGTTTTTGCCAACATATTCTGTGTGGGATCTGTGCTCATGGGGGTGCTTCCTCTCAGACTCACTCCTGGCCTGAGCACAGCACGCCAGCAGTCCTTGCCCCAGGATGGTGGGTTATCCAGGCCAGGATAAACCAGCTCCTCCTGCCCTACAATCCTTAGAGATGGAGGAGAGAATTCCTTGTGCTGCTGCTTCTAGTCTGGTCTGGCCCAATGGCCAGGGATGCCAAAATCCCTGTGCCATTGGCTTCCTCAGGCTCTCAGGCTCCTTCCTCAGGTGTTCAGCTCCCTGAGGCACCTAGTTTTTAAGTTCTAAAGTGTGTTTTTCTTTTAAATAGTACCAGGCATAAATAATAGATGATGGGTGCAAGCAATGCCTTTAATTTCATGGGGTCTATATGCCAGTCACACACACTGGTGGAACTGGGGCTGTTTGCATTCCATATGGGAGAATTTCAGGAATTTATTGTCATGTTTATACATACTGTGGTGCCACTGATCTTTTTAAGGAGGTGGACCAAACAGCCTTTTAGCTGTTTTCATCAAAAACTTAAATACATGGTCTTAGAAAACTTTTGCACGAAACCTTAACCTTGAATTATGGATGCAAGTAACAATTCAAGTTATGTTTTGCCAAAAATCACAGGATGATCAACTTTTCCCCATTTCATAGAATCTTAGAAGGGTTTGGGTTGGAAGGGGCCTTAAAGACCATCTAGTTCCAATTCCCCTGCTATGGTGAAGGCACCTTCCACCAGACCAGGTTGCTCAAGCCCCATCCAACCTGACCTTGAACACCTCCAGGAATGGGGCATCCACAGCTCCTCTGGACAACCTCTTCTTGTGACTTCCAGTAGAGAATTTTCTCCTAATATTAAATATTTCATACTCAAAATGCTGAATTTGGCATTTGTATTTTTTTTTTTAATGTGTGCATCCTCCTCACCCCATTCACTCAGGTATAGCATTATGAGGATCCATGCAAGTGTCTTGTGCCAGAACTACTGCAGTAGGAAAATTCTGCCCTCTCTGTGTGTGTGTGTGCTTGTGCTGGAATGTGTCTGGTTCCAGTAAGATATATATTAAAAAAATTAAAAACATGTGGGAGAAAAATCAGTTCTTGAAATCTGTGGTCACATTTCAATATTTTCATTCTTGCGAGACACATTTGGAAGAGGAAATTAAGAAACCAAAACCAAACACACACAGATGAGGGAAGAATGAGCTTAGATGTAAACATACGACCCTCAAAGAGCAGATGGAAAAAACACAGCAGCCCTGTATTTGCCTCTGAATTTAACCATCACTTGTGATTAAACAGGTAATCACAAAACCACACAAAAAGTGTGCCCTGCTGACACGCTCTTAACGCACCGGGAAGACGCTGGCGTTCCGTGGCTGTTTGCTTACAAAGAGGAACTGCTGCCTCTCCCTTCTTCTCCCAGAGGAGATGGGCATCTTGCCAGTGTTTTATTTTCAAGTGCCATTGTTCACCTAGGGCTCTGGCAAAAAAGCTTTTGCTTATTTATTACTAATCCTAGCCTAAGTAATGATCTCTTTAAATCCTTTTACATTTTAAAACAGATTAATCAGATGATGACACCAAACATAATGTTCCCCCAAACCTCTGGCATTTATTTTTTTCATTTAATACGTAATTCTATAATTCAGACATCCAAGCATTGTTTGATTGGTTCATGAAATCTGCTTCAAGAAGCATTATTTTGTCAAAATATAAATTTTACTCAGGTTGTGAGGGCTCTTTTCAAAATGTTTTTGTTAGTTATAGTCTTGACAGCACAGCAACGGAGAGCAACAATTTTTGTTGCAAATTTTATCTGTGAATCTTTGTAAAATGCTGGTGTATTCACATATTTTTCAGAGATCTATTAGATAGAATACATGTTTTTGATAAGTAATACAGTATTTTTAGCTATATAATATTCTTTTATCTTAATGATTTGGTGTAAATTCATGGTATAACCTTGACCAAAGCCAGTTTGAGGGACCCAGTGTAACCTGATCCCAATATTGGTAAATGATGCTGTGAATATCAGCTGGCTACTTCTGTACCTCTGCCAGCCTTCCATAGAGTGCTGCCAGTCTGTACTCTGCTCTGTGAAACAATTCACCTGCATGTTCACTAGCCTGCTGTCAATAGAAAACAATTTTCCAGCACTTTGCAATGCACACATCTGAAAAGTTTGGGCTTTTCAGAAGGGCTGGAATAAGGCAATTGATGTAACAACAAACAGCAGCAACAAATCCATCCAATCTTCAACTTCAGCAGCGCAGCTCTCAAGAAAACAAACGGTCAAAAAATCCCATTACCTACTTATATAAACTATTTTAGCAGATTATTTAAATACCTCGTGGAAATGAAGATGTGCCTGTGAAATCTCTGTGCTCCCAGCAGTGCCAGAGGACAAGAGCACCCCAGAAACTGTCAATGCAATTTTGTGGTTCCAGTCTACACAGAAACCATTATCCCATGCTGGAAAAGAAAAAATGAGCACACAGCATCTCTATAGTGTGATTGATTTTGTTTATCTTTGTACCAAGGAGGCTTACCTTTCAGCATCCAAGCAGCAAAAATCAGAAGATGAAACATTTCCATTACTTACACCAATTGGCACAAACCCCACAGGATCTGGAAGGGGAGGCAGTGGGAGTGAAGAAAGATCTGGCACATGGGACAAGGAGAAGGAGAGCCAGCTTCCTTGTTTCCAACACCCTGATAGCCTCTCAGTCCCCCCCAAAACCAGCAGACTAAACCATACTGGTAAGGTATATTATCTTAGCAAAAATTCACTTCCTTTTCAATTACATTTAATTTCCACTTCATCTCTCCTTTATATTTATTCCACAAACAAGCCATTGTGCTATTAATGATTCAGAGTTCCCCAAATCCATATGTTTTATGGATTTTATGTCAAAGTGGACTCACAATACTTTAATGAGGAAAAAGAATACTATTTTACTGTACTCACATCTTACACTACCCAGCCAATAGGCCTGTAAGCAATTTTAAATCTTTCTGGAACAGCACCATGGAGATTACAAAAAAGAAATAGGCATTACCAGCATACTCTGCCCCCCACCCCTCAAAAAGATTGATGTTTTCCAAAAGGACCTTTTTTAAGAACTGGTATGATTTTAGCAAGGATTTTAGCAGGATTTTAAATCCTCTCCTCTGGTTGCACATCTACATACAAGGTGTCAGAAAATCCTTTAAGGTTTTGTAGCAAGCAGAAATCAGGTAGATGGTAAAACAGGGCTATCAGTCACATTAGCAGTCAAGTAACTTTGATTCTCCTCATTTTTTCTGAAGACATCTAGTTTCTCTGTGCATGCTCAGAGATTTAGAAATTCATGTATTAGAATGACATCTCTAAAGTAGAGAATTTCACATTAGCAATGCAGATGGAGGAACGAATAATCTTGGAAAATTAGATGGTGGGAAGGCTGGTGTTGGAGAGTAGGATGAGAGTTGGAAATCCTAGATAAATGAGAGAAAAAGGTTAGTAGAGGGCAGGAAGAATGATAAAAGCAAAACCATAGAATTAGAAAAAGAAGGAAAAACTGCCATAGAAGACTGGAAGACATAGTAAAGAATCTGGGGGAAAGCTGAAGTTAACAGATAGAGATTGGCAGCCAGCAGAAACATTAAAATGATCAGAAAGCAGCATTTCAATGACACTGATTAATAAAAAATGTGTTCTTATGGACAAAGTTGATGCCATTTTTCTCACAGAATAGCTTACTGGGGCTCTGGCCCCCAGCCCTCCAGTTTTGCCAATCACTTGCTGGTAGATTAAGATACCAAAATGCCTCCTTGTACCATTCAGGTTAAGCTCTATTGTACACACAGAGGCACATGAGCAGAAAAGTGCTGCAATGGCTGCTTGGGAGATAAGGAATTTGTATAAAAGAAAGGGTAAATCTGGGGAGGGGAGAAAAGGGATAAGGAAAAAAATCTCAGGAAAAAAAAAAAAACGAAGACATTCAAGAGACATCAGTCTTGAAATTAGCAGCTCATTAATTCTCAGCTTATTTTCAGTCTCTGTGGAGATTTACCATATGTGACAGCTACTCAGCCTGGGAGCCCGATTAGAGCAGCTTTCCACCTACCAGCAGCCTAAACTGCCACCCAAAAACCTCATCATTTTCAGCGAAGTTTGATGAGCTGGTTACCCATGGTTAACAGCCATGTTTGGTGCACTCAGTTGCACCTGGCCTGCTATTTTTCTCATATCAGTGCTGACAGATGAGCCTGATTATCATCCAAGATCCACCTTGCTCCTGCTCGTTTGGGCAACAACGATAGCAACTGAACTGAAGGAAAATTCCAGGAAAAGCAATTGAAGAGAAATTAAAAATTTCGATAGATTTTACCTGGAAATTACCATGTAAATTACCTGCCCTGAGAACAGACCCACATGCTTTGCCTACAGAGCATGTTGGTTACATATCCCCTCCATACAGAAGTTTGAAGGCATGTCCCAGGATGCCTGCTGCTAATGTTTGAGCCCCTGTCCTGGGGCTCAAACAGGTTTCTCACAAAGCTCCTGGATGCTCCAGGCCAAGATCAATTTGTCAATGCCAGGTTGTATGATGATTTATGACTACAGCGGAGTGAGGATGCTGGCCATGTCCTGTCTCTCCCTAACTAGCTGTGTTGAACTCAAGCCATCTCAAATCCCTTACAGGCTATGTGGATGCATACTCAGAGAGGCTGAAGCTGGTTTTTGAGTTTCCAGGTATAACTTTTGTATTTGGAGGAAAATTTTGGAAAAGAAAATGTGAAACTGTTTGAAGCTGTACACTGATTACACTTTGTAAATACAACATATCACAAAGGGAGATAGGCTTATCTAGGAGGTGTGAAAAAGCTTCTCAAAGCCAGAATTTTATTTGGCCAGGATTTTTCACATCACACGAGTTACCTAAGGAAGGAGCATCTGAACATATACCAGATACACCTGTAAAAGTGGCAACAGGCATCTTAACAGGTACATAGGCGCAGGCAACCTGTAAATTAGTCTGCTCTGGGTGAACATTAGGCTCTGATTTTCCTTAAGCAAAAAAAGCAGAGGGGGATCAAAGAACAAAATCATATACTTTAAAAAATATAAGGATAACTGAAGATAAGAAAAATAAGAATACTGAAGCCAGAATACATTAAAAATGCTACAGTCCAGATGGGAGGAAATAATAAATTTAAGAACAGAGGTGTGAAAAATTAATTACATGAGTAAGGAAGGTCCAGGTGGCTTGTATGAGCAGGATGAGACAGGCATTGCACTCTGAGCAAACCCCACTTATTGTTTGGAAGTGTTGTAGGTCAGATGCTGCTAAAAGTGTGTGCAAGGATAAGGATAAGATCCTGTCTGGCAGTGAATTAATGCCTGGATCAAACTACTTCTCTGAAGGAAAACTTTGTTTTTCTGAATAAGAAATTCCTTTCTGAAGAGATGTGAAAATTGACAAAAGTTCAAGTTCTGTAAAGAGAACCAGGAGATACAGATTCTTTTAGTAGCACTGGCCAATTGTTATTGTTTTTTTGGTTTCTTTTTTTCAGTGCAGCCATCCAGGAGTACTTTATCAGCAGGATTGTGCTGATAATAGGCTACACCTCAAGTAAGATCAATGTGAGTCTATTGCAGGGAAGTAGAAGAAAAAAAGAAAAGAAAAAAAAAGAAAAAGAAGAGGAACAGAGGAAAAAAGTTACTAACATTTCCTCAGTATCACAGAATCCACTAGCAGGTCAAAGTTGTAACAATTTCATTTCAGAATAAAAAAATCAATGCTGAAGAAGGATGAAACAACAACTACCATGGGTGCTTCAGGTGTTATGATACCATTATAGCACAATAAGCTTATTATTCACTGTAGTTGTTCTTTGCATGCCTTGAGCACCTGTGACAAGTGTTCCTGAATCTGTGCACAGACAAAACCTCAAATTAAATCTGACAAACACAGAAAGTGTCTTGGGCCAACTTGACCTTCCTTTGCAGTTGTTCATTATGCATTTGTTCATTACCTACTCTTTTTTGTGCCCAACATGACTCACCTTCCCTGTAGATTGTGTTTATTGAGAGCTGATAGTTACAAGTGCTGACATTTGACAGGTTTTATATACATAGAAATTAAAAGAAAAAGAATCTGACAAAGACATTGTAAATAACATGAGAGAACCTCCCTACACCTGTACGCTGTATAAAAGCAGAGGAAAATTTAGTTGCTCTATTTTCAGGGGCTCTTTGTGGTGCTCAGTTCCCATTGTATGAATGCTAATAGATGTGCAAGCACATAACTGCAGATATAATGTCAAAGTCATCCACATTACAACAAGGTTTCAGATGCTCCATAATGAAGGCTTCATCAGAGAGTGAAAATTATTGGCTCCCCTGTTGATGACTTCTACAAAACTCGTAAAAGTAGAAAGTTTGCCAGCTGGATTCATCTTCCTGTGCACAGTCGTTTATGAAGCTTTGAAATTTTAACCATTGGCAACAATGCTATAGTTGAAAAATCTCCAAGAATATCTGTTCGATGACAAACAATGGTCTGCTAAATAGAGACACGCTGTCCTGACAGCTCCAGCTTCAGCTATGTGGCATGATATGTGCCAGCAAAAGCAGAGAAGGCATCATAAAACTGCTTCCAAAAATGAGCACCCTGCAGCTATTAGAAACTGCGGGAGAACCACCAAATGTCAGCCTCATGCTCAACCACATTCAGTTTAATAAACGGATTTAAGAAAGTGAACAGCATAAGATGCTTCAAAACACCCTTAAGACTACAACAAAAATATTGAGTAGTACAGGGAAAAAAAAGCATCTATTTACCACAAACAAACAAATAAAAAAAAAAAAAAAAACAAAAAGGAGAATTTTGTGTCTCTTTTTTTGTTCCCTGGGACCAATTAAGAGAATCCTGTCATTATTATTGTCAGCACTAGCAACAGTTTACAAACGATAATCAATTCACTGACACATCCTAAAATTGATAGTCAGAGGCCTGCACTGAGAACAGACCCACATTGTTTTGGGTTTTAATGTAAGGGTTGTTTTTTTTTTCTGTAATTTCCTTTTCTGAGCAAGTATTTAAATTCATCCAAATCTAAAGAAAGAGAATGGGCTGTGGGCAAAAGGAGAATTTCTGTGTACTAGTTCCATAATGTGCTACAGAACTGTCTAGAAACATAAAGAAGAATTATTTTTTTGTCCTGTTGTTGAAATACTGCATATCCTTTTATTCTCCCCTCACTTTCCTTTTCTTCTCCTTGCCCTCCACTCCCATGGCTGCTCCAGCTCTGAGTGTCACCAGTGAGGTGCCAGGGCAGGCACAAAGACACCTCTGCCAAAACAAACATTTCCTGGCTTATGACATGTATTCGTGAAAGGGTGCTTGAGTTTACCTGGAGTTTTGTTTTGTTTTGGTTTTTTGGTATTTTTCCCAAGAGTGTTCTACAGCTATAAAGGCATGTGAGACTCCCTTGTCCCACAAAATTCCCTATACTGGCCCAAGCAGGAGTTTCTCATCAGAGCAACTCAGTTTCAAAGTAAAGTTTCTTCACCCAGAAAACTCTATCAGAAATATTACCAAATGCTGTAATTCTGTGATCAAATTAATTATGGAAAAAGTAGTTGTACAAGTACTGAAAGGTTTTACTCTCAGCTAGGGTACAAGGTACTTACCAGATCTCAGAGGTCTAGTACTTTTACTCTTAAGTTTCCAATTAACTAATTGACATCAGTTTCTATTAAAATCATGCCTCCTAAATCCCTCCATGAAATCAGAAGTGGAACATATCAGCAATGAAAATCTGAAAATCATACCTCTTCTCCCTTATGGGTCTAGAGGAGACTGCAAAGTATGTGAAAATACGGAAAGGGTTATTCTTTGAATATTTTTAAGTGTTTGTGACATCACTTGGGGTTTGGGTAACCCTCAAAAGATCTAAAGGAGCATATGACCTGTAACAGAAGGGAATTCAAAGCCCCATATTTGGAAACAGGTTTTTAATGTACCCAGACATTTGTGTAGAGAAAATCAGAATGTGTTTGCATGTCCCAAGGCTGCAAAGTGCACAGAGTAGAAAGGGAGTCCTCTGACGGGCAAAAATCTGCCCATACATGACAGAAATGAATCCTTCATCTTGATTAAAGGAAAGACTAAAATTTTTCCACAGATTTCACCAGACCCATGATGTACTTGCAGGTCATCACTGTTCAGAATGACTTACTGTTCCAGCTGTTTTAAGGTGCATTTCTGTGCTCCCCCTGACATGGGCTGGGACACATGGCCAGAATCCTTCTGCAACTGTGGTCATTCCCCTGGATTTCCCAGGCTCTGAATGCAGGGCTGAGCCACTCAAATCAGGACTCATCAATCAGTGGCTCTCCCTTAGTTACAAATGCTCTCAAGGCACCCAGTGACCTAGTTTAAACTTAAACCTCATATTTCACATAGATATAATATAAAGTGAACTTTTATACATCCCTGAGTGTGACATGGCTAAGATAGCTTTCTGGGCAAAGAAGGACAAAAATAGAAAAGCCTCATTATGTGCCTAACAACAAGGTGGAAAATATGCAGATGAACTTTATGCCTGGTGGGAAAAGAGAAGGAAGAAGGGGGTGGGTAGACTGAAGGTAGTTTGAAGCCTGTGACAGCAGAGTAAATACAAAATATTTATCTATCAGTGTCTGCAATTCACTGGGAGATTTGAGGGACTGGGGAAGGAATGGCAGAGGTTTATTTTAAGTACAAACTGGAGTGGGTGACTGTCATTTTAAGATTGGGAGCAGGGGAGACAGGTCTGCAGTAGCTTGGGAGAGCCAAGTGTTTCAGGCAATTGGTGATTAATTGTACTTTGCTATGCCACATCTCTTTCTATTAAACCTTAGATGGCCAAATCTGTTTCCTAATTGTTTTTGTGTTTCTCAGTCTTCTTTTGTCTTGCATAGGAGTAGGCAATTTCTGTGCCATCAATATCTCATTAAGGTGCCTTGGATCTGAAATGCCTTGCTTTGTTTTTAATTTTGTTTTCCAGGCTTTTTGCTACATTTTATGACATGGCATTTTTTGTTTGCTCGTTGCGGTCCATTTAGTCTCTGGCATTCCCTTTCCCCAGGTTATAGCTTTATTTGTTTCTCTGCCTGTTGGCACTCGAGGTGTATGTAAATTATTGTTGCATGCTTCAACATCACCACCTATTGCTCTTCATTTCCCCTAATGACAGTCCCATCTGAATGCTGGTGCCTGCTCAGGTTGTACATGTGTAGAAAATAACTTCAACTCATCCGTGAGGTCTTCTTTAATTTTTCTTATTTTTCTTTTCACCCTCTTTCCTGTTGCTGTTTGCCTCAGACTTGTATTCATGAGGTGAGGAATAGAGCTGCACACTTTCTGCCTAGGGCAAAATCCTGCTGCCACTCCTGCAAGTAGCAGCTTAGAGGAAAAAGGAAGGGCATTCACACAAATAGCTAATCAAAGGGTTTTTAATGATACTCATTAGGAAAGAAATTCATTAACAAGCCAGCACAGAACATTCCCTGAAGGGAGAGTGATGTTACTGGTCACATCAAAGTCCCCACCTGACTAACACCTTTATTGCTGTTCATAGTAAGGCCAAGTTAGCAGCAAAATCAGTCGCATTCAGTTCCTGCCAAGCAAAAAGTCATCAAAGCATGGTCATGGAAACTGGATCAGTTCTGGTTTACTAATAAAAATGGCTTTTCAACTTTTCACAGCGATGTATAGTTTAGCACCCACCACTGATGCTTTTGAATTCATACAATTTTGCATTTCCCACCCTTCACTCTGTCCCCTGCTCTTTCTCTCTCTTTTATTTGGGTACCTCTCACCATGTCCATGGTGTTGCCCATGGCAGTGGTGTAGTCCTGCAGCACCACAAACCTCAGCTGGATGGATGCCAGTGCCCCTTCTCCAACAGAAGTCTGCCAAAGGCAACCTCATGGCAAGGTTCAGTGGGGAGCCCCTCTGAACTGTGGGCAGAGCCCTCACCCAGACAAAGCACCAGTGCAGGCCTGCCAGAGCTTCCCCCACTGTCCAGGACAGATGCAACCTCTGAGCATCAGGGCTATTGCCAACCAGCAGGTGTAAAACTGCCTTGTTTTAATGTTCACACCATTACTTACCTAGAAAAGGGACTCTATTTTTCTGCCAACTCATTCCTAGAGATTAGTATCGGTATCTTGGGATGCTCGTTTGCTCTGTAAAAATTAGGTTTTTTAAATAGACTGGAGAAGAAATCTCACTTTTATTGCATTGCCCTGATACAGTAGAGCTCAGTTATTGGAACAAATTGTAGCAAGCAGCTTCCTGGTTGTTATACCCACATAATTACTACGGGCTGCTACATGAAACCCTGCTTCACTCTTATGCTTAGAGGCAAGATCTCCATTTTGCAAGGACAGAGCAAGTTCTATTATGCATTTTACTGCCAAAGGAGGTCAATTAACTTTAATTGGTTCTAATTAGCACTTGCTCAAGCTGTTATATTCTTTACCTGCATCCGAGTGGCTCTCCAAGTGCTGCACAATGGATTCCTGCTTTTGAACACAAAGGAGAATTACTAATGGCATCCTTGAAGGCAAAAGATGCACTGATCAGCATGAATGGGGAACAAATATCAGCACAAATAGCAGGCCTTTTTAGAAAATAAACCCCACAAATATTTTGTGCCCATCTGGCTTAGATCAATTGAACTGAATGCAACTGTGCACCTTGTTGCTTAAAGTTAGAACAATGTAAGTACACAAATGCCATTATTCTTTACCATAACTTCTTTACAGATGAAAGTACTGGAAAATGCAAGGGGAGGGGATGGGGGGGGTGCAGGGACAGTGTTACAGCTCTGAAAAGACCAATGGATCATTTCAATGGTAGCCAAAACAAAATACCAAGAAAAAGAAAAAAATTGTCAAACATACATCTGAAATGCTGTTTTCTGTGATTTTTGAACATTGTTTTAAAAGCTTTGTATTAAAGTGAAAGGTTTAAGTTTGGGCATTTTTTGGTTTTTGATTGGTTTTTTTTATTCCATTCTCCTACAGCAAGAGGAACAACCTCACTCTTCAGCATAAACCATCTGAGTGCTCAGGATTTGGTGAGAACTCAGCAGTGAACTCAGGACTGCCTACAAGAGACTGAATAAGGAACCACATACCAGAAGAGATGCTGCAATGCTGAGCTCTGCTCTAGGAATTTGTTTTCTGCTCAGGTCTTCCTGGATGTAGCTACACAGCTAAATACAGTCAGGCCAAAGAGGACTCTAGTCCTCACACCAGCTGTGGAACTCAGAGCTACTTCTCCCCACATACCCAATACTGTGCATGTAGGCATGGCCCTACATCTCCTGTGGGTCCCATGAGACATCTCTGAGTTGTATCTGAGAATTTGGGTGGAGGAGTGTGGGCAGGAAGGAGCTCAGTCCTGGAGGGAAGAGGGGAACCAGCTAGACACAGCAGAGCAGGTGTCTGCTGCCACTGCTCTCCTGTGTCCCCCTGAATTAATAAAGCTTTTATCCATATATTCAGCCACTCAATGCATGCAGAGCACCTCCATGGCTCTTCTGCTCTTGCAGCCCCCTTGCCAGACACCCCAGATCCAGGGAACAGCACCAGCACTGAGTGCACAACAGGAGAGCACTGAGAAAGAACTGAGGGAGGGCAGTCCCAAAATGTGAGACACACCCAAGTGAGCTCAATGCAAACCCCCGTGGTGCCACAGGCACTGAAAACCTTCCCTGCCCTGAAAACTCCATCCTCAGAGAAGTGACCTTCCTCCAGGCGCTGACCTGCCTGGGATCCACTGAGACCCACTGAGCCTGAAGCCACCAGGTCTCCTCTGCTGGAGCCTTCCTGGGCTATGAGCAGCCAGGGCTGTTCAACCCTGAGCATTCTCCACTCTCACCAGCTTGGATTAACCACACATCTGAAACAAAGCACCAGATTGAGTGTCCCGAGGATCTAGGCCTCCTATGGACTTTGGGTAATTATTTTTTGGTATGCAAAGCAAAAGCAATGAAGTTTATACACATCATTGCTTATACTGTTCAAAATTGCATGTGAAACTGTGGTGGACTTGGCTGTTTCTAAACCAGTATGTGTTACTTATTTTAGTATTACTTTTTCCCTTTTCCCTGCTATTTGAATTTGCCTCCTAAATGAATTGTCCGCTCCCCACATGATTTTAAAAAACAACTCATTTTTTAGCTAATGTGCTCCAGATAGATGGAACACAAAACATGTGTTAAAAAAATTAAAAATTAAATTAAAAAATCCTCCCTCAGCAAAGAAGTACCCCCAATCTTTACAAAAGGTCAACTTTTTTCTTTCTAGTTCCCCTGCTAAAACTCCACAAGGCCATTTACCATAAAAAAACCCCAAACTGCATAAATTGTAGACAAGCCAAAGGAGCTGCCTGTAATTTTTTCTTTTTTAAATTGAAGTTCCTGCCAAAATCTCCCCCAGCCCTATTCCCTTTCCTCTTTCAGTTGTGAGGACTCTTTCTCAGCCTCAGTACACACCTCTTCTCGTGGCTGGCAATGCATGGGCTGAGGCAAGCATAAACCAGCACATAATTATTTCAAACAGTCATGTCTTCCTTTTGCACTGGTGTGCAGCTAAATTAACATACTTAAAAACATTCCATGCACCTTGTCTTTAGTACTTTTCCCAAGGAATGGTGTTTCTGTTGCATTTCAGGTGACAACCAAAAGATATTCTAAAGGTTTACTGACTTGGGTATGTACTTGAGAAATAAAGGAAAAAAAAAAAAAGAACATCAAAAAAGGAAATCCTTGCATCACTGAAATGGCTGCCCATACAGCAATACACCACTGAAGCACATGGAACAATTCATTATTTGGTCCTTCAGCCCTCCTGCATTTAAAATTGAGCATGTATTCAGCACAAAGATCAAGAAAAATTGACCTATCCAAACATTTTGGGGTATTCTGTACTGGGTTGGCAGTAGCTCGACCAGTACCAAACCCCAGGTCTGAGGGTTCAGACCAGGTTTTACACATCCACTGCTCTGTGGGCTTCAGGCAGAGCCAGCTGTGCCTCCTCAGGGCTTGCCCCACACTGAGGGAAGAGTTATAAGCAGAATATTCACTGGAATAGCTGTATCAGTGTAATCACAGAGGTACAACTGTTCCAGGAGAGACAGGACATTAAACAGAAACCCCTAGGACAGGCAATGTATACCACTGGCTCGTAGCTTAGTTCAAAAAACAGTGTATAAAATGTTCCTTGTCACCTGTAAGTGGACAGTGATGATTATAGCTCAGTCTATGTTATTATTGCCTGATTTTCCCTGTTTGGGCTTTCACATATTGACTCCTTACTCAAGGTCTTTTAACATAGATTTGAAATGTGAATATGTTTTATTTTTCCCCAGTAAATATACAATACACACTTCAACAGTACTATTAACCAACTTCTTATGCCAATTAAACTTTGCTGCACTAACAATACCAATGAAACACATTAAGAGGTCATACTTTTTCGTGAACAAACTGTAGCCAATAAACAGTTTTTAAAAAAAAAACAAATTAAAAAACAATTCTAAGTGCTGCCACAACATCCCTTTTCTTTAAACACATTATTCACAATAAATGTTTTCTTTTTTTTTTTTAAAAAGAAGAATACTTCTTTTAAAATAGTAAATTAAATGGCATTTTAAAAAATATGTACTGTGGTTCATTGGAAGTACACTGTATAGAAAAGAGAGAGAAAAAAAAAAGAAGAGACATCACCTGTAAGATAATGGAGACACTTTGCCATACACAACAACACCTTATGTAATATTGTAAGCAAATTATTAATGAACAAAAATGTACAGAAGCAGATGGACAAGTTAGTGAATATCATGGTACTGAACAGCTTTAATACTGACACACATTTACTTTCCAGTGGAAGAGATAAAACACATATTTGAAAGTAATTGGAATGGCTTTATCAACCTCTAAAGATACTGAATTTTGAATAGAACAGAGTGAGTAAGGTGTTCCACCAAAGCTCAGCACAAGCTTTTGAATTAAACGGGGAAAAAACAACTATCAGTGACTGAGTTAAATGTTTTCCAGAGAATTAAATTTGAATTGTACTCTGAATAGTCTTCTCTTCATATGGTATATACCAAAATAAAAACCAGGCACATGTAATTATGCTGCATTCTTTATCTTACTTGAACTTTTTTGCACATTTTTATGTTATGTTTTTCACTATAGTGTTTTAACAAGCAGGAAAATGGCATATACTCATTGGTCACATATGTAAATAAATTCATACTTTTTTTCCTCAACTTTTTTTTTTGTTTGTAACTAGCTAAATAACACATGTTGACCTTAAGGGAGCTAACTAGCATTTTTCAATATTCAATGGTGCTGAGTTATAGTTGATGGCTGTCGTGTTTTATCTTATCATGGAACAAGTTAATGAAATGAAAAGCAACACATACTTAGCATTGTAATTTACTTTTCTAAGATTCTGCCATGACAAAAAGTGTTCTTAATACTGGTGAGCTCCAAGGCAAAATATAAAACAACATAGACTGGTTATATGAGAAGGGTATTCAATGGAAACTTGTGTTCATGGTCAGATAACTAACAGAAATAAGCTGTAAGATGCAATATTTAAATTAAGCATCAAAGTAATGGGTGGGTTAGCCACACACAATAATCTAGGAAAAGCTTGAGAATTTATTCTTCGAGATTTGAGAGGTAAAGAAGACTTGGACAAAGTCATGAAAATTAATGAAGAGACAGGATGCTGTCATTAATGTCCACTTACAGAGTCTGGTTTATTCAAAAACTGTATAAACATGCGTTATTTCCTCATCATAGTAGTGTTTGAAGCCACTCACTAAAACACAGGTCAAAGATTTCCTTTACTTATATCCAACTTTTTTGGATGCATTGTATTGCCAGAAATATACTTAATGCAAGTCAAAAATAATTTGACCATTGCTTTCCTTCCAAAAACTGAACATTTTGCTACAAATTTAGTGGATCCAACTTCAGCTCTTGCAGGCTTCAGGTATGGAACAGAAAGGGTTGTGTAGACTGCATCAAAACAATTAATGTCATGAATTTCAGTGGTGCAGCTTTATCCTCTATCGTACTGTACATGTATTGGAAAGATGAAATAAGATACTCTGACATTTCAATTTTTTGGAAGCAGCCTGAATATGTCTTAGGAATAAATTGCATTCTTATCTTAGTAGGTATTCCTTGTGTTTATGTGGTTTGTTTCCCCTGAAAAATCTCTGTCCTATGTTTTGGGCTGGAGAAATAAATGGTAATAATTCCTTTAAAACTGAAAAATAAAAACAGCTTTAGTGAAACACCTTAAAGTTCTTTTATTTGTAGCAAGGTTTGTTTTTCTTCCCCTTAGTGGCATGGGATGGCTAAAAGCAGATACTAAGGGTATCACTCTAGTGAAAGGGTCTAGGCCATCTCATGCTACCTTTAGTTTTCATTTTCACTCTTTAATCTCACACTTCCAACTTCTGACCCCTTCTTAAATAGGAAGAGCAACTATGTTGCTAGATTTTAAAAGGTTTAAATCTGTTTCTAATGTCTTCACTGACATCAGTTTTGCCTGTCACTTTCTCATTTCTACACCCCAATGGAAAACCACCTAACATACTCCTTTACATCCAAAGTAGCTTACAGGATGTAAACCTTCTTCACACATTCAGTCTCTTTTTTTCTTCATGTCATGAGGAGTAGAGTTTTGTGCTTATCACCAAATAAAATTGCAGTGCAAACTTTAAACATAAAAGTTACACAATTAAAAGTTAATATATGGCACCACAGCCTATTAATTCACATATAGTACAACAGACCAGTAAAAACAGACATGAATATGAACATAGCTAAAAAGAAGGTGAGCTTGCATAGCAATGCAACAAAAGAAATTATATACAGAAGGAAATCCTTTTAATCCTGGAGGGTGATTTTTTTTTTTCTTTCTTTTTTTTATATACTCCTGACAAGGAATAGCTTAAGGTGGATGGTGTATTAAAGAGAAGAACACAAGTAAAGTATCTGTGGGATATGTGTGGCTGTGTGTCTTTACATTGCATTTACAGTTCTTTTAATAGTACATAAATAAAGAAAATGTTCATTGCACTGTTTAGTGTCATCACTTCCATGAGTTCAGACCTGATGGTCCATCAGAGCAGCTTGCAATGTGTCTTCTCAACTACTCTATAGAGAGAAACAAAAGAGAGAGAAAGAGGTTGTAATAAGGAGAAAAAAAAACCACACAAAATGAAGCCTATGGCAATATTACTGCAGCACAGAATGAATATTCAATAGGTTGTGAGAACAGGGTTAATTGCTTCTAAGATGAAAAGCGAGGGATGCTAAAATTTAGCACTTACCAACACCATATCTGAGGCTGCACATTTCAGGGCTCCTGGGTCACCATTAGCTCTCTTACAGCTACAGGGCAGTAACTGCCAGGAGCTGCTGAGGGTTTGGCTGCAGCAAGAGGAGGCAGACATGCCAGCAGCTCCACTGCTTTTATGACCACTAATAAGTTTATTAAACACACCAGTATGCCTGAGTGTGCTGGGGTTTTGATGTTCTTTCTCAAACAACAGAGTCAAGCCTTTGGGCAGCTGGTACTGCCAGCACCTACATAGCATCAACACGGTTTCATCAAAAGTTTAACAGATACTGAGTGGTAATAGGAAACAAATCTGGAAAACAATTTCCCTGCCCTGGGATGCTGAGGAAAGAAGTGGAGATATAAAACTGAAAAACTGGGGTACACAATCAAGAAAAGAGGACCTCCCATCTAAGAGAATACTTCTCATCAAGCAACAGGAAATTAAGGAGAAGGCTGAGGAAATCTGTCACTGGCATTCCCAAGACAAGCACACTACACTTTGCCAAAAAAAAATTCCAAGTTACTAGAATTCCTTCTCAATTTTTCCCATGCTTCACTAGCATTACACACAGAGAGATGTACCATGTAGATAACTTTGGCATGGCTTACACAGATTTGAACTGGTCCAAAGCAAGGAACAGAAGGATGATGTTTGTTTGCCATCACATGCAATACGCCTCAGAAGGCAAAAAGACCTGCACAAAGCTTAATCTGATTATCACACACAACTTCCTACTCCCTTCACAAGAGATTTATAATCTTTTTCTTTTATCTATTTGAGAGTTTTAACTGGAGCTGGAGGTAAACTTACATAATTCACCAGTAAACTGTCCTTGACTGTTTGCTCCCACATAGCCTATATCGAGAAGGTCACTGGCATTGCGTTGGTGACCCCCTCGCAAGACTTCACCTTTTCTGGGTCCAGTTGATCCTTTAGAAGAAGATGTTCCTGAAGAGCTGTGGCCACCAGGGGATGGGAAGTTGGGTTTACTATATGGTACGAGTGCCTCTTCTAGAAAAGCAAAACA
The DNA here is from genome assembly GCF_037042795.1 of Molothrus aeneus. Lineage (NCBI taxonomy): Eukaryota > Metazoa > Chordata > Aves > Passeriformes > Icteridae > Molothrus > Molothrus aeneus. Next base: position 9,399,284 of record NC_089647.1, read on the forward strand.
AAGCAAAATAAATACCAATGAAGTCCTAGGAGTAGGAATAAACAAGCTATTCATTTATGCATGTCATATTAATTCATGTCTGTCTTTTCTCTTGCTCTATAGCATAACAATTTTACATAAGAAAATACACAACTAAGAGTTGTATCCCAAGGACAGAGAAGCCAGTATGAATTTAAATCTTGCTTCCTTGTGAACTCCTAAGTCAGTTTGTATTAATTATAAGAAGTGTAGATTCATTATGAATAAGAGATCATGAATCATAGATACTTTAATAAAAATAGGTGAACATGCAATTTCCAAAACAATGAAGCTATGATTAGATTTTTGCTTCAAGCCTACATAAATGTGCTTTTTCCTTTTCTTTAGCTTAAATTATGGCAACATTACCCCAATCAGTTTAGATAAAGAACGACAATATCAGCTAATTTAATTAGCTTCCAGCAACTCAGTAATTTCTAACGATGCAAAGTACACTGGCAATTTTTTTTTTGAACTGGTGTTGAATTACATTGGAAAATATTATATTATACATTGCAGCTGTAATATTTGGAGCAGATAAATAATCCTGCAGCTTGTTTCATGTTCCATTATGGGCAAAAGGCTTACTTTTGCTCACTTGGATTCTTTTTCTGTGAAGACCTGTAATAATGAACTGCTTTCAAAAGCAGGATTAATGGCAATAAGGCATAAGGCTGTATGTCCTCATATAGCATGAAGTAAAACAAGACATCACTTCTGATTAGAGTTTCCTGGAGATATTGTTGTAATAATCCAAATCTAAGAAGCATAACAGCAGAACTGATTTAACACTGAAGTAGAACCACTATTTTATTTCTTTGCTGCGTATGATCCACTTTTGCCCTCTCAGAAGCTGAAGAAAGAGATCTTGCTAAATATAGTTTGAGTCAAGAAAGAACATGAGTATATATGCCTAACCTCAAACACAGCATTGTCCCTTCTGAAATCGGTGGGATTTCTACTGCTTGAATCTTGCCTTTTTTCAAAGGGAATTTAGGTCCAAAGGGATTTCTTTATTTTGGTTTTCCAATTGTCTTCACTCTTAAACAATCTTTTGAGGAGAAATGGACTTTCTTTGACAATGGGCAGGAACACAGAAAGAAAAGTAGGTGGGGATGGTTGGAAAGAAAGAGGAGAAAGAAATGCTTTTATTCACAAAGCAAAGCCTTTGCAAAGACTGTAGCAGAGGCATAATTAACTTAGAGAAGTGCTAAATGAGAACAAATTTGTGGAAGAAATGCAGGATTTCGTTATTTGCCACAAGAGAGTAGGATGTGGGGATTCCCCACGTGAGCTGCTGTTGAACTGAGCCTGATTTTAAGGTAAATCTCTTGCAGAAGAGGGCAGGCAGTTGACTTCTTTCCCTGCCAAAGTATCTCCCTCTGGTCCTGCCAAGGGACCAGAATATTTGTGCTGCAGGATGTAAGGGCATTATCAGTGTTTTGTGCTATGACTGTGTGCTGTCCTTGCTGAAAAAAAAAAAAAAAGAAATGCTTGAAAGACTCTGTAAAACGGCATTTAACAGCCACAGTCTATCCTAAATTATGTTACTTGTTTTTTTATACATCAAGACCTAACAATAGAGTCAGATGCAAACCTGGTTTCCAAAGGCTGGCTAAAATATGGAACAGTTTTCATTAAGGCAGCAATAAAGCAAGTGGCATAAATCAGTTCAGCAGAAAGCTGGATACATTTTTAAAGGATGAAAACAAAAGTCACTAGCATAGCAAAAGAGTTGGAAGATGACATATATAGTCAATTGATTTGTTTTTCTAGCTGGTGGACTCAGGATAAGGCCTCCTTCGGGTTCAATGAAATATTGAGGAAAAACGACCATGAATAAATATAAAGTGCATTATCATTATAGAGCATATGGTATGTTAAATTATCTGTTGTGCCCTCAGAAATAAACATAATCCATAAAATAAGGAATTGTGACATAAACAAAGGCTAGGTTTTACACAACATTCTAGCACATGAAAAGTAGTTGTCTTCAGTCCTGAGAATGGGCTCACGTTTATTAAACTCTCCAAACAGTGCCCCATGTCCAGGCCTGCAAAGAATATGGGGAGGTTTTGCTGGTGCCTTACTCCTTGAAATACTGAGCCATTAATTTGAAGATATAATTCTAGCCCCTGTGAAATCAGCATGTGTGTGTAACAATGCTCCTATACCTCAGAAAATAACCAAAAGGCTTTTCCTGCTATCAAAATTATTGTAAGCTGATCTAGCACCACTTTCGTTAGGGGGGGCAGCTGAGAATGTCACATTTGATGTGCTTTAACTCCAGTTCTACAATGAAGCCACTGCCAGGAACTCAGAGATCTTGTTTATACTGAAAGCAACCAGTGGAAACAGAGATCCCACGCTTAGGTATTTTTATTCTGTTCAACTTCAAACTAAAGGTCTTACTTTCAAAATTTCTCTCACGCTTGGTAACATCTGAAATTAATCCCATAAGTTGCATCTATTTTCTGGAAGCTGTTAACTAATACTAGCAACTCTTTTTTGGAAATGCATTGAAAACTGTGACAGAATGGATTTCCAAAGAACTATGCCATTAATAAAGGGAAGAAGCACAATTGATATTATTAAAACACCTAAATTGAGTGATATAAAACAGCATAATGCACAAGAGTAGCCATTTTAAAATCTACACAAGAGTGCAGAGCAAGAAAGCTGCAGTGCAAGAGGCTGGAATGACAATCCAGACAGAGAGATATGAAGCCCTGGCCTGTCTTGTGCACAAACTTTGTGAACTCCTCACACCAGGATAAACTCATAGCATCTCCTAGAGGCATCCTTTTTTATGCATAAAGGATATGCACTTGCTCTTGGCATCCTGAATTTGACAAGAACAGGATACCTGTAACCCCTTCAGTTTAGGGTATTGGAAGTGTCAAGATCAAGTTCTCTTTGTTTATGGGCAGATAAATGCACGTCCTGCAGGATGGGAATTTTACTACTGTATAAGCTCTGCATCTCAGAATAAATGACAAATTCTATTTACACGCTTGTGATACAGAGGAAAAAGAAAGGACTTCTTTGTAAGCAGGTCAGAGAAGCACCCTTAATAATTTCCAAGGAAATGAGAAGTGTAAGGCATATTTGGGCTATTTTCTATGTGTTTGTATATCTTCCAAACTGCAATTAAAATTGCCATTTCACCAAGCAGCATGAATTTCACACACTATTTTTAAACTGTGATTTCACATTGTGATTTCAGGACATGAACAGCCACTCACTTGTTTATGCGGCCAACAAATTAGGGGGTTTTAACTGGACCATTATTGATATTTTTAAAAATATGAATTGTATTTTAAATATTTAAATTTTTAATACAGGTAGCAGTATTTTCCCTAGGAGAACTTTATTCGGTAAAGCCTGTCCCCATGACTGATTTGTCTGCACACTGCTCTTCTTTTTATAGGATGTCAATGGCACTAGTGTGTTAGATTAACAAGGAGCTTTAAGAGTGAACAAAATCAATAAAAATATGGATGACAAGAGTACATCTAGTGTAACTGTGGGAGCTACATAGATAAGAGAAGAAACAGTATAACCCTACAAAAAAACTTCACACTCAGTATAATTTTTTGTTTAAATCTTATTTGTCCTCCTGTATCACTCTAATCAGCACTGCACTGGGATGAGGTGATTAATGGGCTAAAGAAAACGCCCTGGGATAAAAGAGCAGCTTTTACTTGAGGTCAGGTTGAGAGAGGGAAACTGTGAATATTGTAGAAATCCAGCTCCAGCCTAGCATCCCCTCCTGTGCACATTTGTGCAGAGTTGAAATCCATTTAGGTGCTAAAGTCAGCTTGGGGCAAGGTGCAGGTCCTGTATGAAAGTGAAAACCTGTGCTGTCATCTTGCTGGGCTTAAGAGATGAATGCTACTTTGTCATAGCCTGGAATAAAGAGAAGAGAGGGTTTTTAATGCAGCTGAAAGGAATGTCAGTAGTTTAGAAGGATCAGCCTTCTTGCAGACACGTGAAAACTGCTGCCAACCTGGAAGCAGGTTGAAAGAACTGGAAAATATGGCCCTATATGTATAAATAAATACATCTAACAAAAGATACTCTAAAAATTTCTCTCCTTCCCTGCTGGCCTGAAATTGTTCCTATTTTCTCCATCGCTACTCTTGAGAACATTATTAATTTCCAGAACATTGCAAAGAGTGCACCGAGTCAGGTGCTAATGACATTTCATCGATGCAGGAGGGAAGATAGCTGGATCACGAGCTCTCATTTCACTTTGCCTTTCCTTATTTTCCAGCCTGACCCTCGCCAGCACTTTCACAGAGAGGTGTGAGGTGATCCTAGAGCCCTGCCAGGCACAGAACCCCTCAGCAAAGGGGTGGAGCAGCCCTCTCGGAATCTCTGTGGGTCACAGTGACCCCGAGATATGTACAGGTCTCTTTTCCCAGCCCGGGAGTCGAAGAAGGAGTCAGGATTGCCCAGCTGTGGTTTTCAAGGTTGTTTATAATTTCTTTTCTATAACATTCTTCCCCTGGCCTGCTGAGGTCTGTTCAGCAGGTCAGTCAGAGGCACACTGACTGCCCTCAGGGGTGTGTTGTCTTTTTATACTAAAAACTACGTGCACATTATTTACAATTATTTTCCAATACCTATCACCTATGTTAGACAGTTTGTTCCTACTTTAAACCAATCCAAAAGTGCCAGCATCACACAGAACATGGAGGCTAGGAAGAAGGAGAAAGAAGGACAAAACATGCCCAAATTCCTCCATCTTGAGATCCCATTCTAAAAACCTCAAAAATCTACTTTTCACCCTGTGACAAACTAGCTATCATTCTACTTAAACTTTCGTGGCTTGTCATTCTTCATATAAAGGTGGTAAAATGGGTCAAAATGGGTCAAATTCAAAGGCACGGGGGTCTTGGGCTCTGTGCCAAGGTCTCTGATCCCCCTGGCAGGGGCTCAAGCCATCCAGGACAGCCAGAGGGATGTCCTGGCTCCCGACACAGCCCCTGCCTCGCCTCGGCTGGTGCAGCGCGCACACACCTGATCCGAAGGCTTGTTTGTGTTGGGCTTTCCTGAAATCCTCTTGGCGGTCTGCAGAGCTTATCCACTCCTGGGCTTGCCGCTGCCACTCTAGTGATGTCCTAGCGGGCCGGTCCAGGGAGCTCTTTGTGTCATCTACGTTGGCTGCCGCGTGCTGCCTCTCCAGAGAGCTCCCCTTCCTCTCGGCAGAGCCTCCGCGCTGGCCGGGCACTATGGGCTGCCTTAAACCCTGACCGGGGGGCGGGTCGGGTGGTGGTGGAAGATCTAAAAAACGTGAATAATATTCAGGTGAACTGATTTTTTTCTTTCATTTGGAACAGAAGGTCTGTTTTCGACACTGAAATGTGCCTCGTAAACGGTACGAGCCACCAAATAGGTTTTAAAAGGAGGAAATTTCATGTTATTCACAAAAGGGTTTTGACTTCTGCTAGCTCTTTATTCTGTGTTTCTACCTCTTTCTAACTTCCATAAAAAACCATAGGCTCTGAGCCCTGACTTACACTTCCAAGCATGGGACTGAACAACTCCTTGTTGTTCAGTAACAACAAGGAATTAAGAAAGGCTGTGGAAAACTGATCCACGCCAGTTGACAATTTCCCTCCACCCTACTGGGGCTTGCTTCATCCTGGCTTTGGGCTACACTTTCAGCTCGAGGTGTAAACTCAAAGTCTAACACACAACTTCATCAAAATGAATAAAATGCCACAAATATTGGGAAAAAATTGACTGTGAAACCTACTGTCTTTGAAAAAGGATCAGTACGTCTCAGACCAATGTGTTTAAAGGGAACCACCAAACAATGGGTGAGAATTTTAGTCAATGAAATGAAGAGCTAGACTCTTCAGAGTCTAGAGGATGGCCACTCTTAAGTTTTGCAGTCCTGCAAATATAACCAATTAAAACACAATTTCAGCTAACAGAAAGACACTTGCCTGGTCTTTAACAACTTCTGTCCTTTTCAAGTTTGTGACTTGGACTACTAAGATGCTTGTAGAATTGAAGGTCAACCTTCTAAATACATTTTTGGGGGCAAAAACTGCACTTTTTTAATGAGTCCATGACCCAAGGTAATTATAGACTCAGGATAATTCATATTCTAAATGCAACTTTTCATGTAAATGATATAATAGACTCAATAGTCCAGATTTTTTAAAAGAAAAGAAAAATCAGAAAATAGAAGCACCTTTAGTATCATAATGAAAATTCTTCTATATCATATACATATTTTTTACAAGGAACAGTTTTGATAATTCTGTTCTGGGGCAATGGATAGCCCAAGTAAATCTCTGCAGCCACACCAACTTCACAAAAACCTGTGTTCGCTTACAACAGATTTGGGTCTGACCTGTTTTCTAGTCCTTTCTACCTTACTGTGTTGTGAAGATTTATCAAGGAATTGAACTTGGCTCACTAACAGGCATGGAAAAGTAAACCTCTGTTTTGCCTGCAGGGAAGTCTGATGTTTATAACTCTAGTGCAACTGAAATTCATTTTATAAATTGGTCAGGAGGCCTTTGGAGGGAGTTGATTTCAAAGTCTCTAATCCAGCTTTATATAATGCTTTATATAATGCTACATAGAATTTTTTTCATGTCCTTGCTGTAAGAAGTGATACTTATGCCTCATAGATGGAGCAAAAATGCTTCCAAAGTTGCTGGGATGTCATTCCAGTCAACACCATCTCTTACAGAAATATGAGATGGGCAGGTTATTTGTGTTTCAAAGAGAAAAAAGTTGTGCCCAGTGATGCTCCTGTGCCTTTGCTCACAGCTGCAGTGCTGTGCCCCAGATTAAGATAAGCACCCTCTGGCGAGAGCAGCCTTTTAATAATCTGTCAGAGAGCTTGGTGCATGCTTTATGTTCAGCGCTAATTTATTTGAGAAATTTTTCGTTATGAATATAGATGCGACCTTTCATGACAATGACTGCACTTGAGTTACTGTAGGTGGAAGCAGGAGGGTATGGGAGCTTGCCAATGTTAAAATTGCTTTATAGTGCTGGCTTCCAAAGTGGCATTTCTTATAATTGATTTTATTGCCATCATAACCAGTTAATGTACAGAACCACAACACTGGCATCTGCTTATGCAATCTGAAATAGAGATCACTGAAGTTGTGATTTATAAGCACTTTGTGGAGATGCATTGAATCCAATAAAAACAGCCATAACATGACATGGGACTGTGCAATTTTCCCAGATAAAATATTTACCGTTCAATATAAGCAAAATTTTCAAGTAGTAACACAGAAAAAAAAAGTTTAAATTATTGCAGTATTAAAGTTTAAAAAGACTACCCTACTTCAGAAATTGCTCTCTAATAGTTGTTATTAATTAGATACTTAAAAGGAAAGAAAGCTTGTACTTAATCTATACTGCATGTTCTAGAGCTGGCTGCAACTCCTGGAATTACTGTAGAGTTACGGTGTTGATCTACTGCTAACCTGATTATTGCTTTTATCCATCCACAAAACAAGCATAAAGACTGACTTATGTATAGAAGTGAAATGAAAAACCATGTTTGTAAATTTCCTTGGGTGCTTTAAACCTATGGATGAGCTGAAGAGAAAAATAAAATGTATCTTGCAATGAAGCTTCATAGAATTCTAGAAGAACTACAGGTACTTTGGAATTAACATTAACTGGCTCTGGCCTGAGTAGAAACTTACTGAACTGTGTTACAAGTGTCTGAGAAGATCTGTAAGAACAGTTACTAATTGTAGGCAAACATCACCTGACTAAACTGTTTTTTCACCTCCTTACTCAGGCTGACAGCCACATAACACCTACCTGTCCTTTTTAATAAAAGAAGTTGGAAGGGAGCTTCATTTGGAAATGTGGTTTTTGATTTGCTCTACTACTTACATCCTGCATTGTAAATCTTTTGCCTTAGTAAATTACTAAATATTTTCTGCTCTCTTTTGATCAACCCATCAGAAAACCCATTTTCTGATGGGTTGATCAAAAGGTCCCATCTGGAGTCATGAGTTTGAGACACCATTGAGAGCAGTCTTGTCTTGCCTTGGCTTTTCTACCCCTGCTAAAGGGGTAACAGATGTCAGCTGAGTTAGAAGTCCCAGATCCTCAGAGGAAGACCGATTACCACATAAAGGCAATCATGTCAAGCATTCCATCGTGTCAATCCCTTAAGAGAAGTTCTGAATTTAGAAATGTAGGGACTTCAGTGGGATTTTCAGAGAGGATACCCAGAGTGGTAACACCTATTCACCCTACTTCCATCTAAATCTCATTTATCCTTCAGGTGGTAGGGAAAATACCTGAAAGCCTGCACTGAGCTAGTAACTTTCTAGGTCAGTAGGATGTCATCCAGACTTTCATTTTGAAGCCTCTAATGGCAGGATTATCAAACCTGCAAGGCAATTCATAAGTACATTGGTGGGGAGGTGATGGTCTTATTGATTCAGTAATGGAGGGACTGTGATTGAGGAGCTGTAGGACATCAGAGTGCCTGATAAGGGGGAGATGGATATTCAGTCTGGGATTACTCCAGCCCTTCTTTAGAAGGCAGAGCATTGGCTAAATGATTCAGGCAGCAGTCAAGGTTTGGCACAGCTTCTCATTATTAACTGGAAAAGGCAGCAAGTTAAAGAACCTGTAAGGACACACCTTTCTACCTGTGTCAGTGATTTTTTCTCATAGGAGAGATAATTACTATGACATTTAATAAGCCCCTGAAACACTTTATAGCATCAGAAGGTAAGTATTTTCTCAACATTAAAAATTATTTTTAACACACAGTAGGAAGTGAGTAGCAAGGCATGGTAACATAAGTCTTATGTTCCAGTTCTCCTTTTCAAACTCTAAGCATATTTCCCTTCTGCCTCCTCTTTGATTTTTTTTTTGCATATCATGCTCATTAAGGAAGGCCTTTTAACTTCAGTCACAAAGTTACTGTGCTGCAAACTATATGACAGATTCTACTGTTTTGCTATTCATGACTACATAGTTGCTAGGAAAACAAATTATTCCTTGAGCTCTAACACTAAAACCCCACAGGTTTTTGTTTGCAGGTTTTTTTTTCCATTTTTGTTTTTGTTTTATGGTGGACTGTGAGCTCAGAATGAAAGTTTTGACCATCTGAGGGATTCATAACATATTCTTCCTCTGCGGATTTGCTGTTGTCTCCATAGTCTTTCAGGATGTGGAAGTGAAAAAACAAGTTGTACAGCAAGACAAATATGAAGACTCCATCTAGAGTAAGTCTCTAGAGGCTTCTGACCTGCAGCTGAAGGAAATGAAGAAGCAGGGTTTTAGGGGATTTGTGTGGTTTGCTGTCAAATCTAAGCATGAAGTTGAGGCCTCAAGTGCTTACACAGTCTGAGATGTGTGTGCTATGTGTTAAATATTACAGTTTCTTAGGTCTTTTGCACTGTCCCACATGGTTACAGTTAACAAGGAGGAAGCACTCAGGATGTGTGTGGGAATGGGCAGAGAAAGCTGGAGCTTTCTTAGTCAATGAAAATTGAAAATGACAGACATCCGGTATGTGATGAGACTTAAACACAGGATACCAGGACTCATCCAACTTGGGAATTTGAAAACAACTGGCAAACCAAGTATATTCTCACAAGACAAATCCAAGAGGAAGCAGTTATAAGGCAATGGATTGGAGACATAAGAAAAAACAGAGAAAATGTATAGTGATGCTTTTCACAGAAATCAGGATGGCCCAGGGCTGAATGGACTGACCTGGATTAGGGCTTGGAATTGCTGGACCTATCTGAGGCTCTCCTACTTCCTCTTTCTAGCTATAGCTTAAGCATAGTGATATTGTCTGTCTTTGTAAAGTTCATTGCAATGTTCCCCAGAAAGCACCCAGCTGCCATTTTTAATTTCTCCGAACCAGAGATTCCTAAATTCAATTGTTTACATACATGCAGGTGGCAGCAGCAACTTCTAGCTTCCTTAATTGACAAATGATCTTTTGCAAATTTAACTATGACTCAGACTTGACATTACACTTTAATGACTCATATTCAGTAGGAGTTGAAGCGGAAAACTGTTCCATTTGTGTTTGTTTGTTTGTTCCTGTGTTAATACAGGATGGGAACTGTTCCTCTATTGCTCCAGGACATTATAAATTTTTGCAACATATAGCAAGAATTTTAACTAGGTTTATAAAAGGCAAATATTAATCTAATGGCATCCAAAAGCTGTTATGGTTTTGCCCATGTCTGAGAGGTTGAAGGAAATGGTATATCGTTGGTATTCTGATTTAAATATATGAAAGAAACTCCAGTAAGATTAGTATTTTATTAAGGATAAATATAAAGTAATAGGAGTCTCCTCTTTTTAAATGAATCTTAAAATTGAATCTCTTTTGCTTATTTAAAACAATGCCAAATTTTATGATGGAGTCACTCTCTGAGGAGCCCCACTTCCATCTGTCTCATGACCTGAACTGGATCCCCATTAATTTTCTGGTATCCACACTATTGTAAAACACTTCTGTAGCAACAGTATTCAGAAGCAGAAGGATTAGTGTCCACCATACTGAGTGCACTACAAACTCACATGTACACAGAATTTGCAGCCTAAGATGCTCACAGTTCAGGGTGACAGGATATGGCACTCAGAAGGGTTAGCAAAAAATGTACAGCAAGAGTATGGCCACCACTACAAGTGACATCCATAAATTTGCAGTTACTGTTCTCATAGGTACATCTATTCAATGGATCTGTGTAATAGAGAGACCTCTGCAATATATCCACAAGGGGAGGGAAATAATGTTTAAAGGGACTTGGATCCATAGGAGCAGAGTCTAAGCTACTTTAAGCTATTTCCACAAATAATATCAGAGGGAGAATGAGCCATAGAGCAAGAGATGTAACAATAATCCCTTCAGTGAACACTCTGATCATTTCAACACCTACAGGTGCAAGGCCAGGGGATCAGAAGAAATGAGGGGGAGGTAGCCAGCTGGTCACCTTCCTATCCAGTCTTACTCAAAAACTAACTTGTGTCTTTTGTCAGACTCAAGAAGGGTAGACAAAGAAAATGGAAGAAAGAGCTGATCTTAATTATTAGAAGAGCAGAACAGACATGCCTGAAATTTCCAGATGGGAAGTAGTCATAAGAGAGAAGTGGAGATGTAAAAGAGGGAGACACAGTCACTGAGGTCAGTGGATGTCAGGACTGGAGCAGCACGGACAAGAGGTGAGGCAGAATCATGGGAAAACATGGCACATGTTGCTGTAGCTGTTGGGTGTCTGTCAAAACCAGCACAAACCAAACAAGTCCTGTGGGAGCCGCTCTCTGCTTCTCCTTAGAGATTCATATATACAGCTACTGCTAGTGGTGGGTTCTTTCATAAAATGTAAAATTACAGGCCATTTTTCAATGTCAACTCATGTGCAATGCAGTCATTTTGGGGTAAGATTTATATTGAGATCTCAGAAACCCTAAGAGATGATGACATATCCAGAGCAGAAATGGGGAAAGGCTCCTCCAACCCTCACCCAAGCCCCGCATGGCTAAAGCTCCAACATGGCTCACACGGCAACCTGGGGACCCCAACTCCACCGGAGCAGTAATTGATATTCCTGAATTGATATTCCTGGAAAGATGGCTCTGTGCACAGCTGCCTGCTGCAGGTGTCCCTGCCCAGCACTCACCGTCCGTGATTCCCTCGCGGCGATGAGGCAGAGCGGGCTGCTCCAAACGCCCGCCCTTGTGTTTCTTCGTGGGCCTCTGCCTCTGACCCTGACTGACAGCTGCACTCGTGTTGCTGTCAGTAGAAAAAGGACTGCCTGGCCGAGGTCTCTGAGAGGAAGAATATGCTTTGCCTAAAGAATTAGAAAAAAAAAGAGAGAAACCAGAAGAAAAAGTGTTATTGCCTTGACATGGGCTGTTCTATTAGTGTCTGCTCTGAAATATTAAACCAGGTCTAATTCTCAGAGGCAGGCAAGTGTCCCCCCAAGGTACCCACTGCTAACAACTGCTTTGAGACACACCACAGCAAGTGAAGTAGGAAAATTTGGCTTTCTTTTGTCTTTAACTTCTATAATTACAATTATTCCATCTGTTGTGATAAAACTACTGTATGCCATGTAACTCCTACCTGCTCTGTGTGCTGAACAGATGTGTCATAACAACTCCTCAGCCTTGAACAGGGAAGGAAAACAGTTCTGCAATCATATCAAATTTATCTCCTCCTGCCTTCCACTTTCATGTTTTCTGAGCCAGATTCTCGTTTTAGGGGCTCCCATATGCACTGTATGTCTGGAGTAACTCCAGTGAGATAAACATAACTGATTTTGCAAGCTATGTGTCTTTGTAGCACTGTATACTTAAAGGCTCTCTTTTCTCAAGAAATAAAAATGGAGGTATATTTAAATGCTAACATTTTCCAGTTAATTTTCAGTACTTTTATTTGTTAAAAATATCTATTGTGACCTCAGATTTATTTATATATTGTTTTATATCTCATAGATATAGATATGTGTGTGTGTATATATATGTATATACACACTATTCAAGCTGTGTGATTTTCTCTTAAAGAAATGTCTTTGATACTGTTCTATGGAGCAGATGATTCAAAGCCTCGGAATTTAAAGAGCACAGTTCATTTACTACATTCACTTCCTCTTATTCTGATATTTTTATTCTGTTAACTAGACTTCATATTAAATGATAACTGATGAAAACTAAAAATCACCATCTTTGACTTTCTTTTGTTCATGTGTATGTCGTTCCTGCGAAATTTTGGAGATGCTAACATCTTAATTCATTTAGAATTGGTAATTAAAACTCTTACATATTTAAATGCTATCTGCAGTGTAAAATGCACAAGCCAGTCCAAAATTCTGCTCTTTTAGTGCTGCTGTGGGCCCAAATAATGTAAGAGATGATAGAATGTGGCAAAATGGGTGACTTCTATTTTTCTGGTCAAGTGGGCCCATGATAGGAAGGAGGTATTTTTATCCTCTGGTTTGCTTAGACCATGGTCTAACCTGCAGGGAGTTATGTTTTCCAGTAAAACCTTCCAACAGATGTGCTTACTTCCAACATGCTGTCACATACAACCTGATCTAGAAAAGCCTAGCTGGGAGTAATATGCAGCTCAGCATCCTACTTGAAACATTCTCAGCAGCAAGAGGGCAAAGTGAAAAAGTAGCCATAATCTCTCTAACATGCTGTTTCACATTAGTACATACATGTTAGGATAGTATTTCACTATTTGACTTCTGAGATTTTGTGACTGTCTTAGGCTTGATCTTCTACCTTCTGACTGTTTTGCACCCTGAGGAGGGCACTGCTCTCAGGCAGGCTTGTCCCCAGCTGCCCATCTGGGCCAGCTATCAGAGGTCACCACATTTGAAGCCCTCATTTGGACATTCCCTAACCCTCCTCTACAAAAAAAAACCAAACTAAAACAAAACAAAAACAATGCCTTTGCTAACCTAGCTCATTTTAACTGAAATTGGGTTACAGAATCCCTGCCCAAGCAGCTAATTCTGGAGCTGGGAGAAAGCAAGGAATAAGCATTTGGGAACATTAACCTCTATAGCTGGCACAGCTGCAGCCAGACAAAGACAAGTGATCAAGCCCTTTTTTCACAGATAAGGATAACACAGCAGATGAACACAGAAGAAATATTAAGATTTCATTTAAAAATTAAAAAAAGACTCCTAATGCAAAGAAATTCAGATGTGAGCCTGAAATTCCATCCCAGCTCACAGCACGCTGCACAGATGTTTTGCAAAAATAAACTCACAACATGCAAATGCAACTAGTGAGTGCAGGACACAGATTCTTCACACTTACTCTTTTGACTAAAGAGATGTGATTATTCACTCAGAATGCTGGTTTTAAAAAGAAATAGACACCAAGCATTCTCTTTTATCCCTTCATGAAAATGAGGTAAAATAAATAGCACTGACCTAAATCATACATGGGGCAAACACAAATGATGTGCAGACTCCCATAGCACATTTTTCAATGCACTTAATAACTTATTACAGCACCTTGTATTTGTGTGGAGCCCTGCCAGTAAGAACTGCTGAGCAGTGTCAGACTTTCTGCAGCAGATTTAGTGTGTTTAAGTGGAGACAAGGATGAATCCACTAATTCTTGATTTAATTTCCCAAGGGTGTTAGAAAGGAAGGCTGTTTTAACTTCATGGCAAATCACATGATGGCTTCTGGAAACTGGAATCAAAGTGTCTGGCAGGAGAGACACATTGCATCTGGATTCACCAGTGCCTCTCATGCTTGGCAATCAAACATTCCCACGTGAGGCTATCAAGCTGGACACCTCCTCCAGCATCTACCCCTGAGAGTATTTCACAGCTGTTCTAAACGGGTGGAAATGACTGTCCAGACTGCAGAGGGATAAAGAGTCAGGACCTGCAGGCTCCCTTCAGGGCAATGAGCAGGATAACCCTGCTGCTTCTGCACTGCCAGGCACTGTGCTGCACTCTGGGGGGCTGCAATGGGGCTGTCTGACTGAGCCACCCTGCCCTGAGAGGAGACACATCCTGATGGCACCGCAGGGAACAGGGGCAGATTTTTTGCAGTGAGCAAAAAAACCATTTGCTGAGGTTTCTGTGAGGAAAAGGAGGGAGGGCTGTTTGCTTACGTGTGGGTTTTTATTTTATTTTCATTTTGCCTGCTGGATCATTAAGAGAGTAAGAGGGTAATAATCATAAAGTCTCTGCGACAACTGCTGGATCCTTTTTTGTACCCTGTGTTCTAATGGTCTGTGAGGATTTACACACATACTCACTTTAAGTGCATTTGTGACCTAATCAAGCTAGGAGAATACAACTGACAAGGGGGCTCTCATCCTTTCATTGTAGTTTCCATTCACATAGCTACAATAAAAAAATCCTATTTATTTTAAAGTGTGTTGTATTTATTCTGTGTTTGTATGTCCATTTACTTCCGTTATGAATGAGTTTGTGGTGGAAACTGCACTCATCAAAGGTTTGATACAAGTGACAGCAATTTTGGTGAATCTTTGTATTAACTTTTACTGGAGCAAACACCATCAAAAAAAAAAAAAAGGTTGGAAAATATTTACTCCTTTCACTCAGAACCTGGGAGACTCTTCAAGGAAAACAGTATATTTTAAGTTATAGTTTGGCCAGATGCATCCATACTAGATAAGCTAAAGTCTACATTAGTTTATGAGTTTTCTTGTTTTGGTTTGCTTCTCTTTTTTTTTTAAATTTTTTTTTAAGTGATAAGACAGATTTACTCAATTTTCCATTAATTGGGGGAAACAACCGAGGGCTTCAGCTATGGGGAAATAATCTTTCAAGGATGAGTATGTCTGACCAAGGCCAGAAACAAAAATCCCAGTGATTTGAAAAAAGCTGGATTTTAGGACTTTGCCATTAACTCTTTCCTTTATTCCTAATGTTCCTAAAAGGCAGTCTTTGCCATGAAGTTATTGCATGCTGAAAGCCTACAGTTTCCAGCCCCAACATGTGAGACTTTCACTTAAATGCACACATTTTACTGAAGGAGAGACTTCATACCAGACTGATAGTCTAAAAAATTTAAATGATAGGAATATTATGGGACCTGTCATCTGGAATTAGCTGAGGAAGCATAACAAAAAATATGACCCAAGTCCATACTCTGCTAGATTAGATTTGTGGATTTAAATAATTAGTTGTTGTTGTTATTTTCACAAGACTAAGGAAATGCAAATGTATCCTTTTCTTTGTATTTGTGTATTTAAATAATTAGTTATTGCTGCTATTTTGACAAGACTAAGTAAATGCAAATATATCCTTTTCTTACCAGAATAAAGATAATATTTCTTTATATTTTTAAATAGAAATAAAACATATGGAGCTTTAAAAATAACTAAATTATATTTACTTTTCATTAATTAATTTAATTTGGCTATTTTCAAATGTAATATCCACTTTACCTGTGTTACATTTTACTTGGCAGATTCAATTGGCATAACCAAAATTAAATGTTATCAAAAGACATTAACTTATTGAATTAAGGATTTTTAAAATCAGCTATTAATTAAACTTTAAGCAGTTTGTATTTTTAACAATCAAAGCAAACCAATTCACCCCATGCTCAGAAAAACTTCACAGAAAAACACACTTTTGCAGGATGAAATGCAACAGAAGAGCAGGGATGGAGGTAACAGTTTAAACGTGGTGTTCATCACTGGAAAGGGAACGATTGTGAGGAGATGTTGCAGAAGATGAAATCATCAAAGGCTGCAAGGCAGAATTAGTAATTTCTTCACTGAAATATTAAATGAGCATATGTCAGTAAATCTAGAGCAGAGTCAGCACTGAGGGGAACTGCAGCAGACCAAAGGTGCAGATTAAAAGCTTGTGCTATTCACTACTTCAAACCACTAAAAACGAAACACAATGCAAGGTTTGATTTAAAATATATTGAAAGAAGTATCTCCATCCACCTCATCCCATGCATGTTAGACAAGTGTGAGACACAATTTCACTGAGAGAAGGATAGGCAGAGACACCCTCCATGCAGAAAGCATCACCTTGGAGTCTACAAACCTGTTCTTGTCAGGCTGGTTCCATGCAGCCTAAACCCAGCTTTATCTGCTGCTGCAACCAGTGCTTGTGCAAAAGTGCCGCTGGTAAAGATGGAGTCATCTGAGGAGCTACCTACACTAGATCTATGGCTAGAAAAGTTACGGTCCTCATCAGACGCAGAACCCCATCCATTTACCATTGAACCTAAAAACAAATGTAGGGCGCCAGTGAGTGGTGCACATTTGATAGTCTTTGTTCATCTAAAGCTTAAAGACCCACTTAATATGTTCTTTCTCCACAGGATACCCAAAATTCATTTGACAGAGCTTGGTAGAGAAGAGCAATTTTAATTAAAAATTAAATCGAAATTAAAATTAATCTAAAGCTTAAAGACACACTTATTGTATCCTTTCCCAACATTTATCTGCCAGAGTTTGGTACAACAAAGCTTGGTGGGATCTCATTCATAGCTTGCTCCATGTAAACAAAATAATACATATTCTCCACAAATTCAAAGGTTCCACAGTAAATCCTTTTGAAAATTAATGGTTTTTTCCCTGTGATTGAATTGAATGTGGCTAGTTTTGTAATTTTTGTTTTACTTGACTTGTTACAAATATGGATCTAGTTTGATATTTGCCAAACCGAGTCTTAATTTTGGACTGCATATATGTAAGTCTCAGTAGACATGGCTAAAGTCAGACATGGGCTTCAAGGACTATTCTGAACAAGACTGGCCCCATGTCATTTTATCAATCAAAACCTTAAAATAAATGAGCAGTTGTAATGGCCTAAAAATAGCTGATTTAAAGTAGTTCACTCTACTGGATTAAAGTAGCTTTTTTACAAGGTTAGAAATAATTAAGATTCAAGAGCAGAGCAAATATATGCTCAGATTTAACAGTGAGTCAGTTGCTAGACCAGCACTGACCCCATAGTACCTTCTAACTATGGATTACCACTACTGCAGGAGAGGAAAGTGATAACAACATCATAAAAATGCAGCCAGAAAACCAGATACCAGAAAAACATGAAAGAAATGTAGAAATCTTGACAGAAGTAAAATATGAAGAGCAAAATAGAGAAGGAAAAATCAATCTTATTTGCTCTTCACTTATATTTTTATTTTTTCTGAGGCACCAATCAAGCATCAATCAGCTACCCATCAATTTCAAAAGCTAGTACTTGGTTCATTTCTTTTTTTTTTTTCCCAAAGTACTGTAATTCTGTTTCTTTCAGGGTTTCAGATGGAGATGGTGGCGTTCTGTACTTCTGAAATGCCCCAGGGTCATTCTGCACCGTGCAGTGGAGGCAGGAGGCAAAGGGAAGAACCAGCAGCAAGAACTCTGCTCCAGGAACAGGGCAGCCCTGTGAAATGAGCCACCAGAGTGCTTTGGGGACCTGAGCTGCTGCGTGGCATTGAACAGTGCTGTTCTGAGATAGTACAGGAACCACACCCATCTCAAAATTCCTGAAATGTGCATTTTAGCTATAGCTATATGTTGGAAAAAAAGAAAAAAGCCCAGTAAACCTGGGAGAATCTGCAGAGAACTGGTTTTCAAAGACATGAAGACACGTGTGGAGGGATGCATCATGGCCCTGACTTTACTCAGTTAGCAGAGCTGAATTTCTGTAAATGCACACAAAATGTGTAGCAGAACAGTAGCCTTTTTTCAATCCATGTCCAAGAAAGCATTGCTGTGTTTAAAATTGTTAAGTAGTAAATCAATAACGACCTGCTTATTAGTTAATTGATAGGCTAATTAACTAATGGTGGTGTCAAATATTAAAAATGTCCTGCAAAAAATAGGTCATGAGTGCAATTAATGAATCCTGGAATTCAGTAGCATGCTGCACCACAAAGCCCAAGAACAGTGGATTATTTTGTGATGCTGCAGTGACCAAACCTTTTAATGTCAGAGAAGTGGCAGGCTATAATAACAAAAACCCGTGCACTCCTCAGATACAAGAAAAGAAACCAAAGAGGGCTGTGGAGGTCTGACAGGCAGGAAGTGTGTAAAGTGCAACAGAGAGTGACAGAGTTTGATTCTGCTTGCCAAAAGCACACATAAAATTGTTATTTTCCAAGCAGACTCGACCTGATGCAGACAGATGTGAGGGAGCCCAGATAACAGCAAGGAAAGGCTAAAACTGAATTTCCTCTGAGAAGACATTTTCTGAACTAACAGTCAAAGAGCAACAGGACATCATAGAGAATGGGGAGCAAAGACACTTAGCAACAGTTATTGATGATGTATGAAAGAGATACTACAGATAAAACACCTAATGAAGATGTAAGAAAATGAAATGCTATAACTGAGGACATTTTCAAACAATCACTTATAGGCACATTCCACAAAATACGTGAGCACAAGCTGAAACATAAAAATGTAACCAGAGCTACACATATCCAAGGATGATGCTTAGATGCTAAAAATTTAATATGTGTGCCATTAATTTCAGGGCCCAAGAGTTTTGTGTTATATATTCTATTGTCTATATGTAGAGACATATAAAACCATATACAGAGCACTTTTTGTTTTCAGTGCTATGGTCTGTGAGACTATGGATGTTTTAAAAGAACATTTAATTTCTATTTGCTCACATTGCTTTGTCCATTTGATAACCACAGCTGTTATACAACATACAATGCACATGGAAATTCGGGTGTGACTCTTTTCAGGGTATGGGTAGTAGCTGGTTTTCATTTGCTTTGTTAATTCATAAAAAAAAAATCTCGTTTTAGGTATAAAATATACTGAAAATCTGCAAAAGGCCATAGTGTGTGAATAGAGCTATTGTTCTACACACTCATACACATACCAGTTTTTCTACAATTACCTACATTTTTATTATCAGACTGCCAGTTTTCTAGGCTAACCCTATTAAAAAAGCTCTGTTCCCCAGCTCCTCCACATTCCCATGGACAGCAAGTGCTAGTAAGGCTGGGAATAGTGTGCTCTGCCTATGGGTCACTCCCCCTTCCCCTCTCCTCCAGCAGCTGCTCTGGGAGAGACCTGTCATGCTGCAAACATAGCTCTGTTCTTGCAGGGACATGAGTTTTACTGAAATGTCACGACCCCACCCGGAGTTCTGCATCCATTTCTGGGGTCCCTGGCACAAGGCAGACAGGGACCTGTTCAAGTGCACCCAGAGAGGAGCCACAACAATGATTAGTGTTGGAACCCCTCTTCTGTGAGGACAGGCTGGGACAACTGGGATTGTTTTCTGCAGCCTGGAGAAGAGAGGGCTCCAGGGAGATCTTCCTGCAGCATTTCAACATATAAAGTGGGGTCACTACAAAGGCAGAAAGAGGCTTTCTGATAAGGCCTGCAGTGACAGGACAAGAAGCAATATTTTCAAATTGAGAGAAGGTTTAGATTATATATAAGGATGAAATTCTTTACCATGAGGGTGGCAAAGTACTGGAACAGGTTTCCCAGATAAGCTGTGGATGTCTCAGTCCTGGAAGTGTTCAAGGCCAGGCTGGATGGGGCTCTGAGCACCCTGGTCTAGTAGAAAGTGTCCCTGTCCATGGTAGGGGGCTTAGAACAAGATGACCTCTAAAAGTCCCTCCTAGTCCAAACCATTCTACGTTACTTCTGGTTGCTGGAAGCAACTTTTTTATATAGAAGCTTCTTCTAACTGCTGAAATCAGCAAAACACCCTGAGATACGTTCAGCACCCACAGCTGTGTGTGACACAGGATATGTGTGATATAGGGAGCTCAAGGCGAAACCTCTACATTATTTCTCCTGATTCCTGAGCTGTTCAGCTTCCCTGCATAAACAATTTCTTCTCCCCAGCCAAACCTGCAGCAGTAAATCCCATTTTGCTCTGACCTGCAGAGGTGTAGACATTGCCCAGAAGGCATGGGAGTGCTGGAGCCCAGCCTGGGCACCTCAGGCCACCACAAAGCTGTGTTAACACAGCACACGTGGTGACTGCTTGTTTAAAGGCATCCACTGGCCTCTTGCTTTCCAAATCAGATGCACATTTGTTTTTCTCTGAATAAAGGCAGAATAAGAGATGCTGACATTCCTTTCAGATCAACTGTGCATTTTGAAATGGGATGAAACAGGCTTTTAGTGTCTCCTTTACATGCAGCTCACTATGTGCTTTCCAAGAGTACATTTGAGTTTTTACGCTTTCTGGCAACTGTAAATTTTACTCTTGCTGACAGCAGCAGTAAATGCTTTATGCAGAACAAAATCAGCTCTGTGAAAAGTTGAACTCTGTTTTCTTGCTCCATAAAATATCTCTTGGTGCTAATGCAAACAGAAAGCTTCTTTGCTCTCAGGGAAAGGTGAGGAGAACAGAGGTGCCAGCTTCCAGTAGGCTGCATGCTACTCCTTTTAGTGGCATTTTGCTAGCAATAATAATGCTTTTTTTTTTTTTTTTTTTTTTAGTAAAGTGTACTGTTGCTTTACTTAAAAATAATAATAAAAAAGTCGAATGCACCTGTGAAATAAAAGCTGCTCACAACAAGCCTGGCACTTCTGAGAATTCCATTAGATACTTTTCTGCATCTACCAGCCTCTATGTGCTTACTTCATGTGTTTTCCTCTACAAGACCATCCAGCACATATTAATGCTAAGCCCCTGCTCCTCTGCAGTTTTTGAATGGAACAGGGATAGGCTGCTTAGGGTTCTGAAGTGTGGGTGACGTCCTTGGGCACTGATGCTACTTCAGCTGAAATCAGTTACAGAATTCTCTCAGCCTTTGTACAGGAGGAAGATTTTATCTTCTCTTGGATATATCTGACCACTGTCATGATTACACAACAAGAATGCCCACTGATTTTGGTGGAAGTGATGGAATAGAAGGGACAATAGTCATTGTACCACCAAAATAAGGAATAATAATAGAAGTGTTTGAATGCAGAATCTAAATATGATCACACTTCCAAAAGCTAGACTTTGTTTTTTACTTTCCTCCACCATAAATGCCCATATATTTAAATGCATACACCTGGAATAAGCCTCTAGGTTTTAAATGTTTTATTTTTGGGCAGAAAACACTAAAAAAAGGAGGAAAAAACCATACATAGATATTCAGCACTTCACAGGTCCAATGATAATTAATGACCTTCATAAACATCTAATGAAAAATGAATTTATGTCACTTAGCCAAATTTATTTCTGTTTGCATTCCATCTTTTTAGATTTTTTTTTGTTTCCATATTGCTGAAAGGCACAAAAAAATCTCAAATTTATTCAAGCTGTTAGAAAAGAAATGCACACAGAACATTAAGTAGTTGCTCAAATGTTGCTGAGCAGTAAAATACTATGATAAAGTGGCAACTTGCTGTGTCTCTATTACTTCTTCAGCACTAAAATTAATTTATGATCAGTCATCAATTCATTTACATGTCATTTTATGCTAAATCTATCGTTGCTGATGAATGCATATCCCTAGATCCATTAAGCTAGAGTAAAGTCTGTGCTTTATAATATGACCCTGCTAATTGTTGCATTACCATTTTTATGAGATACAAAAAGTAGCAGTTTCCTATTTTCTGAGCACATATTTAATCCATGAAGCACATTCTTCCTATTAAATGCAATCTGTCTAACTGCTTATAAACCAGAATATTTTGCAATAGGTATCGCTAAGCAAATCAATACAAATATTGAGCTGAGCCATAGTAAAATATGGCTCATGAAAATGATATTGTGCAGTTTTCAGAAATTATTCCATTTGTGCACAGACACAGTGAATGATCAACTTTTTCCATACAGACAGTGATCAGTGAGTCTTTTAATCAAGACCAAAACATGTCAAATAAGGGATATTTTTCCTTGCTGAGCTACACAATCTGAAGAGATTTTTATGATTTAGATCTATATAATTCTATTGAGAAAAAAAAAAAATGTAACCCATTTGTTGAGGCACTGTTTTCAAGAATAACTCTCTGTTTATATCAGTTTGTATCAGTCAGATAGAAGAGGTCTTACTCTAATTTCCATGTTAGTTAATGAGTCAAACTCTTCCCTCAGTGAAAATGCACCAGGACTGAAGATACACAGCTCGCAACCAGCTTCACTGGTGCTGCAGGAGGAGGAGGAGATAAGGAGAGGGCAGAAAATCCCCAAACCATAACACTTTGACCTGAAGAAACCTAGGCTTGCTCTTAGTGATTTCAGTGAGAAGCAAATTTATTTCTTCTAAAATCATCATATGCAATTAATTAAGTCTATTAAAGTAGAATAATGCAACAGACTCTTTGTGGCCATTCATGCCATAACTCTGCACAGAAATTCATTATAAAGGCAAACATTAACCATAAGAGAAAGAAAAAACATATTTCATTGTGTCTCTGAAAGCAAAAAATAACCCTAAATAACTATGAATTAAAAGTCAAGTGAGGAAAAATTTTACCAGTGTTTTGTGGTTCTTTCTCTCTATTTTTTTTAAGCAGATTCAGTGACTCAATATCCTATCAAACCATACTGGGAATGAAGCAAAACCTTGGCTTTAATTTCATATTACATCCCACAGATGTGCAAATTTAAACCTCCCTCCTTGAATTCTCTTTGTGCTATCTGGAGACTGTTAAGATACAGTTCCTGTGCACTCCTCCTTTCTTTTCACTTTATTATACATGTCAACATTATGTCTCTGGCACCTGCAAAGAGAAAAGCTTAATAGTGCAGATTAAATCCTTGTCTGCATCTTCAGTTAGCTGTGACTAAAACTCAAGGGCCTGGAAGACAACTTGACTTTTAAACAGTTTAAAGGAGCAGCACTGTGGTGTCAGAGGGATCCAGCAGTTTGTGCTTTGGCTCACGCAGTGCCAGTGCTTCCCCTCAGAGAATCCCACACTTGGCACTGCAGGAAATCCTTGTTCTCAGCTCAGCCATGAAGAACAAAGCTCCATTTCAGTCCAAAAGTGGCTGTCTTTGAGGCATTGCTGAGGCTTGCTAACACTACAGGGTGAGGAACCTCGCCCTGCTCCCGCCACAGCAACTCTGTTTGGAGGAAGTCATGTCCAGGGGATGTCAATTTAGATTTCTCACAAACACTGAACTCCCAGGGCACTTCAGAATGAACAGAAATATTGCTTCATCTGGGTCAGCTGTTCTCATCTGCCTCCCTTTTCAAATACGTTTAGAGAAGTGAAAACGTGATCTATAAATTCTTAGAAAAATGCTGGCTGAAGTCACCAAATGCTCTGTGAAAAGAAGTAGCTTATATATTCTCAGCACATGAAAGAACAATTTAGTTGTTCTACAGTATTTTAAAAGCAATCAAAATGAAGAATGAGAAACAGCTTGGGAACAACTGAAGCAATTCGCTATACACTCCTTAACACCATTAAACACAGCCTGGAAGAGTTAACAGAAACAGATAAAGAAAAATTAAAATTTTCTTTTGAAAAACAAAATTTGCCCAAGTATAATAGGCAATTCCTTTCCATTCTTAGGAAAAAAAAAAAAAAACAAACCAAAGAACAAGCCCAATACAAAGTCTTCTAAAATCAAGGTTTTACCCATACAGTAACTGAGGAGAAGTAGTTTTGTTATTTGGAGATTTTGCCATCTTACAGACCCTTTATATTAACACTCTGGGTGTACACCTGTAAGGCTATCATTCCTTAATAATTCAGTCTAAAAGTTGGCTAAGTGCTATAGGGGCAGTCTGTAATTTTGCTTCCCCTCCAGCTGCACATTCCCTTCCTGCAGTGCCAGCACACACCTTGCCAGGCAATGAACCAGAGGCAAAGAATGATCCAGATAGTAATTAAACAAATAAAAGAAACAGCAAAAGAAAAACCTTAAACTTCAGCTGGATGAGGCCACATGAAGATAGTGGTTGTGATGAGTGGAATCATATTTAGATCACCTTACGTATACTCTCAGTCTACATTATGAAGTTCTGCCCAATTTCTTCCAAAATATCAAGAAGCCGTTAACAATCGAGTAATTAGACATTTAACACTCCAAAAATTAAACAAGATTTTGAAGGTTATTCGTAAAAGTATCAATTTTAATAAGCACTAAAGTTTCAAATTGGAGCAGGAATACAACTATCCCTTATTTGCTCTAGGGAGGGTGATCCAAACTATAAGGTGAAGATGCTAATGTGGAAACATTCATTTTCTGATTTACAGATACATAAGCATTGCCATATTAATATCTACCAAAAGAAAAATGTATACCAACCTGTTTTTTTGAATTTATTTATTACTGTTCTACAGTCTAAAACTCTTAGTGAATTCCTAACAGAAATGCTTCTGAGCCATTAGTGAGATATGCAAAAATATGCAGAATTATAGCCTGAAGGAGATTACTCCAGAAATTCAAGCAAAGTGAGTTAACATATGCATGCACTAAAAAGTTAACCTTCTCAATTCAGAGATTTAAACTTTATGTCCTTCAGTTGCATCTGGATTTCAAATTGCAGCAGCAGGGATACAATTCTTAAATCTTAATTAGAGTGGCAAGCAGTCTGGCTCTAGGGTGAAGGAAAACATGGAAGGTGGGATTAAGCTACACACTATTTCATTAAAGAAGGGAAAGGAAGAAAATGATAGTATTGATGCTCCATCACTCTCATATTCCTGCAGTGTTTTCAGAACAGCAATCTTTAAGCATGAGTGCAAAAGCCTTGGAATTTCAGAGGGCCAGACAAAGAAGGAACTCAGTGGTGCTACGGTAGGAAGTTGTTCTAAACAAGTCTCCCTTAAGGTAAAACCAGCAATGAGTGTTTGTCTGCTGAGATCAAAAACTGAAGCAGAACTCTCTAACACTGTGACATTGGGGATATTTGGGTCTCCAGCACACCTTCACACTATGGACACAGGACATTATATAGAGGCCCTGGTCCAACCTAAAGAGAACTACACTGATGCTTACACATAGTGCATGATGTCCATATAGAATCCATGTTTTCAAAAAACAATGTCTTTCACTGCCTAAATTTCACCAACAGCACTTCAATTCATTCAAATTGCATGCATTAATTTATTATAGTAGGTCCCCTTTCTAGGTCCCCTTTGATGATGATGTAGCTTTCCAAGGCATGCAAAGGACAGGAAGGAGTGAGTGAAGGAAGGTCAGAATTATTAAACAGATTTTCTAAAAGGGAACAATTGCTAAATTCAGCAATACAAAGTATGTTCAAAATACACATTTTCCTACAAAAATATTTACTCTAGAAATAAATGTTGTGCCAATCTAGCTACACTTACTCTGAAGTCCTTAACTTCCTTGTGATCATCTCAGAAAGCATTTGCCCAGCAGAATATCTAAAAGTGTTTTAGGATAACATTTTTATGCTGCTACTGATTTATGAAATATATATTGCTAAGCTGAGGTCTTCCCCCTCCTTTTTATGTAACTGCCTTGCTTCTCTACTAGAATGAACCTTTCATGAAAGCCAGGATATAACTGAATTTTCTTTCAAGTCTTTAAAGCTTTTTAAAATTCATGAATTTCCTTATCATTTTTCAGCAAAGCAAAGTATTTCCAAATCCTTCTTTAACTTTAGTGTTTAGCATTAACATTTTAAATGTTACAGAAATCGAGTGGAATAAATTTTCCCTTAGAAAGTGTCCAAATGGTGATGTTTTTTACTGGTAGTAACAAGTTGGTGTCAGTGTGTTTGGTTACCTGTTACAGAGCTCTCTAGATTGTCCATACTGGAGCCTGGAGTATGCTCTAGACCTCTTAGTGGCCTACTGATTTCTACAGTTTCTTCTTCAATATCATCCTCATCGTCATCGTCGTCTGGAACATCTGTTTCCAAATCTGAAATAAGGTTTCCAGATACGTATCCTAGGGGAGGAACTGGAGCCTGAGGAGGTTGTGTATTGCTTTGGATGTGCCTACACAAACAAACAGGAAAAGTTGTCAGAATGGATGAGACTTTGCAGCCCGTGGTCAATAAAACACAAGCCTTTCAACAAGTCCTGAAGTACATTTACAAAACGTGCTTAGTTAGGCCAAACTCAAGAAAATTCAGTTCAGTTATTCACTGCAGCTTCTAAGACCAGAGTGCCTGCACACTTTCCAATCTAAAATAAAAAGAATAAAGATAAAATCCTCAAGGATGGGGAAAGTGAGGAGTGTCTTCTCACAGACAAAGAGCAATAGACACAGAGGCTGCATAAATCAGGTAGGAAACCCATGGAAAAGCACAATTCTGAATCCCAGCCTAGCACAGAGGTGTCTCACCCAATATTCCCCCTTGCAAATCACACATTGAACCAAAGTTAAATCTCACTCCTTCCGCTTAAACAGATGCAGTGCCTGAAGCAAAAGTCACCCTAAAGAGGAGGAAATGGCCAGTAGGACAGAAGAAATTTTCAAGTCCAATGAATGCATCATTAGCGAGGCCTTTTCATTTTGCTTTATTCCAAGAAGTTTAATGGATTTAATTGCAGCAGTATTAGGGCATGCATGTGTGAAATTACTCCATGCAGCAATTACATAAAGCAAAAAAAAAAAAAAAAGAAAAAAGAAGACAAAAAAGCACCCAGAGGATAGCTAAATGGCCAAAGGCAAACATGGGATTCAGAGTTTGATGTGCCTGGTCCCTTAGAGAAAAGATCACCATCAGCTTTCAGAGCAGCAGTCCCCACAGCACAACAGGTACACAGCAAGCTGTGCCAGGGGACCCAGGCATGACTGGCCTTGGCACAAGAGCATGTACCACACTTGAAATGGCTAACTTAGGCACATGGGAATCCTTGGGTGGCTCTACATGAGGTGCTATGACCTGATTTGAATCGGCAGCACTCTGGATGGGATCCAGGATTCTGCTGGTCTCTTGCTTGGACACCAGTAAAACTGAAGAAATTACAATTGTCACCTGTTTGGCTCCCAGCTATAATACATTTTCAGTGGAGACCTTGTGCTGAATTATTGCCTGCATGAATGAATTCTCTTTATTCAATGAGCCTTTTTTTTTTAAATTTTCATCATGTAAATCTATCAGATATGAGAACATCATGGTAAATGTTATGTACCACTGGTAACTTTCTCCACCTCAGTGTAGGTTTTAACTTATTGCCTATTCTGAATCTAATTTCCAGAACAAGTGCTTCCTTTCTGACATACAACCCCCTTCTGATTAACAGTTATTGAACACTTTTCTGCCTGGACACCAGGTTTTAGTGTTTGACACTGTGTTCAAAACACTGGGGCACTAAAGGGCACTACCATCTAACTAACCCTTAATAAACAGTGTGATTAGCTCCTAATCAAGCAAAATGCTTAAGTATATGTTTAATGTTAAGCTTGTGATAGAACAATTGAAGTCAATTTCTCATGTACTCACAGTTAAGCATATACTTAAGTGATTTGCTGGATCAAGGCCATAATGATTATGTACTTTTCCAGTAATCTCTAATGGGCTCTTTCTTAAATTCCTAGTTGGCTGATGCCTGTATTTCTCAGTTGCTACACCCACAGTACCCTGAGATCCTGACAGGTCTCATTTTGCTGTTTAGTTTTCCCCTGTCTCTACAATGGGCAGGTTAACTTTGTGAAAAGAAGACTGAAAAAATATTCCTTCCCAGTCAAAACAATGGAGGACTTTCTACCAACTTTGACTAGCATGATACATATCCAGCCAAAGAACAAAAATATATTAAAAAATTCCATGTAATAAAAATCACTTGTATGAAAAAATCACTTTAAGCCAATACTCAAAAGGTATGAAAAAAAGGTTATGTCCTTGTTTTGTTTTGGTTTTTTTTTTCAGACTTTCATGCTCAATTACTGTGACTTTACACAAGAGTGACATTAAAATCTATATAATCCTAAGCACATTATGAAACTTCCTGATCAATTTTCATTTCCCCAAAAAGGGAGCAAGACCTTTCCTGCCAGCTGCAGGCTTTGGTGTGGCGTCCTGCTCCGTTATCCGCGCCTGCGCTGGTTTGGAGTTTTGGAGGGCGTAGGAAGGGTAACAGCTGCACAATGCAGCAGCCACACACACACTGTGTGGGTGTGCATCTGTGTGCTGGCTCAGAAGCCAGTGCCTTCACCAGGCCAGGTCTAGCTGCTGCCTGGGATTTGGGTCAGTCCCACAGGCAGGCTGGGGTTGGAGCTTGGCAGCGTGGCGCTGCAGTGGGACCGGGGTACCCTGTTGATCGAGTGCAGATTGCAGACAAGCCCCGAGGCTTCCACGGTGCCCAGGGAAAACAGCTGGCTTTGGTTTGGCACTGCCTGCCTACCTGCCTGATGTATTTATGGGAGCTCAAGCTGAATAACTTTGTGGCTTTATTTAGCAGGGAAGAAAGGCTGCTCCTCTGCTGGCAGCGTGCCATTCGGTAACTAGCTCTGCTCCGCTCCGCCGAGAGTCGCGGGCTTTGTCTGGGTAGAGGAGTTGGAAAAGGACAACTGCTGCTCAGGGAACATCCAGGAACCAACTGACCTTCACCACGTCCCCAGCCTGGTGCAGTTGACAAGTTCTTTCTCAGTCCCTGAAGAGATTGCTTCTGTTTGTTTTGCAGGGGAAATGTTACTGTGGTATTTGCTTGCTCTTCCTTTAAAGAGGTATAAAGCACTCTGAAACGCTAGATTCATCCTATAACTACTAACGACTTGCTTTCTGCTGTTTCTGGGTTTTTCCTACGAATCAGAAATTCTCATGGTAGTTCAAAGTACAGAGATGCAAATAATTCATTCTCATGTGACACAGTGTCAAAGCTGCCACATTACTATTCCAAGAAACTATCATTACTTTTAATCAGGAATTTAGAATCTTATTATTTTTGAAAATCCTAAAAAATTCCTGTCTTCTGCTAGCCTGAAAAGAGAGCACTCACAAGTGTATAAAAGCTGTCACGAGGTGGATATTAACTACTTAGCCAAACAAGTGCAAAATTTTGGAGGAATATTGTTTTTACATGTTTTCAGAAAAAAATTTAGCATACTACCAAGTATTATGATTTAAAAAGCACATATGGATGTGTAGGGCCTTCCAACTGTGGGTAGAATTTTGCTATTTCTTCTTCCATTTTACTTCTTTGGAAACACAATTGAAACACTGTTGAATACGGTCGTTATTTACGTCAAAAAGGAATGAAGTATTGTTGTTGTTATTATTAATATTATTATTTCATTTCCCTGATCAGAGGTGACCCCTTCAAACATTTACCATGTCTGCTTTGCTATATCAAACTGGTAAGCCCTTGTTAACTCATCAAGGTGAGCTTGAAGCATTGGCTGCATCTCCTCTCGTGGGGAAGGCGTGAGAGTTGCAGTCGACTGCTGCCCAAAGGAGATGGCAGGAGATGAAGCTACTCCCCGGACAGGAGGTGTGGGGACACGATCATCATCTTCCTCAAGCTCATCTTCCATGCCCTGATGCAGGTAGGTCTGAACTGGCAAAGGTGGACACCAACCATCACTGTCATATCTACAATAAAAACCAGATAAACTTAGTGTATATTGAAACTCATCTCTGCTGCACAGTAGAAGGTGTAGAGGGTATACACAATTACTGATTCAGTTGGAAACCTTGCACACAGTGTGAGTTCTAAAATTTAATAAAAATAGGGTCTTAATTGCCTAGATTGTCCTTACTGAGTCAGTTTAATTTTTCCCACAACACCTAAGCAACTTGAACAAGATATGCAACAGAAAAATTACTGACCCATTATCACATTCATTAATGGTGATTAGATAATGTTACACCACAATCAACAACAAAAATGAACTAACTCACTTCCAGGATCGTTAATGTAGCAGAATGAATATTTGACCTGGACATGAAAATAGCAGCATTCTTAAAAGGCAGAGCAAGCTTTATGTAGTAGCACTTATGCACTTATTTCACAGAATCCCAGAGAAAGCTGGGTTGAAATTGATCCACAAAGATCACCAAGTCCAACTCTTGGACCTGCACAGCACCATCCCCAAGAGTCACACCATGAGCCCAAGAGCATTATCCATTTACTTCCATCCTCCCCTTTATCTGTCTATAAATTTACCATTTGTTTCTGGTTTGGAGCTTAAGAAAAGGCTACACTTTCCTCATAAATTCTGGT
Organism: Molothrus aeneus; assembly: GCF_037042795.1. Classification (NCBI taxonomy): domain Eukaryota; kingdom Metazoa; phylum Chordata; class Aves; order Passeriformes; family Icteridae; genus Molothrus; species Molothrus aeneus. Next base: position 9,429,827 of record NC_089647.1, read on the forward strand.
CTTCCCACCCTGCACATGGGTGTCTCCTATGATGTGCAATACATCCATGTCACAGCAGCACTGACCCCGAGCATATGTTGTGTCACAGCACCAGCTGATAAGGTACATTAGCACACATGGTGACAGCTCTGCCAGCACCCCCACCTCCTAACCAATCTGTACTGGGACTTACCTAGACAGTGCTACATTTCTGAACACTTTCAACACACCTGCCCAAAGCAAATGGAAAGATTAACCACTAGGAGTATTCTTGGATAATAACAAATTCTTCTTTCTTCAGACATAAAGGGTGTCCTGGTAGGAGTCTGTGGTTTTTGCTGCCTTATACCAAAGGTGTAAGGGGTGGTGCTATATCTGATCAGGGCTAGAAACAAAAACTTTATATTTTGTTACCACTTCTTACACAAGTTTTGCCAGCAAGTCAATTCTTTTCAGTCTCTGCACTCATCAGAGGATCTTTCAATTCAGTGTTGTATGACAGTATCACCCTGGGATACTGTCCCTTAGAGACTCTGGCATCATTCCAGGTGGATAGGCCTTAGTGCCTGTGGTCATTCCCCGTGCATCACCTCCCCAGAGTAATTCCCTAATCTGAACACAACTTCAGTTGTATGCAGCTTTGCTGACAATCACACCACTCAAATCTCAACTGTCTACTTTTTCCATCTTCAAAACATCCAGTCAGGCATCAGTCCCCTGAGCACCAGCACACATTTCTTCTTAACTTCTGGTGTCTTCCAAAATAACTCAGGAAATACAGTTGCTTTTTTTTTTTTTTCCCTCAAAACACAACCAGACAGCCACAAGCTCTCACAGCTCCCCTTCACTGTCAAACCATCACACACTCTAAAGGCCATTTCCCAAGCATCATCTAAGTCACTTTATCTTCTTCCCACCTTCAAAGACTGCTGACAAGGCCCTTTTTTCTGCAATGCAGGCAGGCAGTGCATTGCACGATACAGTTAATTTCTCAAACCAGCTTAAAAATACTCCTTTAAAGCTTCTGATTTGGAAGGAAGGATTTACCAATTTCCCAAAGAAAAATGAATTACTGTCAATTTTCTCAAGTGCGAAGCCAGGTTATAAAAAAGCTGGGAACACTGAAATGGACAAGTTGCAAAACCTGTATTATGAACAGAACATTTACTTTCAGCAAAACCCAAGGATTTCTTAAATTAACTAAACTACTTTTTCCTTATTCAGAAGTCTGTAGTCTACATTTAAACACACGGATTCAGGACAGCTAAAACAACCTGATTTAATAATCCAAAAGTCCATGCACGATATATCTGGTAATTCACATTTGCATAAATTTAAATCTCTATATATGTAGATATAATCATAAACAGATATTCAAACACATATGAGCACAGAAGTGAAAATAAAGGCTGCTTCTTAACATCTGGCCTCTAGGAGAGGTTGAGTGATTGATCATTACCATTTTCATAACACAAAGATTTAAGAAAATGTTACATGATACATATTCATCCTTAGCAAACAATTAAGATATGACCAGCTGTAATTTGTCTTTCCAAACTATATTTACTCAGGACATTTGCAACCAAGGCTGAAGGGACCATCCTAAATCATGCTGTGAAAACTGTGCAGTGAAACAGTCCTCTTGCTTCCTTTTGCTCTCTCAACCTCATGCTTTGCTATAATGCCTTCTTCTTTAAAAGGGACAGGGGAAAAAGGCACTCCCTGGTGACTCTGCAATGATGAATAAACCAGCTTTGGATGTCCTCGCCTTCTGACCTTACTCGCTTCAAATCCCCAAATGTTCAACTTGGTAGCAAAAAGGTTTCTTAGTAAAGAGGTTTCTCAGTGAAAAGATTCTGCAAAAGTACTGTACCTTTACCCAAAATTTGTTTGAAATGGAAAGCAGCCTAAGTCTGAAGTTCAGGACACTGAGAGTCGAGATTTCAGGTACAAGAACCTTTGTCTTCTTAATGTAAGGTGTCTGAAAAGCCACAAACCCTAACCTTAATTTTGGAGAAAAACAAAATAAAGCAAACCCCCCCCCAAAACCAACAAAGAAAAAAAAAAAGGAAAAAGTAAACCTAACAGACTACATAGTAACTACATGCCACATAAGTGATAAAGCTATAGAAACATCTGGTATCACCATAGTGATTATTGGCCATATCCATGTTCTTTTTTGTTTTTTGAGTAAATCCAATGTGGTGAAAAAGCCACTTTTTTCAAGTACACTTATTGAAATCTAAGTGCCTTAACTTCATTAGCAACCTCTGATTGTATTTTCATTATAATTAAGACCCTAATAAGATCTGGTTAACAAACATGAGCTTCTATTTTTCTAATAAGTTTTATTGTACTGTCAGCACTACTATTCTATAGCAATATTTTACCATTAAAATCCCTGATTCATTACATTAATAGATTCGTTCCTTTAAAATATAAAATAAAGGTGATAGATACAGGGCATATTCTGTAAAAACTGTGTTTCATTACACATATTGTTGCAACAAATGAAGCTTCCCTCCCTGGAACTCACCAGAAAGGACTTTTTGAAGTAAAAGGTACTACTTCCTTAACTTTTCCTAGAGACAGATAATAGGTATCAAATATATTGACATTCAGCAGCTAATATTGCATTTTGAGGTGTAATCAATAGCAAGAAAGAGAAAAAAACAAATAACAATATGCTGACTGCCTTTACTGGGTTGGCTCAAGATCATGCATATTGTTAGTGAAAAATCAAAGTAAAAGATAATGAGTAAGAAACAAGCATTTCTTTACTGTCAAGTTTACATAAAATCTCAAGCAAAATCATCTTCTCTGAAAATGGTTGGAAAGGGAGCATGTCAGTTTGGGAGCTACTATAGGAAAATAGAAACTTAATTGGCATAAACAGGCTCTTTGCTGAGGTTAAACAGGAATCTAAGAGATCCCCAAAGCTACCACATTGTATAACAGGGCTAGCTGGAATAGGATATTCACTTTTCCTTCTGCAGTTTATGGAAAATGGGAGGCAATTGTCAACCCTAGTGCCTCTAGGAAATAGATGGTACAGAAAACTGAGTGTATTTTTTCTGTGATAGGTGAAGTTAGGGGTTTGTTTAGGTTTTTTTATGCCACTTGGTATTGTGGATTATCTTTTGCAACTCAGCAGTCCACTAGTTCTTATAAGGCCACTAGCACTAATCTCTAGTAAGCAAAACTCGGTGTCAACAGCTTTGAGGTTTTTTTGTGATAATCATTCCAATGAAACTCACATTTGAATTTAATTGTAATAGGAAGACGCACAGAAAAGCAAGTTTCTGTTTAGGTGCCACCCTCCTTGTTTTATTGCTCTAAAATTAAAACACTTTGAACTTGTCACAGAGTAAATCAAAACAAAACAAGAGGAATAAAAGAGTTTAAAAAATGTGGCTTTTTTTTTTTTTAAACTAGTATGTCCAAGGCAACATAAGGAATGCAGTCTATGATTTTTTTTCCCTTCTAGCATGTTGAAAAGCACAGAAACAAGACCAACCCCTAAATACAGAAGGATTATTAGTATTGGAAGCATCCTCAGAAAGTATGGGCATTGCAGATTCAGTCTTCACCAAAGGTGGTTGCAAATTACTGTAGCTCCAGACTGAGACTCTAAGTCCAGCCTTCGAATTTTTCTGTGTTTGGTGAAATGCATGTTACAAAGTCTTGCTACCACCACTGCTAATGAGATATTACAAAAACCAGAGAAGAGCAATTCAAGGCATAATCAGAGGAAAAAAACTATGTCTGAATGGTTGTGAACCTGGAGGCTGGTGATTACCTTCTCCTTAAATAACCAATGTTGTCTTGGTGACCAACATCATTCCTTCCAGCTAAATTACAGATGCTTTATGCAACTGAGGAGTCCAGCGCTATGCCACAAGGGATTTCTCTATAAGGTATTTCCATTTACCTTTAATGCTATTTCATTGTTCTCAAGAAAATCCAAGTGGTTTGTCTTCTACTGCATATTTGTTTTAGTGAAATGGTTGCACATGTGTTTTAAAGATATAAACCGATAAAGACAAAATTATTATATGGTGAAACAATTTAAAATTTATTTTAGCCTCTTATAACAGAATACAGAAGACAATGATTAAATGAACTTTTTGTTTTGAGATTTCAACAACACTCACAATCAGTAAGGTTATTAATTTTCCATTACTTTGAAATTTTAATTATGCAGCCTGAATGGGCCTTAATTTTAAGAAGAACTTCACTGACTAACACAGTCATTTATTGCTCATTATAAGAGTCAAAGGAGTTGGTATAAACTGAAACAATATGGAATTTTTCTAACTTTAATTATGAAAGTAGTAATGATCAATTCCCCCTTACAATTGAGATAACAATTGAAGTATTTTCATTCAGTAAGGCTATTACAATGTATTCTTAAAAATGTTTCATCCTCGGGAAATATTGATTAATCCATGTATTGAAACAGACAGAAATTTGTCCCTGACAGAAAAATTACTCTCAAAGACTCCAACAGAGCTACCCACAGTAAAATATGTTTTTATATACTCTGATTTACCTCCAGAATTTGATAACCTGGTATACAACATAATTACACTTTATAAAAAGCAATTTGTAATTGTTGTCTGTGTAGGAAATGTCTCTTTCCTCTCATTTAGCACTTCTTGTGTGATTTTGTGTCCTTGAAGACAAGTTTGAGCTATGCAAAATTATGTTGAAGGTTCCAGAAACTTGAAAGTTGTTTGAATAATAACAAAAAAAGCCTATAATTAGCACGCCTTCCTCAACTGTGAAATTTCTTCTAAAAGCCGATGAGAAGATTATTATCCATTGGTTGATCTTCAAAAATTAATCCAATTTGGTGGGTTTTTTTTTTTTTTTGTTCTGTTGGCTCTAATATTTTTAAACATCAAAGCAGCGAAAAAGTACACAGGGTCAGATTATGTCATCCTTACTCACTCTGAGTCCCATCAGCTGCATGCAATCCCAGAATTCAATTAAGCTACCTGTGAAGTGAGATACTTCTCAGCATGAGAAAGCACTGAAGCCCTACATGATGATGAAGCAAGGTCACTTTTGTTTCCATCTTCAGTCACTATCCAGAGAAGTTATTCAAACATTCCTCCTCCACAGCCTTGAATCGGTCTACAGAATAAGTAGTTCTCTTTCTTTTTTTTTTTTTTTTTAACAAATCAGAATAATATTGTCACTTATCAAAGTTAAAAAAAAAATAGAAAAGGACTCATTTCTGCAAATCACAGATTTTTCTTCAAAAGAAAAAGAAAAAAAATAATTTACCCTGCTTCTTGCTGATCCACCCCATAGTGCTCCAGCTCTGTGCCTGGAAGTGGCTGCACAGGAGGGGGTGGGAGGGGAACACTGGCCCAGGTTGAACCATTATTTTTCTGGGGCTTGGTAGTATTTTTGTTTTTCTTCTTTTTCCCTCCTTTGCCACCTGCAAATCCAAAAAAGAAAAATAAAAATGTTAGAGGTATAATGTGGAAAAAAAGGCCAGCTATTTACATTTCTTTGACAGAATTCTGATTCCAGAGCACATGCCCCAAAAAAGAAGATGTATTTGTATCTCAGCAGAATCAGCATCAACGTACTAATGCTGTCACAAGGTTATAAGTAATAAAACAGTGAAATGGGGAATATTCCGAATATTTACTGAAAAACACTTCTTTTTAAACCTCTGTACATTTGCACCACAGTAGTGCAGAAACAAGGAAAGACAGGTTTTCCTGTATAAGAAATATATTTCCTGTTTTATTCATGTACACTTTATAACTTCTTAAATTCGCTCTTAGATAAAATTACAATAAAACACAGCAAATTATTTCAAATGTCAGAATCCACTGTGATTATAACACAGTTTTGCATAATCACTTACTGTGGAAAACACGGAGGTTAAGGACACCATCCAAAAAAACTGTCATTGGAGTCAAGAACTTCCAAGGTAAGAGTAAATTGTCAAGACAAAAGAAACAGGGTTTTATTGTTAGGAATTTCCTAATTTCTGGGGTTTTTTTAAAGAGTGGGAAGTTGTGCAATATTTTAAGACTAACTGTTTCACAGGATTCAAATGTCTTGTGCCACTATCGAGAAGAGGTTCTGTTTCTGATATACAGTTCTAATGGATGAGGTAGAAATGCAGTGAGCAATGCATTTTGGTTAAACCCTCTGCTCTTATTGTCCTTGGATCCACTTCCCCAGCTGAGACACTTCCATTTGTGGGAGAGTGATCTTACAGAGAAAGCTCTCATCCCACTTGGTTTGCTTCTTTTATTTTTCCCTGACTTCTTTTTCTTGTCAGGAATTCATTAAGAGGAAGAACGGCTCAACATTTTGAATCCCTTGACTGCTTGGGGACTCATCTATTTTTTGGAGCTTGTTGTGGCTTTCAAACTCCTTGTTGGGTGGAGGAATGGTTTGTCAGATGCCTTTTCAGTGGGGTTCCCAGCTGCTCTCACTCATCCCTGGCCTGTTGCAGAAAGCACAGTCTAATCCATCTTACCCACTGATGTCTCTTGATGATTTACAAGGATCAGCCAACAAAAAACCCTCACATAAAAATGAATCACTGAATCTAGAAAGCCACAAGTGACTGGTCAGGGAGGGTGGCACAATGTGCACTGGCAGGCATCACCCTCTGTGCCACAGCTCAGAGAAACACAGAAGGAGGTGCAATTCTAGTGACAGAATTAATTAATAAGACAGTCCCCTATCATGGGACTTTTTGTCTTTGAGAAGGTGGCTCACAGGCTTTCTCCTGTTACCTCCAAACATCACCTGGATGAAAACAGGGACAAATAGAGAGGGAAGAAAAAGGTGATTCTGTGACTCAGAAGTAGCCAAAACTTGTATTTTCACCTCCTGTTGTGCCTGCTAGAGACAGGCAACCAGCCCAGTAATATTTCCAATCGACCTGGCTGGCAGCACATTGGAAGCTTTCCACTACTCAATTCCAGACCAAAGCTCTTCCTTCCTTGTTTTGGAGTATTTATAGTAAGTCCAGACAAGATCCTGTGATTCACTATGTGTGAACTGAGCTGATATTACTTCTATTAGGATGGAAAACAGACTCTTCCTTCTGTTTGTAGCCTGGCAGAAAGGACAGCTTTCTTGAAAATGGAAAGAACATTTTGACTGGTGAAAAGAAACCCCAGCGACAGTGGAGATAGAGGACCAAATATATGAACCTTCTGGAGGGAAAGTGAAGCTTTCAAAGCACAGGTAAGGCTAAAAAAGTGGAGTTAGAAATAGGGTCACTGAACAGTGCAAAGAAAGTAGGTTAATTTTAGTTTGTGGGACATGGAGAAAATTTTTTAAATGTCAGCAGGAGTAGGAGCCATCAAGAACTAAGGCAGGAGGGGCTGCTTTAGGAGAGAAGCACATGCAGATATTTTTATGTTGCAGGAGGATTTAAACTAGGAACACACAGAGAAGGGAAATGCAAAGAACAACTTCAGCTTAGAGATTAGTTGAGGTGGAGAGGAAGATTTTAGAAGTGTAGCATCTTGATGATCTTAGGAGACTGGTAAAATGTAGGTTGACATGTGGAGTGCTAATATGGGAGTCACCTGGATTTTGGGAGTTTCAACGAGAGAAATTAGAGATAATGGAGATATTAGAAGGAGTGAAGCAGAGAGACGAGGGACTTGTTTAGATGAAGAAATGAAAGAAGAGAACTCCAAGGTCATTACTGGTAGAGGAAAGCAGCCTACACTATACAGTTGGGCAGAATATTTCTTTTCTGTCCCCATGGACAGAGTTATTCCACTGTCAGACTGGTGGGACAGACACCAAACACATAAAACCTGATTTGTGTTTGAAAACTGATGCACCAAATCCTTGTTTCCCCATAGCAACAAAGCCTGATGCTTCAATGTCTCCTCACACTGAAATTCAATTATATTGTTTAAATCTCCAGGTGAATCGGGTACTGGAGAAAGAATTTGCCATCTGGGCTGCTGATCCTAGTACAGATATAATCTGTGCAAACTATAGCTACAAAATTTCCCTGCCTCATAAAGCAGTTGAGGTTTTAGCTGTTTTCCATTCCACAGTGGGATAGAGATTCTCATGATATTCATGTAAGAGAGACAGAAACTTAGTCAGAATAATAAGTAGTACCTAAAGTACTAACCAAGGAAGTGAGAGAACAAATCCCTGCTCCCCCTGATGGGGACTACATAATCAAAGCTGGTCTCTGACTCCAGTGATGCTCTAATTATCACACTATTTGAAGGTCTCCCCCAGTTTCTTGTGTATCACAGACATAATTATCCTGCATCAAAGGCATAATTAGTGGGCAAGGGAGAGCAAAATACTGACTCGGCAGTCCAATAATCTGGCACTCATCTGAGCGCTGGGGCATCCAGTTTTGAGCTGCCTTGGTCAAAACAAGAGTGCCCTGGCCATATGACTGACTATATCCCCAAGTTTCCTAGTGTCATCAGGAAATTCACTTCTGGCTGAGAAACACTACACAGAATATGTTGCATTTGAAATATTTGATCATAGTCCAGCCTTTGATCAAAAAGGGCACTTTCCAGTGACACTTCCTATTTTCTGAGAAAATTCTTAGGCAGCCTTAGCTGTTAACATATCTAAAGTGTGATACTGCCCTCTGATTTCTGACATATATGTGCCTCAGAACACCAATTTCTGCATTTTCATGCAGCCTGGGGAGCAAGCTGATTTCCTAAGCTACTTGTCAATATATCTCACATGCAAGGAATAAGAAGCTTTCTTGAAGTATTTCAGCTTCCAGATACCTCTCTGACAATGCCATAAGCCTATTTTTTGGTCTCAGTCAAATCAGCTAATGCCACCCCTTGTGAACACAAGACTTGCAAACACATTTGGCTATTTGAGTCATGGGCCAATGATAATAGGCTTCTTATCTCAAGATTCAGTTTGAATAGTTATTTAAATTGACAGAAAGAAGCTATTTCTAGGTTTGGTCTGTTACTGGGAAAACTGCTCCAGCTTAAAGTAGAAATTCCAAAAGCTGTGGATATATTCTGAATATCAAAAAGTCCATTCAGTGCTCTCATATTTCAGCTAGGTGAAATCCCAGATTTTCATCTTAACTGTTGCCTTTTCAGTTTTTGCCTTGACAGAAAAAAAAAAAAAAAGGACAACTATACATAACATAAGCAACAAGTAAGCAAAATTAAAGGAATCAAGAAACAAGGTGTGCTCAGATATAACACACAACCACATGTACTATGATCATTTTCATCTGATGAAAATGCATCATGTTTCCAATAGAACATGCAGCACACACATAAAATTTACATCCTGTTTGTAGGCAAACTTGGCACAATTTGTTGAAACCCCAGACACCTTTCAGGGCCCTACAACTATTTCCAACCTGCTTCACTGAGGAACAGCTTGTGGGAATGGGGTATCTGTTAACAACTCAACAAAAATAAGAATCGCCTCATTAAGTTCAGTGTGGGGAGACCTATAAACTGAGGATGGATGCAGAAATATATTTGCTCCACAGATTGTGTCAGGGAAAGGATGTGACAAGGCCAGGCTGGCAGCTGCGCCGACAAGCGCACACATGGAAGGACTCTCCAGTCATCTCCAAGTAGGTCCTGCAAAAAGCTTTTTTGTTTCAGCAGAGACCCATGTGGCACTGCTTGCTGATGGGCAGGAACTCTCATGACTATCCTCAACTGGTGCCTGGGAGGTGTTCTGCCTCCCTGGCGAGCCGCTGGCCAACACCCCTCCGTCCCTCGCTCCCCTGCGCACGGCGACAGAACCAACCTGAGAGGCTGCCACTCCTTTCGGAGCTGTTGTGGGAGCTGGTGGTGCTGAAATCCTGTGACTGGTTGTGTGGCAATCTATTAGCCAGTCCCTCAGCCACCCGGTAGTCAGGGATGTAAAGCAAGGCTAAGGGTTAAACGGCAGAGGTCACAGTGGCATCGTGGGATTAGTTGACAGCACAAGCACATGCAATACATGCAGTTAGCAAGTCAGGGGCAGATGGCGTGGGGAGGCAGGTTTTAACTTGGTTATTTTTAAAGGTACACCTACCCTAGCCTAATGGAAGACAGATGGCTTGGTGACTAGCACAGGACAAAGAGCATTAAAAGCACAGGGCAATGTATTTTGTGATCAGGTGAGGTTCAGCACACATGCAAGGTGTGCGGGCATTAGTTCAGGTCAACATGAACAGTGTCTCACAAAGCTAAAAAGAATTTTCTAATTCATGCACAGATGATACAGTACACAAAGCCAAGGGCTCTGGAAAATAAGAGCTGCAATTACCATTGTTGCCTTTGCCTTGGTCTGGGAGAGAGTAACCAAATCCCATGAGGTCATTTTTTTGCTGAATTGAGCTTTTCCACTGCGGATCTGGTAAATCGACGGCCAGCTCGTGGATGCTGTTGGAATGCAGGATCTGGGTGGTGGCATATGGCGTAGCCTGGGTTATTTGGCTGGAGCTGTTGTAACTGGTTTTGGTGGTGAAGTCGATGCTGCTGTAAATGGCTCCATCAGAAAGCATGGTAGCGGTTTTATCTCCTTGCCCTGGCACTGGTGGCAGCACATCTGTGGAACGAAACAAATCACTGAGGCATGGGAAGCCTGCAAGTACCAAGGTTTAAGCCGAGAAATAAACGTGTCCTTTTGCACGTTTGCATTTCAGCTGAGACAGGCCCATGAGCCAACGAAGGGAAGATGATGTACAACCATGGCCAAGCTTTCAGCAGCTGTGACAGGCCTACCACTTGTCCTTCACGTCTCACTGCCTAAAACCATCTTTTTTTTTTTTTTTCCTTCCTCATACCTTCAACTGTGAAAGTGAAGTTTGGAATATTTCTCTACTGAAGAATGTTTTCAATTGTTCACTCCATGTCAGAGCCAATGAAACTGTCTGGGCTTCAGGGAAATGATGAAAGGAGAGAATTTACAAATCATAGAGGGAACTTGCCCAGCAAATATGTAGAAAAACTCTCAAAGTAATTTTTTAAGGGCATCACCTTGATTTCCTTGAAACTTTTTGCATCAGCTTATCTAACTTTCTGTTTGACATTAGCCAGTACATTCCTTCTTTGCAACAAAAGAAAAACCTGGCAAAAAAAGTTATTTGTGGTACATGAACGATAATTTGCTATTCAGAAAGGATTTAGGTGATCAGACCCTCAAAATGGCGAAGCAATGTTGATAATGGAGAACAACTTGTACAAAATCTCCAGTACATTTACCTGAAAACCATTACAGCATATTTAACTAAATATCTGCTGAGTTTTCCCAATATTTTGAATCCTATCCCACACAGCAATTTGTATCTTTAATCAGTTAGATTGGCAGTCTCTCTCCTTACTAAACACTGAAGTGACCTTTGCTTGTGGAATACTAGATCTAGAAACTGAGACTAGTGAAGTGTGAAGAATCTAATGATGACTGACATGATGTCCCAAGGAGAACCACAGCTTAGCAGATAACCCTCCTTCCTGCTCTCTCAGAAGTCAATATCTCAAATGGTACTATTTTTACAATTTATTTAGACTCTGAAAAGTTGAATCAATTCCAGAATGTACTTCTTTAAAAAAATCCTTCATTTATATGCCATTTTCTTTCTACAGCCAGATGGCAGATACAGGTTCCAACTGTTAGATCATTCTTGAGATAATGCATACCCCTATAGGGAGGATGTTCAGATCCTATTCTAGGGATAACAGCCATTTTTATGTACCTTAAGCCCCAGAAAGAAAAGATGATTCTTGCACCTACTCAAGGGTTTAAGCTCAGTTCCAAACTCAGATGTGGGTTTTGTGCAACCTCAGGAAATACATCTGTTCTCTCACTGTCTCAAAGACTTATCCAGAAATGAGATGTGACACCATGATCTCTTCACACTGATTTGGTATGTCTAGTTTGCTTTAGTTTTTTTGGGGTTTAGCATTTTTTTCTTTTCCTGGGATGAACATTTAGATCACAAAACTACTCTCTCTTGCATTCAGGTGTGCTACAGTGAACATTTTAACAGGGCCCTAATAACATCTTCAGTCTCAGGGCAGCAAAATAATATCAACAATAAATATGGCAATAGCAAATGCTCAGCAGAGACACTGCAGAAAGAGAGATTAAATTTGGGTCTATCAGCATGATCTGGTTTTGCATACAGCAGGGAAATGGGCACAATCAAGTATTTAAAAGATCTTAATTATATTAACTTATATCTGCGGATAAATTTCAAGTGCAAAAAAATTACAATTAATGCAAACTATAGCCCATATTTCAAAATCATGTTGGTACTATCTGCACATATTCAATTTTGTTTGTGCTTTCCAGGGGCAGTACACAAACAAAAATGCATCTATGTGCAAATACAGCATGAGATGTGAGAGACAAGTGCAGTCCTATTTTTCTTGCATTTCATCCACAATATGAACATTTCTCCTTTCTACAATCAGCTCTGTCAAAGTATAATGGCTTGAAGTTTAGTAAATAAATTCTGTTGTTGATGTATAAAGTGAAGTAAATCCAGCTCAACCTGTCTGTGTTGGATTTGAAGACTCAAGGAAGTAAAAACTAGCAAAATGCTCATCACTGAAGTACTCAGACACACATCTGTCTTTTAGAGCATATTTTTGGCAACTGAAGAGGTATCATCTCTATACAGTCATTTAAAAATGGAGAACTATACATGTGTACACACTTGAAAGGGAAGTTGCATAGCTGCCCACCAGCCAAGGACTTTCAGTCATTCTTACTGATAAGCTGAGGTTCTCCAGACTTTCTGGGAATTTTCAGTACAAGCACAGATTACTTTTTTGACCTCAGTGAGATGTATACATTTAAGCACTCAAAGAGCTATTAAGTAGAGATTTTACAAAGTGCCATAGTCACCGAGTCAAAGTCAAGTGTGATTTTCCCAGCAAGCTGTCACAGCAAAAACACCACACTGTACATTTCAGACCAAAGATGAAGATGCATTTCCCACTGGAAACCTTCCCCAAGACTCTCCAAAATCCAACTTTTGCTATAACTCTTGAGATAAACGAAATAGTGCTGAAATACTTGTGCAGGGAAGCTCTTTCTTGCTGCCTTGGAGATGCAATACCATTTTGTGGCCTTACATGACTCCAAGCCTCACCTGTGCTTCCCACTCATAGCCTTGCTCTCAAATGCCTATCTAGGACAGTTGATCTCACTCTTAAGGGAAATTTTAGGACTGTCTGCCTCAGCTTCTGAGTTTCCAGGGTGAGTGATGTCACCCAACTCTTTTTTAAAATTCTTACAGAACTTTTATGTTATTAGAGACCTTTTAACCAGTAAAAGAGGCACAAGCTCCATCTATATAGTTAATATTCCATCTCTACATGTTAAAATCTTCTAATCCCTCTTTATGCAGAAATATCTAATCTCAGCTTCTGAAAGAGATGGAGTTAAGTGATCCCAAACCACCCAGAATAAAAGTTTCAGCTCAACTGTAAAGATCATGGGTGGAATTAAGCTGCAGAATTTTAAAGCGCAACTGTTATATCTCTTGCATGAATTTGGACTTATACTTCATGCATATTGAGGCCAAAAAAAAAACTTCCAATTTCAGTTGTATAGAGCCAAATGCTAAAAGAAAATGGTAATTTTTCTGTATTATGTAGGCTTAAGAAAAGATGGAAAAGTACTGAAGGGTTTTATTTTCAAGATATTCGCAACAAAGAAGCTGGCAGAAATTCAGTTGCCTTGTAAATATTATCAAAAGTTTTGCTTGCTCTTAAATATTTTTGACAAGAACTTTACAACATTTTTATACAGAATATAAATCTAGTGTGTTTTGTTGTAATTTTAAGTCACAGTAGTCAAACCACAGGCAAGAGGCTTTTCATAGGAATGTATAACCAGAATGATGGATGGTCTTCAGAAGCAGATTCTGACCAGCATGCACAATTAGCTGAGTTCCTTGAGAAACCAAGGAAGTAATAGAGAGATGTGAATATTACTATTACTTTTAAAAATCCCAATCCTACATATTAAAATTCCCATTTGAGTTAAATGTTTGAAATGAAATAAGCGCTCTAAAGATTCCTTCCTCATTGTAACAATGCATCTTTATCTCACTCCCCTAAAGGTGCTCTCTCAAGTCAAAATAGAAACAAAACTCTAAAAGATCTAAATAATTCCCTTTTATGTATCCTTTCCTCCAATGAAAAAGAAAGTTGCTTAACATCTTTGAGATTTTCTTCACAGATTATGGTTGACACTAAGAGGAGGCGCTCAGCAGGAAGAGGATGGGTAAGGTGACAGCAACAAAGTTCTTGTGTCCTTCTGCTGAAGGAACATCTTTCCTGCATCTCCAGTGTTCTCTGCTCTTAGGGACATCCTCCATCCCTGGCTATACTGCCCTGCATGGCACACTGCTCATCTCCACAAAAAAGGGAATGAGGTTGAGACCCAAACACATTTCCCTTGACATCATAATCAGACCCTGTCTCACCACTGTGGGGCAAATTACAAACCAGACCTACATTTTTAAAAATTAAAAAGAGATTAAGCAAAAGGAACATTTTAAAGTCAATTTTCAATCAAATCTAGAAAGAAATAAACACATAGAAAGAACTATAATGATAAAAATATTATACAGTATTCATCATAGATGTTAACTAATGGAAGCCTATTTTATAATATCGGGTGACTTAATAAAAGGAAACCTACCTCCACGACCAAAATTCCCAAGATCATTGGGTCCACTAGTACTGTTATTTACTGGCAGACTTGTGGCAGGCCAAGAGTCTGCAAGCCAAGGATAACTGGGGTCACTGGCATTCAACAGACCTGGTCGACTGAAGCAGAATAAGAAAAAGAGATATACACACAAATATATACATATATATAAAATTACAATACCTGTGAGATAAGTAGTGATAGAAGAGGGCATATTACTGTTCTTCTAACACCATAGGTAACTAACAGTTTAGGAGACTTTAATTTATTTCAAATTACAACTGTATAGCCTTTGATGATTTAAAGACCTTGAGCAGTTAATTAAGGTTATATACAAATCAACTTTGTCAGTAGAAGAGGGACTAGGCATCCGTCGTGACTCTGCCAGAATCCAAATGAACTCCGTTGTCTGTGTGAAACAGGAGTTAGGCAGCACCATCATGGGATCCTACGCCAGGGCTGAATGATAAATTACCACCTCAAGGGAACCATCACTCAAACTGATTGCTCCATATCAGCCATTTCCAGGACTTTAGGCTACTATTTCTTCCTTCCCTTGCATCCCAAATGCATGCCTGTCATCTACAGGCTGGTAACTCTTTCTTCGAGCAGTCTTGGATGGTTTAGAGGTGAACAGGTTTGAGGAGGATTAATGGCAAGTCCACAGCTATCTCTGCCACTGCTGCATGGCTTTCATACCCCTGTAATTCCCACTCTGAGAGCAGTGTTAAACAGGGAGCATGGTGAAAGAGAAGGCACACTCGGGCCACGAGGCATCGTGCCTCTCTCACCCCAGGAAAACCCAAAATTTAGCAAGGCAGGTGGATTGTTTGTGTGCGTGTTCAGCAGGGGAAACAAATCATTTGCTGCACACACCCTTTCCTGCCACATGAAAACAAAAAGCTGTCTGCTGTGCCGCATCTTCCCTGGGTTATTAAAGCACTGGTGAAGTTGGAGCAGCATCTCCCATCACTGAGCATTCCAGACCCCTGCCTGGAACAATCCCTAAGAGAAACATCGGTTTCTATGGCAACGGCAATAAGACGGCCCAGCCGCATTCTCGCCACAGCTACTCGCTCTCATTAGGCCTAATCTCTTTTTGCTAAAATATTGATTAAACAGGAGATTGGAAGTTATTACCAGGGCCTAATTACAATCTCCATATTGGCAAAGGGAAAATAGATGAGGATATATGGGCCCGTTATCAGCTTTTATCAATTTCAATTGAGTAGCCAAAGTTGTGGAATCCAGTCCTATCAATCTACAGCCTATTCATCATCCATGAATCATTTATTTTGTGATCGATTAAGTGTAATTGTTCACTCACAGCAATTTAGGGGGAGCCAATAAGGAGTCTTAAACAACAGCAACTTCATTTGCTAATGTCTAATTAATGCAATAAACATCCCAGTAACAAATGAACACATTCTTTTTGATATTTACTACTCATTTCTTCCGGGACATCTGGGAGATATGAAACATCTGGGCTTGTTTCTTCCAAAGTGCACAATAGATAGGTCATTAAACCTCGTGGTAAGCTACTTAACTCCTCCTAGAGCTATCAGTCTTCCCAATGATGGGCTATAACCCAAGTGCATCACCTATAATTTTTCAGACCCCTTACTTTAAAAATAAGCACAGTGGAAAGACTTTTATACAAAGAAACATACCTTCCATTGCTCATTAGTCCTCCATCTCCTCTTTGGAAGGTGACTGTGTTTTGGTTGGAAAAAACAAAACAAACAAACATACACACACATATAAGACAGGAAAAAATCAATTAGTAATAATCAAACAAGTCAAACTGTTCAGTGTCCGAGGTCGGAGGTCTCTTGGCATCATCCCATAATAAAGTACAGAAGTGACAAGAAGAGGCTCAAGCACACTGGGGCTGCAGTTCATTTAGGATTTCACTGCACATTACTGATTGACAGGACATTACTGATTGCTCTGTACCTTGCAAGGCAAAGCAGCCACCTGGGCAAAAGGCCTGAATCAACCACAGGCCCCTTCATATGACTTTGCATTGCAAGTCTGAGCCATGTGATCAAATTGTTTTCTTGGCATGCTTCTGCTTCAGTACATAATGACATTGCAGCAGTGAGTTAATAACATCATGTCGTAATGCAGTAATATAATGTCACCACACAAATATGTCATTTCCCAGGACAAACACAAAGAGGTGGCAGCTCTATTACAGCTGAAGGGATGGAAAAAAGCATCCAGCTGCACCTTTTCCATTAGAAGTATAGTTTAAGAACCAGCACTCACACATAAATGCATACATGCCAGTGCCACTGGGAAGAAAAAGTGTTTCCAGTCTTCCATCCATGGGGGATGCCAAGGACATAATCAGAGGGAGACAATTGTTTTTATCCTTCCATTCATGGGTGTTTGACAAAAACCAGCCTCTCCCTTATCTATCTACTAACAGGATTACATTTCAGGGCAATATATGTAAACCCACATTACTGGTGAGATGCTAATTGACAGCATTTGATGATCTTTTCTGAAACACTGAAAAAATATTTTGAATCAAGGCCAACAGACTACTCTGGTTCTCAGTGGCAATATCCCATTATTTATTGTCAGGCATAGATAAGGCAGACTATTAAATTATACCAATGTCCTGGACACCTGCAGCCTTAAAGGCCTCTGACTGGATGAGGGTTTGAATTTCAGTGAGGAATGGAAGAGTTTATGACCAGCTTAATTTAAAATAGACCTTCACTTGGAAATACTATTTACCTTTGTAAGACAGGTGGTCCCATCAGTAAATTACAGCTCGCAGAGTATTTGCAAGATTTTCCAAGTATTAGTCCAAACTACTCGAACTCAGGATTAGGCTTTCTATTACACACTAATCAGACAAAATTACTACAGCCAACAGAAATTCTGTGTTCCTTAAAAAAATAATGAATGACATAAAGCCACTGGGAAAACTCTTCTGATACCTTAGAGAATCCTTGTTACTTTATTAACTCCTAGGGTAATTTCACAGTGTACATTCAGCAAAGGGGACAAAACTGGCCCCTCTGGAAGCTCTGGTGGAAGAATAGTAGGGTGATTAATTACCCTTCACTTCACAGCAGACTAATACCAATATCAGAAAATCACTGCAGTCAGATGTCACATCAAAATGGTTAAGAGCTGAATTTTGAAAGGGTGTAATCAAACCAATTAATGGAAAGAAAATCAAAATGCAAGTATGGAAAGTACTAAATAAAGGTCTCCTTTGAAAAATAAGACATGGTAAAACATTGTGGGTAATTAATTTTAGAGGCACTGCTACTTTCATTCACGTGGTATCTAACAGGCTGTCAAATGACTTCCACTCATTGCTTAAAAGTGAATAATCTGAAGTGCTGTGCATATCATATGTGATTATGCAAAGATGTGGGTACTGCCTGGCTTTGTTTCCAAGTATCTTGGTCAATAGTATATTAGATGCTGTTTCCTTCCTCCTCCTCTCCTCCAAATTTAATACTTGATTTTTCCAACTTTCTGCATTTGTCAAAGTGACAAGAAATAAGGAAAATGAGAAACAGAGGCTCGTTTGATAACAACCTTTATAAATAAAGTTTACAGATCTAACAGAATTGCAATAAAACATATTTTCTGAAAACTGCTTGGATTAATGCTCTTGTTTAGACTGTCATGTATCAGAACTTATTTTTAGGTAATTTTGTCGTCACTTGTATAGCATGTACAGGTGTGTGAGCTTTTAAATGTGCATGTCATATGAAAAAAACAAACAAACATTATTCGTGGTCTACACAATATTTATATCCCTGTGTACCTTTATAAAGCAAAGCTAAAGTTGAGGAACTAGCAGGAGATTTCAGCAATGTTTGCCTGACGTATTTTATTTTCTGTGTAGGCAGGTATGGAAAAACTCCCAGGCATGCCATGAGAGCTCCATCAAGAAGACACGACATAAAAACCTCTTTGCTAGAGCCATAATTGCTGCAGGTTGGCTGTGGCATAAGAGACTGCTGAGAAAAAAACAACGATCACAGAATTTGCTCCTTTTTGTTCTGCATGTCCTGGTGGTAGGAACTGTTTTCTGGTTTTTTGGTTTGTTTTATGTCCTATGTTAAATCATCTTACACCCTCTCAATATATGCATCATCTTTAGAAGAAATGCTCAGCTTGCAGTGACATTGCTTTTCCTATGGAAGACTGAGGAAAACAGGTTTTTTTTTGTTTACCCTTCACCCTGGTTATAATCTCCATGAGATTATAACACCAACGGTTATAATCTCAATGAGAAAATAAACCAGAAAGCATTTTATTTATTTAATGTGCTTGGTGTAAAATGCTACTGAATATCAACCAAGCTTGCCAAAATTCTTCTTGAAGTCTGGCCCTGTCACCGGGATGCCACAAAAGCCCCCCATATTCCTGATGGCATCCATAAGTGGGCTACCTGAGGCTGGGTAGAGAAGGTGCCTTTCTTTTAGCATCAATGTTGTGAAAGGCAAGACAGCTAACAACAGAAGATATGGTCAGGCTGCCAAAAAAAGCACTATGTTTATCATTCCTGCCATACATTTTGTCAGCATTTTTTCCTGCAGTTTGATTTCTGCAATTACAAAACAAGTCTAAATGCCTGAATAGGAGCATACTTAATGCAATGCAGGCTTGTAGATGTCACTGTAAAAATAAAACACACAGACAGCTGGCTTTATTCATCCTGTCTCCACTTCAAAAAGCAGCAGAGCAATTTCAAGGGGCAATGTAAGAGGAGGGAGGGAAGGATGTCCCTATCACTGACCCACCTATCTTCCTTGCTTTTTATCACCAAGGAAGCAAAAAAGCTCTTTCAGCAGTCTTTGCATCTGATACATGTTCTTAGAAAGGCTGAAGACCTGCAGGGATGAGATTGGTTTTCAAAAGAAGATGAAAAAATAACCTCTGCATAGAGAGATTTTGAAGGAATCCCCACCAGCCTGTACTTCAAGGACTGCAAAAATGCAGAAATATAATCCAAAGTGCATTTTAAATGCATAAATATTTCAGGAAATTATATTGTATATATTTGTATGAAAAGTGGCATATGTTAAGGAGCTTTTCACATGCTTTTTATTAAATATATAAGGAGGTACCAAAACCATTTACTAATATTATCTGACAAGGTTAAACTTAATCTTCATGCCTGCTAGAACTGGAAAAATATGAATGTATAGTAAGTTGACATTCTGAGGCAAGGAAGCTTTAGAAAGCTTTAGAAAGCTTTCTGTATGCCTATCTCTAGTAGGCCACATTTTCCTACTGCAAATGAAAACTTTAATGTTGCCAGCCAAGTCTCATTCCTTTTACTGATAAGCTGTTCCTCAAATATGAATGTAGATTAATCCTCTTTTAATAAGCATTAACTCAGAACAGATAATCAGCACATAAAAATTCCATCAAATCTTCTGTCTACCTTTGGATGATTCTGTCACAGAGTTTATCCTCATTTAACAGTTTCTGGAGTTGCACATAATATGTGTAACATTCCATGATTCTCTATCTATTTTTAATTCATTTTCTATTTACTGGGTTTCAAAAAATCTTTAATCCCAAGAAGCACTAGTCACTAAATAAGCTTACCTATTCATAAGTAAAATACATATTTACTTTTTTTGCATGACTGATGGCCTAGACACTTGAAAACACCAAAATACTCTGGTGAGGGGGTACTGGCACAACAAGTTTGAGGGCACAGGAAAGTTAAGCATTAAAAAAAAACCAAAACAAAACAAAGAACCCAAAAAACAAACAAACCCACCCAAAAAATACCCCACCCAAACAGTGCAGCAGTACTTTAGCTTTCACACAAACTCACAAAAGTGAGACCAATCCATCCTTTATACTACAGGAGAAATGGCTGGAAAGGGATGACTGTTGTCTTTGGTGTCCTTGTGGCAGATTTGGTTTTGCTGAGAGCATGTCATGGTCACAAAGATGCACAGTCCTTGTACAGCTGCAGATGGTGACATTACTACTTACCAACACTAATCTAACAAACATATCAGGTAAATTTTGTGTTTTGTAGCACTGATACTAATGAGAATCAAGGCCTGGCGAGTCGTGGAGAAAAGGCAAGTGGAAGAGCAGTGACGTACAGAATTGTGGCTCAGTAACTACTGGAGTCAGATCAACTGAAAAGAACTAAAAAGATTTAGCTGTGATTATCAATGCCACTTTATCTGTGACCATCTGAGCCATTGATCAGAACTTATGAAAATATTTCCAGAGACAGAAAGTTGAAAGTATTGAACTCCATCAGTTATTCTGCCCTGACACAAATCTCTACAAACTGCCTGACATTTGCTGTTTGCTCTTCTCCCACACGTGTTCCAGTGGCATAGTCTCAGAGCAGAAATTGTACATTTCAGGAGCCTAATAACAGAATACAAATAACAAGTCGTCCTAGTGAATGACCCATAATCTGCAAATGACCCAAAAAAACCCATTTTTAGCAAGTAATTTAAAAACTGCACGAATTTGGACTTTTAAACAACTATTTTTAGTGTTCTATGTTATACACACAGGCAAATACAGATGAAGAAAAATAAAACAAAAATATTCACATCAGAAATAACAGGGGATTTTTTCCTGAGTGTGAAATGAAGTAAGTATATAATTGTTACACTAATAGATTCAATTCTCTACCTAATAGATTCAATTCCTTACCACACAGTTAAATCTGTATGTTCTGCAACTCTCTGAAGAAAGAATTTAAAGCAGATGTCAGAACAAAAGGTGTGTACCTTCTAAAATCTGAGTATATTATGATAAAATCATCTTTAGGAAAAATTCACTGACAGCTGTCTCTGAGGAGATTCTGAAAGCTGCATACCACTGTCTAAATAATTGTATCTAAACCCAAACTATTTATGAACCATAAAACTTTGAAGGGAACAACATGCAGTTGTGAGTGTCAAACCTCCACAAGCATGTCTTTCTAAATGATATTATCAAGGGCAAATTCAAATATTAGAGAATTAACAAAGTTTCTTATGGAACTCTGGGTCTAAAGATAGGAAACATGCACTATGTTCTTTCATAAGGAAAGTACTTTTTTTAATTTTAAAAAAAAATTTTTTTGGACTCGATTACTGGAGGACTTAGGTCGTCAATTCCTCCAGAAATTAGTACAAGCCAGGAAATAGAATAGTTCTAAAAAGTCCACAAGATGTCAAAACTGCTTTTAAAAAAGAACATTTTTGGCAGTACCTCTGATATATCCCAGTTGCCCAGCAGATGTGGATCAGCAGCAAGAAATCATGCTCAGACCCTGTGGCTCCAGCACAACCCTGTGTCATGCCAATGCATGCCACAAACAGAACAGTACAAATGCACCACAGTTCAAGAGAGCTGACAGAGGCACAGTCATAGGAACCAAATGCAAAGATGTATTATTTAGTTTTGGAAAAAACCCTATGCTGTGTCTCAAAGAAAAGGCAGTGAAGTGTTTAGGGTGGGATGTGTTGTGCCATGCTTTGCAGTAACCTGACCAAACCTGCCTGAAGCCAGGGGAGCAATCCTGAGCCCCCAGAGCTTTTCCACAAGGATGTTTCTCTTTCAGAATGTCATGGGCTCCTGGGGCACACACCACCACCTTTGGTCATCTGCTCTGTCCTGCTAAGCTGAACACAAGCTGTGGCTGAAGACAAGCAAGAGTGTAAAAGCAGCTACTGAGCATGAGGAGACAGCTCTGGTAAAGGCAACTGAGGGGCCAAACTACACCCAAAGAACTTGACAGGCTTCTTCTGGAAAACACCAAGATTTATCAGCCTTTAACACTGTAACGCTGAGGTATAATTATTTTTGAGTTTCTAAATCTTGAGATTAGGTATGAGAGCAGAAACAAATTGTTTGTAGCAATTATTTATTGTATACTCTATTTTTCCTGACTATTCATATATTGAAGAAAGTGCTTGCAACCTGCTGTTTCAACCACTCTTCATTTATCCTTCACATATCTTAAATCATGCTTATGATAATAGTCTACCATATGCTATCTTTTTAAAGATAAGAAAAATAGGATACCAGCTCTGAGCTGAGTAGTAAGAAAAAACCCCAAATATTTCAATTTCAAAACCCTGTAAAGTCAATGAATGCATCAGTTAGTGACTAGATTGCTTGAAGGTCTAAACACCTCACAGTAAATCTAGCACCTCATGTACATAATTGAGAGCTGAAGTAGAAGAAAGTTTCATTTCTCCACTTGGATCTGCTAAACTGTTTGAGCTTTAAAACCAAAATTCAGTTATATATGAATAATGCTTGTTTATGTTAAGTTAGTTCAAGCATCTGGTCTTGAAAATTACTTTCAAAACTGCATTTCAGAGAGTTAGGTGAGTTAAGTATGCAGATTTATAGTGACAGAGACACTGATGGTGGTAGATTTTACTTTTCCCTGGAATCTAGAGGAGAATGAATGCTACATTTTTGTCACAGATAGGCAGCCAGAGTATTTCTCCTTGTGCTTGGTTTTAATTCCTCCTATCTCACATGTTCATAAACACTTTGATAGCTAATGCTTGAAATGGTGTGGTGGTGAGGTAAGAGACCGACTAATGGACAGTACCTGCAGGGGTGAAGGTGAAGGACTGAACTGCAAAACAAGAAAGCAAACACATTGTGAGTTACACACCCTGACACAAAGCACTAATTTGCAGGGCACGAGTTTCCTCTGGAAATCACTCAGTTGGAGCTGAATATCATAATCAGGACATAACAGCTGAGCTTAAAGCACCAACCAGCCAGCAGCCAATGAGAAATGATGGTTGGAAAGATGAGCAGTGAAGTTTGACAGTCACATTTGAAGACTCTCTGTGAGGACATGCTATACTCCAAGCTGTAAACATTAGGATGAGCTCTGAAGCATGATCTGTTACCCACTTTCCTTGCTGAAAGCATACACAATTTCATGATGCAATCCATGTTCACATCACACTTAGATGCAGCAAACGCCGTGAGAAGGAATGAGTTGCACGAGACATGCTGGTCATAATTATTTACAGCTATGCTCTCCAAGTTATAACAGACTGCTCTCAATTCTCCCTCACCCCAATATGCCAACTCACATACAGGACTAATAATCCTCCTTTTTAAGGAAAGTCTAGTCTCAGCTTGTGTCCAAAGCTTTAGGTAGGACTATTTCCTAAGAGAAATAACACCACGGCTGTCTCTAGAATGAAAAAATCTTAGGATCTAGAACAATATTTCATGTATAAGTGTGTGAGATATATATTAATTTCTCAGTGAAAACCACCCCACCCCTCAGAGAGTAGAAGTTACTGCTATTAAATGAAAAAAAAAAAAAAAACACCTTGGGACAAAGCACAACCCATGAATGACAGAGATCATGTGGTGACACAAAGTGAGGTTCCACAAAAACCAAGAAGGACCAAAAACCACTGGTCTCTACTTCCTCTCTTTCCACTGCTTGTCTTCTTGTCCTTTCACAAAGCCAGTGGAAAACAAATTCAGCAGGAAGGATTGTAAAACAACATGGAATAGTTTTCTGCTGGTTTAGTGAGCCCAGTCAGGACACTGAGGAGTCTGACTATGGCTGAGCTGAACTGGGAACAATTTGGCTGTGACTGATTGTGGGTTTTTGGCAAGTTGTTGCTCAGCCATTTAGGGAACCTGAGCCCTTGGTTTCACATTTGATGACTTGTAAATAGAAAGGCACTTGTGTAACTTACATGTGATATAATGTCAACATTAAATATGCTGTCTTTAACTGGGCAAAGGTTTTCTCTTTTTAAGTGTTAATAAGAACTGCAAGAGAACCTACTGCAATATTTGAAGAACTGGAAGTTTTGTGTGTTAAATTAGGCTTCAGAATAACCCATTTTATGACACATCACCTGACTTCCTAAAAATTCATAAGAATTCTGAAAACAGAATAATACACAAAACAAAGGTTGGAGAAAGGTGAAAATATTTTCATTTGGCAAGAGTATCTAATTTTCCAAATGTAGTTTTCAAAAACTATAACTGGAGCAAACACTAAATGAAAGAGAACATTTGAAGATGTTCTGCCTCTGAGACAAAACTGTTTATGGCTTCTGCCTTAGGTAAATTTTGACAACACTTCCCTAATACATCACTCTTCAGCTACAGGTATGAAGTCACTGATTAAGTACCTTCATTTATGTGCCATGCACATGGCTTCAGAGACACGGAA
Source organism: Molothrus aeneus (assembly GCF_037042795.1). Lineage (NCBI taxonomy): Eukaryota > Metazoa > Chordata > Aves > Passeriformes > Icteridae > Molothrus > Molothrus aeneus. The sequence goes on from NC_089647.1 coordinate 9,454,677, forward strand.
ATGCACAGGAAAGAAGAAGGAGAAGACAAAAACTCTTTTACTTTCCTTGTAAGGGTCTAGTCTAACTCATATTTGAACACACAAATGATGCTGCAATGCCAACAGAGTGCCTTCTGAGCAAGGAGCAAGAGGAACAGCTAATCCTCTTTGTACTTTTTTAATGCTAGATGTGCTGGAGATGTAAAAATACTGCCTTATGATAATAATGGAATGTGGTACCGAGCGATGCATTTAAAGCTTCTCACACACCAGCAAATTCACAGCATACATTTAAAACAAGCATACAGAATTCACCCAGGACACTTCTGCTGTAAGTTCAATGTAGTTTTTAGATAGGTTTAGTAGCCCCTGTTCTTTTTATGATAGCATCTGCTGAGATGGCAATGAAGTCACTGCTCTTACCAGCATAATTGCTGAGCCCCTTCCTCTTCTTTCTCCGCCAGTAGAGCCAAATGCTGAAACCCATGAGGATGACCCAACATGCACCACCAATGCCAGCTATGAAGGCAGGCTGCTTCACCACATCAGTGATTTGCTCAGTTATGCTGTTGTTATTTTCAGTGATGACAACTTCGTTACGACCTCCTGCACAAGAGAAATTGAGCAGAATGTGGTTATTCCGCATTCTGCAACGCACAGTGGAACAAATTAAACACACAAATTAAAGGCTCCTAAAAAATAATAATAGATCTCAAAAGAATTACCCACAGTAGAAGAACTTTAGGAAGTAGCAATGCACACCACAATCTCAGTGTTTCTAGAGTAAATCCACGGCCATTTTGCAGATATATATTTGGAAAGGCAGACCCATAGCACACTCCCAAGTAATCTAACAGATGTCAATCCAGAGCTTTTTTTTTAACAATATACATATTTGCTAGTTTGTTTTCCCATAATTATAGACAGAATTCAATAATGAGAAAACGGATCACAGGAAACTAATAAAAAAATAAATCAAGCAATCAATAAATAACTTTTTCCAAATGAGTAATCCAGATACAGAATATGCTACATTAGAAGATGACCAAAAATTCTTACTCAACTCATTTTTTTTCCCCTGAATGCTATCTTCCAAATTTGAAATGAACAATAAAATAAATGCACTTTCCACTGGGGCAAAGATGCATTTTCCAGCAATTATTTCAAGGGCAAAGCAGTTCATACAAATTCTAAGTGTACCATCTTTGACACAAAGCAGAAAAATGCACAGTTAACTGCAAGCACCAAACAATCACAGCAACAGATGCTATTTTTTCCACCTAGAATATGCATGCAAATTCCTAATATCAACCTGCAAGAAATAATTATTACTTGGAGTACCAATTAGTGACACGCATCAAAAAATTACTATATAGGATCTTAAATTGCATATTACAGCAGAAAACTGCAAATTTCAGTAGATGCTCCCGTTGGTTTTTTCCCCTCTTTCTCTAAAAGGGAACTTTTCAAAAGAAAAAGCTTGGCATTTAGCTTGAAAACAAATGCTCATAAAAATCTGAATGGAAATCCAGGAAATGCTAAAGCATATCGTTCCAGGGCCAGCACTTTCAAATTGTCAAAAATAGTTACTTTTAAAATTAGGAAATGCAGAACATATTTTTCTAAAAAAAACCCCCAAATTTTATTCTATGCATATTTTATGTAAACTGCCCACATCTGCAGTTTTGAAATTCATGAAAGATTATCCATCCTTTCCAGTAAAAGCATTTACATAGCTCAATCCTTGAAATGTTTATGCAATATTACCAGATGCCTGCATGCACGCTGAAGAGCTGCAGGAGTAGCTACTCCATTGAGACAAAGAAGATGTAAACAATATGATTCTCAATTATGAGAGTCTATCACACACATAAAGGTAGTTGAACATTGCAGTAAAACACTGAAATGGTCACTTGGAGGAAATTATTAGAAGCATTGTATCACTGAGCCATGCTGTGAAAATGTACATATTCCTTTTCTATAATTCAGCAATGCTTAGATTTACTTCTTCCAGCAGAGCAGCTTGCTGCCTCCAGCCTAAAGGCAGCACTCAGGGTCTCTGGCTGGAGCAGATCTGAGAAGTCTGACACTTCCAGCCCCATTTCCACTGACACCTCTTTGCAGGTGACCTGGATTTCACACAGCCATGTTTTATAGAAGGGGATCCTTTGAGAAGGTCCCTCTGGGACTGCCTCTGCCCAGCACTGCCCCTGCCAAGATGCAGCTTCAGGCCCTCAGTAGTGCTCAGAGCTGGGCTGGGTTAATCAGGAAGAAATGCAGTGCCCTGCATGCCATTGCTATCACACTGCTGATGAGTTTATTAGGCTTCCTCTCTTTCAGCACCATAGCAATATTTAGTACTGATGACTGTCTGCTTTGGCAATCAGACTGTGGAAGCTGTGCTAGAGCCTGGCTTGCTTTCAGTTGTTCAGGGCAAGGAACAAAACAGGCTCCCAGCAAGCAGAACAGGTCCCACAGAAAGATGCTGTCAGATGTACAAAAAGTGCACCAGTACTGATGTCATGCACCACTCTATACTGGCCATGCTGGGAAGCTGTACCAGCAGCAGGCTCTGGGAGCTGCAGCTGTTCTTTGCCACACTTGCATCTTTTGTCTTGCCACTGCCAAAAGCCCAATGGCTTCCAGGCCTGATTCAGTGAGAATGAAACTGAGTGGGCAGCTGTGGCAAGGAAAGAAAGCAGGCAGCAGTGGCTGCTTTATCTGGTTTTCCATGTTTTTTTCTACCCATGGAACCAATCCATAGGAGCACCCCAGTGCTGAAAGAGGAAGGGCTGACAGTAAAACTAATAGAAAGGGGCTCTCCATGGCACGCTCTTCCAGACACAAAATCGATTTTCTAGTAGAAATCAGCATGGGAGTTGGAGCTGCTCTAATTACCATTAACTTGCAGTTAATTTCTGTGCCCTTTAGAGGAGAGGCCAAAGCAGTGGGACAGTGAGGAAACAGGTAGGCTTGGCACTGCTTCAGACATGGCCGTGCTACCAAGGCAGGGAAGTGCTGGAGACATCAGCTTTGGGAGTGGGTGCTCCTGGATTCAAGAATGAGTTCTTTTCACTAAAGCCTCCAAAAACATCTGAGGATCCTGTCTTCTCTAGGATCAGAAAACAGTCTTCTGAAAAGGGAGGATGGGAGAGCAAACTGCAAAGTGCCTGGGAAGAGGTTTCAGTGGATTGTACGCTTTTCCTCTCTTCTAGGGGAAGATACAATCTGTCTCCAAATTACCTTCTAAAGTTTGCAGTCTGGCTGTTTGCTCTTACCCTTCTGTGCCTAGCAATTACAACTGCAAAAGTAATAATTTACTTAAATGTCAAAATAACATATGCTTTGTGAATTTGATGACGGAAGAATAAATGGAGACAGATGAATGTTACCCACTGACTTTTGATAAAATTAATATAATTGTTGGGGGTTGGGGAAACAAACAGCATTAGTCTTGTACTTCTTTATATAATATTTAAGCAGAAGTAATAAATATGTCATCCAAGGTACCAGTGTACTATTTCATGTACTGCAGGTGGTTCTGTAACAATGCTGTCAGTTCAACTAATTAGAACATAGACAAGGGAAGTGTGCGACCTGCAACGCTCCATTGTTCCTGAAGACAAAACCATAATGAAATATAATGTCTTCCTCCCATTGGAGAGTAATGAAGAACAAAACTAATTTGTCGGACCAAAAATTAATTAGACACATCAGATTCGATTGTACCTATTACTGTGAAAGTTTGCAGCTGTTCCTCATATCATTATGCCAATGATGGAATGTAAGAGGGACCAGGCCAACTGATGAAGAGAAATAATAGCTACAGCATTAACCAGCATTGCCCTTATTCCAATTTTACTTCTGGTTTTCCAAGTGAATGTTTTTTAGCATATCATTAGTGATCATAAAAGTTTTATTCTTGATTCTCTTTGAGTCTTCCGTAAAATTTTTCAACATCCTGGTTCAAGCATAGGCACAAGATTCCTGTAACAGTGAGATAATTTCTAACTAAAGGAATCATATACTTCCTACTGCTTCCTATTCTCCTTTTTATGCTTTCTGGATTGTCACAAGTCTGTTATCTAAAATTACACTGGGAGGCCAGTAGTTGATTATCCACCATGAAAACCAGTTATTTTCAGAAAAAAAAGCCTGAAACATTTTTAGAAGAATGAATCCTGTATTTAAAAATAACACCTCTTTTTATACATTGTACTCTGTGTTTCATGACTATTAAAAGTTTTTACTGCTTAGAAACACAGCTTAACTCTCCTGCACCACTGACCTGCTCTCTCCATAATTCAGCATTTCTGGAGCTGTTCCTTCTGTTTGCAAGTTGTTAAATGGTATAGATAAGCACCAGATCATTTAGACCTCTATTATAATAACTCAATAATGCTTTCCCATTCATTATGATGTTTTGAGGTTTATTCATTAGCTCATTTTAAATCCATGTAACTAGGGTTTTTTTAAATTTACTTAGAAAATAATTTTCATATTTTATGATTTTGATTCCCATTCAAACATTGAATGGTGCCAACTCAGGTTTTTCAGAAATGGTATCACCTAAACATTGCTACAATTATCAAGGAAATTTATAGTCTGAGAAATAGCTGCTAGCAATTCATAATCAATAGCAAAATTGGGCCTAAAGAAAAGGGAGATACAGACCATATATGTAATAAACACATCCACCTTCAGGTTCCAAAAAAAACCCCCCAGAAATGACAACAAAAACATAACCCAAACAGAAACTACTCCCTGTAACTTCTCATGCAAATGACTCTTAAATATACAAAGACATCACCAAACAAACTTATTGAAGCAGACATTCTGGGATCATTTAAGGAACAAATAAATATCACTAAGAATTCTGGGAATCATCCAGCAAAGACTTTTGGTGCAAGTATAACTCACAACACATTAAGTGACACAGGCTACCCATGTACTTAAAATGCAATACACTCATTGTGCTTTGCTGGAATAAGTGCAGTGTATGTCCTGCCTAGTTAGATGGACCCCTTAGTGAAATAATTTTAAAAAAAGGTCCTGGTTTCTTGCATTTTCAAAAAATCAATTTTTTGTTTTCACCTCTGGATATCTTTTTTCCCCTCTTTTCTTTGGTGTTTCTGTGGCTGTCTTTTCTAAACCAAGTGCTACCTTCACTTCCACTCTTGTATTTCTGTCTCCAGTGACACTTCAAAGGTGAAGTATCCTAGCTTCTGTTTTGATGAATGGAGAACCTGAATATCAGTGAACATTTAAGCAAAGCTTATGGGATGGCCTTTTCTGAGGGTCTACACATAATAGACTAGTCCATGTTTGGGACAGTGTATTGACAATATTTTCTAGAAAGAAAATATTTAGTAACAACAGAAGTCCCCCAAACAAACAAATAAATGTCCATTAAGTAATAACTAAGTTAGATCATACAGACAAAGGGAACAAAATTCCTGTATCGTGCACTAAAAAGAGGTTCTGCTTTGCACAGCTCATTTCAGGTTTGCTAAACATAATTACTTCTAGTCTTCCATATTGTTCCCATCTTTATATTTTATACTCAGGAAAAATTTCAGAGTAAACAAAACCTGTGTTTCTCTCAGGTCAGGAAATTAGTTCTGCATGGAGACCACTACCAAGAAACAATTACTACAAAGGCTGGGATGATAATGCTACCTTTGCTCTCTAATTTGTCTAAAGACAACTTTTGCTTTGACAGAGGAGGTTTGTCTTGGGATACCTGAGAAACACTGACTTTAAACATTCAGAAAACAATGGTAAACAGTGGAATGAGTAAGGCAATATTCCAGCCATCTTAAGAAGAGTTTGAAAAGGGAGCTTGGGCTCCACACGTCTGCCAACCTGCAGAAGTGGTAAATTCAAAAAAAAAAAAAAACCCAAAATTTTAAATCAGTTTCACTAGGCAATCTGCATTTTCTCATATGTCTTGGGAACATACTTCCCTTCACTGTCTGCAGGAACTCTGTAGTAAGAGAAAACATCATCAGGCAGTGGGATGTAAAAGCAACTAACCAGCCCTAGCCAAACCTCATCTTCTCCTCCACAGATTTTTTTGCTTCCAGAAGTGATGTAAGAAAGCATTTCTGAGAGGGAAAAAAAACCCACAAAAAAACCCCAGGCAAAACAAAACAACAGAATAGACAATAACTTACCTATTATTATGGGTTGTGGGTCACTTTTTACTCCCACACCTGCACTGGTGCTTGCAGCAACTTCCACGCGGTACTGGATACCTGGATATAGGCCACCTATTACTACAGACCGAATGGCTGCATCTACTGTTTTGTTGATATGAAATCGAGTCTCATTACCTAGGCACCAGATCTGGGACAAAAGTTGATGTGTTAAAAGAGATGAAATTCTTCACACTCACACAATCGCAAATAGGTATGACATATCAAGGTATTTCATGGCAATCGCTTATTTGGGACTTCTTGACAATCTTACTGCCCAGGAATTGCTGAAATTGGGATGATTTAGCTCAGCAAGGTATCCCAGATTAGCACAGGACCAAGGCAGCTGCAAAGACTGCTTGCAAATACCTCTCTGGACTCTGGCTCTCCATGGAGTGCACATTCTGTGCTTACACTTAGAAGCACAGACCAGATCATCCAAGTGGCAAAGATGTGTTATACATTAATCAAAATCTTGTTTATCAAACTTTTTGTGTAAAAAAACCCCACATTTTTTCCTTCTAAATTTCCTGCTGAACAGCAAAAGGATATGAGCACAGGATGAAACACATCTTAAAGCATTAAAGAATAAACAATTTTCAAAATTTTTTTTCAACTTCCTTTCATTGCACAAGAGGGATACTTGAAATTTCTGAAATGGAATAAGCACAGACTCACATTTACTGCTGCCTTTGTGATTAGTTACATTATTTAGTAATCCAGACATCAGTTTCTCACTCAAATATTATCTAATTAAACAGAAAATCCACCCTAGAATCACAACTGGCATTTTGTGATGAGAACAGTCTGTGAGTTCAGTGTTATGTCTCCCTCTTGCAGTTTTTATACGATTCTCCTAAGAGATTTTGAAACTAACTTCTAGGCATGTTTCTTCAGGTAATGCTATCTGCAAATACTGCTTCTGTATTACTAAAGAAAGCATCTACTATCACACAAGAAAATCAATGCATAAATATATCACAGGTACACTTACATAAAAATAACATCAGAAGAAAACACTATTGGTGGAACCATTATCAGTGACAAACTAATGCATCTAAGCAACAGCAATAATATCTTTACACTTACTTTGACCCTGCTCAGTGTTTTACCACACCTTATCTTTTTTTTTTTTTTCTGTGAAATGCTGAGAAAGATTTGAAGAGAAAAAAAAAACTATCTTGCTTTCCTAAACATAAGGTGAGATCCTATTTGCCAGCCAGAATGCATTAAGGTGAGTAACTGTTGCATTCATTCCTTCACTCCTTGTCTGTCCTGGTCTTAGGTTACAACAGCTATGAGATGCCTCTAATTAAAAGCATTTAATTAATGAATGAATTAACAGGCATTCAGGTGCTTGAAGTGGAATCAACAGATCTACTTTCAATTTGTTAGAAAATATACTGTGGAACTTCAGCAATTATTTCATACTCAAGCAAATATTAGACTCCCTGCACCATTCACTGTAGCCAGTTCACTACTCAGGCAGCCAGCTAATCTAACACAGGAGGGCTGTAATTATAGTGACTCCAGCTGGTTTTATACACAACCCAGAGGCCTGAGCACTCACCTGGAACATGGCTTTTATTAGACATCAGCCCACTTTGTTTCATACCTACATGTTTTGTAGTTTAGGAGCGTTCTTTACTCATTTGCCTATAAGGCCTGGATGGTTTATATTGACTTACACTGGAGTCAGGATCAAGATTAATTAAGCCAAAGGATAATTATTAATTGATATGAAAATTAGATCAATAAAATCCTGGGATTAATAAATCTTGATATTGACTAAAAGCAAAACAAAAGAAGTGCTATGCTACACATAAACATTGTGAGCATTTACTGCATCCCTCTGACCTAGTGAAAAGCTGGAAGAGGTTGAACCATTATCTGATTTAGAAGCCAAGCACTTTCTCCCTTTTTCATGCTGTGCTCCCTCAAGATACAGCAGGGAAAAAAATCTTTTTATGTGAAACAAGCTGCAGTCACCATTTCCACCCTTTGTGGGACTGTCAAGAAAGCTGCCCTGATCCATTTCAATTAAACATTTCACATTTGGTGTACATAGGCCAGCCACAGCAAGGTTAATTTACCAAACTGTGCTGTGACAAGGCTGAACCTCACCCAATCGTTTTCTCCACCTGAATAACAGAGTGCATTTTTTGTTAATGTTGTGAAAATATCCTCGTGCAAAAGTGATCTTAGTATAAAATTACAGGCTAAAGCAACATTTAATGTATAAGGAGTGGATATTGTGAGCCATCATAGCATCAAAAAGGAAGAAAACACAACCAATGCAAGAAACTCTCATGTAGCAAACTTTGGATGTACTAGCTGTGTTCAACCTGTTTTTCAGAGCAAACAACCTGGCACTTTAAGTTTTGAAGCTTGACAAAGATAATACTTGGAAGAAGTCTTGAATTCTCCCAGAACCACAGTCCCTGACTTTGACCTTGAAGTGTTAGGATTAGCATTTTTGCAGAGGAAATAAGAAGCAACTTTCCTGCCAGCTTTGCTGCCAGATTGAAGGTACTCCAACACAGGGACTTCACTGCCTGTCTCTGGAGTGCAGAAGCCCCTTACAAAAATATCCCCTCTTCTTGTTCCACAGCATGGAAAAGCTAGAAGGATAATAACTATAAACTGGCTGGAAATTAGAGCTCTCTTTCATATCAATCTCATGGTGTTTTTGCTTTTAAAAATAACAGTAGTAATAATAATAGTAATAATAATGATAATAATAATAAAGAAATCCATAAGCAGTCAGTCCTCTTTCTCCATATAATTACATGGGCAGCTGTAAATGCTGTCAGAACCTAAATCCATAAACAGTGCTTTGTTCTGTAATTCAAGCAGGCTGTTTCCCTAAACACAGAACCCTCCCATCAGACATGGTGTGTACCTTGTACTCCTGGATGACTCCATTTTGGTGATCTGGAGGGGGAGGATCCCAGGAGATGCTGATGCTTGTGCTGTTGTGATTTCCAACTGTCAGGACAGTGACAGACTGAGGAGGAGCACTTGGAGCTACACCAAGGAGAGGGAGCAAACAGAAGCAAGGCATTAATCCGTTTGCCAGGACATGTGTTTTGCTGAAGCAGTGCAAGATCAAGCAGGCAGCGTAGAAAACTCACACTCCTAGGGAATGCACTTTTGTCAGGCACTGACAATGTTGCAAAATGCCCTTCTGAAGAGAAGTACAGGGCTGAATGACAATGCGGAATTTGTGGCAATGGAGAATCAATACAAATCACTCCTGATTTATTTATATTTGGCATTTCTTAAGTTTGCATTGGAACTGTTCTCACATTTGTCTTTGTTTTCCATAATATGCATGAATAACTATGGATGTATCAACTAAGTCACATGTGAGGCTGCTTCAACTGGCCTGAAAGCTGTTTGGTTCTTCTATTTTTACATGGTCTAATAATGATATGAGCAGCCAACATTTAATGACCCTTTTTTGTTTGTTCTCCAGGAAGACAATACCAGGTTTAAACATAGAACTGCATGTCCAAACTGGAAAAGGTTTAAAATGTTCATGGCTTTACATCAAAAACCAGTGAATAGAGCAGGTGCTAAGTTAGGTCACATATATACTTCTGTCCTTTTCTGCCCCCAAGCAAATTGCTTTCTCTTCAGAGTCATGTTCAGTTCAACCATTCACAGCTGTTTGGCTGGTCACTGCACATCGAGGCCAATTTTACAAGACAACTGCTTGCCAGCCCTGCTTGTTGTCTAGAAACGCCAAAAAAAAAATTTAAAAACATAGTGACCACAGCTATGCTGACAAAGCCCCTCTTGCAGCTACAACAGCAGCAGGGTGCTTCTGTTGGCTCAGGGAAGTGGTGCAGGAGCCCTGCTATGAAAAGGTCTCCTCTGTGAGCATCTACCATATCCATACTTCTCTCCTAGCATGGCTGTGGCTGCCAGGGCAGAGGACTGTCAATAGGGCTCTGCTCAGCCACCTAAAGCTTCTTGCAGCCCCCCTCATCCTTCCCTTGCTCCCAGGCAAGTGTTTGAACCCCACCACAGTGGCAAGCTAGGCCACAGAGGTTGGCTGTATTGTATTAAGGTATAGTCCCTGTGGGGAAGAGCTGATGGATAGCAGCTGCTTGGAACTGGTCCTAGAATTCATTTATTCCATCTCTCCCAGTCCACCTACCCAGTCTTCAATGAAACTAATAGAAAGAGGCCAGAAAAGTGTGAACTAATAAAGCAAGCATGGAGTGATACCTCTCCAGGACAATTTTCCAGTTCACAGGAGGCTGTAGCTCAGACACCTTCTGTTCTAGGGAGGTGTCTTTGTCTTTAATAAATACTTGTGGAATTTGTCTTTCATATATTTTTCATTGCTTTTAATCTGATCTTAAAACATTTATTTTGAAGTATGAAAGCCGATTTTGAAAACTTATGGTAGACATCATACCTAAAATGTTTATCACTCTCCTGCCCCAAATTCAACCCTAGATAACAACGTGGTTTGGGTTGTCTCATATCCTGTGTCAAAGCTCCCTGACTCCAGCCCCCTGGCCAGAGTGACTTCTTCACTGCTAAACTTTATGGCACCAGAATTTTAGTCTTATCTTTAACAGATATCCATGCTCATCCTTGGACCATGCTTCTCAGAAAAGCCAAGAGCCCCTGACATCTTTGCATTAAAATCTGGCATGTTTAACACAAATAAGCACAGCTACAGATATCAGAAGTGTTCAAGCCTCCAGAATCAATTCAGATATTTCTATTGTTCTCCACAGCTTCTTTGAGGCTGGCTGTGTTCCCACGTTGGAAGCTTCTCAGCACTTGACCTGGCACAGGTTCATGGAGCCGAGCTCAAATCTTTACCCTGATAACCCTGAAAAATTGGAGTGCTCTGCTGCAGGAATCACACAACTTCAAACTAGGGTATCAGAGGTGAGGACAAGGAACCACACAGGATTACAGCAGAAATAAAAATATTTTAGATGAAAAATGAAACACATATTACAGTCCTGGGAGGCTTCACATTTCGACAACTACATTTTCAGATGCTGGTTCAGCTGTGAAGCTAATAATGCTTGGTAGAGTCCTTATGACCTTGCCTGTTGCAGAGAAACAGGGAACTGGAGGGGAGAAATGGAGCTGAATTGTGGACAATTTGACTCTTTGCCAGCTCGAGTGAAGCATGGAAAGGTTGCCTTGGGCTACTCCTTGCAATCGTGCAAAGCATAAAATTGGTGAAAAAATAGTTGCATTGTGTATTTTATGGCAAGTGAAATAATTTGCCACACAGTAAAAAATTAGCATTTTAAAAGTCTTCAAGTTATTCAATAACAATAAAACCGTGAATAAACATATGGGTGTGATATTAATTAGAATATTTTATGTGAAAATAATAATCATAAAAATGGCAAAGCTTAATGCTGCATAACTCTTTCTGGTTTTAAGTACAATGGAACAACTTGCTCAAACATATTTACTTTTCCTACTGAAACAAAAAGGGCATTCAGAAATGTAACATCTTATATATGCATACCTGAGGGGAAAGGGGAGTGTGAATGCAAAAGAAATGTAAAATGAATAGCATACTCTAAAATTTAAAAAAAACCCATGCTGTATTCATTTGTTTTTACATTTAAACTGCATGAACATTCTAGTTAATATTCTACCAGGGTGTGTTGGTGTTTTTGAGGTTTTTTGAGGACATGGGATAAATGTGAAGCAAAATTAAAATTGCAGTTAATGAATGCAGCTGTGGAAATATCATTTTAAGAGCTGCATTAAAGTGAGCAGAATCTGACAGAGAGCAGCTGATAAAAGCTAGGGAGACTTCCATTCCTGTCATATTTTTGTGGTGACAAACAAGATGCAGGACAAGTACTACTCCATAATGTTATTCCAAAGGAGATTTTACAGTGGATGCAACTGAGAAAAAAAAATAATCTGTCTCTAGAGAAAGTATGAAAGAAATAGTGAAAATTATAAAATAAAATCTTCAATTTGGCTCCCACTGTATGTGTGTACACATGTTAGAATGTACCAGTTCAGCTTCCTCCCTCTGATAAAATCACTCTGTAAGCTGGCACCGTGATATAAATTAAGCCACTCGTCTGACACTGCTGCAGTTATTAAACAGATCACATTGAAAAATAACATTTTTAAAACCGTTTTCTCATTTCCCTTGCTGCTGGCTTGTGGAGAACACCTTGCCTGCTTCTTGACAGGTCAATTATTCCAGTGCTCAGCTTCTTCTTACAGATATGAAAGAACCCAAATCGCTGCTCATCTTTTCCAGACGCAGCCAAACAGAATTCCATTTGTTACCTTCACAAGGCCAAAGAGGCAGGAGATGGATGGATACTGAACTGTTACAAATGTCTGATCTAGAGGAAAAGTCTAACTGCAGCAAAATTGATTTTTAGAGGTAGGCCTCAGAAGTAATATTGCACGTAAAATCCAATCCAGCAGAAAGTTGCCGCTACCTTTCAGTCATACTTTGCCTTTACCAGGGATATTTGCTTTGATGTTGCAAAAAAAAACTTCCAACACTTGTATCACTTTACAAATTATTTTCTAAAAATACTATAGCTAACATTTTTTAAAAGTCAAGTCTAAAAAAAGCCCATTTTTGAAATGGAATCACAGGCAACAGAGCACCTTTAAAGAGACTGCCATCTTTCTTCAGTGGAAGCGGAGCAAACCACCATCAGTAAACCTTTAGTTGATACTATTTTTGAATACAAGAACACCAATATAATTGCAAAGATAATAGGAGGAATTAAAGGAAATATTTGTAGAACTGCATCTACTGAATTTCTTATTTTCTTGTGGAAGTACCTAATTTTATCACCTAAGGAAAAGGAAGAATTTTTTTATAGGACCTGACATTTTTCTGGTGATAATATTACAGGTCCTTTGCTGACGTTTTTTCAGAGGAGATTCTTGTAAACAGACTCCTTGAAGGTTATATTAATCTACAAAGCAGATCCTAGGCTGTGAGTTATACATATCTGCAGGCAGGAATATTTTTTTTAAATCTTCACTACGTGGAAAGATATTCCACATGAACAAAGTGTCCTTTAAGGTAGGAAATTACTTGACAGGCTCTTCTGGGAGCTAAGGTTTATAAACAAGAATGTCATTCCTCAAGTATTTTATAGAAATAGACAGGAGGTATAAGACCTTCTCTCTTTTTCAGTAGTTCTTAATTTACCTTTAGCAAGAAACAGATGAACTAAATAAACACTAAAAATCAATTGAAATTGGACAAGAGGAAAATCTGTAGAAATATTTTAAAGTATTTTTAAAATTTTCTTTTTTATTAAAAAATCCTTTGTTCAGAGTGCTGCAAACATATTCTTCACCAACTGATATGGGCTTTATAGTTTGAACAAAGAACTGGGGACCATAAAATCCCAAATTCCAAATCAGACTTGAAAACTGCCTTCCTGCACACTCTTCTACGTGTTTCAAGACACTGGATTTCCTCATCCATAAAGTGCAAAGTGCAACCAAGTTATCTTCAGTTTTACTTACATGTTGGATAATATTCATAACAAATCAAAGAGAAAAGTGAGTAATAAGCAAGTCTGTTCCAGAATTCAAGACTACTTGGCAATCAGCACTAAATTAAACCTCAGGAGACCACTGTAAATGATTAAGATGCACTTTCAATAGGAAGGAAAGAGTGCACTCAAAACCCATTGAAACCATATGAACGTCTTAAAACTTCACCAGTATTTCTTTCTCTTGCTTTAAAAAAAATCAAAATATCAGTGACACAGAGAGAAGATGAACCCCTCACTGGCAGGACCATCCTACTTTTACAGGAGAGATTCTCCAGGCAAAGACTGTATTACATAGGTAGAAAGGTGGGTTTCTAACAGCAAATGATTACAATTACTTACATCTCACCCCAGTGTCTTTACTTTTCAAAAAAAAAAAAAAAACCAGCAGCCCTGGAGTGCACATGCTTTAGCACAACTATATACAAGGCTAAATGCTATAGATATAAAAGCTGAGCATTTCAGAAGTATAAACTGTTCACTCTGTCTGAATCCTGACTGTTTCAGAGAGGCTTCAAAGGCGCTCAGGGGAATCCTCCGCAGTACTGAACCAGGGCAATTTCATGAACACTGTGCTAACAGAAACTGTGAAGTGGTGTGCCCTTGAGACTGGAGTTTCTCCAGACTAGTTAAATATATGTCCTTCACTACTCCTCGTTTCCCAGCCAACTGTTCATCTACATTATTACCCATTCAGAAGGATGTGCTTAGTATCAAACACTCATCTGTGAGAGCTTGCATTTATTTTATTTTCAAAGTGCAGACCAAGGTCTTTCATTGCAACAGCAGTGGTTACAAAAGAAAGGCTGCAGTGAACACTTTTTGGAAGACCAAAAGCCACCTGTACCTTAGAAGGATGTATCAGCTAGAAGAATATAAGACCAGCACAGTGCTTTCTCAGGGGATATTTACAGCACAAAACTGAATATAATATCAAATTTTAACATCACCTCAGTGTGTAACAAACAAAAATTGCGTGGAAGAAACAGAGATGAACACATGCAGTCACAGAATAACCTCCAGTGCCAGCTATGAAAGCTCGTTGCTTTTTTTTGAATACATGAACACCAATATAATTGCAAAGATAATATGAGGAGTTAAAGGAAGTATCTGTAGAACTGCATCTACTGAATGTGTTAATTTTTTTGTGGAAGTACCTAATTGTATCACCCAAGGGGTGCCCCTTTTACCAACCTTCCTCTGTGGTACGAGCAGACTTGGATTCACTGTCCATGCCTTGGAACTCATTGAAGTAAGGGCGGACCTTGATCTCATAGGTGACCCCCTTTTTGAGGCTGACGAGGACGGCGCTGCGCTCGGTGGGCACTTTGACCTCCAGGTTCTGCCACGTGGCCGGGGCGGGCAGGCCCGAGGTCTGGCGGTACAGCACACGGTAGCCCTGGATAAACTGGGACTGCCGGTCCACCTGGGAATGGCAACAAGTAACACATCAACAAACACATTGCAGCAAACAAACAAACAAACAAACAAACCAAACACCAACAAACTGCGCAAAAAGAAAACAAACAGCTGCCTAGAATACTTCTGTCCTCATCAAAAAGAGAAAACTCACAGTTACAATGCTGAATTTATTAATCCAACTAGCTTCTTCCCAGGATCTTTTTGTGGTCACTGTGACCCCGAGATTGTTAAAAGTCTCTTTTCCCAGCCTGGCGCTTGAAGAAGGAGTCAGAGCTCTTCAGTTCTTGGTCTCAAGGTTTATTGTATCTTATCTATAAAAAATTTTCTCCTACCCTGCTGAGGTCCACTCAGCAGGACAGTTGCAGGCACTCTGCCTGCCCCCCGGGGTGGTGTTATGTCTTTATACTAAAAACTACATGTACAATGTTTCCAATTACTTCCCAATACCTATCACCTATGTTAGACAGTGAGCTTCTACTCTAGACCAATCTGTAAGCGCCAACATCACAGCAGAAGATGGAGGCCAAGAAGAAGAAGGAGAAAGGCGCAGATTCTTCCATCTTGTCTCCTGAACCTCCATTCCAGAAACCCCAAAATCTACTTTTCCACCCTGTGATAACTTCACTAATATTCTACCTAAACTGCTGTGGCTTGCTGATCTTCATATAAGGTTGGTAATTTGCTCCACAGGTCATAATCAAAACCACAGGTGTTTTGGGCTCTGTGCCAGGGTCTCTGAGACCCCTGGCAGGGATCTTGTCCCCTGTTCTGGACAGCCAGAGGGATGTTCTGGGTTCCCACACCTTCTTGTAAGTCGATGTTGATTAATTGTCTACAAAGAGTATTTGTCTCACATTACTGGTTACAGAATGTTTCTTTCTGCTTTGCCTTCTCCAGCTCTATATATCATGAGGAATACCACCTTAAATCATAAAAAAGGCCCCCACCCCTGCAATAAGTCATGAAAAGAAAACTTTGGCATAAGGCTTGCTGCATGTAAACTTACTAAGCACAGCTTGGCTACTGATGTGCTGAAATAGGAGAAGAAAAGAAAAACAAATTCTTTCAGAAAAGGACAAGTCTTTGAAGATATCCTACATGCTTACAATTAGTCCATTACTTGGCTCACAGCTCATGAAATGCACAGCAAATTAAAATAAACATAAGACAGATGCAGAGAAAACAACTTCCAAAGACATGTGCTGTTTCTTGTGTTCACAGCCTGCGCAGCCCCTTTGCATCCTGGGGTTGTGATGCTCTCAGGCCATCAGATGGAGATGGAATGTTGGTTTTGGTTTATATTTTATTTGTTGCTAGGCAAGCAGAATTCAAGATTGGACCATGGAAGTTTAACAATTTTATCCTATGAATAGGTTTTTTTATTTGAAGGAAAGCTTTCTATGTGTTTTATCTTGGAGAGGTTGCATGCATCTATTTATCTTCCAAAAAAAAAAAAAAAAAGCCAAAAATCAAGGCATTATGATTCTTGCACAGATTTTTCCTGGGAAAAACACCAAAAACCAAAACCAATTTGATTGCTAAAGTAAACCAAACCGTTTCTGTAGCTGCCAAAAAAGGAGCAAAGAAAGTGCAGTACAAATAACACGACCATGGAGCAGGCTGTTTGGTAATTCTGTGTTATAACTTAGACTCAACAAGTAGGGTATTTCTTATGCTTTTGTCAATTTGCTTGCTCAAAGATATTCCAGAATTAGAGAAACATTTGTTTGACTACTCTTAAGATTAAATGAATTTAAGGCTGAAAACACAAACCATGCTCTATTATGCTCCTCCTATAATCTTGTTACAGTTTATTGGAGGCATTCAGAGGGGACACAGATTCTTAGACATTAAAAAGCAAGGCAAGCAAGAAGAAAGTTTTATTTATGAAAGCAAGGCAGAAATGTCTTTCATCAAAACTGTCACTGTTAAAAACCTTGCAACATATGTTACAACAACATTAAGCTTGCATTTTATAAACTTCTCTGCATTCACTTTAAGTGAATTTATGCACTGAAAGAGGGATATAACTCACAATAATAGCTTGTTAATACCGAAAGAATCAAGCTGTGTTTTTAAGAAGAACATTAAGCAGCTGTTTCCAGATGAAGGGAGTCTGTAAATCAGAGTAAACTGTTTTTATCCATGTTTGACTTTGATTAACTAAATGTTTTATGGATATAAAGACCTTATGACCCTCACATTTACTACAAAATTCAGAAAAAATAATGCTTTCATCCACTTTGCAATAGAGATTTTTAACCTAAATTACAATATAAGGTTATGATGTTTAATAATCAAACATTGAGTTTGATTCTTGATTCTTAGTTAGAAGCTACACTGAAAGACGGCATAACTTTGTTAGAACTTTCCATTTTGTCTTTGCTCTATTTTTAAGCTCTACTGACTGCTGCCTAGTGGAGAAAACTGAAAATTCAGAACTGACCTGACTGAACAGTAGCACGGTGTTGCTATAACACAGTGTGGAAAGCATTTTGTACAGCATGGCACAAACAGAAACCCACCCCCCAACTCCCTGAGAAGATAATAACTAAAGAATACCAATTTTCAGTTCCTCAGACTTTTGTATCTACTTCCAGACAAATTGTCCATACACATCTTTTCCTCCCAGACCTCTAAGATCTTAAATTGAAAGGCTAAAGGCTTTCATATTCCATGGAAGGACTATGAAAGCAGAATGCAGTAGTGCCACAAGGCTGTCACATTTACGGGTGCTATAAACTAGCTTGATTTGAGGCTTGCTTGAATCTCACAGAGCTTTCAATTAGTAACTTGATTACAGCAGGGCAGAGTGATCTGCCCAAATAGCAGATTATTGACAGTGATTTCATCATTCAGAGTCTGGGAGGGTACCGGCAAAAGAAAATATTAGACATTTTTAATGTTTTCTATAAACATCCAGTCACATTCAGTATCAAGGAGAAGATACAAAGCTGTTTCTCATACCCAATTAAAGCTAGTCTGTATGAACAGGGCCTTCGGTATGTTCAAAATGTTCAAAATGGTTCAAAATGTTGGGAAACTACTCAGAGGGCACTTTACTTACTGAGAAAGGTGGATTTTTAAATTTTGTTCAAAGTTTCCAAACTAATACAAAAATTACTCTTGGATAATTACATGGTTTAACCAGAAATATTTTTGAGAGGTAGGACAGGTATATTTCACATATACATACACACATGTGTGTATACATATGTGTATGTTTATCTACAGTTACTCAGACATATTTAATACAAAGTGACAGTGACTTCTCAATTTTCTCCATTTCTGTGGTAATGATGTGTCATGCCACAAGCAGACTACTAAAAATATCCTTATATGATTAAAGACATTAATTCAGCTATGCAACTCCAAGTTTGGCACACATTCACACGCAGGCAGAGCTGCAGAAACATGCACTCTGGCTTGATGAAAGGATAAAGAATGTAAATGGTTGCCACTTCCTTACACAAATTACTCAGCATTATTTCAGCAGTTGCAGGAATTCTCTGTGTTGAATACTGGGAGCAGAGAATATTTCTAGTGGGTGATATCAACTCAAAAGATCTGCAACAGTTGCTGATATAAAGACACATTTGCTCCCTCAAAGGGAGAACATGCAGATGCTCCTGGATCAGCACTAAATTAAACCTCAAGAGACCACTGTAATTATATATATATATATATATATATATATATAGGAGAGGGCACATCAGATCCTGGGTGGGTGGTGCTCAACACTGATCTAACGTGATCTACCAGCAGAATTGGTCCTGTGTGCTCCTTCTCACCCTCTTTAAGAGTCCATGGTGCAGGAGGCATCTACAAAACCATTTCTGCAGAGCAGGAAGCTAATTTTCCCTGCACATGCCATAGCTGAACACAAGACAGGTTCAATGGCTATTAGGTTGTTAAAACAATGGCAAGAAACTCATAATGCAGCTTATGCTGCAGATATAAACCCCTTTCAAGCAAACCTGCTTGTCTGCACCCTAAATACATTTTGAAATATGCTCTCTGTAGCATGCAAATTTCTATCCCAAAATATCCTTAGATATCCTCTGCTCCCACAGCAATACCCACAGCAATTCTCCAGCTGGGCAGAGTAGCTTGCATGCTGTGCTGAGCTCCCTGGCACAGACTCACAGGAGTCTCTGGAAATTCAAACTGCACTGGCATTTATGTATCCTACAGGAACAAGGCAAATGGGAATGATAATCTGGACCTGACTCCTGAAGCTTCCAGTGAAGTACATTCATTTAAAATCTACATCAAATTAAAAAAAAAAAAAAAAAAAAAAAAAAAACTAGAGGGAAATAAATTATCCTTCTGCCTGCTAGCTCCAAAAAGGCAGTAAGGATTTCAAAGCAGCAATTCTTTTGCCATGTTGAAGGACTGATTTTTTATTCCTGCTTGTGCCACAGGGCTTCTTTATAATGCTAGGGAACATTTCATATTTGGTCACTAATGCAACTTTCAGTTTAATGCCCACTGAGGCTAGGAAGTGCTGACCCATAGCTGAGGTCAGCTAAAAAAGCTCTTGGAGTACAGAATATGCTCTTGCAACGTGAAATGTTTTAATAAAAGTAAAAATAAATCATGTTCAAGGCTTAAAATTAGCCATTTGACAACAGTGAGCATGTCTGCCTCCACAAGTCTCATCAGCAATAACTATCTCTGCACCTCACCTCTCTATGTGTAAAGTTAGGATAATGACACATTTTTATCATTGTGATGTTAAATTCAGTATTATTTGTGAAGCACACAAATGTTACGGTTGAGAGCATGACAGATAAGCAAGCATGTGCGACAAAATAATAATTTTTATTCAATGCAAGGTTTCAATGCTATGAATTTAATAAGACCTGGCACCACACAGAGAATAAAGAAGATAAAAAGAAATGTTTAATAGCTCCATGAAGAAGAGATCCTCTATGTGACCAGATAATTACAGCTATATTTTAATATCTACACACGAGAGGAATAAATTTAAGTGGCAATGAAAATTTAACTTTTGACATTCCTCTTCTTATTTTTTAACACTGACATTGTAAGCCTGATGCTCTTTTCAAAATATGTGTGTATATGTATGTGCATATTTTAAAACTGCAACACAGCCACAGGGAACTATTTCCAAAATTTAAACTCAAATTTGAAATAAAGAAGAAAAAGAAAAAGCAAAACCAAAACAATCTCATAAAGGAGAGAAGAAAATGGTGTTAATTTGCTGTGAGTCAGGATGCCAGAAAGTCAGTAACCAAGGACATTCCTTGGCATTCACCCTTTGAACTGCATAAAACCCACACAAAGAGTCTTATGACTCTCATGGCACTTCTGTCCTTTTGTATGATAGCTACACTATCTATCCATTCTATGTTAATAGTGTGGACTTTATTCTCTGGATAGAGTGGGTTTTTTTCCTAGAGACTATGGTTAATTAATTGTTTTTGTTCTGGTTGCTGGGTAGTTTCTAATTAGCTGCTTCAGAGATCTTTCTTTGTGTCTTTCTTCCCCAGGGCAATTCCAAAATGCCTCTACAGAGGTCTCTGTGCTTGTCAGGTGGCACAGAGGTGGCTTGTCAGGTGCTTTGAGGGATCTTCCCAATAAGCTGGGACCCATAGCATTTCCAGCAATTTGTCTTTACCTTACCATTTCTTCACTCATTGTTCAGTAGGGGCACCAGAAAATTGTTTTAGAGGAATATATATCACACACATACATACATATATACACACACACACATATACATATATATATATAAATTAAAAATATAATGATGTTGGTTACATGGTATAAAACTGAATTCTGTTTATACTGGAGCTTCCTTTTGCAATATATGCTAAAGCAAGGGCCAGCCTATGAATCTGTATTTCTGATAGATGCCACACCCAAAAAAGGACTTGAAGGAGCACCACATGGATGTGATCCAGGTTTACAATTACTCTCTGCTAACATCCAAATTTTCTACTACTGATCCATCTGCTTGGGCAAAAGGGTTTGCCACAAAGGTTAGTCAGCCTGTGCTGGAGGAATTGCAGATGAAACATGCAGCATTTTAAGAAAGCCAAGCTGCGTGTTGACATCACTGATGGCAAAATGCAGTGACACATACTCCAAATTTTAATCTTCCACAGAAGAAAAAATTGTGGGTTTCTCTATTTATTCTAATCTGTACCCTGACCACTGAAATCTGTCAGGACAAGGATGGTGCATAAGCCCCCATAATAATGGCTGTGTTGTGCAAAAACAACAGTAATCCTTATAATACACAATCTATCATCACACTTCTTATCTCCTCTTGTGTAATCCCCTGCACACATTAAGCTCTCAGCAATATGACATGCAGAAGAAAAACCCTGAGCATTGTGAATGCCCCCTTAGCAGAATTCATCCCATAAAATACAACTGTTTTGATGTTGTGCAGGGCAGTTTTCCTCTCACTCTTCAGCTCTTGGATTTTCTTCCTCTGGGCAGATGCCCCAACAGCAAAGCACTCTTTTCTGGTGTGCAGAGCCCTAGGAATGCTCTCCTACTCTTACAAATCCTTTCCATCAAGCCTCAGGAAGGGAAACAGAGCAATTTGAAAGCCAAACACTATATTAGAAATTCTACCCAGCAGTTTGACCCCTCAAATAGAAATGTTGTTAAGCACTGCCCAAAAGACTCCGGTCTTCTCTAATGAAAGGATATTCACTCATTGTGGGTAAGGCTTGTGCTGGCAAACCAGATGATAGACAGTGTGTCAGGCACTAGCACCACGTGCTTCTGACTTCACTACAAGTGCTCTGTAGGAAAGATAATTTTGATTTTCAGGTCACTAAGTAATAGGGTATTGTCAGAGTTCACTATGACTTGAAGGAGACAGTACTTTTTCACACAGCAGTTTCTTGTTGATATTTAACTTTGATTATTTCTTGACATGCAGCGTAATGAATCCACAGATCAATTATCCTTCAAACAGACTCATTTTTATAATGTTTTTCTAGTCAGACAGCTAACTTGTTTCAAGCAGAAGACTGAAGACATTGACCCTGCCTGACATGAAAGAGAAAATGACTATTCCATTGCCATATTTATATACACATATACACACATATATATGTACACACACCGCCGTATGTTAGGTTGTCAGAGCACTCATATTGGGGTCAAGACTGGGTGGTAAAACACTGAAGGGATAAATAGGCAAAATAAGCAGACTGAAAGCACTGTTAAGGTAAGAACAGCAGAAGCTTTACCGTCCAGGTGACTTGCACTGTCGTGGGTGTCAGCACAACAGGATTGTGCAGCCGTACAATGACATCTCCCAGCTCCTTCTGGACTTGCCTGTGATCCACACCTTGTGCTGGGGGGCTGATATCTGCCAGGCACACATATGAAAGCATCACTTTAATGAGAAAAGCTATATATGGCATAAAAAAAATGTACTGAGTAGCCTAACGACCTGACTTGAAAATCCTCTGTTATAAAAAAAAATACAGCACTAAGGTTGAAACCTAGACAAATATCAAATAATGCAAACAAACCATCCACCTCTAGCCACTTAGGAAATCATGAAATATAAATATGATTAAAGGAGTGTTCTGACTAGATGGCAAAGTTTTCTCAGCTTGGGTAAATGATGAGAGAGATGCAATGTTCACTAGCTCCAAAGTACTCAGATAATAATAATGCTGCACAGATGTCTGGAACCAAATTGGTTAGTATAATTGAAGAAAATGAACAGTGCTTTTTTTATTTTGCTAGAGCACACATGACATTAAGTCATTATATGTTTCCAAACTTTCACTAAGCTTCCTCTCCCCACATGCCATACACACAAGAAATTAAATACTAAAAATAGTATTTTCCCCTGCAAAACAAATTTTCCCTTAACAGACATAGCTAATGAAATCCAGTGCAAACATGAAAAAAAAAAGATTTAATTTAAGAAGCCAAACTGATTCCCATCTAGTAAAAGGCCAGCAAAAACAATCTACCACAAAAAATTTCCCTTCAAGATGACGTGCCCTTCAAAGTGTGTGGGGGGAATTGTTTCTTCTAGTCAAAATCTGATTATAGAGATATTCAAAAAAGGACTGATAAATTATGGTCATGCCTGGCTAGGCATCTCTGAATTCTGCTTGGTCTTCCCTTAGGATTCAATAGTCAAAGTTATACTCACAGTTCCTCATTTTTTTGATCAACATCATGTCCTTGTGAAAAAGATACATAAGTAAGAGTTTTTTCCCTTTCTGATTGACTTAGATATGGGAATAGGCACAATATGGATTCTATTTATCTTTTAAATGCTATTTAAAAGAAATAATAGTTGTCTTAAAAATGAAGCCTTTAAATATAACAACTGTAATCGTGGATCTCTAGGTCTTGAAAGTAAGTAGTTTTTGATGATCAATAATCCACATTCCTAATTCTGGGTTGTTATGGGTTCTGAGCCACCAATAAACAATATTGCCACAGGCTTCTATTGATATCCAAATTAAAATGGCTCCATGGATCTCCAAAGGGAATATAATCCAAATATGAGTGTCAGTGAAGGTGGTGCTCTATCAAATTATGTTTATTTGAAGCAGCCAAGACTCACAGATATTATAAAATAAAACTGCAACTCAGACTGGTCTAGAGGATGATCATTTATGCTTCTATCCACAAAAAGCTATGATTGTTGCTACAATAAGCCTACAGTTATCCATGGCTACATTTTAATTTAATTTATACTGTGGTATACAGCCAGCAAAGTACCTGTGCATTCCCTCAGAGGAAAAGACATTTCAAAAAAAGTATTTTGTATGAACAGCATTTCATCATTTTCATGGCACATATGTCCAGAAGTAACAGAATGACATGGACTGATAACAGTAAGAAGTGAATGCCAAGATGTACATGTGGAATTCAGTTTTCTGGTATGTACACTTGAAAACATGTGTGATGCTCCCAGTGTAGTGTCATTTTCACAAGCCTAGGAGGCTCCTGGTGGAAAAGCAGTTCATCTGCCTCTAAGGGTACAATTAAGTATTGGAATAATAGAATCATGACTCAAGCAAAACTGATGAAAGAAGCTACATCCTGATCACAATTAAATTGGTTAGATATTTTCTCTAACACCTCTTTTATCAGCTTTCAGTGAATATACTATTATTTATTATTATTTTGATTTCAGGGATAGGAATATAGATAGTTTTTTGGGAGAGATTTTTTAGTGTATTGTTTCATCTATTAATAATCCAACAAGAAATCAACTCCTTAATTAGAGTAGTTACTGATTTCTCTGTCCCTATTTCACATAATTCATATCAGACAAACCTTTTGAAAGTACCTGATTATCTACTTGCAGTTCACTGGTGAAAATTTACACTAAATCCTATTATTTGTATTTGCTGCACTGAATACCAGGACATGAAATGTTCAGCTATGAAAGCTACCACAGACACCTGTTGCAAATTATTATTTTATAGCACTGCCATAGCTGCTTTGTTATTTCTCCATGGCCACTGTGAATAGGCTTTCCACTGTGTGTCAGCTTCTTCTGTGAGCCTGAATTGAATTCAGGCATAATTAGAAATCACATCAAAACATTATGTTAATTTTCAATTGATTTTATGATTTAATTCTATTAAACTGCAGGCTTGCAAAGAAGCTATAAATCCTGTACATGTCTCAGTGTGCTTGACTGCTAAACAGCTTCTGGAAATGGAAGCTGCAACACATGCTGTAGCTAATTAAAAGACATGTTTTTACTGAAATCAAATTGCTTGTCAGTATGTCAGATAAAAAGTCTATACTTGACACTCAAATGCCAAACAAAGTTGTTGTTTTTTTTTTTTAGCTAGGTGATAAGTTATGCAGACTAAAAGGCTGTTGCAATAAAAAGCATGGCTCACCCTATAATAATGGGAAAATAAGAAAGAAGGAAACTTGTGATACTCCATGGATAATCAGGCCATGAAATCCCTGCTCAACTCATTCTTCCAGTTTTTTGAGAAAGCAGCTCTGTTTTTCCTCTTCCAGCCATAATTACTATTTTGAGGGTATAACTATTCAGGACAGATTTATTCAGCACTAGGCTGGGATAAGGGAGGCAGGATGGTTATGTGATAAAGAAAAACCACCCTACTCTTGTTTATCTCTTTCCATCCAGCAAAGGACCCAAACAACTTACAACACACATGCTGGAGACTGACTCAGGATGTGCCCTCCATGGGCACCTTCGGATCTCCAGAGACAGAAGTCTCTGAATAACAATAAACAGAGACAGAAGATTTAATTTCAAATTAACTGTGACAGGGGCTATTACTTTGGATTCAAAAAATTATGATTCCAAAGAATTATGAATTTCTGTAATACAACATGTTTAACACAGAACAACACTCCTGAATTAAGTATTCAAGCTATGTCTTGTCAAAACCAAAAACAACATCCAGGCTGTGAAGGGAAATCTGTTTGTGGCAGTTATATTCAGTTTGAGCTTGATGCAAAGTGAACAGACTTCAGTAGGTGATTCAGTAGCAATGGAGGATCACAGCTACCAATCCTATCACCACCCTACAAATGAGCAATTTCACTTCAGCCTTCTCTCTTGGCTTATGCAATGGATTAATACAAAGAATTCAGAAATACAAGTATATAAACAGAAGGCACATACCTTTCTCAGAATAACTTCTAGCTATTCTTAGCCTGCAAATGCCTTAATTTATGTGAATTCTCTGCCTAAATGTTGGCTCGGATTAATCAACATGTGTTGTGCATTTCTTTTGATTAAACATAATTCTAAACACAGAGTCTTGCCTGTTATAAACACTTGTTATCATAGCATATCCCTACTAACGGAGAGGAAGAAAGGACATGGAGAGGAAAGATACTCTCCATGAAGTATCTGTGTAGTAAGGAGAGGAGAGTATTCAGAGTGCTGTTCAGAAAAGCTTGGGTAACTCACATCGCTTTCAATAGTAACCAGGGGCAAATGGAGTCCAAGTGAACTGCAAACCAGAAGTTCTACACTGTACAGAGGATTAAGGATGTAACTTTTCTCTCCTAAGCCCCAGACTGATGCAGCAAACATTGGACTACTCTCATCTTTACTGGTGAAACTCAAATCACGATTCCTTCTGTGAGCGTGCTGAAGCCAAACAGCCAGACTGACCTATTGGTGAAGCCACAGCTCCTTCCCTCCATTTTAGCTGAAGCACATGAAACTTGGACCTGCCCCTTACCTTGGGTTCGGACAGGGTCTGACATGGGGCTGGGGTCGCTCAGGCCCTGGGGGTTGATGGCTCTGACCATGAACAGGTAGATGGTGTTGGGGCGCAGGCCTCGCACGGTGTACAGCGTGCTCTTCACGTGGTTGGCCACCGTCTGCCAGCTGTTGCTCACAGACTGACTGCAACAACAACAATGTGGAAGATTATAAACTAATACCAGAGAACAATAAAGCTGTGAAAGGAACAGTGTCTGGTTCGGCTGTCTGTCTCTGCCCGGACACGGGTAGTGTGGTTCTTGGGTGGCACGTGTTTCAAAGGACGAGTCTGGACTCTTCAGCTTTTCGATCTTCAGATTGTTTATTGTTTCTTATCTACAAAATTTTCTGTCTGCCCAACAGAGGTCTGACCTGCAAGGCAGCCAAAGGCACTCTGACCACCCACGGGGCGGTCATGTCTTTTTATACTAAAATCTACGTACATAATATTTACCTTTATTTTCCAATACTTTTCACCCATGTTGGCAAGTGCACCTTCACCATGAACCAATCCCCATGTGCCAACATCACCACAGGAGATGGAGGACAAGAAGAAGAAAGAAGAAGGACGAGACACGCCCTGATCCCTCCGTCTTGTCTCCATAACCCCCCTGTACCAAAAACCTTAAAGTCTATATTTCACCCTATAAATGTGTCCTTTATACACCCTTTACTCCAAAGTGATTCTCATGTCCTCAAATTGCTGTCACTTCTGTGGATGGATCAAAATCAAGCCACCAAACACTCCTGGCAACATTCCAGGATTTCCGAGACCCCCCAAGGGTTCTCTCGGTAACTCTGGACATCCGGAGTGATGTGCTGAGTTCCCACAGAACAGTGTTGTAACCCTGGATTGACTCTAAGTGCAGAAAAAAGTAGTAAAAGCAGGGTGAAATTAAATTTATTTTTTTTCAGTTAGCTCCTATAGATGGGCTAAAAATCATAATGCAGCTGTCAAAAGTATTTCTCTTTGCAATAAAAGTAAAACTTTTTGCTGTTTCTCTAAAATACCTGCAAAAGGAAAAAGGTAGAAAGCTGTAAAGTAAATTTGAATGATAAGCAGGCTACTCTTGAATAAAAGGCTTAGAAAGGAAACTTCTCTTGAAAGAATAATTTTCTATACTGCTAAGTAAACTATTTCAATAAACTGTCATTGGAAGAAAAGTGTTCTTGAACTAAATTCACTCTCAAAGTTAAAAAAAAAATTGAAAACATTCTTTGAAGTGGAGGAAATTATATGAATATTTTTTCTGCCATTACATTTTCAATTCAATATTATAATAATTAGATTACAATCCACCATATGAAAAGACTTCAAATGTGATTGTTAAAACAAGTTTTAATGACTTTTAATGAGTTTTTAACAACTTTTAAAATAACTTTTAATGTCTGGCTTTTTAAAAAGCTATTGATGGGATGCCATTAAAGCTTATCTAGGGTGAAACATCACTAAAGTTTAAAGAGAAAATTTTATTTTACTATGCTTTGTTGCATAGCATTGATAAAAAAATCTTTGAATATATGAAAAGGAAAAAGGAAATGGAAAGCTACAAGGTTTATGTTGTTGAATCGCTTCATTCATACAATGCATAAAGGGTAAGTTCTAGAACAAAACCAACATACTGCAAATACTGTAATGTTCTTTACATACATAACATTTGAGCTAAAATTTGCATGCATGTGACTATGAAAAATTCTTACATGAATTTTAACTTAGAGATGAACTGAAGTATTTGGCATTTTTGTAATATCTGGATTAAGGAACACATTTAAGAAGGTGCAGATTTTTAAGGTGAAATGTGTTATAGAGATACATGTCAAAATATGGCCTGTGCTCAAACAAACTTGCTGAATTGGAGCCCAGGAATTCTTTTGTACCACACAGTAATTGCTGCTGTGTGCAGGGGAGCACCTGGATTCTTTAAAGCCTCAGGCTGCAGGATAAAAGCCTAAATTATCAATACTGGTCTTTTCAGTTAGAAGTTTTCATCTATCTAAAACACCAAAAAATAGAAATTTAAAGCACTTTGACCCCTTAATACTGACTGCTTTAACAAGAGCAGGAATGAAAGTTTGCAGAGAGGCTTCAGGATTACCCATTTATTTCCATACTGTTTGTACTATGATAGCCAAGAACCTGCAGCATTCCCACAGGAGAGCCTCACTGATCATCACTGTTAAAGGAAAAGTGACAAATAATTACTATATTGCTCTGTTATATTCTTGTTGACCTGAAGAAATAGGTAGACGTCCTCCAATTAATCACTTAGAAAAAAGAGATAAATTAGAAAAAAAATCAATGTAAAGAATATGAATCAATGCCTTCTAGGGAGTTGAGTCAGTTAATGAGCTTCTAATGATATGTGTAGAGCCCAAAAAAACACCACAAAACCGTGGTACCAGGGTTTAAGCAAAATTAGAAAGAAAGGAGCTTAAAAGTGGTATAATTCACATACCTGAAAGCCTCAATGATATATGCACTAGCTGGTAGGCTTCCAGGGGTCCCTGGCTGCCAGGACAGGGTGACACTGTTCTTAGTAACATCAGTGACCTGAGGTTTGGATGGTGGCCCAGGGAGGTCATTTATATCGTAATTTTTACTGACTGTTGCTCCACCAGATTCTGTGAAGGGCAAACACAAAACGATTACTTTTTATCCTTGGTTATATAATTTGATCAAAGCAGAAGATTAACATGAAAAACATGGCAAACATCTGCAAAATCAGCATAACGGATGTTCTTAATCTATAAAGAACTAAGTCAACAACTGCATTACTACCACATGTTTTTGGATGAAGGCCTGTCATTCTTTAAGAACATAATAAAGAAAAAAAACCAAAACTCAAAAGTTTATACATAAATATATATTTATATATATAAAGAAAAGAAAGAATAACAAAAAAGTCGAGCTAGTTGAAATCTACATAAAGTACCAAAAACTTAGTTGCTGAGAAATTTCCCATATTCAAATCAACTGCAGTACTCACAGAGAGCACTCTGGATTTTTCTTGCCCAAGCCTATTACTGGATAAATCCATGTTTTATTAATGCTCCTGTTAGAAGAATTAGAACATACTGCAGTCACTGGACACAGATATGATGTGATGCCAATGGGCATTACAAGAAAACAGCAATGAAATACAAGATGTGTGAGAAAGAACACAGCCTTCTTTCTCATCCAAAACTTCTCCATGTCAAGCCCAGAAGTTCTAGAACCATTTGACTCAGACTGATGTCATAGGGACTACACTTTCCTGGTGTGCCAAGTGGAGCACATCCCTGGGCATCTCTTACCTGTCACCTCCAGCACAGCACTCCAGGACGTCTCCCCACTGGAACTCGTAGCAACGCAAGTGTAAGTCCCAGTATCAGAGAGCTGGACATGAAAAGGGCATAAGGGCAGCTTTAACAACCTTTTAGAATCAGCTGAGTTTACTCTTATATTCTTTTTCTAAATGCTCCTTGCTAAGAAGGACTTAGCCTACATTTTGCACCAGACTAGAAGGCACCAGATATTTTCAAGCAATCATTTAATGGTGGCTTTCATTTAGAGAACTATAATAAGATTACTTGCTTCTAATACTTTACTAATTCTAATTTTCATATTGTTAATGGTACCAGTACTGTAAATGCTCCAGAATGGAGCACTGACAGTGTCAGTGTTTGCATTGGTTACAAAAAATGCAGGTGAAATCAGGTAACATACATATACAATATAACAACTATTAACCTCTTAGAGGGTAAAATTTCAGCATTTATTATCCCAGGATGACCCATAGGTCCAGATTCCAGTGCCAGGAAGGATATTACATCACCTTAGAGTCTTATAACAGATGAAGTAATTTCTATACACCCTTCATACAAATGCTGCTAAAACTTAACAGTTCTCTCTTAACAGTGGCTCTCTCTACATAGACAGTACTCCAAGCAATTTCCCAACAGCAGCATTAAGTTAGATCCTGCACCATGCTTACCTTTCTTCCATCTCACATGGGGTTTTATTTCAGGCTTGCAAGGCCCTTCGGTAGCAAAAAAAAATTGCATTTGTATAAAATTATTGTGATTCCCTTGTCAGTTCAAATATTTTAGATTTATTTGGGGAAACTGCTTTGAATTAGGTTGCCAATAATAATTTTATTAGCAAATTTGCCAAGGGTTTTCCTATTTCCTGTTTAAATTTTTTAAAATAAAGACTTCTGAGTCAGGAACAAGTGAAGACTACAGGGACGGATGGAAAATGGTAAGTTTAAAAAGCACAAAATATATGGAGGAGCTCTCCTTCCATGATGCATAAAGCATGGTAATATGGAGGTGGAAGCAGAAAAGGGAGAGTGCTGACTCTAGTGATTAAGAAGAATTTTATTCACCATCACATGACTTGATGGAAAGAGAACTTGCATCCAAGCAGCTTTATTGGGCTTTAAGGAATTGTAACGAGTTTTCTGTTAAGTGCAGATTGGCACTGTAGCATATGTCCTTATATGTCAAGACAAAAAAGCAAGATTCTCTGTAGATTATTTGTAGATATATACTTAATTGATTTTTAGCTTTCTCATGAACGAATTTTGTTGCTATTTTTCTTCAGATATACTGAGAATGCAGCGTACCATTCTTAGGCGAGGAAGCAACTCATTAATGCCAGCTCAATTTTCTGAATGAGCATAACTTGCATTTCAGGAGATGGTTATTTGTGTGAAATACAAGCAATGATGAAAACCCCTCTGACAATGGCTCAAAGACTCAAAATACAGCAATGGTGCTACTGAAATGAGAAAGACCCTTGAAAGGAGAGATTTTCCAGAGGAGAGAGCCTTATAGCATTCTGAAGCAGTCTTTTATTTTGCTTCCTCTGAGATTTTATTAAATATATAATTCTTCATTATGTGATAATGGGGAATATTTCTCAAGGCTATGGTTCTCAACTTCATTTGTGTGCTACTGTGACAGATGGTGCACTCAGTGAGGTATGTGGTGTACACAACAGAGTAACTTGTAGAAGGCAAACAAAGCAAGCTGGAAGTACACTCCTTTTTGCAAGCTATGGCAAATTATCTAACTTCCAAGTTGTGGATGGATTAGATACAGATTTAGTGTGTTGGTAATTCAATTATTTATACTTTTTTGTGCTATGAAAAAAAAAACCAAACAGGAGAGGTGAATAGAAAAGTCTCTAGTATTTAATAAAATAGAGTTTTGCTCCTTAGTTAATGCAGGTGTCTAATCCTGGTGTGGCACATTTCTACAGCAGGAAGGAGTTTTCCATCAGTCCTGAACTGTCTGAAGGTGAACTGAATGAGTGCCATATGTGAGTTTTTAGTTGTGTTCTTCAGGGCAACTGAGAGATTGGCTGATCAGAAAAATCTCTATGTTCATGTCACGACTGTGGCCCATGTGACTGTTGCAGGCTCATGAATCAGACTGTGCTGTAACAGAAACAGCAGAAAAGGATCAGAAAATGGTTTGTGTTGGAAAGGGCCTTAAAGATCCTCTCATTCCACCTCTTCCCTGCCACGGTTGCTCAGAATTCCATCCAACTAAACCAGGATTCTGAAAGTCCCATCCAACCTGGCCTTGGACAGGGATGGGGAATCCACAAATTCTCTGGGAAACCTGTTCCAGTACCTCACCACCCTCACAGGGAAGATTTCTTCCTGATGCCTAATCTAAATCTACCCTCAGCCAGAAGGCTGAGGACGTGTGAGTGGAAATTATTAATTCATTTTGAACTTGGGGGTGTAAACATACTTGGACATTTTCATGGCCCTTTTTTTCTTTAGGAAGTGCTGCTAGTCCTTGTTTAGGTAGACCTGAGAGAAAAGTTAAGCATTTCTCATTTAAATCCATGTTTAATTAAAATTTGCAAGGCACAAGAGAAAAAATGTGTCTATATTTCTGTGTAGTTTTTGTTCTTAAACCTGAGTCAAACAAACAGTGCACATTACTGCTATAGAGGAGTTTCTAAAAAATGCCTTTCTGAGCCTTTAAGGAAAATTGGTTACTAGTGAATGAGCCACTTAAGAATCAATAAAAGCCTCATGTCTTTCAGAACCACACTCACTACTAATACTGTTTTCTTCTCCTCTTGCAAGCAATTTTATTTTCCTTCAGTTTACAGACACAGCCGTTAACAGTGAGATTAATGCTCTGGCACGATTCAGAAGCAATTTCATTGTTTGCATAGCAGCATGCAGACAGGTATCCCAAGAGCTTCTGCCTCGTGGACACTCCACAGAAGCCCATCATCAATGCCTGAAAGTTTGTTTGAAATCACTAAGCTTCCACCTTTAATTGCTGCTTTCTAACACTACTGGGGAATCTTGGCTATTCAAGCGCACCCTTTAATCCAGCTCTACAGGAAAAATGCATTAACCTTCATGGCCTAAACCTGCCTTCAGCCCAGGGAGGAACGACAAATTGTTTACTCAAGGCAAGCTAGCATAAATTTTTTAATAAATTCTATTTTGTTCCAAGGCAGTTCACAATTCATCTATGATCACTGATGAGACAGCATCAGAAAACATAACTGCTCTTTATTTCTTGCCATTAGTACTATGTTTATTGACATTTTTTTGGATGGGAAAATTAAGTGCAGACATTTCTGCTGACTAAATTAAATGGTTTCTAAAATTATCTTCAAGTTCTTGACAAATAAGTACATTTAACTTGCTATCTTTCCATATGCATGCTTGTCCAAATACACACAAACAAATACATGTTTATCTTTGAACAGGAAAAAATTAAAAGCCAAAATAGAGATTAGTGATGCAATATTTATCAAAAACATATGACTTTATCCTATTAGAAGTATTAGAGATTATTGTACTATCTCATGTGTAAAAATGTAAATATTACAATAGGTATTTAATTTTTAATAGAAATCCCTCTGCATACGACTGCATGTATGCTACAGTATTAGTTGTCTTTTCCCATTTGCAGCCTGGTGGAACATTTCCAGGAAGCATAACACTGGAATAAATCAGCCAGCTCAGGACTGATGAGTTGTTGATGGAGAAAGTGCATGGTCAAGCCGTGATGAGCTCCAGATCACGTGCTAGCACAAGTACTTGGAAAATTATG
Source organism: Molothrus aeneus (assembly GCF_037042795.1). Classification (NCBI taxonomy): domain Eukaryota; kingdom Metazoa; phylum Chordata; class Aves; order Passeriformes; family Icteridae; genus Molothrus; species Molothrus aeneus. Next base: position 9,488,129 of record NC_089647.1, read on the forward strand.
GTCAGGTGCTGCCAAGGAACTGCTCTAAGTTTTGACAGAGAGGCCAATGGCTTCAGGGTAAGACCGGTGAAAAGAAAGGACTGTTCTTTTATATTTCTATCTATCCCCAATTCATGTCTTTTATTGCAACATACACAAGATCATAAACACCGATTCTGTTTTTAGGCAATTCTCATAGAAATATCTGAAGCTAGTTTCGCTCTTCTTTCCCTGCCCTTTCCTACACAACATCAAAGAATGGATAACAACTTGGTGAGAACTGCACAGCAGCAAAGACAAGTTAATTCTGAAGACAAGCTGAAGGTGGCAGACTGCCTGAGGCACACACCAAGAGCTCCAAAGCGGCCATGCAGAACCCGTCACACCCGTGGTGCTGCCATCACTCACCCGCAGAGCTTTGATCTGGAGCGTGCCCTGGTCCTGTATGGATGTCCGAGGGTCCCGGCCCAGGAAGGTGAACCCCTCCTTGAGCCAGCTGATGACAGGGAGGGGGTCGCCAGTGGCCTTGCACTTGAGCAGAGCTGTGCCATCCACTGCCAGCGTCTGGTTGACGGGGCCCTGGAGGATGATGGGCGGAGGCCGATCTGTCAAGACTAAAACAGTGGCACAGGCATTGGTATCCACACCTTTAACCACCTCTGCTGCTGCTGCTGTGAGCCCTATGCCACCATGCAGGACAAGTTTTAAGAAGCCAGCCTCTAAGAGGCTAAAAATGTTATTTTTGGAGGAGCCATAGATACAGGTTATCAATTAGTTGGCAAATTTGAAAAGCATTTCAGTAAGAGTTTTGTTTCACCACTGCAAGATAACATGTAGATAGAAAAATACCTGTTAGCAAAGATCATCAGGCTGATTTGGTTTACATAGGATGAAAATTAAGACCTTGATTCAGTGAAGAATTGAAGTGCATCACTCTTTTCTTCCAATTTGGGAAAGCACAAATTAAAACACACCTTTGATGTCACATCAAAATGTGTTTAATGGCTTACCCAATTAATGGTCTAATAGAGAAATCTGTTCAGTTAAAATGAAACACTACAGCTACAGCTATTCTAGCCTGGGTACCAACCACATCCCCCATTCCTACTCTATTTGCAAATTTTCACCAGCAAAAATATCTAACAGTTATACAAAACATTTTCATAATCTGAGTGATCTAAATGACAGTACTGTTCTTTCCAGCAGAGAAAAGCTCAAACTCAATCACACCATTTAACAGCTTACTTATCAGATAATTTCCTCACCTTTTAAAGCCATGAACTCCCTTTTTTTTTTTTCCTGATAATTTACATCTGCATGCTTGCAATACTGAATAAAGAACCCTGCAACCAGTGAGAGAGTGCTTGGCTGTGCATAAGCCTCATTCCATGACCAGTGGGATATCCTGAAGATGAGGTAAAATGCTCATGCTCACTTTTCTTGCAAGATCATTTTATCCCACATAATTCTGTTGTTGAATCTTTTGTCTGAGCCATCTGTTAAGCAACAAAATATGACCTTTGTTTCTAAAGAATGTGTTTATACAAACTGAATGTGAAATACTTGAATATACACAAGACTGGAACTGATGCAAAAAATCGGTATAACAGAATTAAGAATTCTTTTTCCTTTTAATGTATTTTTATATATTTACCAGCCATACTGCTGCTGTTTTCAATTTTGAACAAATGAACAATTGTGTGACTGGTATTAAATATTGTAGCAGGCAGGATTGACTTCTAAACTGGTGCAAGTTAGCCTGCCTCTGCTGATGTCAATTGAGTTTGAATCATTTATTCTAGCTGAGAATCTGTTTACTGTAGTCCATACACAACACCTGACTCTAACAATGAAGTGAAAACAATTTATTGTGAAGCAATATGGCTTCTGTTGTATTTGAGCTGTTAGAAATGCAGACCTCTGGAACCTTCAACAGATCCAAAGTGCTTTCATTGCATTATTTATTAAATAAAACATATCAGGGCACATGTTAGTGGCACATTTTATGCCTAAAATAATTGTTTCTGAAATTTTAATGTTGCAAAAATACTACCTACCTTTTTATTTGTTAACAAGATTCACAAAGATCAGAATCATTAATATTGTCAGAATCACACCTTGGAGTGTGAGCTCATCACATTCATTGAAATTGAAACTGAAAATAGAAAGCCAATACATATTTTGAACTGAAAACAGAAAGCCAATGCAGCCAATGTGTTATTTCTTAACACCAGAATGTGAAAGCTATTTTGGAAATTCTGAAATATCACCCACTGAACTTAAGAGATAGGACAGGAAACACTATATAACAAGAAAAATGTAATGCATTTTCACCTTGATACAAAATGTTTAATCTCATTAAGGTTCCTTATGGCAGCATAGTTGTTCAGCCATTTGGCAAAATAAAAACGGATCTCAGCTGCCACGTACTATCAGGGTAGCTGCAGCATGAATATATTCAAATTAAAACTCAGCTGTGCAAGTTATCCTTTAGATTTGATGGAAACCAGCAAATCCCAGTATTCTAGGTAGCTAGAAATTAAGGAAGAATAACTATTTAAGTTGCTAGCTATTCCACTGCAGTTATTTGCTTCATCTAAGTGTCTTCCATATGTGTAGCAATGCAGGTGTTTTCAAAACCTACTGCATTACAGAAATTGTTCTTTGGCATGTAATTAGATTTTTTTTACAGCCCAAATGAGGAGCTCATAATCCTTTAAATAGCTCTGATCAATAGTGTAATTGAAAGCCTCCTGGCCAGAAGGAATCTTCATTTTCAAGGGTGTTATGGGTGAAAGACCACTACAGGTTTCCATGACACTAAGGCTAAAGGTTAAATGAACACTTAGAGTTTCCACTGATCTGTGAACGGCTGTATTGTCTTCACAACCATGACTTGTAAATCTTCTCTAAAACATGTGTGTGCTTGCATTCCTGCTACTTAGGTCCTCATTAGTAAGGATCCAAAACTAGGTTAGAGTTTAAAATAATATATATGTCAGAAGCATTATGAAGAACAGAGAGCTAGTGAAAAATAGCCACAAAATGGTGTGGGGACTGTTATTTGCTTTTTAAACCTTTTAATTAGCTTCTTTTCATAGTTTTCTCCTAGCTAGAAACATCTGTATCTGTTCCACAAAAACATTTTGTGTGCCCACAAACATATTTGCATGGTAGAACCGAAGTTGATTTCAAAATTACTTTAATTTTTAAAATGGTTTTGAAACTATTTGCCAATATCCATACATCCTCATATTTGGTAACTGAAAAATTAGCAGATTCATTTCATGTTAAAATGCATATTAATTTTTGAAGAGATGATAGGAAAAGGACAAATTATATTTGTTCATTAACATTTTATTCACTATAAATGCAGGTTAGATCAACTGAAACCATATTTAAATTTGGGGGATATGTGGTCAAATTACAATGGAAATTAAGAGAAAGACAAAATGAAGTCTTTACTTTGGCACTTCCAAAATCAAAATTTAAAAAAATTTTCCTGGTGAAATGATGGGTAAAATCAGACAAAAGTAAGGAAATCCACATCATGAACACTCATGATAGGGCAGGGTTCTGTCTGAAAGGTAGAAAAGCAGAGACCAATCCCTGGTCTGTCTTTTTTTTTTTTTTTGCAGAAGAGCTTCCCAGGAAGTTGTGAAGTTGTTCTGAATTTCTCCTGTTTGAAACTGTCACACTTGCCATAAAACATGTAATATACTTTGGATGAGGGTTAACAATCGTGGTGGTCAGATTTGTAGACAAGTAAACTGTGAAACATTTATTAATAAATTTTAATAATTATTGAAGAGAAATTAAAATCTTCTCCAAAATATTCTGTGCGTGATTGACAAATACTAATTGGAAACTATTCTTTTTATATTGAGCATAGACAGAGATGGAAGCACTTGGTTTATTTGCATGATCTGTCATTGTAAGATTGTGAGCTGCATATTCATTTCTTGGGTTTGAAAGGATTGCTAAGATTCTTCAATTTTTAAATTGATTTTGCTTTTCCAGATGTGCATTAGACAGTGAATTACATGATAGCCTTTCAAGAAAACACAAGATTTGAATTTCAAATACGCTGAAGGCTCTTAGCACAGTCCATAATCAGCAAAATTATCACTCAACTCAGCACATTTCATCACAGCTAGTAATCTCTTCTCATGTGAACACTTGAGTTAAAAATATTTCCAGTAAAGACTTGTAAGTGCAAAAATGTAACAACTGAAACACTGCTATATATGGTATAATTAAGCACTTGTTTTTCTGCACATGACATGTTTTCATTCTGTATTGGAACTTCAATTGGATCTAAATTACTCTGGATCAAACAAAAATGTGTTCAAAATGAAAAAGATGGCTCGCCACTATTATTAAATCATTAACCAAACAGAAAAATTCTGGGCTAGGAAGTAAAACTGAAATCACCAGCCAAAAACTAGAACACTAATGCTTAAGCATATAGCTAGCACGCACAGTGTTTATCTTTTATTATATTCTTAAAACTATTAAATTAGATTTCCCTGCTGATAAAAGTCATTAGCTCCCATAACTTCTGCTCAGCATCAACCAAAACAGATTATTTAGACATTTATGGTTAACTTCCTAACTAAAAGCAATTAAAAAAATATCTGTGATCTAATGGTACATTTATTCACATAATCTCAGCTCCATAATGTTGTTTTGGCACTTTTGTTCTGACCTCACCCGCCCTTTGACTCCGGGATGAAATGGTATTTCTATAAAGCAATCTTGTATTATTTCATAATTATCATGCTGACAGGAGGTTCTGGAAAGCATTTGAGGAAGGCAGGCCCTGCACTCCTTGAGAGCATTAGCTGGTGGCTCTGCTGCTCTTGAGCTATGTGGAATGCACGTAGCCTTTAATCAGAATTACCCAGAGATGAGCTTGACTTTCAGCAGGGACACTTTCCCTTGGCTTTCCAAACAAACTAATGAAAATTCCAAAGAGATCAATTAGGATTTATTTTTTTCCCCACACAAGAAATAGATAAAGGTGGATCAAAGCCCTTGGCTGTCAAAAGGAAGAATTTCTCATCACTAGCATCCTTGAACCTGATTTGATCCGCTCAGCGCCTGTTGCTGTAAATCTGTGCAGCATCAGCAGGTGTGACCATTTAACAGCTCAATGTCCTCCCAGCCAATGTTGGTGTGTTCTATTTATTCCAATCACAGTCATGGCCCTGAATCAGGCAGCACTATGGACAGATATTAAAAAATATTGCCTTTCTGTTCCTTTTAAATGACCTTTTAATCTACATTTAAATTTGAATTGAATGAAAATGCATCATTTTGTCACAGACCACGAGAGGAAGGACTTAAAGACATTGCAGAGCAAAGCCAAGTCTTTAGTCTCCAGGAACTACAGAAAAGCAGTATGCTTAAAGAGATGCAAGGATAAGGCAGAAATTATTTCCCCTTGTCATAAAAATATAGGCAGCTTTTGGAAAACAAAGAAAAGGCATCAAATTAATGCTCAAACCTCTATAATACGAGCCTGAACCTCTCTACCTGTCACTTGTGATGAATATGCTCTTGTGAAAAGGCAGATTATTCAAAATTAGACATCTTTTCAAACTTTCATGGTGCAGGCAGGTCTCTAAGGGAACAGTAAAAGTAGACCTCTGCATATAACAACAGTTTTAATGGCAAAAATTCATCAAAGTCTGTCAGGAGATATTTAATGTGTCAGTTAAGATAAGGAATAATGATGCTGGGGAATGCCACTGTCTCTGAGTATAAGAGGGATTCTCTTGTTTTCTTTGCTAACATGAAAGGATGCAAACTGCCTTCTATCCACAATAAGATGAAGAGGGATATCAACAGGATTCCTGACATATGAAAAGGATTCATGTTTGTAGATGGGAAACCTCAAGGCAGGATGAATATCAAACCCAAAAATTTGAAATGAAAGGCATCAAGACAGACCACATTATTCTTTTCCTTCCCTGAAAACTCTTCTCTATCTATGGATTTTCATGACTTTTTTTCACACCTACTCCTACTGAGGCATTCTTGGAACACAGCTCTGAGCTTTATTCATGGAGGGACTAAAGGGCTACATGCTGCAGGCAGTCTAAACCTATGGTACTCCACCACCTCCAGAGCAACTGTGTTCATTTAATTGAGCTAGGGACACATTACCTACATGTCTAAGATAGGACTGGGGACTGGTGGAAATGGAGATACATTTCTTTGCACTTCAGTTCACTGCTTTAATTACAAACCTTCATTCATTCTCCATTTTTTTGGGGGGTTATTTTTTTGCAGTCCTATCTTAGCTCTAGCAAACCAAGCAGCTTCATTTCTCACCAAACCTATCCTAAGCTGGTGTGTCCCTTTTTTCCATTGTTAACAAACCTCCAGAAAGCAAGTAAGAGGCAAACTAGACTTTGATGCCTTTTTTACTCCATAGGGAAATACAGAGCCCTTTTCTCACTTTATTTCCTATAGAAAATTGTCCATTTACTTGGATGATTAATGTGATCTCATACGCCTTTATTTACACTGCTTTTAATGTACTTTTGACAGGAAAAAAAACCAATAGGAATTTCTAAGAGCTCACCATCAGTAACCTCCAGCTGAGCCTTTGCTAAAATGCTTCCAGCAACCGTCAGTGCTTGACAGATGTAGTAGCCTGCATCAGACCTCTGGATGTTGGTAATGGTGAGGTCCCCAGTTGGTGACACTGAATATCTGCTGTTGGGCTGCAGAGGCTGGTTTGGGAAGAGTAGGTTCTGCAAAGACAATTCATCTCACATCAATTCAAAACACAAAAGCACCACTTTTCCTTCAGCTACAGAGACAATGATTTTTCCTTAAAAGTACTATAAATAATCGAGGACAAAAAGTAAGTGTGGTTCTGACTTTATGAACACATAGAGCTGCTTTCCCTGCCTTGGGCAACTCACAGTTTAAATTAGAAACAGCCTTTTGACAGCTCACAGCGCTGTGTTCTGACTGGGGTGTAGGCAAGGAGACATTTCCCAACAATCACACTTGAGTGATTTATATTTGTGACACATTCATCTTCAGTCTGAATGCAATTGTAATAATATACTCAGCTATCAAACCAGAAGGACATCACACTACAGCAAACACTAGAAAACTAGCAGCAAGCATTGAATCCTGGAGACCTGAGGGAACAGACCACCATTGTTTGGCTATGAAAATGTTCTGAGAAAAGGAGAAAGTAAGAGCATGGCACATAAGTAAAGCTGGGAGGAAGGTAGAAGCATGTCATGAAGTAGGAGAAGCTGGCAGAGCATGAGAGTTTAAAGGAGAAGTAAAAGGAAATTAAAACTGTGATAAACCAAAGGAGAAATGCAGCATAGAGCCTGGAGGGGGAATAGAAAGAGTATTAATCTGATGTGGAAATCATCAGAGAGAAAAAAATAATTTCATGTAGGATAAGATATCAGTTAGCACAAAACAGGGAGATTAGTTTTTGCCTTTGGGCTGGATTGGAGAAAAGAGAGACGTCAATAATAATAACTGGAATGGCTCTAGTAGTCATTGCATATGATGAGTGAATCAATACTACAGACCCAAAAAGGTTTTAGTGCTGAGAGCTGTGTTTTCAAGGAAAAAGTTATACCCTCTGGCACAGCTCTTGTGAATAAATAAGAACAGGAAAAGGAAGGCAATGTGAAGAGAAAGGTCAGCAGTGTTGCCCAATGAGACAGAAAGGAGAACAGCTTAAACAATAATTAAGCAACAGTAATTCCAGTAAAATAGGGTCTGGATTTTATGTCAACTCAACAAGATTCTATGAAAAGTTTGCATCAGAAATACCCCTAAACACTGTTACCATGCTGTGATAAGCTTTCAGTCATTACTGCAGCACTGTCTAGCTCTGCTGTGCTTTCTAATGATGACTCCCTACTAACTTTTAAGCTTGTCTGTATTGACTAAAAAAAAAATATCTAAAAGTGTGGAGTAGAGTATTAAATGAATTTTCTGCATATCTGTTTCTTCTGAAACAGGCTTTGATGGTTTACAAAAACTATTTGCAACTGATAAGCAACAAACTGCTTAAGAAACAAGTAAGAATTCAAGTAAGAAACAAATTCTATTTAAGTGAAACTCACGCCTTTATCTCTATGGTTCTGGCAGCAAAAGGAAAGAGATATGCTTTAAATAAGATCCAACATTTCAAGTATCCTTATAATTGTATTAACCTACTGGGTTACTCATCACACAAGGCTTTTCTTTTGCTGCCTTTCAATAGCAATATTTGAGAAATTTATAACAGCAAATGTTTCCTCAAAAATCAATATTCACCCAGTAAACATGCTAGATAATATGGAAAAAAAGTGTTAAAATTCTGAAACAATTTGAGGTTATAAGACTAAGTGGGTCTCAAATAATTGCCCTGTTTTCTGAACTGCCTTGAAACTTTCAGAATAATTTTTACCTGGCACAAGATACCTACTGCATGAGGGTATTATGTAAATATTATGACAAAGAGGAGAAATTTGACATAGCTGACCTTGACTTCATTTATCACTCATTATGTAAAGTTTAAAAACAAGCTGAATGTAAAAGACAGTGCAAGGATTGAGCTCCTAATTCTTAAGAGAAAAACAGCCAAAAACCCTATTTATAATTTCATTAAAAAGGAGAATCAATCCTTGTTTATATCTTCAGTATGGGCTTCTCTGTTCTGCAAAGCTACCATGTCTCAGTGAATATTCCACACATCAGGAGGAGTTCACCAGTCTCAGAACTCCTCCCTTCAAAGACCAGAAAACTATGAACTATAACTTGTTCTAAATTCCAGTACAACCCCTTTTTAAACACTTTTCACTAGTTTTAATTAGCTGTTGGGCTGCTCATCTGGGCACAATGGTGGCATGCTGGGCTGCAAACAGAGGGACCAGAGCCATCCCTGATATAGCAAGACTGAATTTATCTCAAGGAAGAATTTAATCCAGGGAGTCTAAAGGTTACACACGCCCTGCCCTCGCACATATCATCAGCAAGCGGCTGTTGGGCTCTGGGGAAAAGGCTACCAAGCACAAAGGACCAGCTGTTTATACACAGGCTGGCACAAAAAAATTACTCAGGAGGGAACAGCTCCCCTCCCTTCCAGCTGGTTGTGCTCAAAAATGCATGATCAAGAAATGGATTCACAACCAGAAATGCCCTACAATTACTGGAGTGGGATAACGTGACTGTATAGCATTACTTTGAACACTGGAAGTGATGCTGCAAACAGTCCCCCTAAAAGCAGAAACAGCATTGTAGAGACAAGCAACAATTAATAGCTGGGAGGCAAAGGTGAAAAATCCTGTGATTTGGCAAAATTCCATTCTCCATTGCTATGATGATATACACTGTGGAAACTCACTCGCTCTGTGGCATCTCACTGCAAAATATGGCAAGTTATACACTGAGATGGCAACCCCAGCCTGTGTTACTTCACTGATGATCAATTAAGATTAACATGAGAATGTTGTAAACTACATTGAGCCATGTTTCAAGGTTTGATTATAAACCATGCAAGTATCAATTTTTATGTTGCATTCATTTGCCAAAAAAGTCTATTCTAACCCTTAGGGATCTGGTTCTCAATATGGTAAATAATTTTCCAGGTTTGTAATTAAGCAGCTTCAACATTGTACAATCAGTAGGTAATAACATTCAATTAAAGACACAAGATGCATTTTCACCTTAAAATGTTTTTACCCTTGAAGTGATACAAATGGAAGAGGATAAAATAGAGTATTAACACTTTTCAATTACGCTAAATGACTTTAATCCTGAAAATGATGTCCTACTTTAATTAGAAGCTCTTCTCTTTATTACAGCATGATGGATGTCCACTTTATTAGATTCAAGTGTGACACTATAAGCTCACTTTACATAAACATTACCATGTTATTAAAATGCTCTACAAGGAAGGGGTTTGAAATGTTTGCTAGCACATCAGTACTTCCTACTTTAATTTCAATATGCTATTCTACCTTCCCCTTGGAAAAATTGTCACCTTAGTGAGATTCTCAATACTGTGTTTACCAGGATGTAATCCTTGGAGGCTAGATCTAAATTTCTCTAAATATTACACTGAGAGATACCCACTGAAGGTTAAGCTTGCACTCAGACAATAAAATAATCACACCCATAAAGTAATTGTTTTGTGTCTTTGTAAGCCATCAAGACAGCAGAGCACAAAATGCTGTCAGCCTGGTCCTGGCATTCTGGACCAGTTTTCTGATCTCCTGAGAAGGTGAAGCAGAAGCAGGTGGGGCAGAGAAGGAGATCTCTGGTTCAGCTCTTTATTTCACCTTTTACCTGAGCTGGTACACACAATGCCTCCAGTAAAGAAATGTTGTGGCATCACATTCAGATATTAAGCTATAAAGTTAGTATGGGCTGATGGCAGTGCCAATCAATTGCTGCCTCACAAATTTTGCCTTTAAAGAGGATCAGGTAAATATTTCCAAACCAGATTTGGAAATTTCTTGAGACAATTTTACTGAAGAAAGCATCTGTGTGTTCAAAACCTTTATCTGTAAGCTCTATGAGAAAATGCCAATGCAAATCAGCTTGCTGGATACATTTTGCTTGATCATGTCTAGACAGGTTGTGAACTGTAATTACTGGCTCTGATTAGTTCAAAATTGAGTCATACCTTTTTTTATCTGCTGTGCCTGTCTCACCCACCTGTTTGTTGGGGGCTTCAGAACAAAAAAAAATTGTTTCTTTCCACTCATCTATACAGTGCCTAGCACAGGTTTCAACAACTTAAATGGCCTTTGTGTTCTTCAGAAAATTAAAAAAAAAAAGTGACACAAATTTCAGTAGAGAATAGCGATAATTTAAAAAGACAAATTTCTGTGAAAGATGAAAAGAACTGTGAAAGATAATGTAAAGAATTTTCCCTAAAATTTAACAATATAACTATTTAGAAAGACTTGAAAGACTTAAAGGTGCTTGCAACTTACCTGACTTCCTTCTTTTTGCCAGAAAACAGCTGGCTGGGGATTTCCTTTAGTTTCACAAGGAAAAGTCACAGTTCGACCCTGGGCTACAATCTGGTCTCGTGGTCTCACCACAAACTGTGGGGGAGCTACAAGGTAAGAAAAACCATGGTGTAAGTTTAGCTTATTTTGCAAGGGAGAGAAAGGGAATATTGAAGGAAAAAGACAACATTATGGAGATTTATGTCAGAGGACATGACACCAGAAACATTCATTAGTATAGACAGAATTAATATATAAACAGAAACAACAACAGCGACAGAGAGCAGCAATATATGTATGGGACATCCTTAGGTATTAAAAAAAATTAAAAAAGGAAAGAAACATTACAACCATACATGCTAGAGTCAATTCTGACAACATTAAATGCTAAAGAGCAGGACTCAGGTATTTCTATTGCTGAGTCTGGATGTATTCTACCTTTGCTCTGGGAAGGTATCAGCACCCTCAGATCCTCTCACTCTTCACAGAGCTTGCTGGAGCTATTGTGTATTGCAAGGTATGAATTAGGATAACAGACTGCCTTTCTTAACCTGCCCCTCTGGACTTTTAAAAATGATTGAGAAAGGAGAGGAAGGTCTGGATGACGGCAAAAGAACCCAAGTTCACGAGCTCCCTTACTCCTCTTAGAAGCAGTATGGTCAAGAATGGTGTGGGGAGGAGGACTTGGTGTAAAAAGAATTGTTGCTAAAAGAACATGAACTTGGCAAATCTAGGTTTCAGCTAGTTTAAAGAGTAGAGAGAAGCAAAAGTTGAAGAGTTGATGTGGAGAGGTGAGTGGTGAGTAAGAAGGAATAGGTATTTCAGGAGGTAAGGAAGACACAAGGAAAAGAAAAAAAGGAGACTGGAATTAAAACAAGAAAGAAGAAGCAGGACTGGGCTATGTTTTCAAGTCGCTGGCATTAACAGTGTTCAGTTGTAGGGGACCAGGAAGCACAGTCAGAAGTGAATAATTTCTAAGAGAGGGGCATAGTTTGACTGTCTGGAGGGTAATGGTGGAGAATAGAGAGTCAATGCTTGGAAATGTGAAGGTAGAGAAAAGGTGCTAATGAGTAGAAAGAGAGGGGGGAAGAAGTTTTAGAGGATTTGAGATAAATTGAAATCAGTAACTATGTTGAGAAAGATGTAGAAGTAAAGCAAATGATTTTTCTGTGTGGGACATGAAAACTCTCTACTCTTGGTTCACCACTGGAATTCACTGGGATTTGTACTCTTTTGCATATTTTAAAAATGTAAGCAGCCATCTCCAAATATTCTTATCAAAAGACTAGCTAACTTCTGGGGCAGGCTGAAGCAGGGAAAAAAAACCACAAAAGAAACTCAAACCCCTCAACCCACCCTTGTTTTCTTCTATTCCACTATTGGTTTTGTGGGTGTGCAGAGGGATGGTTTAGGAACACTAAGCTTTCAGGTAAACAGAATTTAAGTGTTTTAGAAAACTGTATTTTCAGCATTATAATTACAAACTATTTAATTAGGCACGAAGAGCAATCAAGACCCAGCTTCCGACTACACCTGCTGACAGCACAGACACAAACCTGCTAACTGCACAGAAATGTGAGCAGACCTGATGCTCTTGAAACACACTTTGCAGTTATCTCATGAGGTACTTCCCAAGGCTTTACAGATCAGCAGGAGTCTAGAGAGCATCAGTTGAGTAGTGCTGGCACTCTTAAAACAAGAACTGTAAAGCACTTAATAAACATGAATCACAATCAGTTTAGAAGGTAGAGGGTATTTTATTCTGCCTCACACTCCTAAAGAGAGGTTTGGGCCTCTCTGGAGAGAAATGTCCACCTCTTCTTCCACCTTAGGAGGTGTTAATCTCATGAACAGGCAGGACTAAGGGTGAGGTGCCCTCTTGCTGCCTGTTTACAGCCACGTGTTTTGATGTTTGTGTAAGGTGTTGCTAAACATACTCTAGGAACTGAACTCATGCTACACCACTCCTCAGGTGCGGAGCTACAATGAGTTTCTTGGGTTTCCCTCACCTTGTTTCACCCAGCATACCCATGTGCAACCCCCACAGGTGCCAGGAAAAGAGTGTTTGGGTGGCCCCAAGACCACAATCTTCCTATGGTGCCTAAAAACCTGGTGCCAGAAGCCCATCCCATAGATCTATCCTAAGCAGGATGGATGGCTAAATTCACTTCTTAGGCTTGCTTGGTGCCCTGGGGGGTGCACAGACAGTGCTCCCAGACAGCTCAACAGAAGCAGGAAGGGCATGGCATTTCCATGAGCCTGTCCTTCCAATCATGTAACCGAGTAAATGCAAGGGACTAGTTTAAAGGTTCATCTGAAACACCCTCACACACACAGATCTCTGCTGTAAATCCATAACTCAGAGCTCTAAACAGATACCACACAACTGAATTTGTCACTGTAGCAGACCTTCCAAGGATCAAATTAAGGTAATTTGGTAGTCAAGGAACAATGAAAAGAGAAAAAAAACACACCCTGGTTTCTACCTAGTTTCCAGTTTTTGACCTGTTCCTAGTTTTCAACATCTCTCACTTTCCTAAGAGCAGAAAGAAATTTCCCAATCAGACAAGGAAAATAAACCTGTAGCTCTGACATGGACTGACCCTGCTGCTCTATTCTCTCCCTGCCACACACCAAGTCCTCTCCAACATTTGACCACACTACATGAGAAGATATTTGGCCTCACAGTTACTAGGTCAGGCTTTCTAAAGACTCCAGCAAACAATCACATAGTTATGCAACAATATCTTTTCTAGCTTTGCTCTGTAGCCCTGATTAATAGAAATTCACTATAAAAATAAATGAATCAGAGCTTTTACTCACATTAAATAGAGCACAAAACCAGCTCCTTCAGCCAAACTATTTAGGACCATATTTTAAAAGACATGAAAAACATTACTTTTCAAAACAAAATTATTTAGCAAAACTAAAATTTTGAGGCATTTTAAAAAAATATTCAAAGATGGATTTATATAATGAAGGAAATCTTCCTTTTCTTATAGTTTGTTGTCATATTCAGCTATAGCTCTGTTTACAGACAGCCTCTGATAAAAATATCATTGTTTACAGCATTTAAAGACTGTTTTCACCACATCAGTTTTATCTGTCAATTTATAGTTGAACTTGAAAACTGAAAGCAACAGCTAATAATTGCAGGAGTAATTCTTGGTCAAATGTAACTACCCAAACACTGTGACTGTCATTATCCCAAGGGAGTGCAGCATGACCCTGCTCAGAGACAGCCAGGCTTCTTTGACAGAATAAGCACTTGTGTTCTTCCATTTTCCTAAAAAGAGAGCTCATTATGTTCACATATGGATGCTGTTTATAAATACAGACAAATATTATTACTTTCATTCTGCAGAAGGGTTAAGTGAGATCACGACTTGCTCCAAGCGCGGCTTCAGTGGAACATTGGGCAAAATTTATTCAAGCCATTATTGCTGCTTTCAAAGTAGGTGAATTTCTAAAACATTCTGAAAATGTACAGTTAGAGAAGTAACAGCAGGCTTGATATGCTTCAGCTGTTAAAGTTATGGGGTACTTTAATGCTTAGTTCAAGCTAAACATTAAGATCATTAGAAGGATCTGTTGAAAAAACTTATGAAGCAGCAAACTGAGTGTTGTGCCTATCAGCATATTAGTTTTTACTATTTCAGATGTAACATAAACTGGATGGGAAGAAGCAGAGTGGAAAACCTCCTGCTTAACTGACATCTGAAAGTCAAAGACAGTGGCTCTAAAATAAAACATATTGCTTGGATTCCAGCAGACTAGCAAAAACATGGGAAGGAAAAGAACAATTAAGATTACAGACCCAATATACTTCTATTGAAAATTCCTTTCCTTTTTTTTTTTTTTTTTGAGAAATTTAAATAGTATACAGTAAATTAGATTTGATTTTTGGCAAATTATGCTTTGATACTGCATTCAGCAAGCGCTGGCTTCAATCAATGTCACACTAGAGCTCTGTTATGCTAATAGATGATATGGAAATCAGATGGTTGAACATGAATAGAAAGCACAGGCCATGTACGAGGGGGCTTTGAGATGAGGGGATGGGGGGACCCTAAGGTTAATCACATCATGTTCAGAACTGTTTTTACAGCACAGAACAGTATTTGACTGCAGGAACTAAAATGGAGATAGAAAAGCATTAGCAGTAGTTATGTTGTTCAAAATGGGAAGAGTGCATTCTGTTGTACTCTTTTAGAATGTTGGTGGTTTGTGCACGATATTTTGAATTGATATTTTATGCTGTTAATAAATGTATATGAACGTAACCCCTGCTCTGGTGTTAAAGAGTTTTAAAAAATAACAACCAAAAAAAAAAAAAAACCCAACTAAAAAAGCTGCATATTACTTCAAAGGGATTTTTCAACTCTACTCCAATCTTAATATTTAGCAGAATCTCTAATCTGATAGGATGGATTTCATGCATTTCTTCTTAGTACTGCTGCTGAATACTAAAGGTTACACTAAGTCAACAGGAGCTGATAAAGCTGCTGATGCAGAAAAGCTTGACTGAGACAGAAAGTTCATCCCCTTGTAGGTGAACTCTGGTCATCAGATAAGAAATGTGGCAGAAGACTCAGAAGGGGAGGGGAAATTTAATATATAAAAATGTGAATTCATAGCAATAAAGTCCATTGATCCCATATCAAGTACTAGCAACATTTTTTTCCAGTGACAGTTTTCCCAACTGATCTTGAGATTTGGAGTTGACATGGAATTCAGTGATCCTACTGAATTTTATTTTCGTAATTTTAGGAATTTTATTATCGTAACTTGCTCACAGTACCTTCCCCAGACCAGAAGCCCTTGGATTCATACATTATATTGGTGATTTTAACTAAAAGCAGATATTGTAGCAAGTTTTTTTCTAATATTCCTACTGCAACAGACAGGATCAATGAACGAAGGCAAATTGTAGGAGGTTCAACAAAGCCAAATTCTGGATCCTGTACTTGAGTCACAACAACCCCAGGCAGTGCTACAGGCTTAGGGGAGAGTAGCTGGAAATCTTCCCAGCAGGAAAGGACCTGGGGGTGCTGGTCAGCAGTGGCTGAACATGAGCCAGCTGTGCCCAGGTGGCCAAGAAGGCCAATGGCACCTGGCCTGGATCAGCAGTGGTGTGGCAGCAGGAGCAGGGCAGGGACTGTGCCCTGTGCTGGGCACTGCTGAGGTCACACCTCAGTCCTGTGCTGTTTTGGGTCCCTCACTGCAAGAGAACATTGAGGGGCTGGAGTCTGTCCAAAGAAGGGAACAGAGCTGGGGAAGGGTCTGGAGCACCAGGCTGATGAGGAGCAGCTGAGGGAAGTGGAGGTGTTTAGCCTGGAGAAAAGGAGGCTTGGGGACACCTTGTTGCTCCCTACAGCTCCCTGACAGGAGGGTGTAGCCAGGTGGGGTTGGTCTCCCAGGTAATAAATGACAAGCCTAGAGGAAATGGCCCCCAGTAGTGCTAGAGGAGCTTTAGATTGGGTTTCAGGAAAAATTTTTTCACCAAAAAGACCGTCAAGCAGTGGAGCAGGCTGTCCAGGGAGGTGGTAGAATTACTATCCCTGGAAATATTTAAAAGATCTTGAACGTCTTTTCAAAGCAAAAAAATTCTATGATTCCACCAGGGAATATGAGAATTTATTCAAACCTCACTAAACCTGGTAGAAATTCTCCTTTTGGCTTTTGTGGACTTTGGATCAAATCCATTGGAAAAAAAAAAAAGTATTACAGGAAATGAGTGACAGCAAAAAATTTCAAGGGCTTAAATTACAGATTTGACAACCTTTAATTACAACTAATTTCAGTTGATAGTGAACTGCACATAAATTCATCATGGAGATTACTTAGGCAAGCTAAAGTGATAAAGAGGAGGGCTTCATTTTGAACTGGAATTGTTTATCATCCATTGATATATTCCTGTGACTTATTCAAAGGGGGCAAGGGGAAAGACACTGACTTGTAAATATTCTAAGCAAAATTCAGATAATGGTAGGGGAAAAGGTCTCTGAGGAGCAAGTAGAAACACACTGGCTAGTAAAGTAGCAAGATTCTGTAATACTCAGCTCTGCTTCCAGCAGGGAAGAGACAGCAGGCAAACCTAAGATTTCCACCTACACACTCTTTTTCAGCATTGAATATCTGCAGCCATCAATTAATTTCATTTGAACAATCAAAGTTACACCTGGTACAATACTCAGCCACTCTGTCTGGAGCTAGGAGAGTCAGCTGGGTGACAAGATAATGTTGCCTTCCCCAAACTGCTTTTTTACTTTGGAATACCCATCAAATCTTTTGCAAAGACTTGGAGCTGGTATCTCAGTGCTCCTCTCAAATCCTTACTGCAGTGACAATATTCCTGCAGCACCCTCAGCTGCATTTGATGCACATGGATGCTTTAAGAGATCAAACTCCATTCCACTCTTCCAAGTACAAATCAAGACTTGCCCCCAAGAAATTTACACAGAGAACAGGAGAAGCCCACAGAGCTCCATGCAAAGTAATATGTATTTTCAAAAGGAAGGTAACCCCTGACACCATCTATGGAATAGAACTACTTATCTGTAGGACTGGTTCATCTGTGGACTGCTTTGCTGGTTCCTGATACCAGCTTAGACAATTGAAGGCAATAAAGGAACTCTTAAAGAAAAAAAAAAAAATCTTCCACCTTTCTGTGTCATTGGTTAAATTTCCTGGCAGATGTTGAAATTTTAGATGATTTTGTGATACAAATACAAAATAACATTGTAAGATTCTATTTATACACTTTGTAATGATGTTTAGCATGATCTGCCAAGAAGTGCAGATACCAAAGTCTAGAAATTTTGAAGATCTTTTGCAAGGCTACTATTGCTGATGGAGTAAATAGAGGAAAACAAAATAGGTGTAGCCTCAAACTCCAGACACCTGGGCTGATTCAGCAGTTCTTCCCTCAAATGTTCAGATCTTCTTAATGGGTACTGAAAGTGATGTGTGGTTGTTAGGACACAAAGTTATTAGTGCATTATCAGCTGTGACTATTGATAAATCAAGGGTGTAGCCTCTGACACAGGAGCCATTACAGAAGACGGAGAGGATGACACCTTAGGCCTATTACTAAATCAGATCTTTCTTATCAAGGATAAACTAATGGAAGCTAAGGATAATAATTCTCTTTAAAGAGAAAAGATATCTCAATCTTATTGTGCTCCAATGATTAGGTGTGCTCACACACAGGGAAGGCAGTAACTTTTTAGCACTCGAGTTACAACGGAGTTACCTGGAAAATGAATCTCCTCTCTTATTCTGCTATTCCCCAGGCTGTATGAGAGGAGTAGCCTTTGAAACAGATGCATAAATCTCATTTGGTAGATGATTTTTGTTTTGGTTTGTTGGTTTGTTTGTTTTTTTTTTTTTTTTTTTTTTTAACTATGTCTTCTTGCTTGTGCATTTATAGTGTTCTCTGTCTTTCATGATTTCTTCTTCAGGTGAATAGTTCTGACACAAAAATGAAGAATGGGTAGGTTGTGGGGATAACAAGAGATTTATTAAGCCTTTGCTATACCCATTACATTATTTTAAAATCACATGTGTGGAGGGATGCTTGGTTTGGAGTCTTCTGGAAAGCAGCTTCCCATAACCTAGGGAAATCTGGATAATCCATGGCTTGGATTATCCAGACTGACACTGCTCCCAAATTAGTTCCCATGTGTCCTGCAACAACAGGTCAAACACACAAAGGCAGAAGCACAAGTGGGGAGAACTTTTGGCAGGTTGAAGGAGAGGAAACACTGGGGAAGAAGAATCAGAGCAAGAGGGAGAGAGCAGGGGGAATTATGACCAGGGCCAGTCCTTCTCTAAATGTCCTTCACACTGCTGTTGTCTCATGGAAACTGAGAAACTCCTTTTGTTCTGGTTTGTTGCTGTTTTCAGATGAACCATGTGTAAACACAGTGCTGTGAAAAGAGCACACTTTGATCATTTGAGAATGCTAAACCTCCTTTCATGCTAATTGTTCTAATTTTCAATTTAAATTCAGGTTCTGAATTTCACATATAACAACATTTTTATCCTTCAGTTGCTCTGAGACACTGAAGCAGATAATCTCTTAAAGCATGGAAGCATAAGCATTTTTTCCTTCTTTGCAAGAGGTGAAAGAAGTCTAGAGAATCAATAAATAAAAACTGCTTACTGTCCAAAATATTTTGATACACAGAATCTCTCTTTTATCCCTGGATGGCCCAAAAGAATGAAGTGGGATAAATCTGCATGGTGGAAAAAAAAAAGATTTTTTTCTTCATTCTTCCCTAGGACTAATGTCAATTAAAAAATACACTGAGAATAATTATTAAAAAAAATTCAAGTCTGCCTCCTACGTAGCCAAAAAGAAAGGTATCTACTTTCCACTCCCCCATCCTGTTTTCCAGTGCTCTGAATTCAGGAACAGCACTTTTCCTGGGTTCCTCTTCCTCTTTGTTTTACAGGGCATTTAAATATGCAGTTTAAACATCAGTCCTAATTTTATCCCAGCATTAGACTGTAGCCTATTCTTATTCAGTCATACAGCTCTATTTTATTTTATACCCTGTCCAATCACCGCTTTTAAGCAGCCCTGGAATTTTCAGAAGCATTCAGATGCTACTGAAAAATCCTATCTAGAAAGTTTTTCATTTAGTTTTGGTGCACATAAAGGAAGGGAGCAAAGGTTCTGCCCAATAACTTCCATTACTCAGGACTTGCTCTACTTTAGACAATGCTTTGTAATTTTTTGCTTTTTCCCAAGTGCCTGAGATTCAAGATACACCTTTTGCTCAGATCACATAGAAAAGAGGTGCTCTTCTAGAATCTTAACACTTTATCCTGCTTGGTTTTTTAAACTGTACCCTCAGGGGATGGCTTGTGCTGCTCTTAGACTTATTTAGACTTATTTCTGTGAGTTTACCAAACAAAACAGATTATACCAACAAAAAGACACGCAAAATGCCTTGATTCCTTTTTTCAGGGGAGATAGGAGGATGGTTTGTTGGCAATATGCTTAAAAAGGGAAAGCAGAGCCCTTGCTGATACAGTAGGATTTCATCAAAATAATGAGTGTAATCTGGTTAGCTCCTTCAAAGAGACAAACTCACATGCTGCAGAGAAGAGCTAAGGAATTGATGAGAAGGGTAAAGAGCCCAGATAGGCTCACAGGCTACATCTGTAGTGAGGAAGGTGACAAATTCCTGGTTTGCTCACCCTTGAGTATAAAGAGGGCTGAGAGGAGATACTCTACTCAATTTGGGACACTGTTAAATGAAAAGAGAAAAAGGAGAGAGGAAGAAAAATGACTATTCTGACTGACAATGTTAACACTGAAGGAATAGGGCACACAGTAGTTTTGCTGTTGAGTAACACTGAGATCACATCCAAGCTGTAAATTGGATGGCAGCAATAGAGCAAAGAAAGTAAAGGGAGAAGTGAATAGATTATTGTATTGATTTCCACATTCCTCTTGAAGGAAAGGTAACCAATTTCTCCTAATACTGAAAGGAAGGGAAAAGCTTGGGGAGAGCAACACATCAACAGACCTTTATTATACACTAATCTTCAAAGACTTATGGATATACTCAGAACTCAGAAGCCAAAGAAATAGGAAAACAATTCCCACTGATTTGAGCATGTTTTGAGAAACTTTGAAAGTTGAAAAATAAAAGTTATGCATTAAACTTCCTAAAACTTCCCCAAGCTAGAGGTCAGCAATTAAAAAAAAAATGAAAATAATGGGACTCTTGATCACTTCCTGTACTTCAGTGATTGAACTTAAGGCAAAGTAGATATGCTAAGGACTTCAAAGATTTTTAGAGTGGTATTTATAGGCTACCAGAAATTGTAACAAGTCAGCTCCATATTTTAATCTCTTACTGGTATAAAAAGCAATCTGAATTTCATTCTACAGCAACCTTTTAAATCTGAAGAATTTCTGACTTTTTAAAAAATAATGATGTCTTACTCTTTTATTTAACAAGTCCAAAAAGCCCAGTGTCCACTGTTGTCCTTACCCTCTCCCAAAAATTTCTGTAAGAAGTACCAGACAGGCAAGATAGCACATTTTGATATAAATTTGAGATTTCTGCCACTGAAAGATGGCATTGTAGCACCAAGCATGATGTCATCTCTCCTGTCACACACCAATCCACATTACTGATATTTTATAAATCCTCAGTGTCTCAAGTGAAGGTGATATCTTCATGAATGTAATAAAAATAAAAGCATTCACTGTATATAGACTTTCCCTGCAAGAGTCAGATTGAAGAAGAATAAAGAGAATTATTTCTCACTTGCCAATCTGAACCATCTGAGCAATGTCACAAAACCTAATACAACCTTCTCTAAAATACAGCCCTCTTTCTATTGTTTTTCATGCTGCATCACTCTTAACAGACCATTAAGTCATGCCACACTGATTTATGTAATGAAAACTTCCCAGCACAGATTGAA
Organism: Molothrus aeneus; assembly: GCF_037042795.1. Lineage (NCBI taxonomy): Eukaryota > Metazoa > Chordata > Aves > Passeriformes > Icteridae > Molothrus > Molothrus aeneus. Next base: position 9,509,554 of record NC_089647.1, read on the forward strand.
ATGCATCATACAGTCATTTTGCGCTTAAATGCCAACAGACTGCATTTAACTAATAGGAAATTTGGAAAATTCAGGGCAGGTGTCTCAGCTGTCTCTTCACCATCATGACAGAGTTTAGTTTTTGCACTTAGTCTCCTTTTAGTCCCTTAGCTAAGTTCAAGTACTTCACTTCTATCCTGGTGGCAAAAATATCCAGGTATTTGCTGCAAGTCTCTTCTTTTTGAAATTATGAGCCACAGCACATGAACAAAAGACTAAGTAAACTTGACTTACTGCAAAGTAACTGACATACAAAGAACTGTATTTTCACTTGGACTCGGAGTTATTTTGCAAACTGAGCAGTACTCTGTCAACTGACTGACTTTTTGCATTATTAATAAAAAAGTAACTGGGATATCAGACAGATCTTCATAGATATTCCATTTGAAGGTCCTCCCTCTCAAAGCAGTACAGCAACTGTCTTTGAAAAGAGGGTCACTGTTACTGAAACTTTTGGGCTCTTCCCAACTATTGTGCTTCTTTCAGCAGCCATACTCCTGCCCAACTGCCAGAAGAAATACAGCAGAACGCAAAAATGGGAAAAATTCTAACTTGCTCATATGGAAAATCTACCTAATGAGTGAAATAACTATAGAAATGGTCTAAATAGGGATAAATATCTTGTTTCCTAAACCCATCTGTTGTAAATCCTGTCAGAAATCTTTTCAAAAGGTTATAAATAATCTATTTTAGAATCAGGCAACACATTTATTCCTAGCAGCAAATTCAAACATGATGAGTAATCTGGCACAGAGCTTCTAAATTCACCAGCTGCCACCCACCTCGGGCAGCACCATACCTCATTTTATCTGTATGAACCATTTGTTAATAAGTGCTTGAACCCAAGATGGTCATTGGTAACTCCTGAACTTTCCACTCAAGCTGAAATTAGAATAAAAATATCACACCTAACAGAGTACAAATATTTGAAACAGGCAAAAACTGACTAGAAAATGAAGATTATTCTGTCTGCAACAATAAATACAAATCTAAATAATTTAAAATATAGTTCTCTACTCTTCATTGGAAAAAAGAAAAAGTTTGGTCTTATTTAAAACCTAATAAAGACAAAATATTGAATTGCAGACCATGATGGAAGACAGAAGTACCTAGATAACTCTCTGGAGTCATGAAAAAAATTTTAAAATTTTAAGTGCTCCCCTGCTAACATATACATAAATATACAAATATACTTCTGTTAAAATGTCATCCTCCTAGAAAGTTGTGAGCTAATCACATGAAACAGTGTTTTCTTTGGCTTCTTTTAGGTAAGGAGAGGTATTTTTGCTCTGTATTCCAGTTAAATTCCTGAACAAAAAGATGCTACTGGATTTGACTCCCTGTGCTTGTTAAATGACAATTTTAACAGACGACTGCTTGGGATTCTTGGTGGAGAGGGAAGTTACTTTGGTTTGTCTTACCAGACTTCAAATTCAAAAAAACCAGGATGGGTAGCCACCTTATGTGCCTAGTCTTGTGAATAGAGTGAAATAGAGCTGTGAACTGCAGAAATTAGTTTTATCTCAGGTACTTAAGCAAAAAACCATATACAGGTAGACACTATCACTGTCTTTCTACAGGTACAGGATCAGATAAAAGTGACAGACTGATCTGCTTATACACAGCAATCCCCACATATACTTGTTGGGAATTCTGTGTGAAACATCTTCAGAATTAGACTTATTTACTCAACTATCCTTTCACAAGTCACAAAGATAATCACTAAATTTAATAATTTGATAAGGACCATATGCCCATATAGTAATTACTTCAAGATCAACCATTCTTATTTCAGTTTCCTAAATAAATTCTGCAGAAGGATAAATTTCTTGTCTTTCTGTTGTTCTCTTTCAACAAAATAAAATAGCCTAGGCAGGGAATATGTGGAATTGACCACTGCATGACCACACAATCATATATTTGGACATAAAGTAACTTGAGACCAAGACCTGCTATATAAGCTTTGGAGATGGAATCAGGGATGACTCAATGGCCTGAAAAAATTTAAAAAAGAATCAGTGCTCTGAAATGAGACACTATCAGCACTGCTGAAACCTATCATTTTCTTGTGAATCTCCAGTCATTTATTTTATGTAGTTTTCCCAGAGCTTGAAACAGTCTCCACTTTATGATTTTTTTTCCTTGCCTGTCTTTTAAGAGTCAGCAAAGTAAAAAACAGTATCTACAAGCAACTTGTAATCTAGTGGCATTTCTTAGTACATGAAGAAGCACACTAAATATTCACACCACATTTTCTAAGCACAGGTGAATTTTCTCCTGAGTTTACTGCAGTTTTACACTTCTGCAGCTCCTGGGAATGAATTCCTTGAGAACGAGCCTAATGCCAAAACAATACAGCAGAGATTGGATTTAAAGCTTGCTATCAAAATCCCAAATGGAGAAGAGCAAATTTCTGTTCTGCACAGAGAATTCTCCAGGTGTGGATAAGCCATGCTGTGACTGTGGAGGTATTTGGCTTGGTTCCATGGATGTCAGTTCAAGCAAGTCAATAAGATGGGATCACCCTAGTTCTGGAAGCAGAGGCCTAACCTGGATTTTATCTTTAAATTACTCCAATCGTTCTTCCTCCAAACTTAGAACAGTGAAGAGCTGAGATGAATTCAAACTCATAAACTTTAGTCAAACACATATCCAACAAAAGTTTTGACTAAGTAAATAAAGACTGAACCCCTCATCAGTCTCCATAAACACCAGTACTGACTTTTTACACTAAGCCAAAAAAATCAGAGTTACCATATTATTATTCTAAAAGATACATTAAAATACAAACTACAAATATCAGAGGAGCAATGCAGCTCATTAAACTAAATCCTTGTAGGCACAGAGTAAATATTCATGAAAGAAAATTGAATCGTACATTTGGGATATTTCTGAAAACCAGAAGTGAATTTCAGCTACTGACAGTTGCAAATTTTCCATTATCCTTAGTAAGATTTTTATGCATTTACACAATTTCAAAGGCACAGGACATAATAAAATTTTCGGTGTGGGGATTTAAAACCTAGAGGTTGTCTTCCTCAGGACTTGTTATTCAAAACAGCCTGCATCCTATACAGTGCACTCCAAACTGCACCAAAGAGCAGAAATCCGTGATGAACTCCCTCAGCAAGCACAGAAAGCTACTCCATCCCCTCCTCAATTTCAGGACTTCTTCATTTCAGAGCTCTTGGAACGATACGATACAAGAAAGACGGGACATGCAAAGCCTGTGCTTTTTCTGCTGTGCAGGAAAAGCAGGATGAGCTGATTGTTTAGGGCCTGGGAGAAGCTCACCAAAGTCAACACAACCCTTTCTGTTGATTTCAGTGGCTTTTACACCAGGCCCAAAACCAGACCAATAAAAACATCTAAATGGGTGATTGAGGCTTGGTATTGGCACTCCCACCCCGTCTCACCGACTGGGACTCGCTGGTGATTTGGCAAATGTGCTTGTACACGACACAGCAGGAAATACAACGTTTGGGAAAAGCACTTTGGCAGACAAAACCGCTTGCCTGGTGTTAGACAGGTACAGCTGTTAAGCGCTGGCTGCTTATTCCAGCCAGTGAAATGCTGTTGCAAATGAAAGATGAAGCATTGCATGAAGCCATGCCAAAATGGATAGAAGGATGGTTACTTACCAACGGGGCGAGCTGTTGACATTACAATGGTGTAGTGAGAACATAAAAAGGAAATTAAAAAAAGAAAAGAATATCTGTCAGAATGCATGACGTGTAATGTTACTTTTTACTATGGATACTACCATGATTGCTAACCCCTCAAATGGCAGCCTAAGTCAAATGTTGGCTGCTGTTATTGTTTAGTCACGTGCCACTATCATCCCATTTACTTGAGCACAGCATCTGAACAAGCTGACTGGAACCATTCTCTGAGAAACATTTTTACTATCTTCGCATGCCATCATCAAGTATCATTGTTAATGCCTGATAAAAGAAAAATTGCATTGCATTAGCACAAACTTTTAGATCCCAATGAACACATCAATTTAAGTCTCACACTGCCTAATGTCATGCAAGGCATTTGCTATCTGAGTCAAATACCAAATGAATTTTAAGCATGACCAGTCAGTACAGCAGTAAAGGCTACAGAAAGCCCAGGACAGTATTTCTTATTCAATAATGGGCATGAAAGCTTACAGCACAGTGCTTTTTCATCACTGACAGTGCTGATGAAAATATAACAAATGGGCTGAAATGGCCACAGGGACTTCAACCCAGAACCTCCCAAATCACTGCTTAGGTAACTTCTACTTCCTAAAAAATTGCTGTTAAATGATTGACAGGTTAATACTGTTTCAGGCTGATACAGAGATTGAAAGTTGCTGCTGCAACAAGTGATTTCTTGGTTATAGAACAGCCCTTCATTATACTTGTGCTGGGGAAGAGAGCTGTCAGTCCCTCTGCTAATAAAATACAGACATCTCTTTCAGAAGAGCTGAAAATTTGGACATAAAATTGACTCCAGGTTGCATCTGTGTTGGCAAAGCTTCCCTTTTTTTATCAGCAGCAACAATTACATATTTCTGAGCAACCACACAATTTTTGTTTTAAATTTATTTTTAAGAAGATTACCAGCCCCATGTGCTTATGGGCAGGCTAGGGCCAAATGTAAGACATGCAAATTCAGAGGTAACAGAGCTTGTGAAGGCCTTCTTATTTCTCAAGCTTTCCATGGCTCTGTCCTCATTTCATTTAACTATGTCAAGTCTGCTGCCATTCTCACCCATCATATAAAGAACACTTTTTGGCTTCCAGTGTTATGGCTGTATTCCTTCTTCTGCAGAAAGATGAGGTATAAAATAAGCATCTTTCCAAGACAGAATGTGGAGTCTGGGCCACAGAACTCAGATTCTGCTGTTGTTTGTGACAGTGTAATGCAACTTTCCTGACTGCATGCCCATCCTCTGTTTTAAGAAGATGGAGCTATGAATGAGGGAGCTAAGGATTACATGGCTGTTGTCAGGTGTGCAGGTGGAACTACATGACACCTGCAAGGTCCAAGAGAAGCTCAGGGTAAATTTTGAAACACTAAGTGGTTTTGCTCCTTTACATGACATGGTAAAACCAGTGTCAGACAACACTGTTAATTAAGAATTCAGAATTAAGGCTTTCCTTAATTAAGAAGCCCATTGTTAATCACCCTTTTAAAGTCAATGGGAGATCTCCCACTCCTTTGTTTTCACTAAATTCAGAGTAATAGCTTTCTCCAATGAATTTCTTGGTTTTTCTCATTTTCTGTCATACCCTGAACATATAGAATGTTTCTTATATCATGGCCTTCTTTGTATTGAATAAACATTATGTATTGTACTGTAAATGACAAACCCAGAGGGAAAAATACACAAGATAATGAAAATATGCTTTTACTGGGGGAAAATCGATTAAATTACACATTTCCTTGAGGTTTTTTTTCCCTTTAATTTCATTGAGTTCAAGCTTCAGTGATTTCAAAGGATTCTTTTGCTGGGTTCTTGCTATTGTTTACATTAAAAGTCAGGGTAGCAAATCCAAAAGGCTTGCTCCAGTAATGTGCAGAGTGGACACAGTTCTAGGAGTGTTTAAAAGCCAGGGAATTGGTTACCAGAATTACTGGACACTGCAATACTGCCTGTGACAAAGGAACAGAGTGAGACTGTTTCTGGGAGTTGGCTGTGGTGACTAATTTTCCCATAGTACAAAAGGGAAGAACAATCTCTTACACACCTATTTCTTTAACTCAAAATGGGAAGAGCCATATTGTCACTTACAGTCTAAAGTGAACACTGAGGTAATATTTCAACAGATTATCACAATGCTCTCTTTTCTTTGTTACATACTACCCTACAAAGCCACTCAGTGGCTTTTTTTTTTTTTTCCTTTGAATTCAGCAAATTAAACTGAACTGTGTCCATGCATTAAATGGATGGAAATGGAAGCTGGCCTCTTGGGTCAGTTGACCCCAGTTCTAATAAAGCAATCCATTGAGACTTTGAACATTTGATTTAATGTGTATGAAAAGAGGAGGACAGATAAAGCTAAAAATGTTTTTATTAACCTTTCACAGCTCTACTGAAAACCGTCAGCATGCACCACTAAACTGTGAAATAGTGTCTGCCTGATATCTATTGTGCCAAATTGCTGCTTATCTTTTGGAATGAAGTAATAACTATTATATTCTATTTACTCAAATAGAAATATTAGCTTACAAACTTTTTCTCTCCCTATAATCTTTAGCATGTCTATATGTACTGTCACGAAAGATATTTTGGGCATTCATTATTCCACCAGCCTTAAAACCTCCTTACCAAATCAAAGAGCATCACATAAACAGTGAGTGGATACTAGAGACCACAAATATTTTAGGAGAGAATAATTAGTCTTTACCTTGTAATACTTACACAATTTAATTAGGATTTTCTCTTTCCTTTGGCTATGGTTTATTTTTTGGATAAAGGGTAGTGATAGAGAGCTCAATTATGGCAGAGCTAATCCCATAATAATATTATCTGTATTATGTTTGTCATTAATAAATATAGTTATGCTACTCATTGTACTTAGAGAAAGAAACGTGACTAACAGCCTGAGCTGATGGCTCACATATTCACGTCTATGCCCACGGTTATGTAGTGCTTGCTTATGCATATATGCATCTGCTTTTCAATAAAAACACCTTGGGACAGGACTTTAACTGCAGGGGGATCCTATCCCACTGAAATCAATTAAAATTCTGCACGAGCTATCAGCAGGACCAGGAATTCACCTGTGCTGTAAATCAGTGCAGCAGCAAAGGGTGTGTGGAGCCCCAACAAGGGCAGGGAAGGATGTGGCCCATCTCATCAGAAAGCAATTATCCCTGCAGGACACAGAGGCTGCCCCTGAGGGAGCACTCACCTCGCACGGTGAGCGTAGCAGAGGCTTCCACCTTGCCCACGCGGTTCTCGGCGATGCAGGTGTAGGTTCCTTCGTCGCTGCTCACGGCTTTCTTGATGCGCAGGGTGTAGTCGTCCTTGATGTCGTACCTGTGTCACAGCAAGAGAGGGAAAACTCTTTTTGTGGGCAGCAGACATGGACAAAAGCTGTCACCTGGAAAATGCCAGCCTGAATCTATCTTGGAGCCAACTTGGGAAGATAAATTATTATCCAGCATGAGATAATTCCACGAAGCATTAATCTCCGTGACATTTTTATTGCGCTCTGCATTAGTTAGAAACTTTACATAAAATTAGTATTGCTATGTTCAGTATTGGGGCTTTATTAATAATAGCATTCACTTTGTCCTTAATCTACAGCAATAAGATAAAATTAAGGTATCAGACATCAGTTATCAATACATGACAGCTCAGGTTTATCATGCCTTTAATGGTGTGAGCTACACGTTTTACCTTTTGCTGATTTGGAAATTTCCTTTTATATACAGTTTTCCTCTACAGCAGCAATCCCCTAGGGAACAGTGAGCATGTTGGTAGGATCTCACACTACCCAATTGCAAACAATAAAAAATATATTCAAGCTCTGGAAGGTGACATTTATTGAAGAGGCACATTAAGGCAGATATATCAATTTCACAGAAATACAACAAAACAATTCAATAAAGGTGGACATTTTCTCTTTCTTAAAAGAAATTAGAAACAATTCAATTGCGCTTTGTCCATTCCTTTGTTTCTACTGTTGAAAAAATTCTAAAACTTTAAGTTTTATACCTGAGGATATATAAAACTTACTTAATGCAACATACTCCAGTATGTAGTGAACATGTATTCTCAAGGCACTTAGACTGATTATACCCAGAAAAAAATATTTTCAGCTGAATTGTTATTATCTGCAGAATTCATGCTTAACAAACTTTTTTAGGCTATGATCCAAAGCTCATTAAAGTCAGCAGGAGACTTCATGTTGTATAAAATATCTTTGGTTGCCAAATCAGGAAAACCCTGGTTATCAGCATAGATACTTTACCCTTTAGATATTATTTTGTTAAATTATTTTCAACAACATCTCTTCTTGATATGGTACATGAAGTCACCTTGAATCTAGACTTGGCTTCAGATTCACATGTATCAGTGAAATAGGAACATGAAACTAAAGACAGATCTAGACTTCAGGAGGTGTCAATATTATTTCTCACTATATACACAGTCATGACATAATTTTAGAAGAACTCATTTACTTTCTTTTTGTTATGCAAGAAAGGCCTTATACACTTGTACAGGAAACACACTGAAATCATGTGGAAGAGCACCCTTAAATGTTAGGATAAATAAGGACACAATGCAACAAGTCAGAGAAATGCTGTCAGGCCCTATGAGCATTTTTAGATCCTTTGGGAATGTGAAACATAACTTTTTTGTGTACATCACATATATTGCTATTGGTTCCTTTAGTATAGGTTTGCAGAGAGAGCACCATGTGCTAACAGACTTCAAAGCATCTTAACTCAAAGATCCCATGTGGTGAAACATTTAAATTTCTATTAGGTCTAACTAAAGCTCACAACACCAATTAGAGCATTCCTAGCAATTCCAAGAACAAAGAGCAGTCAAGAAATCTTTTCACAGTCACCACAATAAAACTTCTTTCTATATTCAGTTGGTCTATTCTATCAGTTAGCAAGAAAAAATTTAATAAAGATGAATTTGACGCTAACCATTCTGTTGAGGTTAACATTAACACATATAATACCAATTTCCTTGGGAGTTACATTTAATTTCATGTATATGCAGTACCTCAGATTTAACTGATTAATAATAGATATGCCAAAGGGAAAAATAAGTAAATAGATGTCATGGCAAACTTTAGAAACTTGTAGGGATAATTTTTTTTGCCAGCATAGTGCCATTGGTAGTGGTGAGGGGGCAGGTAGTTATGATGTTAGAGAACTCAATATGCACCTTCTGGAGAGCTACACATCTATTACAACTACATTCAACAGCCACATGCAGCTAAAGAACATTTCCTCTAGACTGCTCACAAATTATGTCATTTTGCATGCTGTGCTGCATTAGTCAGTGGCAAATAAAAATCACTGTTTTCATAAGACAGAAAGGGCAAATTGTCCCCCTTAAAAATCTCAAGAATATGACAACATTATCCTACAACGATGGAGCAGTTATTTGTCTTGTGTGACTGCAGAGTTGCAGACAAGAGAGAATGCTTATTTTCTTGACATGGGGCCAGCTCTAGGAGGCTGAAAATATAAATTTGTATTCAGCTCCTGTATGATGAGGAAACTAAGATCAGTGGTAATATAAATATGAATTGGATATCAGAATCAGGGCTATAAAGCTGGGCAACAATTAGTCATCTATGAAATTGATGGGGTTTTCTTTTCAAAGGACAGATAACATCCCTGTGTTTCACTGAATGCTGCTGAGAGGAAAACAGGCAGGCAGCAGGGCTGTATCTGAGACAGGGGCTGCCTGAACTGGGATGCAGGCAGGCTGGGACAGGGAGCTGCAGCTGACTCACTCTGCTTCCTGTCAGGGATGTGCTGGTGCCGGCATGCCAGCCAGCTGCCTCCGAGGCTCCGGCAGCCTTTATCCCTGCACCTGCCAATCCTGCGCACTGTGCCAAGGCTGCTGGGTGGAGGAGCCAGCTGCATGGCATGCCAGGATGCTGGGTGGTGGGAACAGCCACCAGCTCCCACTTGGGTCACCAAACGGAGGGTGGCGTAAACATGTCACTGTCATGGTCCAGTTAACAATTGCTTCAAGGACAGGTTCACCTCTGCCATACTTTTGGACCACCCTGACAGAACGTGCCAGCTAGCAATGAGATCCATGTGTGGATGGACCCGTGGGGTGTTAGAACCATCTGCTGTCCTGCAGTACTGATATGCTGCCCGTCAGTCATCTGTTCCACCAGCACTGTCCCCAGAAGTCACCACAGTTCAGGGAGGAGCTTTGGCAGATGAAGCAGACAGGAAGGAGAAAGGAGGAAAACTGGCTTTTAGCCTGACCCACAGCAGCATAAACAAAACAACAAGGTATGGAGACTGAAGGTCTTTTGAATTTCTCAAGCATCCACCTACTCAGCCTTGAACAGTGTCTTGTCTCTTCTCTGTTCTAGAGCCCCAAATCCCCACAGCAAGACATTTTCACCTCATTTTCTGTGGAAGTCCACTCTCATCTGGATTAGTGCTCCTGAACACTTCGAATTAGGATCAGGGACCTCTCTGCTAATACCAATCACAGAGAGTGTTAACCAGGCTCCTGGGCTGACAATGGAATGGCAGAAAACCAGGGTGCAGTGGTTAAGTTGCTCCTTAACGTTGCCAGTACATGAAGAAGGCCATGTCCTCAAAATATGTGCAGTGTCAAGAAACAACTTGTGACACATTGCCCAAATATTGCTGACTCCTAGCCAATTAATGCAGCATTGAGCTAAAACCAGAGGGTGTCAGACATCAGTTTCATGTGTTTATGGACATCTAATTGATTTTAAGTACTTCTCTTTGTTAAACATTCAGAGGTGCTTAACCTTTCAGTTCAGCTTAGACTTCAGCCATCAGACTGAGCTGGGAGAGGTCTTTTAAACAGCCAGTCAGTCTGTGCCAGATACAAACCAGCCACTTTTGGGCACCACCTTACATAGTTTCTGTTCTACAAGTAATAGAGCAGGTCTGCCTTTAATTAAGCGAAAAGGAAGCGGCTGGCAGGGGACTGGCAAGGAAAAAAGAAAGAGAGAAACAAGAGGAACATGAGAAAACACTGCTGGTGAGGAAATTCTAATAGAAATTGGGTGATTTTGAGTGAAATCTGGCAGTCCTGGCACATATGAATGCATTCATTGTTGCTAGTTCTGATTAATGACAGTTGTACAATAGTGTGCTGACAGTCACTGCCATACAGACACAATTTTTTTTTGATATGAAACACTGCTGAAAATGCAACCCAATCAGATTTGGCCCCTGAACAACATGTGCTATCATCACTGTACTGTGAATTGAGATTGATTGGTAACCAGCTGTGACAAAGTGGGAAAAAGAGCCTTGTCTTTTTCAAGAAAAGAAAAGAAGAAAAATAAAAAACTGAATTGTGTCAAAACCATTACCATCTGCTCAGCCAAATAGCAAATAAAACAAAACACATTAACTATTTTTAAGTATCGCAAATTAATGTACTGAGGTTGAATTAATGTGTTAACTTAAGCATCTAAGAATAAACTTCAATTGAACTGGTTTTGTCACAGTTGGAATTTTTTTCCCTACATTTGGAAGTGTATCTGTTCACACTCAGCCATCAATCTTACTAATGATTATCAAATAAAAAAAAATAAAGAGAGAAAAATTTATGGAAGTTAGAGATATTTAACAAAAATATTTGAGTTTTTGGAATTTGATATAAATTTTCCACAGTGTTTCACAGAACAGTGAAATTTTTCCCTAGTTTCCATATTTTCAAAAATGTGCATGCAACTATGCATAAAAAATACACCTCTTTTGTTTTTAACATGCATAGATAGCAAAAATGCATCTGCAGCTGGAGTAATTTCATTCCTAAATATCCAAGTAGCCTAACTGGGAATACAAGGATGTACTTGCTTTAGTGGTGTACTTTCAACTTCACAGAATGCTCTGCTGAACTCAAGAAACCCAACTCAAGAAGTCTTATTTCTTGCTAAAGGGATATTCCAAGAGGAAAAAGTCACATCTAAACAGTTAAAAATTTTGCATTAATTTATACCAGGTATATATTTTTTAATCTAAAACATTCTTGAAAATAAAGAATATGAAATAATAAATTAGAATCTGTGTATGTACACATTGTAGGCTTGCCTATTTTTTTTTTTAAGAGATGGCACACAAATGACTTTTCTGTATTTTCTTTTGCCTGTTTGCCAGACTATTTTGCAGAACACGCACAAAGCTTCAAGATTGCTCACAACATCTATGATTAGGGAGCCCAAAGAGAGAGATGCTACTGGCCAAAACCAGGGTAAACAGGAGGCAGTTAAGGAGGCTTAAGCTTCTGTCTCCACTTCTGTTTCGTGGTGCTGGCACTTCAGCTCCCAGCACAGTGCCACAGCTTTTCACTGGCTCCTGCATCCCTGTGCCAGATGGAGGGAGCCAGAGGGAAGCTGCAGTGAGATGGGAAGTGTGAGCTGTTACCTGCTTCAGGCTTGTGTGATCCAGCAGCAGAAGGGAGAGCCTCCATGCCCACTGGCAATGCATATCTGACACAAGCTGAGTTATTTTCACTTCCATCCCACGCACTGATAAGTGGAAGAAGAAAGAAGCCCAAACATACATGGGTAACAGTTTTCTGGGGAAAGATATGGGAGTGTCAGGTTTTTTCTCTAGCAAAACCTAAATCAGTGACAGTTATGGATATATTTGCGTGCACTGGTCACAAACTACTCTGTTATGCCCCTGAAATCAAAAGCTGCTTTTTGCTGGGTGGCTCTAAGACACTGCTTACAGCCATGATAAATTGAGCTACCAGGGAGCTATCTCCAAGGTCCTGACAGCATGGCTGCTCCTCACATCTACATGTCCAGATACCCTTTCGTTTTTTAGCTCTGCTATTCATGCCAGAGAAAGGTAGAAGACAATGCTATATTACTTTGAATTTCTTTGTGTGATGCATGTTTGCAAGCTGTCATATAAAAGGGTTTCTGTATTCCATATTTCCTTACTCTATACAACAAACCAGGAAAAGAGTTGTGTGACAGAAGCTGCTATTCACTCTTGTGATTTTTCTTCAATTATGCTGACTCAGGTTCTGCTTTAGTCCAAAACCTCTTATGGGTTGTGATCAGCAGATTATTTCTATCTGTTAGAGTAGACATTCTCAATTGCAATAATTTAAAACAGAAACCCACACTGCACTGTGTTATAAAGCAAGGCATTCAACAAAGTGGTCTAAGTCTCATAAAATACGTGGACAGCTGTTACAGTTCCTGGGCCAACACTGGGAAACCATACCTGTTTCCAAGGATATAGTGTTTTCCAAATTATCTGGAAGCATTACACTCCATAGCACTGCTCTTACATGCAAACAGACAGGTGTGACTGAACACAAAAATGCACAGTCTCTTACAAAATCAGGAGCCATGTGCTCAGAAGAGAACCAAGGAAGCAAATTGAGACTGGCTTTCGGTTCTCTTTGAAATAATTTGGAAACAAACAGCAGTTAAGAACAAAACATATGTCTGGGAATCAATGACTCAGTAAGTCCTATCTAAACTTATGCAGAGATCCTTTACATCTCTGTTTGCACATGGAATGTACTCATTGGGAATTACCACATGATAATTACCCCAAATGGGCTTCTGATTCGATTTTAGTTCCAGACAGAGCTCCACATTTCAGAAACTGGAGCTTTGGTGGAAGTATGATCTAAGAGACTTTGTAATCACTTGGCATGAAGACCTATCCCCCATCACCAGGAGTAGTCCTTTCCCTCACAGATGAGACACATTTGTCAGGCACTCAGGGAGATTTATATTATTAATGCCTATGTCATACATTCATCCCTCAGAAAAAAACTCTTGATGCTCAGAGTTATCTGGTTTTGCCCATTTCAGCTTTTGAAAAATTGAAATGTTACTGCATGGACTGGAACAAAGTAAGATCTGAGCCCAGACTGGCAACATGCACCCACTAAACTTGGCTTGATGCATTTTTTTAACATGAGCATGCAGCTCATGAGTAGTTTGACATAAACTAAATTTGTGTTTGCCTTTTTATTATTATTTGCCTAAAGCACATGAAAGATTACTATAAACTTGTCAGAGAAATGAAGTATTTCCTAATCTGTATTTTGAATCAGTAACTAACCTTGAAGTGGCAATTAAAGATGAAGTCATGTTAATGTTGCAATGAAAGTGCCTTCAGTACTGCAGTTGAGCCAGAAGTCATATTCTTAAAAAGTACATTTTGCTAGTTAAGCAATTACCAACCCAGAACTTACTGATAGGAACCTGAAATAATTTTTAGGCTTAAAACTTTACCATTAAAGTGTTTTCACTGACAGTGTAAGTTAATTTGTTTTTAACTCAGATGATAAGTTTTTTATCCTATGAAGAGATGGAATGTGTTAAAGGAGAAGAAATCCCTGCAGGCCAGACATTCCAGTAGCATCAGTGGTTAGAGCTCTTGAATCTTACTCCCACTTAAATATATCTAAAAGCTTCATCCTCCCTGTTTTCCCGAGGCTTTCATGAAAAAAAAATGCAGAAGAAATGATCTTTACTTTTAAATTCTATAATTTTAATGGTTATTAAACTGATAATAGAAAGAAGGCTACCTTAATATTCTAAAATTTATAAATTCAGTATACAAACCATGTGGTTACTAGGCTTTTATGGAGTATACTTTAAGCATTAGTAGGACTATTTTGAATGAAATTCTACATTTAATTTCACTGTGTCCTCTTCCTGCAAGACAATTTTTCACTGCAGCCTTCTGGGAGTGGAAAATTCAGATAAACCCATGTTTGAGGCTACTACAACTGGCATTAAATTTTGTTTCTGAACTCTTCTAGTGACTTCATTAGTGCTCTGAAATTTAACTATTTTAGGCTGCAGAGTAAGAAAGAGTAAAAAGAAATAACAACATTCTCCTGTGACAATACTGTTTCTAGTGAATACTGTGAGTGATCACTTCATAGATCACCGAGAGTTCACACAGCATAAAGAGAAAACATGCAGGCAGGAGTGCTAGTTGACACAATTCCTTTATGGCTGCTGTCCATGGAGTTGTAAAGCTATTTTTCCAACCTTGACCCTTATGTAAGCAACTGGAGAGTATTTTCATGAATCTGCAAACAGACTGGCTGAAACAATAGCTCTTCTTCAGCTCTGTGGTGAGAACTGACACTTAACATGAAGCCAATTTAAATGTCAACGTTATTAACTGTTTCTCTGCTGATCAGTCTAGCAGAGCCACACATCTACCACTTTTGCTCCCAGCATTTAATACTTCAGACAAATAGAATGGCAGGCAACTCCTGGGTTAGACTATAAACCCCTGGGGTAACTGTGGGGCTATGCAATTATAGGACTTTATTCAATGTCAAGTTTTGAGGGATTTAAAATGTAAAAAAAATGTTGTCGTTTACACATTCACTTGGGCATGTACTCCTCATACAACTCTAAGGAATATATTTCCACTTGCAGAGCAGGAAGGGATCAGTGACAGGCAAAATAGCAATCAGAGAAAAGGGATACTCAACCAAAAGTGCTACAGGAGGGGGCATCCCACTCTCACTGGGGTACGTCCTCTTGGTGTTGTATACACAAAAATTAACCAACCCCTGCATCCATTTTACCTCTCATCACCTCTCTATCGCTACATGGCATCTCTGATTTTACAGGAGTTTCCTCAAATGGTTCAATATAACAGCTGAAAAGATGCTTATGCTACACTTGGCTGAGATCTGCCAGTGTTCACTCGTGCCCCACGGACTCTGCAAGTTACAGAGCAGCTCCCTCTGTGCCAGACATCAGCAGCAATATCCTCTGCAAACCTCCTCTCCTGCCTCCAGATGTATGTAAGGATACAAATACCATGCTAAATCTCTTTCTTTCACTGTCTCTTTTTGACAAGCTATTAAGAACATCCAATCTTCCCCCCCATGCTCCTCATAAAGGGACTAATCTCTCCTTAATGCTTTAGCTTAAGGAAAAAAAAAGATGGGCATGCAAATCATACAGGATCTAACCAGAGATGACAAATAGTACATGTGATATAACTAATATGAAAAACATCCTTTTCCCTAGACCCTTCATTTAAAACCATTAATTGTTATTAATTGCAATAGAAATTTGCTGATGTAACCAAAGATTACATTCATTACACTACTAAAACACACTCTTTATTCTAATTAATTTTCAATACACATTAGACTGCATTTTGTTGCACAGATATTAGCTCAAAGAAAGCACACAGTGCTGTAGTGTTATTAACTCATATTTCATTGAAAGGTCATTCTCCTCTTGGTTGTATCTAGAGGGGGCTGGAATTAAATACCTCAATATCCTATCCACAGAATATAAATGAAATTACAGAGCAGTGCTGTTTATTCTTAAAAATTAGTGTCTCTCTTGCTTACAGAGCCTTATCCTGAGGTCATGATGTGGTGGGTATGTGCAAGGTGCCCACCAAAACTCTCATGAGAGAGCAACTGCTCTGCAGACATCAAGGTCAGTGAAGAAGGAGGGAAGGAGGAACTCCAGGCACAGAAGCAAACTGCTTTCCCTTAGGAGAAAGCAGTGGCAAAGACAAGGTGTGATGACCACTGACCACAAGCCCCTTTCCCTGTCAAGGAAAAATGTGGGGGGAGGGTGTTTTTAAGATTTGGTTCTATTGCTCATTGTCCTTTTCTGATTAGATTGATAATAAATAGAACTAGTTTTTCTCCAGGTTGAGTCTGTTTTGCCCATGACACTAACTGATGAGTGATCTCCTCATTCATATCTTGACCCATGAGCCTTTCATTATATTTTCTACCCTCCATGTCCAGCTGGGAAGGGAATAACAGAAAGGCTTTGGGGGACACTTGACATCCAGCCAGGGTCAAGCCATCACAATGGAGAAATAAAAATGCAAAACTTCTCAGGCTATCAGGCCCTTTTTGGATCTCCTCTTAAAAAATCCAGCTTTTCTTAGTTCATTAGGTTTGCTGTCAGTTGCGTTTAAATTTATTTCAAAGATTTGCATCTGGAAGACCGTGAGATATTTTTAAAATGCCATGTCTTACTCCTAGTTTTGGGCTCATGAGAAGCCATGGAGGAAAGCAGAGAAATGATAGGTGTGCTTTTTCATTCAGCTCTATCAGAAGTGTGACAGACAACATTTCTGCCCAGACTATGCATTAAAAAAAAAGCGGCCAGTTTTAAAAACATAGCAAAACTAACACCTACACAGGCTTGTGCTGTTGCAGCTAACACATATCTTACAATATATTAACTCTGTGCTTTAAGAATGCTTATTCCCAAATAATTTTCAATGAACATTCCTTATCTCCAGCAAATAAGAAATCTTACTGTGCTGTTTATGCTTTTCACTGCTGAGTGTTACAGCTCTGTTTGATTTTATAACCTACAATCTCTTAACACTTAGCCATGCACCTTGTGTAAACTACACACCACTTTCCTTCTGAAGCATCACTCTTGGTTTTTCTGCCCACATTCACATTGTGTGGGTGGCAGACAAAACAAATACCTCTCCCTTTTGGTGCAGTTGCCACTTTTCATCTCTAGTACAATATCCATCTAATCAGACAATGCCTGTAAATGCAACTTAAAAGAGCAGGTTGTAATTTCATTAAAGATGTATTTACTGAGCTAAAACAGCTGTTCTGGGCTGGAATGCAAAAAAAGGCCTATGTGATTGCAACTCAGTCATTTTTAAGGCAACTGAAAAATACATTTGCTGAGCTAACCTCACTCTCCCAAAGAGCTGGCACTGCTAACTTCTTCTGTATAAAAGGTTTAAACAGTTATTATAGTGTGTCATAAATTTTGACTTGTAATTGAAAATCTCTTCACTTCCTAAAAAAAAAAAAGAAGTACTTATTACTTGCTATATAATTACAGACCATGCAGCTGCTCTCCTCGGCTTTGCTAGAAAATCTGAAGACATGAAACACTGTACAAACCTTATTCAAATGTTATTAAATTGCTAGTCATAGATCTGCCACTCTCATACTGTAGGCTCTCAAATAATGTCATTTTCTTCCTGTTACCAGGACTAAAATGTAGATGAATGAAAAGTTGATCCAGGCCAGATTGAGTTCTCTACCACACAGGAGATCATCAGCTCCTTGGAAGGAAAGTATAATCTCTATTTCTGCTGGGTAGACATCAAAGGGAAAGACACCTGAACATGTATGTGGAAAAAAATGTCAAGGCATAAAGACAAATTTTATTGAATTTTCAGTAGGTCTTAATCGTTATGCATGGCCACAATTGTCTGAGTCACTTTGACACAATCTTTGTGCCATTTCCTTGTGTCACTTCTAATGAGAAAAAACTCTACTCATAGAATAGTGAACCTCATATTGCAGCCAAAGGCATAGCACTGGTGACCCCACAACATCCTGTTCACCTCCAGTAGTTTGACATGAGTCATGCTTGATTAACTATTCCCCACCCTTTGTGTACTGTGGAGGCTGTGGTGTGAGGCTGAATTTTTAGAGCAAATAAAATAAAATATACACCATGTGCCTCTACATTTGATTCACAATGCATTTCAGTCTTGGGTCACTGATTTGAAGTGGACAGCTTCTGGAAAAAGGCTTTACATACCCCAGACTTCACACTGGATTTTGAGTCTCCTTGTTGGTGCAGTATCAACATTTAGATCAACAAGATGTTAATTTGCTGGGGCCAATTTAGGCTCTAATAAGAATTTTAAGCACTGAAGAATAGAAATAATTCTTTATCACAGCGGTGCAAAAGAACTATGAAAATAGTTATCATACATTGCTCACACTACTATTTTCATCTATTATTTATCATTTTTTAAATTCCTGCCAGTCACACACAGAGGAGCTCCATGACATATATCATGGTTAGAAATTTCAAGTCAGGTCTGCAGGATGTTGGATAAGTAACTTCCTTTGACCACTAGTGAGACCAATGTTTCCCAGGCATTTTAAAATCTGCTTCTCAAACATACAGAGTATCATACTTGATTTAGATCATCAGTTCAGAACAACTGAAATTGGGAATGAAGTTTTGCACCCTCAGAATAAACTGTTTATTCTCAGATTTGAAGCATGGTTATTTATATACTCCTGAGCAATTATACAGACAATTTGACAAATAGATAAATTATTTTTTTATAAAGAGTCATGTTTTCAAACATCTTAATTTCTTTAGAAGTTGGGTTTTTTTTTTTTTCATTTAATCCAATTGCAACTGGAGATGCTTAAAGTCCATCTGGGACCTTTATAATTAAGGCTTTAACAGCCTGAAATTATTTTCCAATTACTACTCAACACACCACTCAGTGTAGCAATGCTGCTCACATTTGTCACCAGAAATCACTGGCATTACTTTCCTCTTTGCTTTCTCATGGGTCACTAAAAAAGCTAAAACAAGGTAAGGTGGAAAAACAGACTAGGATTTCAGAAAAACTATGGATCCACTGTCACTGATTCTGGCATTCACCAGGAGCAAATTACAGAAACAAAATGCATACAAAAATTCAGTTTGTTCCACTTCGTGGTCACTGAACTAGACACCTTTGAAAGCTGAATCAACAATAGACACATTTAAAAATCTGCTGTAATTGTCTTGCAATCTAGGGATGAAGCCAAAATGAAATTTTCAAAAAAATTAAAATAGACCGATGTGCAAAGAACATTGTTAGCTATAGAAACAGGAAATTTATATTGAAAGTTATAAGAGAAATAGCTCAGAGAGCTGCTCAGAAGTATTTATGCATGTGGGAAAAAAAAACAAAGGGAAAACCTTGAGGGCTTTATATTTCATTGTAGATGTTAAAATGCTTAAAATAGAGGAGCTCAGTTTGTCTTTAACCTCAAAAAAAAAAAAATCCCTCAATTTCAACAGTGAGGAATTATTTTGACTTCCTTTCCTAATTTATAAAATTTTGATATCAGAATTTTCTCATCCATCCATTCATTCAGACTATACTTGGGCAAACTTCTTTGCTGGTATTAAAAAAATTCAGAAAAACACAATAACTTTTGTTTTAGAGGCTCCAAGCTTATCTTCCTTGATTAAGCATCATGCAGCATGGTTTGGAAATGTCCACTTTTTGGACAGTGAAGATATGCTCACATATCGTGCTATATAAATAAAAAAATCACAGAATAGAAAGCATACAATGCTAATTATCAGAGGCATTTGCAGATGTTGGAGAAAAAGAAGGGATACAGTCACTAAAAAATATCTAACAGAAATGCAATCTAACCAAAGTCACTGTAGGTTCATCATCTATTACTTCTGCTTATGAGACCTAGAAGCAGACATGATTTAAAACAACAGAAGTAGCACAAAAGCAAGAATAAATCACAGAAACACTGTGTATTTACTGTGGACTACTCTACAATACATAGTTAAAGAGCAAGCAAAGAGAAAAA
Organism: Molothrus aeneus; assembly: GCF_037042795.1. NCBI lineage: Eukaryota > Metazoa > Chordata > Aves > Passeriformes > Icteridae > Molothrus > Molothrus aeneus. The sequence continues at coordinate 9,529,646 of NC_089647.1, forward strand.
TTCATCCTGACTTCAAAAAGGCTTCTCCTGAAAATAATATTTTGCCTATTACATTCATACACATCTGTCACTATAATAAGCAAAACACCTATGTGACTTTTAAATTTTTTCTAATTGCCAGAAAATGAATTTTTAAAAAGTACATATATATATACACATAAGCATTCATATCAAAACTACATAGAAATGTTTTTTCCTATAGATCACGTATTTTTTCATTGGTATATTCAACTGATGGAAAATGTCACTTATGGTGGGGGGGAAAAAAAGAGGCACTATTCATGCCTACTGCTAAAATTAAAACTGTGCAAAAATAAATCAGGATTCATAGTGCCAGAAAGACTTGTTGGGTTGTGGAGACCTGGGTTCTAATTCCTGTTCCCAGAGCTAGTTCCATGTTGAGGATTTTTAATGAAATAATGTTTCAGCATCAAAACAAGAAAGAGTTCCAGACAATTAGGACCAAACACTGCTCTTTTAGTTGAAAGGAGCCAAACTAATTTAAAACCCTTTTGCAGGAGAGACACCCTTCCCCTGCTCACTAAAATTTTCTCCTTGTTTGTTCCAGACTAAATTAATCTTTCTTGAACACAGGGGGCCTGTTCCAGATTTCAACTCTGCCTTACCCTTCTGCTAGTCTGGCTTTTTGTTTCCTCAAGAGGAAGGTTTCTCTCCAAGACTTAACAGACGTGAACTGAGGAGCCAGCAAAGCCCACCATGCTCTGCTCGTAATTCACCTTGCCAGTGCATCAGAGCAACTTTGCTGCCAAGTTTTTTTCCCTCTTGGTATCAGCACATCATTCTGAAGGCTACTATCACCATTACAGTCCTAAAACATCTTTACTGTCTCCAATAAATTCACTGAATACCCATGTGCTCACAACACCTACAGATCACTTTTCTTCCCTCCACAGGAGTCCATTACCTGGACAATTCACCCAGGTTGGGCTTCCCTGCACAGCTGCCTCTGGAGCAAGATTTGTAGTGCCAAAAGAGCAGCAATGTGGGAAATAAATCTTGGACACAATGTCAATGAACCAAATTTTAGTGGCAGGGATGGATTCCAGCATTGTGCAACAATTGAAATCTGGGAGTGAACATGAATGTGGCTCTCACCTTCCTCTTGGTAAGTCTGCATCATCTTTCTTCCACCGGACTGTGGGAGTGGGATCCCCCTGCACCTGGCACCGGAAATCCACGGCCTCCTCCTCCAGCACCACTTGGTTAATCGGTCGCCTGAGAAACGTGGGCCGCTCTTGAAAGAGACATTAAAATTCCACAGTGAGTCAGAGGGCTGAAATGAACACTTTCTGACTTTTCAGCATCTCGCTGCTTACCCATCCATCAAACAGAAAGGAGGCTGAGCTCCACAAATTCAGACAAGTGGAACTGATGATGTGCCTAAAGAGCCAGCCAGAGGGTTGCCAGGCTGGAGAGGCAGGGGCTGTCCCATTCTGCCCTCCAGCAAGAAGAGCATGGGAAGGAGGACCAGAAGGCAGCCTGTGCCAGGACTGACCGGCCACCTGCCGGACAGCGGAGAGCCCTCTGAGGCTGTGCCCATCCCTGTGGCTCTGCAGCCCCGCACAGACACAGCCTGAGCTGGGAGCTCCTGCTGCAGCAATGTATGAGCTGGAGCAGGAGCTCCCAGCAGGAGCCAGCCAGCCTCTGGCAGAGATCAATATCTTGATACTTGTGAGGGAAATTTAAACTCCGTGTTACGCACCTCAGGCAATTGTGGACAGGACAGAGATTCCCTGATCCCCATCGCCAACTTCACCATGGAAAAGCAAATTAAGGTCTGAATAATAACTTCTGTTTACCCTTGTTATGTTAGGCTGCACGGCTACAAATAGTATTAATCACCATAATGTTGTACAGGCCTGCTTAAAATCCAGATGCAGAGCCACAATCTGCTCTCAGTTATACTGCTACAAAATCCAAGTACCGGTAATTTCATTTGAAAGGATGTCACTGGGGTTAGTTTCCAAGTTGCCTTTGGAAGGCACAAATTTGTTCTGTCCTCTCAGCCATACCACACTTTTATTGTCATAAATTATTTATGCTAGTCAAACCATTATAAGGCTGAGTTTATATGGAAGAGTATTTCCACTCAAGACAGGGATTTATCATAAGGACATATAAAACTGGTTACACACTATGTTTCATATTTCACTCTCAGCAAGTTAAGGGATATGATGTCACTTAAAAAAATTACTCAGAATTCACACAGATGCAAGCAATACCAGATTCTGACTCAGGCAATTTGTCTTGATAACTACAGAGCTAATTTTACAGGTTTGTTATGCATGATTATTATATGCAAATAATTTTTTAAAAGAGTTAAAAGAACATTATCAAGGTTGAAAAATCAAGCAGGCCACATTTACTGAGAGAATTAAGGCTGTCTGCATGCCTTTTGATCACTTCCTTTCTGTTTATGATGCCTTATGGGACTGGTTGCAATTATATGATCATACACGATTTTTTCCCCAAACATCTCCAGATTGTTGGTATTCACTTAACGAGCAGGTGTTTAAAATTTTGCTTTAGTGGTACTGTTTAGAGGGTGGCCTCCTGTCTTACTATTCAAAATGCACTTCAAAGAGAGAATTATTAATTTCCTCATGACCCCTATTACACCTATCTTAATGCTTTATAATCACCTCACTTATTTTCATAGCTCCTCTCTGGGGTACGATAGAGATCTTAGAAAGCAAGGTAAAAAGTATCTACTAAATTTTGGTGTTCAACCTGAGCCACAAAACTGACAATTTTTTTTTTTTTTTGAGGAGAGGGGGAGGGGTTGGATGGAAATGAAGTTTTAATTTTGTGTGTTCAAAGCTGAGCTTCCTTTAATTCAACTGCTGACAAAAAATGTTCATCACTTTTACAAATCAGAATATCAGTCAGAAAATGAGGAACACAAAACCACCTGTTAGTAATTATGTAAATGAGTGACAGCATCACACAGGAATTCCTTATTATCAGGGAAACCTATTGGCAGGGGAAAACATATTTTGTCAGCAGAAGAATAGACATGCACAAGAATCTATAGCACCTTTCCAGATGACAGAGATAAAAGCATGGTTAACGGGCAAAGATTCTTCTCCCCAAGCATTGCTTTTGTCCTATTCCTGCCCAGGATCTTCAGATTCCAGCAATGTTTGGGCAAGTAAATTCATTTCTAGCCTCTCTGCTTATATTGAAATATTTATAATTTCCCATTTTAAGTCACAGTACAAGCCATATCCAGCTCGTTGTAATTTCCTATTTCAAGTCTACATACAAGCCCTATCCAGCTGCTGACAGTTTCCTTAGTCATTTTATCTTTCTTTTTTTTTTTTTTTTTTAGCCCAGAGATACCACTTTTCACACCTGGAACCCAGCAAGTTCTCAAGTCCAATTCCCCTTCCAACTATCCACGCCTCTCCCTTTTTGTACCTCACAGCAAATGGACTCCTCTCCACTGAGTATTTGGTCTGCACTTGAACTGGAGCTCCTTTTCCACAGGTCACCCAAATACAGCCCATCCACAAACTTAACACAAGAAAAATCAGCTGAAGTACCCAAGGCCCCTCCCAGGAGAGTGACAGCAGCAGGAACACAGTGTAGATACAGGAAAATGCTGCCCAGATCTGCATTCATGGGTTCTCTGGTGTATGAATTGATTGCTCTATTACTTTGTTTTTAGGCAGGTGCATATTTGGCTAAATTTACTGAAAATCCTCTGGAAAAAGCCAAAAAAAGAGTACATCTCTGGCACAGTGTAGCTATTTCCCAATGTATTTTGGGTACCTGATATTCAGTATGAGGCACCTGCACTTCTCAGGACAAAAAGCTTCCTCCATTCCTCTCGTTCCTGCCCATTTCGCTCCAGTTATCCCCTTTGCTGCCAAACTGCAAGAATTTCAACATTCTTAGAGAAGAGTGAATTCTTTTGTCAATTTAATATTGTCAACTAAAATTGGTTTTCTAGTTAGGCATGGAAAATTTTGGAAAAAAGCCATTTTAATTTGATAAACTTATTACAACTGGACAAAGCAAAAAACCCCCAATTTTTAATCCCAGTGCTAAGCAATGCACTTGGCCTATCTGTAACTATGTGAATCTGGATGGGAATATTTTAATGACACTTTCTGCAAATTTGCAACAGCATGGTTTTCACAACTTCTCTTCTAAGAAGAGCTTAGACCAACTCCTGCTCTCAGCTCATACACAATACTCTTCATTTTGGCATTTGTTTTTCAAGACATGATCCTAAACTAAGAAATTCAGATCTATATCAGCTTTCTAATTGGTGATTTAGAGGCCCTGGTTCATTCCCATTGAATTTAAACAACTCTGTGTTTGTCTGTACACTGGCTTGGTCTGCATACAAAAATCATTTTAGACCACGTTTACAAAAGCTGCATGTAAACAGCTTAGAAATTAGAATGTGCATACTTATGAAATTGCTACTTGTGGCTGTAAATTCTCCTGTACAGGAGATGAGAAAATAAATTCCTGTCTCATTTTGAGGAGAACCCAGCTGAGGAGAAAGTAAATGGCCCTGAGGTCATTAGATAAATCACTGGATTCCACATCAAGGCAATTTAGGAGAATACACACATGTTTGTTTCATATCAGCTTCTAAAACTGAATATTTCCAAAAACATTTAAGAAGTTGCTAGAAAATTAATAGGTATGTAAGGACAGAGCCCAGTTAACAGGGACATGCAGATACCAACAACTGCTGTTTCTGTTTTTGCATCGTCTCTGCATTTTGCACAGCATGAATCAGGAAAGAACAAGTTATCTCCTATGTTGTTTCCTGTATTTGTATCACTCAGAAAGCCCCTTGAATATGTCCAATAGCTAATTATACAGCTATAAAGTGATCAGAGTGAATGCCATTGCCAATGCAATTAACATTTTTTATGTGAGATTAACTGGATTTGAGTCACCTGCATAACTTGCTTACAATGTTAATCTCTCAGGAGACAGAGCACTGCTTGCCCAAGCATGCTAAATAAAGGTTTCTTTGCACAGCCAGGTCAAATTTAGTTTCAGAGCTAGTCTTGGGGGGAAAAAAAAAAATCATATTTTTTACTCTGAAATGGTTTGCCCATAAATAAAGCCTTGTGGTATAATTAAATATTGTTACTCTGTCAACAGCATCCAGAGCACAATATATTTGAGAAACAACAAGAAAGGGTGATAAATTAAAATCATAGGCATATATAAAAATTTTAATATAGCTATTTTAAAAGCTTTCACTGAGTAAATAAAGTACCCACTTCCCAGACTTTCTCTGATGAATATTAAAAATCTTTGAAGAGAACTATAAAATAGGTCATGGTTATATGTCATGTCAACCAGTCATGCTATTACTAGGGTGACCTTTATAACTTCAGAATAAACTTTGCTTGCAGTTATAAAAGGGGATTGTTAATGCAATCTGGACACACACCTACAATCTGTTGCAGTGCTTGAGGTATGTGCTGCAAGGAAACCTACAGATCCAAGCCAGAAACAGCAAAATTATTTTCTTGCTCTGGGTGCTGACACAAGTTAACCTCAGAACTCAATTTTTCCCATATTTAACAATTGGTCTGAGTATCACAGTCTATTAGAGAGAATCAGATGACCTTCAGATGTATTACTGCCCTTTCCCCGTTCCTCAAAAAGTTAGACAGCCATATATGGAGCCTCAATCTAATTAAAATGATCCTAACTACCTTAATATATTTTCTCTGCTGAGGCAACTGCTAGAGTGAAGGATTTGATGGTCTTCATAATGTAGAGCCTCAATCTGATTTAGAATTGCTCTTGTTTTCTCTGTCTTTGCTGGATAGAAGGCAACATTTGTTTTAAATGTTTTTGTGTTCTAAAAACAACATTAAAACACAAATTAAAAGGCTTTGGGGAGGGATTTAATAGCAAATAGTTACATTTAAAAGCTTTTTGCACTTTAGCATTCTGATTCAAAAGGGGAAAAAAAGGAAACATTAGATGGTTGGAACTAAGTTTCACTTCAGAATGCTGTCAATAGCATAGATATTTCATTAAATGCAATGTGATCTGGATGAAAGCTCTTTGCCAAAAAAAAGAACAAGTGGAAGAAGATAGGATATTACGACCTCACTAAATTTAACTATTTTGGCCAAATAAATGAAAAGAGAATTGAAAAAGAAGGTGGTTTTATATTTATAGGCATTATTCTACATTATTCCCTTTTCCATTTGAGAAATAGGCAATTGTGTAGACATCACAAACTCCTACACTCTAAGCAGCACCCAAGGCATGATGAGTGTGCACAGTAAAGGCATGGAACACCAATCAGAGGCAAATGCAGTAAAATGAAGGTTATCAGTTGCTAGTGGTTTCCTCCTTTTATATACATCTAAAATCATGTTAATTACAGTTTTTACTGACTGTTGCATATAGACTTTGGAGACCAAATCAGACACTTTTTTCAGAGCTATATTGTTAATCTATAACAACTTCTTGGTATCTGTGGATAACAAATAAGCTAAAGCTAAAATGGCTTTTTGCAAACTGCCACAGGTAGACTGCAAGTGGCAAGTACAGGGATTTGAAGAAAACCGGGAGGAGATTTGATCTGAAGGACAAAATACACACTGCTGATTTCTCTGTCTTGACCTATGAATGTACACCTGGTTTTGGAAGATTTTTCCATGTGACTGGGAAAGCTTTCCAGGATACAATGGGTCAAGACTCTGCTAAAGCCTTCCACACAGGCAGAGCTCAAGAAAGTAAAATGGGGCACAGTGTCTTCATTAAAGGGATTTTGGGGATTTTTTTCTTCTAACACTATGTTATCATAGTCATTCTTTTTCTGAAACTAGGGTTTCTCTTTCAGTCTGACAATATCTACAAAACATCAAACACAAATACTTCCTCAAGCATCAGACAAGAATACCTCTTCATCCCACAGGACCTTATTAGCTGAAAAAAGCTTCAGATACCAAAGATAAAATCAAAGATTAATCCAAAACAATCTTTAATATCTCCAAATTGGCACATCTTTTAAAGATATTTTTTACTCTTCTTACTTATGCTTTATATTCTTTTGAGGCTCTTCTAAATATATCTTTTTCCACTGCTTGATGCCAGCCTCTTGAAGTTGGTAGACTAAGGCTTTCATTGATTTCACTGAGCTTTAGAATCAATATACAAGATATACCTTTGTACATTCTCTTCAAACATTGCCATTTTAAGTGCAAAGGGAAATAAAAAAACCATGAAATAGTTAACTTGAAAACTTACCTCAGAATGGTGAAGTAGCATGACAAAATGATAAAGGTTATCATAAAGAGTAATTCCTTCTTTATTTAATTTCTGGCTCCATATTATGTATTTACAAACAAAGCTTTCATACAAATTGGAATTAAACTGTTTCTGTTTTGCATCTTGCTTTAATTCTGTTCAGCCAAGGGCTGTGAGCCCAAACACAAGCAATGCAACCTAATTTGTATCACTTACACTTCGGAAATTGGCCTTTGGAATAGTGTGCACACAATAATCAAGTCCCATGCTGCCTCTTTTTGTGAGCATTAGGACTGAGGTTATTAACTTCCTTTAAAGTGCAACTTAAGACTGTGACAGACCCTGTCTTTCTGCTTTGCTCCAAGATTACACATTGGAGCCTCATCAAGGCAAAAACTAGCAGTAATGCTTGAGAAAGAAGACTAACAAAATGTAGTGCATCTTGGTCACTCTTCAAAACACAGTTTTGGATAGCACTGCTTATAAGAACTTTATGGTATTTTACTACGAAAACTTGCCAATTTTCTGCTAATAGAAGAACCATGACTTGGGAACAAAAATAATGCAATCTGCATTGACACTACCAGTTTACTGTTAAGAGTGCCTGAATGTTGAAAACAATGTTTCCTATGCAGATAAACTTTGGGGAAAAAAGTCAAAGTTCTATATATATTATTCATAACTATCTGTCAGTAAAAGTTATTGAATGGGTACCTAGCCAAGTGGACATATTCTGCACATGGGAAAATTTTATTTTCTCCCCCTATTGCTTCCCAAGGTTCTTCTGACCCATTTTATTTTACTGTTTTTAAACTCAGGAAAAGTGTAATCTTTCAGGCTAGGCTTCCATGCTGTTCCTATTGGGCCACCAGTTCCCACCACACTGACTCAGTTTTTCCAGAGGCAATGCCTCAAGCTAAATTTACTGTACAGGGAGCCAGAGATCTGTCACAAGTCACATGTAGAAGTTAACTCCAGGTATTACAGAAGAACATGCAAAGCCAAAAGTAACAAGTAGATGGTTACTGGAAAGGTTTGAGAGCTAGTATGAACAGTTCCTTTTCCTACATAATATGTTTACTAAGGCTCCCTTCACACTGTGGAAAAGGTTTGGAGGGTTGTTAGTTGGGAAAGGAATGAAGACATGACTGATCAGCTAATTAACATACATTCCTTTCCAGAATCAGCACCAGCTTTGGGCTTCCCAGTCCCCTATTAAATTCTCCAACTCACTCAGTCAAGATCTCCTTATTTTTATTGTGTAGTCCATTTTCAAATATGTTCAAAGCAGTTAAAGTTTGGCACATGAACTGCATATAAGTATTTATAGTATATTTTTCATCAACATTTGCAATATTCCCATGTTCCTCAGAGCTGTGAGTCATATTAGAGGAAGGCTGTGGACCTAACATACAATCCTGGTGGTTTTGCCTGTGTTCAGTGAAGCCAATTTGAACACGCAGAGCCAATCCGACGTTTGCCAGAGTCATTGGATTCATTTGACTTATTGTGAGTGGTTAGAGCTATTGGACTGTCCAGTAGACACATTGCTTCCTGGAAACATCATGGATAATGCTCTCCAGTCCCTGTGCACATCCCTGCTCACACATGGGCTGCTGCCTGGAGTTCAGGAATGGAATATAACTGCTGGACAAGTCCCCTCCTTTGGTATGGAGAGATCGGGACTAGCCTGGAGACGATGTTACAGCGAGCCCAGTGCAGCAGCACAGAGCTTCAGGGCCACGGGGCAGCCAAACCACCTTGTGAGACAGCAGGTCATAACCTGAGCACCTGCTTCCTGCATGCTATTCTTGCACAGCAGAATGGAAGGTGGGGAGGTATCTGGGAACACCCAGACAGAAGGAAAAATGCAGATAGGAAGATACTGCAGTAGGGAATTTTAAATACAATTTTCTTCAGGTAGTCTAACGCAATTAAGAAGGATTAAAATATCTAATTTCATTTATTGCTGATTTTGTTTGGTATTCACCAAATAGTTTTAGATTGTATTTTTGCAAGTTGATTGCTATGATTATACCCTGTAAAAAAATCAGAATATTGTAATTGGTTATGTATTATTTTACATATCAAGACGAACCTAATATGTTTCATAGCTCTGCAGGATATGAAATTACATGCACATTTCAGTTTTCATTCCTACAGTTCAATGCTTTTTAACAAATTATTTTCTTAAGGATTTCTTAAGGCTTTGTAGTTTAGGACTGCAATCTGCTTGCTATCCACAGGGAGTATTACCAGAGATTAGCAGTACTTAAACTGATGAAGGAGATATGTCATGTCTCTCTTGCATCTGTATAAAGCTACAATTCTAACAGATTGGCTGCAAAGGGCATAATAATTTGACAGGGATCCTTTCTCTGTGGGTTTTTTTTTTTTTTGGCAAGGTATAATAGTTCTGCCTTTAAAAGCTGCATGTTTCTATGAATCCACAACAAACCAGTTGGGGTGGAAACCTTTTCACTTCAGAAAAGCTGGAAAGCAGCATATCCTCAGAAATTTGTGACTCTTGTCTAGAAAAATCTTTCTCTGCCTTTCTCTGTGAATCACATTATATATATATTCTTTTCAAGTGGATAAACAAATGCTGAATTGCACATACATGCAAAAACTGGGATGGTAATGTGTGTGACTGGGTTTTCCAGTGCACCATATTAGGCAGAAGGTGAAAAACTCTGGAGCATCTGCTTCACAAAGGACCTCAGGATTTCTATTAAACATCTCTCTGGGGTTACAAAGGGTCTTGTTTGGAATTCCAGCACTGTATCAAAGAGGTGCAGCAGGATGGAACATTAACATTATTTCTCTCTCTTTTGTCAGCATAGATATGTTTTCCTAAGCAGCAAGAGTTTTTTCCTTATTGACCTTCCTCTGTTTGCTCAGAACCTCTTGACTAATTCCTACAAAACCACGACTGTAGGATGTACCTCAGCATGATTTTGTGGCTTTGCTTTTTAGCCAGTTGTTAGCAGGATGGATCCAGCTCGAAGTTGGTTTATTAGTCTTTCCTTGCTCTGGACCCTAACCATGGGGCAAGTGCTCCTAACAGCCCACTTGTTGCCTTGCCCATCAGGTCTAGAAGCTCTTTCACACAGGAAGCTTGTTCATTTTTAATTCATTCAGCAGCACCAAAAATCTAAATGCTGTCCTGGCTTACAGGAGAAAAAGCTGTTTCAGGTCGTCTTAAATATGAATGCTAAAAGTTACTGCTATATATTCAAAAATTTGATTTTGGAATTGTCTCCAATGATGTTTTACTGATCAAGTGAGGTTTTTTGTGCTTTCCTACAAAGGTTTGATTTCACAACCCCTCAGGAATAGGGAATTATTTAAATAGGCAATCCTGGTCTAAATCTCTGGTAAGCAGGCATTGTCAACTGTATTAGACGTAGCTTAATTACATTTGGCCATTCTGTGAGGGAGAGCATTGTCCTGCAATAACATCTCTGGTCATGCACATCACTGTAGACCTCCAATCAGACTGAAACTATGTGCTCAGAAGGAAAATGTTGAGCCACCACAGCTCCATCATTACAAACAGCAGCTTTTAAAACCTGGTGTCCTTCTGGAGCTGTGAAATGCATCTTGAGCAGTACTGCTGTGTTTGCTAACCTTGCTTTGTGTCGTGTTTTGAGGAGCCACCCAGGGTAATTCAGCCTCTGACATCTGTAGGGAAAAAGCAATAAAAGCAGGGGTGTCCTTACCAAAGACAGTCAGCTCTGCAGGGTCACTGTCGCGTTCCCCCACCATGTTGGTCCCCACACACGTGTACATCCCTGCATCACTTTTTCTGGTGTTGGAGATCATCAGCTTCCCACCACGGATCTGTTTCAAAACAAGGAACATAACTTCAGGTTAAACAAAATACAGGTAGCTTCAGGTAAACAAAATACCTCAGAAAAAGTGCTACCTTCTTGGGTGACAAGTTCTACAACCAAGACACTAAACTTTTGTTTGCAAATATATGTACAGTTTTAAAATTATATACTTATATATTTAAATATCTTTAAGCTGTTCTATTTTTATCCCACTGACTAATTTCAATTTGCAACTAATTTCAACTGCATTTGATCTTGTTCCTTTGGCTTTCATTAGATTCTTTACATTTCAAAGATTACATTTCTTGCTGTCTCTTGGCAGCACAGAGTACTTTTATTTCTTGCATGGTAACATCTAAAGCACTCTTGACATCTCTCTGAAAAAACAAGGCAATCTGACTTAGTTTTATTCAGATGAGTTTTATTCAGATGATTTTATTTTACTGGTGTCTGAACATTTTCCTTGATCACTAATGAAGACAGATTTTCTCTTTTTTTAAGGCAAACAGACTGAATCTGGCCCAAACTGGGCATTCATCTGACAGTTAATATTTTCTTGGTTATAGAGGGTGCTTATATATAGAGGGTTATAGAGAGAAAGAGAAGGATAGATGAAAGAAATAAAGCAAAAATTTGTGGCTTGTGAAGTCACAGCGTCAAAGGTTAGACAATGGGGTGCTTCAAAATAAGCTGGGGATTTAACTAAAGAAACTTGAGAGTCAGGGAATGATAGCCAGTTCTCTGCCACTCCTTGCTCTTCTACTCTTGAGTAGACCCTAGCACAGAGAGCCTGGTTCACAAATAGCAACAGCTCAGATTCTTTGGCTTGGAGTAATTCCTTAGGGATCCAGAGCCACTAAAAAGCTTCCTGATGGTACTTCCATGTTGAATAAGGTCAGCACTGAATCATTCCATTCAACATAAAACTTTATTGAAGAAATATTAATGGTGAAAAGCTAAGCATTTAAAAATTAGGAATGAAACATGTTCTCAACCCCTTAATTTATCCAATTTGCTTGCATAGGCCATGATTTATCTCTAATCACTCGATAAGTTCAATATTTCTGCTGGATCCTTTTTCATTCAGTACAAGAAATGAACAGCCACAGAACTCAACCAGTGTTACTCATTTGCTCAACATTTATTCCATTTCAGGAACCGTAATTCTTTAGAGTATGACTTCAGCCTACATTTAGACACATCCAGATTACTGCAATAACTATAAAATCACTGGTATCATTCTAAGATGTTGGGTTTTCTCCCAGGGATTATTTGTCCACCTCATAGATTTGATTGAATTTACTTATAAACACCTCTCTGATAGTCTCTGTTTGGAGAACTGAGATGTAGAAAAGGTAAAACCAAAGACATCCACTGCATCCTTCATCTAACTGAGCACCTTCTGTGACTGAATCTCCAGTTCTGACAGACCTCCATCACACTGGACTTACAAACCAACCCTTAAAGAAGCTCAAGCTGAAGAGCCAGACTAGGAGCAACAAACAGCCTGCCCCCCTCATTTGGGAAAGCTCAGAGAGGCAAACTGCCAAGAACAGCGGCCAATTTCTATGGGCAAGGCCGTAAAGCTGTGTAAGTTCTGCTGCACCCAGCTCTGAGCCCACAGATGAGGAGCCACCTGGGCTGCACTCACACTGATGCGCTCCTCCCGGTCATCAATGCGGACTTTATCCTTCTTCCAGTAGATGGTGGGCTCGGGGTGCCCCCGGGGCGGCTGGCACTCCAGGATCGCAGGCTCTCCCGCTGCCACCACCACGTCCGTAGGGTTCTGCCGGAAGTCATCCCGCAGCACTAGAGCAACAAAGGAAGGAAAGGGGGAAAAAAATTAACAGAAGTGATGGCATTGTAAGTGGAGGAAAAATAATGTAGAAACGCATACTATTAAACAAAAAAAAATCTCAACCATTATTAGTGGATGACTTTGCTTCTTATATTGACTTCAAAAATGAAGCTGGGCAGATATGCCCTTTTGTCCAATTGGAGTCAGACTTCACATACAGAGCTTTTGTTCTCCTTTTTTTTTTTTTCCTTTCCAGATAAGAACACGTCTCTGTTTTTAAGTTACAAAGATATGTAGCACCCATTACTCCTCTTAACTTTGACAGGATCACTTTCCATCATTACAAAAGCAGCTTGGATGTTGAGTTCTTTTCATGACAGAAAACAACCTGCTGAATATCTGCCTTGTCTGGGTCTCCAATTCCAGCACAAGGTAACAAAGGGACAGAAGTAATACTGAGCTGCAGAGTTACACCTTGGTCAAGGGCATTGCCATTATTACTGTTACTATCATATTTCTGGAACATGCATGCTAAAATGGTCACCATTTCTGAAAGGGGTCACAGAAATAAAACTGATAGTAATGTACTTCCAGCATATTTATTTCTTCCTTCTATAATTTTAGTTCTAACATTTCCGCCACCTTGACCAGCCCTATCCTACTACATTGAAAAGAAAGAGCATTTAAATCACCAAGCTGTTTGAGAACTAAATTAGGCTACACAGACTGGCTTCTTATGTAAATCAAGCTTCTGTAAAGGATTAGGTCCAACTAGCTGGCTTCAGTGTGTTAGAATGATATCCACTTCATCCTTATTCTTCCATGTGTGTCCTAGTCTCTAGGTTAATTGACATTCTTATAAACATAAAACTGAAAATAGCTCTAGATGAGCCAGTGAAATAGAATTTAGGGCATTGCCCCTCCTTGAATTTCAGCTAAGCATGGCTTTCATTGCACCTTTAAAACAGTTCTCACCCTTAATGGAACCAGGGCCCTCTGAGAAATTAGAAAACGTTGTATCCTAGTGAAGGGGCAAGTCAGGAAGAGTTCAGCAGAAATTGCTCAGTCTCATTTCGTAAGCAGAGATAATTTACTGCTTTCAATGTTAATAAAACGTGCCCCATTTTAACATTTGGAACTGAATATTTTTCTCTTCTGTAATAAGCCAGGAGAAAAATATGATTAATACATACAAGAATTGGTCTCTGAATAGTCTGAGGTGAGTGGGCTGTATGCATCTGGCACTCGAAATGACACAGAGGTAACTTTTATTGTTCTCCATTTTGGGATACACAGGTAGATCCCAGAGGAAGGAGGGAATTAATTGGAAGTTAATTCCTTTTCTAACACACACACACACAAAGAGTGACTATTTAGGTCTTGCTCTTGAAGCATAAAATAAAAGTGACAGTAGGCAGCTGGCAACAAATGCAGCTCTGGCAAGAACCCGTAGTCTTCTGAGGTGACACACCCAACAGACAACAAAAAATTCAATCCCCAAATATTTCTGAAAAATACAAAGCTTCTGATTCACAATAATCGGATTGGCAGAAATGGAATTTATACAACTTCAATATCAAGTGGAAGAAGTAACTTATGCAATACGGAGCACAGAATTGGTATGATGAAGATCATGGGCTGCTGACTATTGGCAGTACAACACTTTGGAAAGCCAAGAAAGTCAATATCAAGGGAATGTCAGGGAAAGAACCGGAAAAAAGTCTTTAAAAAATCATGTTTTTTAGGAAAGCAGTTTCATGTGTTTCTGTGATCCCCATGATACACAGGAAGAAAAAGTACTTCTAGACAATGCTATGTCCACATTTGTATAAATGGTAAATAGATAAAAACTAATTTCTGCTGCTATTCTTACACACAAAATAAATACTATTTTTATTGGCTTCGTTCTACATGTAATTACAGAACTTCAGTGCAAATCCCTTAGTCGAAAATCCCCAGAAAAATCAGCAGATCCAACCACATAATGGCTTTATATTCCTGATTCTTAACTCCTGGCAGCAATATTAAGGAAAGCATTTTCCTTGAACATTTCACACTGCTGTATGAACCTGACAAACACAGTTTCTTGCAGTGATACACAGCAAATTACATTAACTTTCTCTGAATCATCCCAGCAACTGTGTAAGGCTCCAATCAGCCTCAGAATATGAGGCTAAGAGGTGATTTGATTTTATCACATTCCTTTACCCAAGGCTGCACTGCAAAACTGGCTTGAACAGAAGACAAAATTGATGCTACAGGCTTTGCTTAATCTTGCTCTGTATGTCAGCACATACCTGAATCTTGAATAGGTATATCTCACACTTTCCATCTAAAGCATTTTGTATTTTGGAGGGAAAAAAAAAAAGGTTGGAGAAAAAAGAAAGAGGGAAAAAAATAAAGCAGTGACAGAAAAGCAAAGATAAGAGAAAAATGCATGAAATATAAATTAAAGTGAGAAAATAACTCTGAGAGGAAGAGGGGGAAGACTAACTTTAGGGAAAAAAAAAAAGAATAAAAGCAGAGAGAAAAACAAGGTAAAGAGCAAAGAGCCAGGCAGCCATTCCTGTGATTCAGTATTTTAATGCAATCTAACAACAATGAAATAAGGCACAGACGTTAATCTGATCAGCCCAATCACCCCAGAACATCTAAATATCACCCCAAGAGGGAGCAGGGAAGAGGAGGGCAGAGCACGAGCTGGTGAGCTTGGCTGTCCTCCTGGAGAGGCACAGGAAGAAGGAAGAACCATCAGCTGGAATCTGAGTTCACACGTACTAGCACCGTAAATGGAAAAGTTGCAGCACATCTTGGTGCACTCACAACACCTAATGGTACAACCATCTGTGAAAACAGAAAAATGATTGAGAGCTGCAGAATATTCCTCAGCCAATTATCCACAATTGCTGGGTACTTCCAAATAACTATTAGTGTGCTTCAGCAGACCCTCTCCCTACACAGGCAAAAGGCTTTTGTTCCCCTGAGAAGCCAGCCAACATCAGGGCCCTTTTTGCAGGGCACAAACACTAGTGTTTTGAAAATTCAACACAATCAGCACCATGTTGCCACCAGGCTCCTCTTCCTCATTCTTTTTGGGATGTTCTTGCTTTGCTTTATTCCAATTTTGGTGCTTGCATGGGTGCTTCTCTATATTTTTGGGTGTTACCTCACATTCTTTACTGTGAGGGTGGCGAGGCCCAAAGAAATTCTGGATGCTCCATCCCTGAAAATGTTCAAGGCTAGCCTGGGTGGATCTCTGAGCAACCTGGTCTAGGAAAGGTGTCCCTGCCCATGGGGTACTGGGTGATCTTTAAGACCCTTCCAGGCCAAACTTTTCTCCTATTTTACGACTAAACAAGAGGTGCCAAAGGGGAAGATGGCCCCCTAGCCCTGGGACTGCAGCACAGATGCACCCCAGGGGCTGCTCCCCCCACCAAGCCTGACAGCAGCACAAACACCCTCACGTTTCAAAGCCAAAGCCTTGCAAGGGCAAAAAGCTTCCAGATGGCCGAGCCCCACTGTGTGGAAAGGCACTGAGGGATGAGAGAGCTGCAAAGAGCAGCTAAAGCGTGCACACAGCCTGCAACGGCGCTGCGGACAAAAGGTAATTAAAGTTTGATCGGCCTCTTTGTGGCTCAAACAAGCTGATGATGCTCAAACAAGAGAGATGGCTGCGAGCAGTCACGGCAGCCTTGAAGGCAAGCAAAGCCCCCCACGGCCATTTCCAGGTAGCCAGGAGTGTAACCAGGGAAAGGGAGCACATCCAGCAAGGGGATAAACGCACGGAGCACGCACCTGCCAGAGCGAGGGATGAGGGGAAAGAGGCAAAAAGGAGCCCCTGCTCCCAAGGCAGCTGCTAAACAGCACCTGCCAGTTCAGGCCCAAATCCAGGCCTCGGTCAAACTGAGGCTCATAAACTCAGGGAATTACATGGAAACTGAATTAATTTCCTCAGCTGAGGTTCCAGCAATTTGTTTAAAGGAAGTGGAGATAAAGGCACGATGTTTATGGGGTAGGAGGGAAGGTGGTGGGGTCAAAATTATTCTAGGCTGGATATCCATGCCTTAATCCTTCTTTCCAGCTTTTAGGCCCTTAGAAAGAAAACATTTTTATAGGATTTACATTTACATGATGATTACAAATAACCATCTGTCTGCTTCCACTTTTTCAATCTGGTCCACGTCCCACGAGCCCCCAGCCTGTGGTCAGAGCAGCTAAGCTGGAAGGAAGAAGTGGATGCCCGTCAGGAGGCTTTGGGATAATTGCATTCTTCTCCCACCAGCGCTTGTCTCTCTACCTCCTCCCGCTCTGTGTGCATGGCGAACATCTGAAATTACCGGGGACAGGAGGGAGGGAAAGAGTATCTTTGTTGCCCTTTTCAATGAATTATAATGTCTTAAAACACAGCTACATCTGTTGTGCTGACTAGAGGGTATAAAGAGATATTGAGTAAATATTAATGCGCTTCTGTAACTTGGGTCCTGGCAGCTCATCTTCCCCCTCCTGTCCTGTTTTGTGCTTATCTCAGAATAATATTATTCTCCTATAAAGATTTTACACAGCCACATCAGTGATGGTTTGGTCACCTGCCACACCACAGGTAGGTCTCCCCTGATCCAAGGCACTTCCCCACAGGCATTTTCCTAAATCCTCATCTCTCCGCCACTGCTTTGGCACTTCCCCCCTCTGATACATACTGATATGAACAATTGACATGAGTTATTAAGTCAAATAACTGCCCAGATGTCATGCAGTGGGCAGATTAAAGGATTATTATACTTTAGGTAGCATATGGTGCAGGGAGGTATTTTAGATCTTGACTAATGTGTATGATCTGCTGAAATGGTCCCTGAGCAAGCCAGCACTACCTGCTGAAACAGGATGAAAGAAAAAAAAAAAAAAACAAGGGGTCACAGACAACTTCCCTTGTGAAGAATAATAACACACTTTGTTTGAAGATGCTGCTGCCCAACCTCTTTGTTTCACCAACTGTCTCTGCCTCATTTTGTAAGAAAAAATGTAACAAAAACCACCCAACCTTGGCAATAGTCATAGGCAAGACTCTCAGGGAGTTCTTGAGCTCCCTCTGCATGTGCAGAGGAAAAAGCTGCAGCCAGGAAAAAGCTGCTACTTTTAAAAAAATATATTATAAGAAGCTATAAAATTTTTCCTCCCGTTTTTCCCATCCTTTGCGTATCTCCTCATACTGATACTGCCTAGCAGACACAAATGTTAGCTAATATACCATGACTCAAATATGTTCAGTAAAATGAAGCCCCATGTCCATGAGAATAATTTTCAGAGTGTTAGGATATTTTCAAAGTATATAGCAGCTATATAGCAGCTTCAACAGTGTTTGATTAGTAAGGTTCCTAGAAATCAAAGTAACAGTTAGCACAGAGATACCTGCATCACGAAACAAAACAAGAATCTTTTTCCTTGCCAATTCAGCAATTATCTTTGGCTTCATCCCTTTTTCTCATTCATATTTCATGTGCTTAACCAGTACTTACAGATCAGGGTAGCATTGCAGGCCTCAGTAAAGACAAAAATGTGGAGAAAACCCTGATATATCCTCTACAACTTTTAACTGTTCACATACACAGTTATGGACATAGAGAAAATTATGATGAACATTAATGTCTAAATGCAAAAGCTTTGCTTCTAAAGACAGAATATATTAAACCAGGTGAACAGAGAATTACAGTGTTGAGGTGGGTGAAGCAACAGTGACATTCCAAATAAGGAGACATTCCAAATGGAGTCAGTGGGAGATAGCTGGCTTTTTGCCTCTCCTCTGAATTGTAGTCTGAGATGTACCCCAACTAGGTGTACCTGTATAAAGGTCAGGAAAGAAGACCAACTTTTTCCTTTCTTATTTACAGCACACACTGGCAGGAGTCAGACTTTGAAATCTTTCTAGCCCAGTTAAGGGCACTGCTGACCTATTTTCCCTTTTTACACAGGTATACAAGTGATAGTTACTGCAGACTTTAGTTTATGATTTCTTTCTGATTTTTTAAAGGCTGCTATTTGGCTGAATTAAGCATATGCAATACAGGCTGAGTATACCTACTGCAAAATTGTATAATCTCCTTGCCTTTCTTGTGATTCACTATGATCACTTGAATGCAATCTGGCACCTCTGTAATTTTTTTTTTCTGAAAGACTTTATATGACTACTAGATAGCATGAAGAAAGGAGAATTTTCTAATTTAGAACATTACGTATTTATGTTTAAGCCTCCTGATTGAAAACAAAGTTCTATCACCTGTCTTCCTTGCAATGAATCCCCGATAACCTTCTCCCTTTTTTAAACTCCCACCTCCTTCCACCAGCAAATTCTGAATGCTGCAGTTAACAGTCAGCAATCTCATTACCCATCTGCTATAAATCTTCAAAAGCATCACTGTGTTTTGACAGTCAAGAAAGGCAAAGGGAAGCAATAAGCATAACCAAGTATTCTTTATGAATGCAAATATCCTGAAGACCACATTGAAGTAATTTCAGAAATCTAAAGCTATACAACGTAATACGGTGAAAAATTTTCTCTAGGATACAGAACAGATTTCTTTTTTCTTATTCTTAAAGCATAATCAGTCTTGATGAATGCACTGCACAGATTGCTAATGTGAACAAGAGGCACATTACTAAGAGTTTTATTTCACTGAAACTGAAAACCCAACTACTTGCTTAAAGTTCAGAGACTTTCTAGAAGAACTGCCACCATAATTATAGACAAGAAACTTTTAAAAAGTGCATGGTCTGCTGTAAGTCTTAAAATTTAACAAGGATCAGACATTAAGCAGTTTAACTCAGATCTGAAGACAGCTTTTACATGATCTTCACTTTTAATGGACTACATATTCAGAAAATCATGGGCATTACATAAGTAAATAAATGACTTATTTATTTTTTTACCAACTAATGTGGGTATCAGATGTGGAAGCGAACACAACTTAAGGAAACACCACATGAAAATTGAACTGACACTTTTTCTGTCACTTTTATGCCAGAATGTCTTCTTTACAGCAGGAATATGGAACAAGTTTCACCAAAAGCACTAGAGACTTCAAATCCCATCAATGATGCTTCCCTCCCAACAACACCGTAGGGAGGATTGTGTTTAGAAAAAGCAGAAGTCCTCCACAATGTCCTAGACTACTGTTATAAAAGTATAGTTTGGACTTTGCCTGTTTGCCTTTGGTTGCCAACCAACCAAAAAAAAAAAAGAAACTTAAAACAATTATAAATATGTAAAAATTTTCAAAAGCAATGTCATACAAAAAACCTCAGATGTTACTGATACACAAACAAAACTCTGGTGGGAGCTTTTCACCATGTGATTGAGAAGAGCGCACAAGAAAATGCACTGTACATTTTGAGTCTGTGTGTACAGCAGAAAAATTCCCCAGAAAGGGCAGATTTAATTAGTGAGGTTCAAAAAGTACAGTATATTAACATGCAGGTTTGCTGGTGTGAGTACAAAAGTTGCACTGCCAGGTACTTGTAGCACATCATTAGCTCAACCTAATGAAAGCTACCTAGAGTTTGAGACAACACTGACCAATTGCATTTTTTCCCTTTCCAAACTGAAGTTGGTTCTCCTACAACCACTTTAACTCCATCAGTCCCCTGAGCTTCCAGTTCCAGCCCAGCCAAAACACCTAAAATGTACGTGTGCCCTCAGTAAAACAAAGGAATAAGAGCAGCTGAGAATCATGAAAATGAATACAAATGAATGAATATTTCTTGTATGAGAAATATAGAATGTTACATGCTTCATTTAGCCAATATAATACAGACTGCAATCTCAGAGCTCCACTGAAGTGTGAATAGCCTCTAATAAACTTCTTGTGTACACATGCACAACACATACACAACAGCTGGGATGCTTTCCTGTCTTGGCAGGGGGCACTGCCACATTACTGCTATACTTCAGACACATTAGGCAAAGCATCAAACAAAACGGGCCGTTGCCCAACATAGGAATCCTCTTCCATCCATCCTCCATTTCCCATTGCCCAACCATGGTCTCTATCTGTTAATTATAAGCTAAAACTCATCTATTCGATTTTTTGTGAACAGGATTTTTTTATTTCTTTTGTGCTGCTCCCTTCAGAAGTCAGGATTGGAAATGAGATATTTGAGCAGATATAGCAAGGCATGTGTTCCTCAATAAGCTTTTTTAACTCCATCACGAGGGGCCCATGCAGCCACACTTCATCAGACGTGGAGCGTGAGATGCGCCCACAGCTGGTACACAACACCAGTGGGAGCTGCCTGCTGCTCCTCAAAGACTTCCCTGCCCATCCTGCAAACCATCCCCATGTCAGTTTTGGGGTGCTTGCCAGATGCCATTTCAACAGGCTCCATAAGGCTGGCTGGCCTCATGTGCTCTGTCCCACAAACAGGCATGTCATGGCACACAGGCTCAGCAGCAGCATCTCCTTCTGGACCTGACCTTCAGTCATCAACCTTCTGAAAGGCTCAATGGTTTCCACTTTTTGTAGAATTTTTCCCAGCAAATACTGAATGGAAACTGGAAAAGCATAAAGTGTGCTCATGTGGCTGTTACTGAGGCATGCCCAGTCAGCATGTCCAGGCACCCCCTCTGAAAGAATTTACAACAGAGCCCCACCTCCTGAAACTCCTCTATCACTTATGTTTGCATATTATTTTAATTCAATATTATTTTCATAATATTCATTAAATTAAAGTACTAGGGATGCATGGCCTAGGGAAGCTGTTCTTTAGACTATCTAGTCTGTCATCTCTTAACACAATAAAAACTTTTTCTTTTTCCTATGTTAAGGTCATTTTTGAAGCTTTGCCATTGGATTCTTCCTTCAAAAAAGGAATTTCAAGTTATTTGAAATCTAAGAATGGACAAAAAAAGTTAGAGAACATGTTTTCTGTATTATCTTGACAAATGCTAAAGAATTTATGTCACTTGTTATTGTATCATTCTGCATAATAAATTTAAGTTTCCAGAGCTCTAACAACAGAAGGAAAACCATGATATGTAGAACCTATATTAAAGTGGTCTTAGGATGAAGTAATTTCAGTTCTGTCAGCACAGTACCAACTAGAAATAATCCACAAAAATCTAGATAAAACAGTAGTTTTCTGTGGTCTAAACATGAAAAGAAAGCCTCAGTTTTGAGATTTTCATTCAAAACAAAGAAGAAACTAGTGCAATTTACCAGTAACCTTTTGCAGTTTTGATCTATTCAAATAGCACAAGGAATTATTCAATACAATATGAAATATAACTCAACTCTCACATTTATTTTCAAAAGTAAAAAAAAAGAACGTAAGAGTTCACATTTCCCTCATTATTATTCACTACATCATGCGAGAGGAAAGAAAAGAAAAAAAAAATAAAGAAGCAAGAGCAAAGACCAACTGTAATAGCCTGAAGCAACAATTTTGAAAGGGGAGCTTAAGCACCCAGAGAGAGACCAGAACCTGGATGTCCAGCTCCAGCCTCCAGCCACACTGTGCTGTGCCTGAGACTCCAAATGACCTTCAGGTGAGGGCTTAGACTCAGGCACACTCTTGAAAATACAGTAGCATAATAGTGGGGATTGCAGAAAATGTGAAACATTTTTTTTTCCTTTTTTTTAAACTAATATCACTGTCCTAAAGTGCTACTTCATGTACAACAAAATTTACACAATAAAAATAACAATGAGTACAAGAAACTAGAGTAATAAAATAAAGCCCCCACATGCCAAAGATCCTTATAAACCCTTGGTGCTGAATATTCCTCTGGCAGTTCAGTACAAGAGAAAATCAGGATAACCACAGATCTGCTGACTCCTTTAAAATAAGAGAAAACTGACAAAGAGCACAACACAGGTATGTACCCCACGATAGGAAAGCAGCAACCTGAGATGTGCCGGTGAAACAGTCTTTAAGTCACTCAACAGCTGGAACAGCCCTTCCTAGGAAGGGCTCACATTCCTCTGAAGGGTCTGAAAGACCTCTGTTAATCCCACTTTAGAACACAAAATCCATTTTACAATCTATCCTCTTCCTCTTACCTCCCTTCCAACTGCAAGTGTAACAAAGACTCTGTTCCAGCTCAGGCGATATTCCACAACTAAATGTTAAACAGGTTTAACAT
This sequence comes from Molothrus aeneus, assembly GCF_037042795.1. Classification (NCBI taxonomy): domain Eukaryota; kingdom Metazoa; phylum Chordata; class Aves; order Passeriformes; family Icteridae; genus Molothrus; species Molothrus aeneus. The sequence goes on from NC_089647.1 coordinate 9,552,681, forward strand.
TTAAAACAGGTTTCTGTTTAAAATGTTAAACAGAAACCTCCCAGCACGTTTAAGTCACTCGTTTCCCTCCTTAGCATGGATTTTAACTAGACACACAGTACCTGGGTCTGTAGTTTCCACAAACCAGTTAACCTGTGTACATTTATAGAGAAACTGTCATTCTTTGATTGCATTGGAAAGCAAGAGGCTATACCAGCTAGATAAAATATTCAAGCACCATATGATAGGCAAAGCACAATATTGAAAGAGGCAGATTAGATTATTAGAGTCGACAGGATTGGATGGAGGGAATTTTTAGCCTCCACCACAGTATTCACCTGGGATAGACTTTAGGCCAAATACTACAAACATTTCCTTCCATGCCAATTAGGAAAGGGAAAAAAAAAGCAACAACTCCTGTTGCTGAGGATCTTTAACCCAGATCACTCTACTGACCCAGTTCACAGCCCAGATTCATAAACAACTGAGAGAATGACAAGCTATTACCATAGAGGAAATAAGTGGCCAGGAGAGAATAGTACTACTTAAAGCAGATTTTCCAGCAAGGAAAATATGTTGTTAAACTATGCAGTATGCTTCCCCATTTTTAGACTAAGGAATTTAGAAAAAGGAAGATATAAAATGCAATAGCTCATATAACCAGTGAATGCTGTGGGATTTCTCTGAGATCAGGAGAACTGGAAACATTCTGTAGTTCACTTGTGCAGCTTCAATTAAGGCAAATTGAATTAAACTCTCCCTTGAGGAGGACCTCTGTAGCTCTGCTCCTCCTTTTTCTGAACAATTCCAGATGTAGGTGTAGAACATTTTCACTTCCTCTGTGAAGAATTCCACATGCCTGGCTGTGCTCACATTCATACAAAGAGGTGAGATTTTGGGGGAGAAGACACGGGGCACTAAACAACGATCAGTCAATAGCTGGTACATGTCTGATTTTACAACTTAATTCTGTTCACAGGGGCTTCCTTCCTTCCTTAGGAACAGACAGGTCTGCTGGAAACAACTCAGAAGAGACGGAAACATTTCTGCTGCTGAAGAAATGGAAGTTTAGTACTGTGTGACTCATTTTCACACAGCCAGTGGCACTTGGTTTTCTTTCATATCCAGAATTTATTACCTGGCTTAATAGCTTTTCTTTGCTCTTCCTTTCACCTATTCAATCCAAGTTACTAATCAGGCTTCCTTTTCAAATGCCAGCAGTACCCTGACTTCTGTTGCAAGGAATCATCCTTTTAGTGAGGGTCTGCAGGTTCACCTTAACATTTTGAAGCTCAGAGACCAGAACTGCCAATCTTGGGACACACGTTTGGGTCTGGCTCAAGCAGGAGTGACAGAACTCCTCCAAGTCGAATTGCTGGCCACAGTTCGTGGCTTTTCTCCTTCAAGGAGACATCTGGCTAGAATGTTCTTTCCCCCTCAAGAGCAGGGTTTAGGAGATCAGCTCCATTTTACTGAAACTCACCAAAGTTTTCAACACCTCACTCCACTAAAAGGTTGTGACATCAATGAAATAATTTATTTATTTTTAAACAGAAGATCACAGAGCTATCCTATGAACAAAAGACTATACTAAATCAGCAAAACTAATAATGAGCTTAAGATTGTAAGATTTTTTTTTTCTGTTTTTTTCTAATCAAACATCTAGGGGCACTGAGTTTCAACCTCCCTCCTTTGTCAAATGGCTAAATAGATATGGCAGCTTTGGCAAAGCAGTAAATTCAATGTTATCTGAAATTACTGAACATGAGCACTTTAAATCCACATCATGCAGGATCTCAACAACACCTGAATATATATTTGAATTTAAATGCAGGCAGTGTAGAGCTGTTATGTGGGAATTTACCTGTGATTTCTGAGCATCCAGGAGCCTGGACTGCAGCCATTCATCACTGTTACAGTGGGCATGTCAGGAGGGCTGGTAGCTTGGATTCAAATCCCTACCAGTCCTTTTTAAAATAATAAATCCCAGACATTTATTCAGAACCTGCCTTCAGATCCTACTGGCAATGGTAAATCCATTAAACTTTGCTTTCACTGTTCACGATGTTTATAAAAATAGAAGGTGGAATTACAAACCAGCAATTCAAAGCTTGGTATTTTTTCTCCTCAGATGTAATAATGAACTGGATAAGAACAAAGTTGACCCAGGGATTTCAATACAGAAACTTTCATTGGAAGCCTGAGCAGTAGTGTGCAAACCCATGTTTTTATGTCAATATAATAATGGCATTTCTACGCCTATTAATAAGTATAGATCTACTGCCGAATTCATGGTTGAAGTGATATCATAAAATGAGTTATATTTCTTCTTAAACTATATAATTAACTCTTAATGAACCCTTTCCTTTTCCCAGTAAATTTAATTTTGTCTAATCCTTAGGTTTATGGTAATGTTGAGCTCATTAAAATGTTACTTAAAACTCATTAAAATGCACACTGAGAGGTAACAGCTTCATTGCAGTAATATGTTGTAAAAGAAAAAAAGAATGCTTTATTATCATTTAATTGTTTCCAAAACGGAATACATTTGCATAGTGATGAGGTTCACAGGATATTTTCAGTAGTGCTCAATAATTAAGCAGCTCAATAATTAAAAATGCATTTTCTAAAAATAATTTTATGTTCCTGCTTGCTCCCTGTTGTTTTTTGCAACTGGGAGAAGTGTTCATGGTGATACAGTTTACAGAACTGAGAAACAGTGATACCTGAATTGACATTAAAAAAAAGATAACAGTTAAAGCCCTTGGTAAATTCCTGTTCCAAAACAATAAGGTAAAATTGCCACCAATATATATTACAATTCAGACTTCCTAAGTCATTTTATATCCCTCCAATCACTTTTTCAACACCAGGGACAACCAGGAATTATGCAGGGGCCTTTCAGTTGCAAAGCCTTACTCTCATTTTCATAATTTATTGCTACTATAGGTTTGCACATGATAGAATCCCCAAGCAGAGGTTGGCTGGGCCCTGGACTTGGCCAGGACTTGGCTTGTAATAAAATTCTGGCCAAAAGAATACCTCAGGAGTAGAATTTCCTGTCCTGTAATGGTGGATATTATTAAGGTTAGGTATGTGGTTCATAGATCTACACTAAACATGAAAGTCCAATCATACTTATTTTAACTTTCTATTGGAATAAATTTTTGTGCTGGTTTAGAAAAATTCAATGTGTTAATTCACAGTAATGAGTGAAAATGTAGTAATAAAACAGTCAAAAAGCTAGGAATAGAAGTAAACATTAGGAGTGTCTGGGGCGCACTATTTGACATCAGGGTAGAAGATATTTTGCTAACTTTCATTTTAACTCCTGAAATTTATAGAAAATCTGGCACACCTTGCCAGGGTACACAGCCCAGACTGTTAGATGAGAAAAACACAACTTGGAAGCCTTGAGTCATTCAAGGAACTGTCTAATGCAACAGCATTTAAGATGTCTTGAAGCATTAATTTAATGTCAATCACTGTTCTTTTCTATGGCTTTCAAATAATCATTCTCTTCTATAAAATAGATACTCTTTCTTTAATGTACAGATATCACAATGCAATCAATATGTATTTTTCTGACTTGTGAAAGTTGATTAGCATGCCAAAGACACAATTAAACTTAAAAACAGATGCAGCACGTTAGACACATTAGTGTAAGGGGAACAAAAGAGAAAAGTAGTCTGCGAGCTTTCAATCTCTATACCATTAGTAGGGAATAACAGACTAGAACAAAAATAATCTAAAGAAAAAAGAATGAAATACTAACCAGACTTAGCAATTTCAAGAGATGAAATCATCATAGGTAATAGGACAGCATTTCTATGGTACCATGCTGGAATGTACAAAATGCAAACCAGTTATCTGGCTTACCACAGATTTCCTGGGTGAGTCTGGACAATTAAGTCATCTCAGATCCCAAATGCAGACGGATGATCAGACTTCCCTGGCTCCTTTTGCTGATGATTTAAATAGATCAGTCTCGTTGAGCTTTACAATCTCCTCTTTGTACTTCCTACAGCTCCTCACACAGCGGTCCAAATGACAATTCTAATCATGCCTAACTTAATAAAATTTATAAAAACAAATCCAGGACACTTTTGGTGAGATATTAGTATGTGGGCTGAAAACACAATACAGTAAGTCAGGTCATATTTCTTAATTTTGCTTTCGGTACTCCTTGATAAATCTAACTTTTCTGATGGAGATTACTATTTCTACACTAATTTACATCTCATGTTGTCAGTTGTTTCAAAAGAAAACAAATAACATGTCTTTTTAGAGGAGTAAACAGTCTCTCATTTTATCTTTATTGCACACACTAGCAGATAAGTTAAGTCATTTCTCCCAAACACTTAGCAAGATGGAAATAAATAATTCTGAAAATAAGTAACTGGCATAATAAGAATTAATGCTGAAAACCCTCTCCATTGTATTCTCTTCTATTAAGCAAAAATAAATGATAGACCATAAATATAAACCAGAAGATGGATGGTACACTGAGAAGAGAAAGAAAAAAAGAAGAAATTATCTTTTGTTTTTCTATTTGTTTTTCTCAACATAAGCACTGTGTAAACTGAAAAATTAGCAGGTTATCTCAAAAGGACCACTGAACACCTTGTGGGTCATATAACAAAAATGGAAGACTTGAATGAGGATTTCCACTTTTTCTCCACATCAAGACTAAAGACACTTGAGTCATACAACCTCCATGCTGATGAAAAACATTGATTCAAAAACACTGGAAGTCCTTCCATTGCATGCTTGGAATTAATCTCAATCATAATGATGGTTCCTAGAGTGGATCTGTACATCCTGACTCAGTTCAGATTTTT